>NC_042980.1:12414898-13112398 GCF_901001165.1 Salmo trutta
CAGTCCCCGGCCTACGGCAGCAGTGTGTCCCCCTCTCGAGGCTCCCTGAGGGCCACCATGGGGAGTAACTACTGCTCGCCCATTGTCACAGAGCCCAAGCCCCTGTCCAGTATCTTCTCCACCACCCTGCCCTCGGCCCAGCGCGCCGGCTCCCCTTACAACACCCAGAAGAGTTCCCCCGCCGCCCTGCGTCGCATGGGCAGCGCCAACTCCCGCTCGGGCAGTGCCAGCCGCACCACTTCGCCATACCAGGCCCTGGGGTCAGCCTCGGGGTGCATGGGCTCCCCCCTAACGATGGTGGACGGCCCCTTACCCCTCACCCAGCAGCCAGGGGGGTCGGCGGCGTCTCCGGGGCGCTCCAGCATGACGGCCCAGCCTCAGCACTATGGCTCCACCCTGCCTCGCTCGTTGATCCACCACGATGCAGACCCCTACGGAGCTCAGAGCTATGACGTCTACGAGAGGATGATCCCACGGCCTGACAGCCTCACAGGTCAGATCTTCTGTCTTCTCCTCCCTGCTACACACACACACACACACACACACACACACAGAAAGCTATCTAGAGTGGGTGTGCTCACTCTATCCAAGTGTCCTCTCTCTCCAGAGATAACACATGCATACCTCCACAGGGCAGGAGATGGTCTGCTTCTCAAACGGCGTCCTATTCCCTACAAGGTGCAACATTTCTGACCAGAGCTCTGCGAGACTAATGCCGCCTCGGCCTCCTTCACTCAGTGGTTAGTTGTTGAGCATATGCTACACATGGCGATAGCTAGTCTGTCACAGGAGCACAGGTCAACAATTTCTGCCTGATAATAAGTAGATTAAGGTGGTCTCCCCGTAATCAGAGACAGACTCCAGTCTGTGGATCTGCTGTCAAGCTTTCCTGTTGGCGTGCTGCAGCACAAAGTGAGTCACTGCGCCCAACCTCGAGAGCCCTAATTTTGACCAGATCACTATTGACCCTGGTCAGGCGCTGGTCAAAAGTAGTGCACTATATAGGGAATAAGGTGCCATTTGGGACAAAAAGCCCATGTCTGTCTATGGCATGGACCAGGGCCAGCCCCTGCCTCATGTAGACTCGAGTCCTTAACCACAGGTCACTGTTTGAAGGGAAACGCCGGAGGGTTTGGCAGGAGATCGATCCTTATGATCGTGGATGGTATGTATATTTTCCAGCCACTCATACAGTTGGATGTATTGCCAGTGCTCTTGAATAGATGCAAATAGGCCTGTATCCACTGAGAGAATCTCTGTGCTAGAGGTGCTAGATTAAGACTGGAGTTTCTTAAGCAAATCGTGGAGCAGAAGAATCATTTACAAAGACTTTGTTGTTTGTGTAGGTTATCAGATTTTTATCCCAAGTACATAGATGATTTCTAGTTTTTTTTTATAAGTATGTCCACGCTGAGGTTAGAATAATACTGTGAAATTGTGTAAATGATGATAATGCATTTTAGTGTTAGAGCTGTTTGAAAAGACTGCCTGACATTTCAGCGTGTTTTGGTGGGAAAGTTCTGGCCTGCTTGGTGACAACACCCGGCGGTAAAAGCTAGTTTTCAGTTTTCCCCTCCCCCACTCAGACCTATTCCATTCAGTCCCAGAAAACTCTTGCTTGAGCAGTTGCTCTTTGCTAAGAAGCTATTTTTGTTTCTTTAGGACCATTTACAATTACAGTAATGCACTTAATTGTTACCAGAAATGATTTGATATTGAGATTTGGATTTTGTTTCCCCTGTCAACTTCATTAAATTTGCAATGAGTCATTAAGCAACGGGTGCAAGCGTGCCTGCCTGCCTTCCCCCTGAGACACAGAGAACATCACTGTGTTCTGGTTGACAGCTCCTCTAAGTAATTCATATGTTGTGTGTTGATTTGATAGATCTGTTGTCGTTTCTCTTTGCCGGTGTCAGCCATAGGAGTCTGTCTGACTTGACATTTCAATGCCGGTGAATATGAGCTGCTTGACAGGGAGTCTGAAGAAAGAATGGTAGAATAATGGTCGGCTTTTCTTCTTCCCCTGCGTCAGAAGGGAGCATTTGTCACTCGTTTGTCGTTCCCGTCTGAGACGCGAGTGTTGGGCGGGGCGGGTTATCTCAAATTTTCGGTGGTGTTTTTGTTCCTCTTTCGGAGGAAAGAACACTGTGGTGCGAACAGTTTGAGTGAAATGACGTTCTATAATTCCTCACGACAGGGATTCTGTTCTTGGTACAAAGCTGTGTGGGAAAACAAGGCCCGGCTGATTCGGAAAGTGTAAGAGGCGTGCTGTGTCCCAAATGGCACCCTACCCCCCCCTACATAGTGCACTACCTTTGACCAGAGCCCTGGTCCTCGGGAGTAGACTATATATGGAGTAGGGCGCCATTTGTTCTCCACGCCAGAATAATTTTCTGATATTTTGAGGATTTCTTTTATGGATCATTGAGGTTTAATTGATTTTAGTCTTCCACTGAAGCTAGAAACCAAACATCCATTCCCAATGTTTTCTGAAGAGAGTGGGAAATGATTCTCTGCTATTGTGGGCCAGCCACTTATCACTACAGCAAGAGTAATGGCTCAGCCTCTGTTCATTTGTCCTCTTCAGTCCAAGAACTCCTCCATTAGCTGTTTTTAGATATCTGCTCTAGATAAGAATGTAGATAGATTATGAAAAATGGCTGCTATTCCAAGGCACACAGATTATGAAAGGAGGGGCTAATTACAGATGGTTGCTGTTTTCGTAATGGGCTGCTTTGCGGATTGGTATTGAAATGTAGACGGGCAATTTACGGTACTAGGCCTTCTGTTATTTACTGTGTATACGGTCTATGGTTCCCGCCTTCAAACTAATATTCATATGACTTTGTGTTGTTTCTCTTTGTATTATTTCAGCTGTCCCAGTTAGTCCAGCAATGTTTATCCAGGTTTTTATTGTGAAAAGGTTGATTTAATGTGTGTGTTTTTGACCAACTTTTCCTGCTGCCATTGGATATCTACAGACCCCCTGGTCGGTGATGACCTTCAAGGTGAATTCTAACTTCATCATGATTCACCTCCCCTCATAATGTGTTTGACTCTGAGGTGATGTTTCTCCTAGGCACAGATCTAGGATCAGCTTACCTTCCCCCAATCCTAACCTTAACCGTTAGTGGGGAAAATGCTAAACTGACCCAAGATCAGAGTATAGGGGCAACTTCACTCTACTCCGTGGCTGTATTCTCATCAGTGTCTTAGCGTGGCATGTGTGGGTGCTACGTGTTACCTTTTTGTTCGTAGTATGATCATAATTTCCAACCTATTACCTTTTTACAGGCATTAAAACCCCATTTACATATGGGAGACGTTTAAAAGGCTATGGAGAAACGCCTTCAAGTGTAGAGTTATCATTCCCAGACCAAGTAAGGCTGTGGTTTCCCCATTTCTTTCCCATTACATTCTTGAACGGTTATAAATCAGGGCCAAATAATGATAATCTCTGCGAGGCCATCATCACTGCAGTGCCCAGAGTCTCTCTCTCTTTGTGCTGATGGCCATAATCCACATCCTCTATGATGACTGATCTCATGGCTTTTTAAACCTCTTCTCTGAGGTGCAAAGTCTGTAGACGCATTGGCCACTGTGGGCCGTCAAGCCCAATAGCTCTCTTCTGAATTCTGCTGTCTCTGTCCCAAACCCTCTTGCCTCCTCCTCACCTAGCTGTCCCCATAGAAACTAGCTGGCACAAAGTCACATACTGTATGTCCTTTGATGGCATCATTGCACAGCTCCTCTCCTCATCTGGGTCAGGATGACTGCCTGAATGACCCGTGGATTATGTCAGATGCTTGAGCAGCTGTAGCAGCAGTAGCAGTGACTGGGATGTTGACGTACACATGCCCGCACTCATTGGCGTTCAGTTGGCAAATGCCAGCTGAAACCTGAGCCTGCAGATTGGCTGCAGCTCCCTCTCTCACTCTGGCCGGATCCAGGCCACCATCCTCCCCTCCCCTCCCCTCCCCTCCCCTCCCTGCCCCCCCCCCCCCCCCCCCCCCCCCCCCCCCAGCTTCAGGCCACCATCCTCCGCCTCCCCTCCCTGCTCTCCCCCCCAGCTCCAGCATTGGCAGGAAGTCATCTCTCCTATCTGCCGCAAAAAAAATGAAAGATGGAAGATGAAATCAAAACGTCCCTGTAATTATGTCCGATGTCCATTTCAGAGCACTGGAGGAGAGCAAAGGGAAATGTGGATCAACAGCATTTTAGGCATGTGTGGTGCTCAGCCCACGCCTAGTAAGCCTTATGCTTTGGTTTACGGAAAGAGTGGTATTTCCATGCTTACGTTAGTAATCTTCTGCATGATCGAGAGCAGATCAGATTGTCTTAATTTCTTACTCCTGTCGTGAAAAGTTTTTGCCAATTATTTTGGTTCAGGAATGTAAGTCCGCTGCATCCATTTTTTTTTAAAAATGTTTCTTTCTGCAGAGTCAGTGTGCCAAATTGCCACCTCCCTACAGCACGTCTAGCCAAGTGCAATCTGTTCGGGCCACGGGAGGAAGTGAAGGCAGCGTTAAATGAGTATAACACACCATGAATGTTCACCATTCATATATTATTTTCAGAGACAATTCGCTGCTGCTTTAGAACCTGGCTGCTGCATTTTTACCAGGGAGCAGACCAAAGGCACCGGGATTAGTGTGTGCTAATGTTTATAATGGTACTGTTAGCGAGAGAATGGGGGGAGAGTGCGGGGGGAGAGCCTGCGGAGCGGGATGGATATTTTTTTCCTCCCCTCCCTCTCTTTTCCTCTCCTCCTCTTCTCCCCTCAAGCTACGGTTCTACTGAAAGCCCTCATCATGTCCACCGGATTAAGCCGATTACTTGGCTGTGGCGGGCTGTGATGTGGTGTCCAACACCGGCTCGTTGATATTCCCCTTTTCTAATCAGAAACCTTTCAACAAGAGAAACCCAAGCGAATTACTGCCAAACGAAACGCCATTGTCTGAAGCGTTGCAGATTGACTCTATGAGCCTGCGCCACTGCCTGGATGTGTCACCACAGCGGCCCACATCAACCTCCCCAATGTCAACCCACTGGGCACACCACATCATTTCATCGTGGAAATGTGGGTAATATTTGATTGAGACGTTGATCAATGAGATTTCAACCTTTTTTATTCACCCTCTCAAAAAGACAGGCAGAAGTTTGTTGAATTCCCAATGCGTTATCAGTATGCTTTCAACCATCTAAAAGCACAACCAAATTCCAATGGAAAAACAATGTCTGATTTTTGGTTTAGTTGTCATCCAAATGTTTTATTACTGCACTTTCAACCAATTTTAAAGCACAACGAATACAATGTGGTTTTTTAAAAATGTTTTATACAACAATTTAATGTTATCACCGATTTTATTGCAATTGTGGAGATCTCCACAGACCTGCGCCCCTTGCATGTTATCTTGAATATGCACGCTTTCCATGATTTAGATAAGACATTTATAGTTACAGTATTCTAACCTCAAAATGTGGCAGTGATGTCTTACTCATTTTAAGGTCGAATAAATACTGTTACATTAGTTTGTAAGATCGCCTTAACTTTGGGCTATTTACTGTTTTACAAAAGTAATATTGAATTGACAACGCAACCAAATATTAACATTTTAAAGGATATCATATGCTTGGATATTTTAATCTGAGCTACTGGCTTAATCCTATTATTTTTGTTTTAGTTGTAGACGAATTGCAAAAGTGATATTGTACTTGGTTGTCATCGCAACCAAAAATAAAAATTTTGAAGGAGATGTATCTTTTGTGCCACTGAATTAGTCTGAATTTAATTCCAGTTTGTCTACAAATGAATAATTGATATGTTGGATTCACGTCTTTGTCTCAACCAAGAATCAAACGTTGTGTAAAGTTTAACATTTTTATTTGTTTTAGTCTTATTCTTTAACTTAGATTTTTGGTTGGGACGGGAATCCAACATATACATTATGAATTTGTAGATAAACTGGAATTAAGTCAGTGGCACAGTGTTGGATTCACGTCTCACAAAGAAAGACCTAGCAAAGCTGCAGCTGGCTCAAAACACGCCTTGCCCTTAACTGCACATACAGCACTAACATCAACAACATGCATGCCAGCCTTTTCTGGTTGTGTGTTGATGAGCGATTAACTGATTATCTTCTGGTTTTTATGAGAAGTATTACTGTAATGAAACTTCCAGATTGTCTGCATAATCAAATAACATCCGGCTCAGACACCCAGACATACCACACAAGCCATGCCACCAGGGGTCTCTTCACAGTCCTCCGGTCTGAAACGAATTCACTGCAACGCACAGTATTCTACAGAGCCATCTCCAATTACTCAAGCAAACAGAAAAATTACCTTAAAAAAAAAACAATTAAAAACATCTCATGGAACGACGGGAACTGTGAAGGGACACGCACCCACAAACACACTATAATTATTTGTATTTTTTTGTTGTATTTTAAATTTGTTTGACTGACCTTGTTTTGTTACTTGTCATGTTTTGTGTTTTGTCACCCCCAGGAAGAGTAGCAGATTCTTCTGGGAATCCAAATAAACAAATAAATCTCAACCAAAAATCAAAGTTAAAGAATAGGACTAAATCAAATCAAACTTTAAATGCACTTTAAAAAAAGTTTGCGTTTTGATTTTGATTTAGTTCTATTTTTTTAACTTCGATTTTTGGTTGAAATGGAGATGTGAATCAGACATTAATGATTAACTTGTTTCAATTTGAAATCAACCAAAGCTGTCCTTTTTTTTGTTGAACCCTCCCACTGGGCAAAAAACAGGTTGCGTCAACGTTGTTTCCACATCATTTCCACACACAAAACGTGATGTTATATCAATATAGAAAACTGATTTGGATTTGAAAAAAGTCATCAACTTAAGGGAATTTTGTATTTTTTTCACCCAACTTTTAAAAATGTTGGATGGGGGGGGATTTCACATTGAATTCACGTCAGTTGACAACTCAACAAAATGTAAATCAAAACTAGACGTCCAATGGCTGAGTTTCATCAAAAAACGTACGAGTTTCATGTTAGTGATGGATTGCAGACAAATCCTCCACCAAAGACAAAATAAATTACAGCGCACAAGTGGGATCACAGGCCGGTCTGTTCCCACAGGTCTATTCCCAGTGGGCTTGTTTAAATTGATGACTTTGCAAATGCTATATAAAGGCCTAAATAGTATCATTGATGATATTTGACTTACAAAGTATGGTTACAGCTCTCTAGGCCCTCTACTCTTTTCTATTTTTTACCAATGACCGGCCACTGGCATTAAACAAAGCATGTGTGTCCATGTATGCTGCTGATTCAACCATATACGCATCAGCAACCACAGTTAATGAAGTCACTGAAATCCTTAACAAAGAGTTGCAGTCTGTTTTGGAATGGGTGGCCAGTAATAAACTGTTCCTGAACATCTCTAAAACTAAGAGCATTGTATTTGGTACAAATAATTCCTTAAATTCTAGACCTCCGCTGAATCTGGTAATGAATGGTTTGGCTGTTGAACAAGTTGAGGAGACTAAATTACTTGGCATTACCTTAGGTTGTAAACTGTCATGGTCAAAACATATGGATTAAATGGTTGCAAAGATGGGGAGAGGTCTAGCTGTAATAAAGAGATGCTCTGCTTTTTTAACACCACACTCCAAAAGGCATGTTCTGCAGGCTGTAGTTTTGTCTAATCTTGATTATTTCCAGTCGTGTGGTCCAGTGCGGCAAGGAAAGAGCTAGTTAAGCTGCAGCTGGCCCAGAACAGAGCGGCATGTTTTGCTCTTAATTGTAATCAGAGGGCTGATATAAATACTACGCATGCCAGTCTCTCTTGGCTAAGAGTTGAGGAGAGACCGACTGCATCACTTCTTCTTTCTGTAAGAAACAATGTGTTGTAAATCCCAAATTGTTTGCATAGTCAACTTACACGCATCTCTGACACACACACTTAACCCACCAGACATGCCACCAGGGGTCTTTTCATAGTCCCCAAATCCAGAACAAATTCAATAAAACGTACAGTATTTTATCGAGCCGTTATTGCATGGAACGTCCTTCCATCTCATATTGCTCAAATGAACAGCAAACCTGGTTTCAAAAAACAGATAAAGCAACACCTCACAGCACAACGCCTCTCCCCTATTAGACCTAGATAGTGTGTGTGTGTGTGTGTGTGTGTGTGTGTGTGTGTGTGTGCATTGATATGTAGGCTACGTGTGCCTTTTAAACATGTATGTCGTTCTGTCCTTGAGCTGTTCTTGTCTAACGATGTTCTGTAATATGTCGTTCTATATTATGTTTTGTGTGGACCCCATGAAGAGTAGCTGCTGCTTTTGCAACAGCTAATGGGGATCCTAATAAAATACCAATTACATTTAATTTGCTCTGCTAAACCTACCCTTTTGGAATGACTTCGATAGCAACAGTGAATATATTTAGTTATTAAGAGATCTCTCTAATCGTTCTCACGATAGCATATTGGTAATAGTCAGTGACAAATGTCGAAGCTAAGCAGGGCTGGGTTTGGTTGAAACCCTGGACCTGAGACCAAATGAAAAGCTGTAGATGGATCAACTCTCCAGTAGGAGGTACTGCCCAGCCTATTGTGTTTTTCTCATAGTGGATATAACGTTGGGGATCTGACATTGTTTCAAAGGTACAAATTCAACATATTTTATATCTGTTGAAAATTGGTTACAATGATGCCATTCTCCTCTGGCTGATATTTCGCCCTCAAATCCAATGTATTTTCCATGTAGATTCCAAGTCATAATACGCTGACAAATTTACGTTGAAACAACGCTGATTCATCCAGCCTCTGCACAGTGGGCAGTCCCTCAATAGGGTTGCAAAATTCCCAGGATTTTTTCTGAAATCCTGGTTGGAAGATTCCCAGAATCAGGAGGAAATAAGCAGGAAATCTGGAAATTTCCTACTAGGAATTCTGGGAATTGGGGGAAAGTTACCATTTTGCCACTAGTTGCTTATTTTCCCATCCTCTCTGAACTAATGTAGTAGATGTCCTTTCTACTAACCCATGGAGAACTACAGTTTTAGAGGATTACATTATCTATGCTTATCATGTCCCCCCCAGTAAGTTGTTTGAATAGGATTTATTCTCCACTGGCTCGCCATTTAGCTGTTCATTAGTGTGTGAAGCTGGTGGGCATTCGGGGTCTCGCGGAAGCATCCCCCCCAGAGACGAAGCACCCCTCCTGGGTCTCTCCACAGCTGACGGCACACTGCGGATGCTCCAGAGGTCATGTTTATTTGGCACTGTTTCTGAGGGAGAGTAGGAAAGTGTGCTGCTGCTGAGTGGTTATACCTGTGTCCCAAATGGCACCCTATTCCCTTTGTAGTGCGCTAGTTTTGACCAGGACCCATATGGGGTGTCATTTGGGACACAGCCTACAGCTGCCTTACTGGGCTTCAGCTCTCCCCGGAAAGACAAACACTTCTATTTATTTTCTCTGTTCTGAACTCTGATAAGAATCCCTCATTTATCTCATTAACGCATGACAGTGTTGAGCAGCTTGAGAGCCTCAGCTTGCCTAGCGGTGTTGGACCTGAGCCCAAAATAATCGTGTTTGGGCTCTATTGAAGTGAGCGAAGTATGCAGTGAGTGCTCAGTGACTCGGCCACTGCAGTCTCTCTCTTGCACTGGGGAGTTGAGTCCCCTTGATGCGAGGTTAGGTCACACATATCCACATGAACCATGTGTATGGGATCTGTTACCCTGAAGCAGAGGGGACCAGAGGGTATCGCGCTGTTAGCAGCTAAGGCTTGTGAGCTTTGGGCCGGCCGCGGTGGTAATAACTGCCGGCTGGATTTATACGCCTGGATGCGTAGTGGCAGATGCTGCTTGCCTGCCGTAGGCTCAGGCTGCGTCCCAAATGGCACCCAATTGCCTATGTAGTGCACTACTTTTGACCAGAACCTGGTCAAATGTAGTGCACTATAAAGGGAATAAGGTGCCATTTGGGACGTAGACAGACATTGTTCCACATCCGGACCGACCAGACCGCCGTCAGTCAGCCGTGCTGGGCTGCGACTCCCCCAAATACTGTTGTCATGGTGGTTCATCTGGTGTGAATTTCTAATTTGATTGACCTCATCGGGGCTTCCCCCTGGTAAATGAGCTTATGGTTAGGAGAACCCCCCCCCCCTTCCTCCATTTACAGAAACACACACACCTCCTGACATATGTTGGCTCAGCCGTGTGTTCTACCAGCCCATATATCCATTCACTCTCACTACAAAGCCTGATGGGGAAGGCAACGTCTAGCCTATCAAGACGAGTTCCAAATGGCACCCTATTCCCTTTTATAGTGCGCGTCATCGGGAATAGGGTGCCATTTGGGATTCACCTCCAGGTGTGGTCTCTCAGGTGTAGCCCTCAATGTATTATTATTATTTTGTTTGTTTCCCCCAATTTCGTGGTCCCATCGCCGCAACTCCCGTACGGACTCGGGAGAGGCGAAGGTCGAGAGCCGTGCGTCCTCCGAAACCCAACCAAGCCACACTGCTTCTTGACACAATGCCCGCTTAGCCCGGAAGCCAGCCGCACCAATGTGTCGGAGGAAGCACTGTACACCTGGCGACCGTGTTAGCGTGCACTGCGCACTGGTCCGCCACAGGAGTCGCTAGTGCGCGATGGGACAAGGACATCCCTGCCGGCCAAACCCTCCCCTAACCCAGACGACGCTAGGTTGCCCGGTCGCGGCCAGCTGCGACAGAGCCTGGACTCGAACCAGGATCTCTAGTGGCACAGCTAGCACTACGATGTAGTGCCTTAGACCACTGCGCCACTCGGGAGGCCCGGCACTCAATGATACTGAATTCACTGCTGGGTGGTCTCAACTAGTGGTCGAGGCTTCGGGCTATATTTCACTGTTTCTCCTACTAGGCCACAGAGGTACTATGAAATACACTGTGTACAAAACTCTTTCCATGACATAGACTGACCAGGTGAATCCAGGTGAAAGCTATGATCCCTTATTGATGTCACTTGTTAAATCCACTTCAGTCAGTTTAGATGAATTAGGAGGAGACAGGTTAAAGAAGGATATTTAAGCCTTGATACAATTGAGACATGGATTGTGTATGTGTGCCATTCAGAGGGTGAATGTGCAAGACAAAATATTGAAGTGCCTTTGAACAGGGTATGGTAGTAGGTGCCAGGCCAGGCGCACCGATTTGTGTCATGATCAACCGTTTCCTGTGTGTATCAAGAATGGTCCACCACCCAAAGGACATCCAGCCAACTTGACACAACTGTGGGAAGCATTGGAGTCAACATGGGCCAGCATCAATGTGGAGCACTTTTGACACCTTGTAGAGTCCATGCCCCGAATTGAGGGCAAAAGGAGGCGCAACTCAATATTAGGAAGGTGTTCCTAATGGTTTGTGTTCAGTCTATATGGCTAAGTGTTATTTTTTCAGCTGAGAGCTGCAAAGAGAGCTTATTAACCAGTAAGAGTGTAAGCCCTTTCTAAGCTAGAGGGGGGGGGGTTCTACTAAGCTATATGAAAGTTTTTTTTGCGTTACTGCTATTAGCCCATACAAACGCATTGAATAACAGATTCACTACATGGAACAACAGATGCACTACATGACCAAAAGTATGTGGACACCTGCTTGTTTGAACATCTCATTCCAAAATCATGGGCATTTAATATGGAGTTGTTCCCCCTTTGCTGTGATAACAGCCTCCCCTCTTCTGGGAAGGATTTCCACTAGGTTTTGGAATATTGCTGCGGGGACTTGCTTCCATGTGCACAGGGTCATTGTCATTCTGAAAGAGGAAAGGGCTTTTCCCAAACTGTTGCCACAAATTTGGAAGTACAGAATTGTCTAGAATATCATTGTATGCTGTAGCGTTAAGGTTTCCCTTCACTGGAACTAAGCGGCCTTGCCCGACCGTGAAAAACAGCCCCAGACCATTATTCCTCCTCCACCATACTTTACAGTTGGCACTATGCATTCAGGCAGGTAGCGTTCTCCTGTCATCTGCCAAACCCAGATTTGTCCCTGGTAAAGCGTGATTCATCACTCCAGAGAACATGTTGCCACTGCTCCAGAGTCCAATGGCGGCGAGCTTTACACCACTCCAGTCCACGCTTGACATTGTGCATGGTGACCTTAGGCTTGTGTGCGGCTGCTCGGCCAAGGAAACCCATTTCATGAATCTCCCAATGAACATCTTGCCAACGTTGTTTCCAGAGGCAGTTTGGAACTTGGTAGTGAGTGTTGCAACCGAGGACAGATGATTTTTACGCGCTACGTGCTTCAGCACTCGGTGGTCCCGTTCTGTGAGCTTGTGTGGCCTACCACTTCGTGGCTGAGCCTTTGTTGTTCCTAGATGTTTCCACTTCACAATAACAGCACTTACAGTTGACAGGGACAGCTCTAGCAGGGCAGAAATTGTATGAACTCACTTGTTGGAAAGGTGGCATCCTATGACAGTGCCACGTTAAAAGTCACTGAGCTCTTCAGTAAGGCCATTCTACTGCCAATGTTTGTCTATGGAGAGTGCATGGCTGTGTGCTCTATTTTATACACCTGTCAGCAACAGATGTGGCTGAAATAACCAAATCCACTAATTTGAAGGGGTGTCCACATACTTTTGTGTATATATAGCGTAGTTTGTTGGCCAAACCGGATGCTGGACGGTTTTGTGAGAAGACTGATTTTTGGGACGTCCCGTGCTCTTACAAACACCACTCTAGCTCTGTCACCTTTCACCGCAGATGCGGAAGTGCGACACCGGAGGATGCGGGTGAATTGAGAGACATCCGATTCAATATCTCTAGCTTAAACTGGCAGATTTTGTATGGAGACTTTTTGTTGTTGTTGTGCCAATTCGATTTCCGCTGGGCACGGACATCGACTCTAGGGGGGTTAAAAAGCTGGATCATTAAAAGAGAGAGAGCGGAGCTGGGGGCGGTGTGGCTTGACAAACTGCATAAAGATACTGCCTTAGCGTTGCACAGAATTGGAAATGAGCCCTGAATTCATTTCAATTAAGTCAGTCTTTAGCAGCTTACCCGTCAAACTTCAGCACCGACAACATGGCGTTTTTTTTCTCTGAGCTCTCGCTAGCAATTTGAGCGTGTCTGAATTATTGCAGTTGATCCCTAACTAGCTTGCTGTGGTGTGTGCTGCTGTGGTGTGTGTGCTGCTGTGGTGTGTGCTGCTGTCACTGTGTGATGCTAATGGGGATTAGGGGTGACACACAGGAAGACACACGAGGCTGGTGGCAGTCTCTAGCCCTGAGTCTGTACTACTGTCTGATCCTGCGTCCCAAATGACACCCTGTTCCTTATTAAATGCATTAGTTCTGAACAAGGCCCAATGGCCTCTGGTCAAAAACGAATGCACTTAAATTCGGGAATACCTTTCCATTCGGGACGCAGACTTACGCTCTCCGTTCCCTTCAGGCATGCGGAGCTCGTACGCCAGTCAGCACAGCCAGCTGGGCCAGGACCTGAGGTCGGCCATGTCCCCTGACCGCCACATCACGCCCATCTACGAGGACAGGACCTTCCAGGGGCCCCTGTACCGTAGCCCCAACCACCACGACCCAGTGGACCTCAACAACTCCTCGCAGAGCGCCATCTACAGGAGTCCGTCAGGTAGAACACTAGACTGCCATGCTGTACACCACGTGTTAATCTCATTCCACGGTGGGCCGAGTGTCTGCAGGTTTTCGCTCATCCTTTGTGCTCGATTGATGAATTACGCTCACTGATTAGTAAGGAGCTCACCTCACCTGGTCGTCTAGGTCTTCATTGAAAGGGAAAAACCTGAAAACCAGCAGAAACTAGGCTCTCCATGGAATGACTTTGACAGCCCTGCTGTACACAGTTGGTTTTCAAACCTCTCCTTGGGGACTCCCAGACGTTTCACAATTCTGTTGTAGCTTGGAACTAGCTCACCTGATTCACCTATTCAACGGCTTAATGATTAGTTGACAAGTTGAACAGTGAACTTAAAATACATGGAACGACTTGTGGGCCCAAGGAGAGGTTTGAAAAACACTGCTCTACACTTCATCTGAAGGATGCAAAATTCAGGTCATTTTCTGAAAATGTCCAGGTTTTCCACAAATCCTGTTTGGAAGATTTCCTGCTTATTCCTTTCTTACTTATTCCAACCGGGATTTCTATAAAACTTTCCCAAAATGCCGAGGTTAACTTCATCTCAATGTCTAATGTACATTAATGCAAGCAGGATGGAACCACGGCATCAATAAGCTGATTTGATCAGCAGCGTTAGTGAGAAACAGATGAGGGAGAGAGGGAGAGAGGGAGAGAGGGAGAGGGGGAGAGAGAGAGAGAGAGAGATCTTTTAAATCATTTAAAATGACTCCGTCATAGTTTAAACATAGCTGTTACATGGCTACTCCCCCTGCCTTTCCCACTGTAGCCCAGGTTCTCTCTTGCTCTCGCTCGCTCTGTCTCTCCCCTCCCCCTTCTTTTTTTTCTCTCTTATGTGATCTCTCCTGGGAACACTTTGTCCAAGCCAGCCAGCCAGCCAGACTGCCTGCCAGTCTGCCTATCTTGCCCTCCTTTCCTCCCTCCTTCATCAGAGATGGGTCTGAGACAGGAGAGAAGGGGAGAGGAAGGAGACAGGCATGGGCTGATACGCCAGCCACAAAGGAGTCAATTACCTGTGTGTCACACTCATAATGAGAAGAGGGATGAGGGGCCAGGGAACAGCAGCGTGTCCACACAGAGACAGCGTCCCAAATGGCACCCTACTCCCTATTTTAGTGCTCGACTTTTGATTGACCGGGGCCCAAAAGTAGGGCATGCTATCCCTTGTCAAAAGGTAGTGTACTTTATAGGTAATAGGGTTCTATTTGGGAGGTAGCCACAGCCACGGCCAGCTGTGTTTGGATGTTAGAGTTCTCTCCTCCATCGCTCCTCCAGCACACAGCCATTTAGCATCCTCTTTACAGCAGACCTGAGATCCTCCTGGACTGATAAGTTCAGTAATAAATGGTATTGATGCTCAGAAGACTCCTCTTAGATGGCGATTAGCACCCATGTTATGCTCGCGGCCCGGCTATATTGAGAGGAAGGCAAAAAAGGTCGTTTGGAGTCTTTACCAAAAATCATTCGAAATAAAAAATCTAATTTGATCCCCAAGCACTCTTTGTTATAGTGTGAAATTAAATTTTAATGGACTTTTCCCCCAGCTCTTTCCATAAATTCTTTATCTACAGTATTTCTGGTGGTCTGTATTTTTTGGGGGGGGTGAGAACCAAGGTTTTTATGCTAAATGGAAATATCGATCCCTGTTGCGAAAAAGCAAGTCTCAGAGCTCGGGTATGACATTTTAAAGATGGATTTAGCTTTTTTTTAAAGAGGATTTTATTAGCGAGTCATCATGATATCACAGAACTGGCCTATGAACTGCCAAATAGAGAGCGTTTTTTTATTTTTTGGAGGGCAGCTTCAAGTTGACGTCTTGTTTCTTGTAGGAGGGACTATGTGTGTGTCCGCCGTGTGCAGACCCAGTCCCTGCAGGATGGAGATCTAACTGGAGGGAAGGAGAGCAGCAGTCACATGGTCTCTGCTCTGTTTGTTCGGAGCAGGAAGGCAGGCCAGGGCCAGTGTGTGTGTGTGTGTGTGTGAGTGAGTGAGTGAGTATGTAGGGCATATTGTGCTAGAAACTAGGTCACAATATCACAACGCAAGTAGGGGAGAGGGGCAGAAAAATAGACATTGTTTTAGGACGATGACACAGTTAAAATTCTGGTAGACTAAATATTTACCCTGGCCTGGATGGAAGGATATCCTGTTGCTGTGTTAGCTTAGCACTGACGCTGTTTCACCTAAAGAGGGAGGACTGTGTCTCTATTCCTGTGTCGGACACAGCCAGGGCTCACTGGCCTCAGGCCACACTGAAGCAGACAGGAGGGAGGAGAGGAGAGAGGGATGAGAGGAGGAGTGTTGCTGGATCACCTACTACAAGGCAGGCTAGCCCTGTGAAAAAACAGGATCTGGCTTGCTCAACCCTACCTCGTTAATGAGCGAAACGACAACAACAAAACGGTCCCTTTTTGAAGGAGGAGTAGTGTGGAATCATGGGAGCACCATTTTACCCTCTTTCATTAAGTGGATCCAGATTGGAAGAAATGGTGTGTGTGTGCAGTCAAAAAAGCCTAGTGTTTTCAGCTCCGGTCAGCACGCCTCTGGTGTGTGTCCCAAATGGCACCCTATTCCTTATAGAGTGCACTACTTTTGACCAGAGCCCTATGTGCCATGGTCAAAAGTGGTGTGCCATAAAGAGAAAAGGGGTGCTGTTTCGGTCACATTTTCTGAGGTGAAAAAGGTTTGAAAAAACACTGCTAATCTTCACGAGCCCAGGGAGTTGTAGATGAGTCTAGGTATGGTAGCTGCTGTATACTTGTCTCGTTCAATATCAATCTGAATTGTTTTTTGTTGGTCTCTCAGGCGTGGGGACCCTCCAGAGGACCTCCAGCCAGCGTAGTGCCATGACGTACCAAAGAAGCAACTACGCTCTGAACACGGCGGCCACGTACTCAGAGCCCTACCGCTTGGCTCAGTACCGGCCCTCCGAGGGCAACTACGTCAGGCAGCCGGTCGTCATGGATGACGGGGCCACCCGCTCGCCCTCCGTAGACAGCATCCAGAAGGACCCGAGGTAAAGCTCTAAGCCACTAAGCTACAAGCGCTGGGTCGTTGTCGTTAGTCCGCACCTTAGCAACACTTTGCAACGTAAAACGGAAACATCCGTTTCTTATTGGACGAATTCAGACAGATCCCTCCCTGTTTTGAACTGTTTGGTTCCGACTAATTCATCCCTCCCTTGTCATCCACTGGGTCTTAACAGTGCTTCTAACCTTGCTTACGGGGCTACTACTGTATATACTGCTGGGTCAACAGTAGTGTTACTATTCACACACACAGCCCCCTGGGCAGCCATCCAGAGCCTTAGCCATTAAGATACAGATGTAGGATCTTCATTTGAGCCAAGTTTGCTACAGCAGGAAAATAATCCTGCAGCAACAGGAAATGTGAATTATTATGTGGATTATAATCAATGGATGTTTTTTTTGTAGGAGTTGATACATTTTTTGTTTTGGCAAATCAAGTAACATTTTGAAGTGGAAAACCTTGAATACACTACAAGTTTTTTCATTTCCTGCACAAATCTCAGCAACGAGTGGTCAAATGAAGACCGTACATCTGTACATGGCTACACGGACCACTCTACAAAGGATCCCCTGATTCAGTGAACTGCTGTGTCTGCACTATGTAAGCATGGCCGGGTTTTTGGACCCGGAGCGCTAAATCCCTGACCTTGGGAGTGCAGTTCACACCCGGAGTCCTGATCTAGCTGAGAGCAGTGAGAGGGTGACAGCAGGCCTCCCTCCCTGCCTGCTCTACACAGCAGACCATGCTCAGACCCAGGGTGCCTCCTGACTCTCCCCTAAATAGTAGCTATGGGCCCTGGTCAAAGTAGTGCACTATAAAGGGAGTAGGGTGCCATTTGGGTCGCAATCCAGAGGCAGGCCTAAAAGCACCTGCACCAAGAAAAGGCATGTTTCATCAACTGGGTCTCTACTGCCAAACAGATGACATGTAGCAGTGGTGATGGTATCAACTGTTTGTGTCCCCGGGGTAATTTAGAAGAAAATTGTATTTTGATTTGATTGGACTGGCGTCTTGCTTCATGTAACACGCTGAGACAAGGGCAGGCGCGTTCCAGCCGACACCTCACACACCAACACAGCCAATTCTGTCACAATGTGGACGTGCACCCCACCTTGCTACTTTCTCACTTCCTCCTCTTTTCTTTACTCCGCTAGTCAGAAGAGTTTTTGGCGGTCAGAGATAAATTCAAGTTCTGAAACAGACGCAGACTTGGTAATATCTACGCTTTTCTCTTGTCACATAGGTCATTCATTCTAGTCGACGTCTTTTTAGACAGATTCTTTGAAGCTTCATGAATCAGGAGAAGCTCATCGCAGTGACTCTCCAAAAGGCAAGACATGCCTTCTAGTCTTACAAATGAAACCGAAGTGAAATCTCATCCTTTTGTATTGGGAGAAAAGCAATAATCCTGCAATATAATAGTTGTCAATGTCATTTCCTGGGCTTGAAACGTAAAGCCGTGTGCCCCAGCCCTGTGGACAGTGGGTGGATAGTTGTTGTGTACTGCTTTGTTTGTGTCTCTGCGCGCGCGTGTGTGTGTGTCTGATATCTCTCTGTCTGTGTTCCAGGGAGTTTGCCTGGCGTGACCCCGAGCTGCCTGAGGTCATTCATATGCTGCAGCACCAGTTCCCCTCGGTGCAGGCCAACGCCGCCGCGTACCTGCAGCACCTGTGCTTCGGAGATAATCGAGTCAAGGCGGAGGTACATTACGTACGCGCTGCTCCCCTTCGCCCCCCTGCTCCCCAGATCCTCTGTCAGTCCCCAGCATGCAAATCACTGTGATGTGCCTCCCATCCCAAGATATTCTGTCAGCCAGTGATTGTCATGTAAATAACTGCCGGTCTCATGGTAAATGACCGTTTAATGAACATCAACACGTTTAGCATCTCCTGGCTTCCACACATAGCCTACAAGCCACTGATGCAGACCTTTGGAACATCTGCATTTTAAAAAGTCTAATAAATCCATGTAATATAGTCTAAACCACAATAAATCCATGTAATATAGCCTACACCATCACAATAAATCCTTTTTTTTTTTTTTTAGACAAGTCTAAAGATACCTGATATGAAGAAAATGTAGTCTATTTCAGAAGAACAGAATAGCAGGCTCTGAGTTGTCTTTATGTTAGGTCCTCATCTGGCTATGCCATATGGCTGTGGGCTACACTAGTTCATTTAGCAGACACGATTTGCTTAGGATTCCGTGACTATTGTTTTATAGCATGAAGAATACGATTGAACATAGCTGAATAAAATAGAAAGGCTATTTTCTCCAAACGATTTCCGATGTGGTACGCACATGCGGCTGTTCTGTGTTGAGCGGTTAACAAAGAAACAGGTCCTCCTATATGCTTAGTTTAGGGTTATTTATGCAACTTTCGTTGTGATACAAATGTTGGGCTAGATGTTTTCATTTTGAATGCATTCTAAGGCTGCATGATGCGAAGTTCCATGAAAGGCATGAGCTCTGCTTTGTTTCTTGCGCAGGCTGCACACACTTCATCAGTCTTTCATTCACAATTCGACAAGCACTTGATAATATTCTCACCAGGCCTCAAATTTCCCGGCGGCATCCCCCTTGTGTGGACGTAATGCCCCATAAATCAATCCATGCCTTGTGGCCCAATGTGCCCTTGGGCTGAATATAATAATTATAATTCTCGTCTCCCGGCTACCAATTGCCGTGCTCCGAAGCACCTCTCACTCACATGGCTCTTTCAGATATCTCAATTCTTATTAGCCAATGCCCCTCACGCGATGAGGTCCTTCTCACAGGCAATTTAGCTCCGAAGTAGGCTACAAGTGAAGACCGACACATCGGGGACGCAACTGTGCGCGTCCTTATCGAATTCCGAGGCGCACATTGAAGATGCTAGAAGAACTGTCCCAATTTACTCAGCCAACAAGATGAGTAGGCCTAACAAACAGCAAAAGCACTAGCTTACAGTATGTCAATCTCCTATCCCCATAGTACAAAAGTTGGTCAACTTGTCCTACTGTGCGAGAATAAATATTCCAAACAAACTCTAGGACAGTTGTGGGATGCGGTAGATCCCAAATTAATACAACCACTCGCATCAAACCATTTTTTTTGCGCTCTAGTGACTCCTTGTGGCGGACTTGGCGTCTGCAGGCTGACTTTGGTCGCTATTTTTTTTTTAAAAGCAATGAGGCTGACGCAACAGATCAGAACATTTCCTGTCGCTTTCTTCACGTTATAAGCTCAGCGATGCACACACGGCAGTAGGCTATAAGCGCAGATGTTCCAACATGCAATCAATTAGCGGGAAAATACTGTTCTCAAAAGGTGACCGCAAATGCGATTTATGCATGTAATGCTTTATTATATAGCTGCATTTTAATGGTGAGAATTATCTTCCCACAAACTTGAAACTCACTCGCTGCCTATATATGCCAGTTAGGCTTAATTTTAGTTGTGATACAAACGTTATCAAAACATATAGGCCTATGGGCTAGGCTACATGAGGTGTGCGACTATGATTTGGAAAAAGTCGCAAAAAAAAGGAATGCGCTGTTTCTTGCCTTACTGTGCACGCTGGGCATCATTCACAAGTGATAATATTGTCGCCCATCAGACTATTCTTAATTTAATCTTGTTTTTACATATACTAAATAATATACTGTATGTGTGAAATTAGTTTAGATTTAGAATGGACGATTATCCTGAACCTGTCTCAGGACTCCCAAGTAGCGTAGCGTAGCGTAGCGTCGCAGTGGGTTTGATCCCAGGCTGTGTCACAACCGGATGTGACCGAGAGTCCCATAGGGCGGCGCACAATTGGCCCAGCGTCGTCCGGTTTATGGGAGGGTTTGACCGGGGGGCTTTACTTGGCTCATTGCACTCTAGTGACTCCTTGTGGCGGACCTGGCGTCTGCAGGCTGACTTTGGTCGTCAGTTGGGTGGTGTTTCCTCCGACACATTGGTGCAGCTGGCTTCTGGGTTAAGTGGGTGGGTGTTAAGAAGCGCGGTTTGGCAGGTCATGTTTGAAGACGCATGACTCGACCTTCGCCTCTCCCAAACCCATTGGGAAGTTGCAGCGATGAGACAAAATCGCAATTGGATATCACGAAATTGGGTAGAAAAAGGGGGTAAAATAAATCACAAAAAAACTCACCAAAAAAGACATCGTCTATGCACTTAAATAGCAAATGAAGGACACGTTTTCCATGGTCCATTTTCATGTAAGTAAAGCAATGTGCTTATTATTAGGAAAGTTTAGAAATAAATACAGTGCATTTGGAAGTATTCAGACCCCTTCCCATCGACATTTTTGTTACGTTACAGCCTTATTCTAAAATGAATAACATTTATTTTTTATGCACAATACCCCATAATGACAAAGTGAAAACAGTTTTTTTTTATTTTTACACATTTATAAAAAATTAAAGGACTCATGACCGCCGGTGTGGCGGTATTACGGTCACCGTAACAACCCTAGGGGTGAATCTCAATTGTATTTGATTCCTCACGTCCTCCCTTCTCATCTCCTTCTCATAACGCATTGGAGGAGAAGATCACATGGGAGGCCCCCCAGATTTTTTCCTACAATGCATTTTGAGGAGGAGGCAATGAGAGAGGACTTGAGGAATCAAGTAAATGCAATTGAGATTCACCCAGGCTTTGAGAGGACAATGCTGCTGCAGAGGCTCTCTCCTTCTCTCTCTTTCCCTCCCTGGCTGGGCTGGGGTGGCCACTCCATTCCACTCCAACTCCCTCTGGAATTTCACAGCTCCACAGGGTGCTGCTACGGAGTCGTCGGCTGGAAAAGCTGCTCTCTTAAGATCAGTAGGTGCTTCACTGCACATACAAAACATTATCAACACCTGCTCTTTCCATAACATAGACTGACCAGGTGAAAGCTATGATTCATTATTGATGTCACTTGTTAAATCCACTTCCAGTCAGTGTAGCTGAAGGGGAGGAGACCAGTTAAAGGACTTTTAAGCCTTGAGACATGGATTGTGTATGTGTGCCATTCAGAGGGTATATGTGCAAGTCAAAGATTGAAGTGCCTTTGAACAGGGTATGGTAGTAGGTGCCAGGCGCACCGGTTTGTCAAGAACTGCAACGCTGCTGGGTTTTTCACGCTCAACAGTTTCCCGTGTGTATCAAGAATGGTCCACCACCTAAAGGACATCCAGCCGACTTGACACAACTGTGGGAAGCATCGGAGTCAACATGGGCCAGCATCCCTGTGGAACGCTTTTGACACCTTGTGGAGTCCATGCCCCGATGAATTGAGGCTGTTCTGGGGACAAAAGGGGGGGGTGCAACTCAATATTAAGAAGGTGTTCCTAAAGTTAGGTATACTCAATGTATAGTTTAGGCATTTTATGCGATCGCTGAAGATATGCATACATTTTCTATGTGACTTTCATCTGTTATAAAGAAAGCCATTGGTATCTATTCTCCGCATCCCTTACATGAATAATTACAAAGCCCAGATTTATGTTGCCAGAGATTTATGTTGTCAGAGCATAACTCAGAACATAGTCACTACACGTCCCTGCTCAATCCATGTTCAGTTCCTTATAAAATATTTGTGATATTGATCCTGCATGACTGAACCTCTGTCCTCACCGTTTTTCATTCTCGTGGTATTTTACTGCACAAACCAATGAGTTCTGCCCAAGGCCTTCTTGATGACTCTCCGCCCCCTCTAGGTGTGCCGTCTAGGGGGCATCAAACACCTGGTGGATCTGTTAGACCACAAAACCCTGGAGGTCCAGAGGAACGCCTGTGGAGCTCTGAGGAACCTGGTCTACGGGAAAGCTACGGACAACAACAAGGTCGCCGTGAGAAACGCAGGTGGCGTCCCCGCTCTGCTCAGACTGCTGAGGAAGACTGTAGACGCTGAAGTGAGAGAGCTGGTCACGGGTAAGAGAGCGAGAGAGGGAGTGTGTCTGTGTGGTGAATTCATTGTGTGTGCGTTGGTGAATTAACTCTGTCTTGTTTTTTTCCTGATTTTTCTGGGTAAGAAAGCAGCGTTTATTTAAAATGGCCTTTTTAACCCTGGAAGTCCACGGACCGTGCCTTTCCACACCACAGCTCTGTGTGCTATTCTCTCTTTCTCTGCCCTCTGGCGTATTCGCAATGGTCACAGTTCCACATTATTTCACTCATCCATTATTCAGTGACGTTTGCCCAAATCACATCCACTGGAGTTCCACTGCAGGGTTTTTGTGGGACAGGAACATTCCTATACAACCTAAAGTAGAGCTGTTCAATTATTAATCTTCTCGCCAGCCTGTCAGTCCGCTTCGTCAGTCATTTGGCATTAGTCACTGGATGTGAGGAACTCCATCCCCTGAGTTGAATGACCCATACTAGGGGACAACTGGTCAGGACCAGACCAGAATACACATGATCTACTTCCCAAATGGCACCCTATTCCCTATATGCCGCACTACTTTTGACCAGGACCCATGGGGAATAGGGTGCCATTTGCCAAGGTGGCTGAATCATCTGTTTGTGTACAGCTCGGCTACATCCTCTACTCTGACTAGCTCTGACTCTACCTCAGGTTACAGTGTAATGGTTCCACCAGGCTGTCAATACACAGAGAGAACAAGCACAGTGCACTGTCCAATTTCTCCTTTCTGTAGTAATACGTTGTGGAAGTGAAGTGGAGACGTGGCTCGAGTCTCGTGTCAATCAAGTTGGTGTTTGTTTTTGTTTTTTCTCCAAGCATGGTGAACTCCAAAGGAGAAGGAAGAGCCAGTTGTTCTTAGGGTCTCCTCGGCACTGAAAATATGTTTCACGAATGTATAAATAAATCTGAAACATCCGGTTGCCATTTCCACTCACCACCAAATGGTGACGAGAGGAAGTGCAGTGGGAGAAGGAGGTAGGGAGATGGATTTTGGCCGCCGTTCTGCAAATGTTCTCATCGATGAAACGTCTGATCTCAATACAGTTTTCAGAGTGGACTACGTTTAAAAAAAATATATATATATTTTTTAAAAGACTTTTCCCTATTTGGTTGTTTAGGAGTTGAAGGGCAAATTGAGTTATTGCTCACAGAGTAGGCGGTCCCTAATGGAAATACGCAAATACATGCTAGAACGCGCCAATAGGATCTCGCTAGCTCGTGCTCGGCTCTGCCCACCTCCTTGCTTGTTCTGCCCACTATGATTAATGTGCTCCCATTGGAAATGACAGGCTGTGGTCTATCTTGGGTTAGTTATGAAAAATCTTTGCTGATGGGGTGAATTAAAGAACTAACGAGTCAGAGCCACATGCAGTCTATAACAGAAGGGAGTATGGGGGATGGAATCACTGGCATTGCGGTCACTTCTAGCCAGTCTAAACCATTGTCATTCAAACAGGAAGCCAGTTCAATGCAGATGTGTGTCGTACAAATCTTGGACTAAATTGCTTTGATGTGTTGTACGTCTTACGACTGTGTGTATAAAAAAAAAATAAACGGCTAATTGGCGGTTGAGGACCCAGAATACTATGCAATTAAAGAAGGTCGGTAATCACACCGTCCCCTCTGGATAATCAGAACAATCTACATGAGAAGCTTTCTGCCACACTTCCTGCTGGCCAAAGCCAGTGGGCTAATTGGGACTGACAAGACTTAGGATATGTCCCAAATGGTCCCCTATTTAGTGCACTACTTTGGACCAGAACCATATGGGTGCCATTTGGGATGCATTTTCTCACCAACACCCCTCTGACATATTTCTACCCTTGAAAAGAGCCACGTACTGTATGGTAAAGTGTACCAGAGTGCACTCAGCCTGCCCACCTCTGAGCTTTACTGGCAAGACATGTTTATTCTACTCCCCGGTATGTCAGTGGTCCTTTATTCCAGTGGGATCATCAGCTGTGCTCCATGTGAGCCACTACTGTAGCAGGAGGAGCCCCCTCTATTTTTTCTTCCCAGGTCAGGGGGTCATTTTGTGGGGACATGTGAAGCAATCTAGCCCTGGTCCCTGATTCCCATAGCAGCTGTTGTGGTTATTGGCTTGACCTCAAAAGGCCTCTGAGATCAAAGGGACAGGCCTCCCCTGGTTCTCGTCACCCCAGTGGCAGTACAGGTGTCACCTGGCCCCTACGGACGGACCAGCATGGCCATGAACTGTCATCACAGCCTCTCTCTCTCTCTCTCTCTCTCTCTCTCTCGCTCTCTCGCTCTCTCGCTCTCTCGCTCTCTCGCTCTCTCGCTCTCTCGCTCTCTCGCTCTCTCGCTCTCTCGCTCTCTCGCTCTCTCGCTCTCTCTCAAAACACAACGGCCCTGTCCTAGAACACACTGTTCGTATGTGACCCCACTGTTATCATTGCTGTCGCAAATATTTATTTAACTAGGTAAGTCAGTTAAGAACAAATTCTTATTTTACAATGACTGCCTACCCCGGGAGCAGCGGTACACACAACCTGGGACGGAACAAAATGAGAGTACATTATATTACGTTAGTGTGGAATCTGTGCTCCTGCGTTTCTATGTTGGCGTGGCTCCCCTCGAATAAAAGTACCTATGTGTAGGAGTACAGGCACACAGTTATACTGTAGTGGTCAGCCACACCCTACGGACTGGGGGACAACTAAACTGGTAGCACTAACCACCCCTCTCCTCTGCCCCCCACTGGCCTAGGAGAAGAACCCTATCAGAACTAGTCTTTGATTTTTGATTGTGCATGTTAGAGCAAGCCCTGGGCTTTGACCAGAGACAGGACTGTCCCAAATGGCACCCTATTCACTGTGGCCCGTGTTCAAAAGTAGTAGGCTCTGTAGGGAGAATAGGGTGGCATTTTGGATGCAGGGCCAGGTCAACATATGGTCCCCAGCCTCTTAGCAACCGCTATCCAGCCCCTCCCCCACCTCATCTGATTATTGATACTGCTGGGTCTGGTATTGCGATGGATCTGCACGCTCATACCAGCTCCACAGCACACCAACACATGCCCCTCTAAATCTCTCGCTCTCAGAGCCAACGAATGCCTGATCTACGCACATTAATCCACCCAATTCGGAGCCTGTTAATACCCGACCACACCCACCGCACCGTTACTCTGGCCAATCAGTAGCGGCTAAAACGTCTAAGCCACGCCAGCTCAAGCCCAGGGTACTATAATGGCTGTCCTGGCTTCAGCACCTCATTCCTGCAGACAGTAACTGAATAACAAGCTCAGTGGAGATTTCATTATGGGACGGAATGGAGCCCTTTAGCCGGATCACTGCTTCCAAAGCTATGAGAGAGACACACATTACCCCCCCCCCCCCCCCCCCCCCATCGCTCTCTCTTACACACAAACAAGTGCACATACGCTCTCTTTCTTTCTTACACACACACACACACACACACACACACACACACACACACACACACACACACACACACACACACACACACACACACACTCCCTAACTTTATAAATCTAGGCCACAGTCAAATGATATGTCTTTCGAGGATCGATCCGAAGGCAGATGATTGGCTCCTGTGTCACAGCGTATTGCCTCTCCAGCTCGGGCGTTAGTTTACGTTGGGCTAGTTGTTCCCGTGCCTGGCTAACATATCCACCACGGGAGGTTGGCGCCTCCTTAATTGGCGCCTCCTTAATTGGGCTCGTGGTAATGGCTGGAGTGGAACGGTATCAAACGTTGCCATTCCATTTGCTCGGTTCCTGCTATTTATTAGATGCTGTCCTCACCTCAGCAGCCTCCACTGGTATACATACAGTATATAGATATACATACAGTATATAGAACTGAGCCCAGATCAAGCTGAGAGATCAAGCCTCCATGCACAATTCACACAGGCGGTTCCATCAGACTCTCAAATGTGACGCATGGGAATCCCTGGGCTTTATAGAGACAACTGTCAGTCACACCTCACTGGACTCTGCTGCAGAGATTTATCCCAAGTTTAAAAAGACTGCAGAACAGGGCCAGTTTAAAGGCTGGCTGTTAGCTGTTTCTTCAAGTAGAGCTTTAGGGGCGATGAGGAGGGGCTGGGGGGGGAGACAGACCTGGATCATTTCAGTTTTCCTGGGTGCTTTATTCCAGCCGTGTGCGTGTGCGCGCACGTACGTGCATTATCACTACATTACGAGGCTCTCCTCCCGAGGGAGTTCTCGAAGGGAGTTCGCCACCGAAGAAAGCCAAGGCAAACACGAAGCTAAAGGCTAAGCTAGTAGAGAACGGCGCTAATTCACCGCAGAGGGGTTGGATTGAAATGAATCCCCCGGGCCTGAGAATACACGTTATAGCCGAGGTGATGTTACTGCTTCGGTATGTAGCCTCACACGGCACTGGCAGGAGCAGATAAGAGGCTTCATCGGCTGAATGTTAACCGTGGAGAGACGCTTTCATGGGTCGCTCGGGCCAAGCTGCGAATTTGTCCTTTCTATTCTTGTTGAAATGAAGACGTGAAATCGGACGGTTTTGGACCCCCGTGATAGTAACTGCCATAAGGTTATTATTGCCGTTATTTCATAAAAGTGTGAACGGACCTCGTATTGAACCGGGTAACTCCACGGATGGGGATACCTGGCTGTCCGTTATGCCTTGCTAGCATCCTCTTTTGGAATTGCCCTTGGGCCATAGTAATGGGTGTGATGACCTCCATTGGTTTAATTGGAGAGAAAACAAACAGTGGCTAGGATACATAAACACTGGGGTAGATGGAGGAGAGCTCAAGGAAACTACGAAGATCTCTCTCACACACACACACACACACACACACACACACACACACACACACACACACCAGGCATCACTCCCATCCCATGCTTTCCTATCCTCACACATCCAGAGAGATCAGCCTGTCAGTGGGGTGTAGATAGATCTGCTGTGCCTGCAGTCTTAGAGGGAGTAACTATGGGCGCTTCCCAAGTGGCACCCTATTCCCTGTACAGTGCACTGCTTTTGACCAGGGCCCATAGGGTTCCCATAGGGATCTGGTCAGAAGTAGTGCATTACATAGGGAATAGGGTGCCATTGGACTCTGGTCAAAAGTAGCGCGTTTAAATAGGGAAAAGGGTCCTATTTGGGACACATTATATGAGTCTGTCTCTCTCTCTCTGTGGTTAGACAGGAGCTGAGCTGCAGCCCTGTAGAAATCAGCCTGTGTTTTCTGCTTCCAGGAACAGCCATCTGATTAAAGAACGGGCTCCACGCGGGTTAATCTGGAGCAGATGCGGAATCAAAGGGCTCCTCCATCGCAAATTATACTAGGAATATTACTGCTTACCATAAGTACATTTGAAACTAATACAATTGTTACAGGATATCGGGAGACCTGTTGCATTATCCAGATGATGCGTTGAGCCAGTATCTTGTGGCGTTTTGTTCATCTCAAGAGAATAGTCTTCCTCACTTGCCTCGAGGACACCTAAAGCTTTTTAAGATCCTATTTGGTGCGGATTCCCGGCGTCTCTGTTCTGCCGGGGGATGGCTTTCGTTTGTTATGAGGGCTATTATTTATCCTCTGATCCTCTCTTCTCTCTGTGTGGTACTGAGCTATAGAAAGCCCTGGATCTTGGCAGCTCTGGAGGGCTAGCCTAACTGCACGCGACAGCTGACACAACCAGGGGTTTGTGGGCCCGTCTCTCTCTCTCTAACGTGCCCCCCCCCCCCTGTCCCTCCTGCTTCTCTGCAGGGGTGCTGTGGAACCTGTCCTCCTGTGATTCCGTCAAGATGACAATCATTCGGGATGCCTTAACTACTCTGACCAACACTGTGATCATACCTCATTCTGGATGGAGCAGCTCGACGTTTGACAATGACCACAAGCTCAAATTCCACTCGTCTCTGGTCCTGAGGAACACAAGTGGCTGTCTGAGGTAATGGACATTTTGAGCTTGATGCTACCACCCCCTTCTGGATGTTTAAAGCTACTGCAAATAAAGCATTGTCTGGTAATCTATGACTGTAGTTAGTGTGGTAAAGAAAATGTACAAACAAAATACACAGAATTAGAAGACTGTGTACTTACAGATTCAATACGGTGGCCGTTGATCCACCCATAATGCAAGGAGAAGATGGGTATTATGTTATGTTTGCCCAGTCAGTGTAATCACTGTGCATCCCAGCTGCATTAAAGGTTATTCTCGCTCTCCAGCCACCCTGCCAGGGCCCTCGTTTTGAAGGCAATGGAGGCATCCCAAATGGCTCCCTTATGGGCCCTGGTCAAAAGTAGGGAGTAGGTTCCTATTTGGGAAGCTGCTAGAAGTTTGGTCTCTAATTGGTGACGGTGTCTCTGAGGGCACTGGGCTCTCATTTCCCCCTCTCAAAAACACTCGTAATGGCATCGCTCAGGCCAACCAGAGAGCCTAATCCATTATGGATGGGACGGAGCAAAGAAACCCCACAACACACGCCAGCGTCGCGCTGCGGGAACAAACACAAAACACCGTTTCATCTGCTTCCCAAATGGTACCCTGTTCCCTTTTTATAGCGCGCTACTTTTGACCAAAGGCCTTTGGGGCCTTGTTGAAAGCAGTGTACAAAATAGGTAATAGGGTGCCGTTTGGGACGCAGACGTTCCTATTTTTACGTGGCTGTTTGTGTACGTTGCAGGGCCCGTCTGTCTTTTGGGTGTGATTTATTTGGGTGTTTGTATGTGCTGTAGGGGCATATGTCTGTGTCCTGAAAAGTGTGTGTTTCAAAGGAACCTGAGCTCGGCGGGGGAGGAGGCTAGAAAACAGATGCGCTCATGTGAAGGACTGGTAGACTCTTTACTCTACGTCATCAAGGCCTGTGTCAACACCTCGGACTTCGACAGCAAGGTCTGTACACACACACACACACACACACACACACACACACACACACACACACACGGTCACACAATGGCAGGCAGCTGTAGGGGTTAAGGACAACACCTACCCTACTGGTTTCGAATGATTTGATCGTTTCTCACTCATCTCCTTGCACAGCTCACTAACTTGATTGGGAAGGCCTTTTATCAGCCCATATGTGTACAATGTTAATAGCATGCAATTACAGTTCATAGACTACCAGCTGTTCCGGTTAATTATTTCCCCCACAAATTTTCCCTCTTTGATTTTGTGTCTCAAATGACACCCTGTTCCCTATGCGTCCTGGTCAAAAGTAGTGCACTATAGTAAAGGGAATAGGGTGCCATTTGGGATGCACACTGTGCATTTATTACCACAGTGATCTACTGAACAAATACCACTATATGGGCATCAAACAGTAAAGAATTAAACCCATTTGTCAGAGCTTTCTAAGTGGAGACACTTTAATCTGTTATCACAGTGTGGGTCTCATACCTAATTCATTTACACTGCTACAGATAACACCAGGCCTGCACATGTCCTCTCTCTCTCTCACTCACACACACACACACAAGAGAGGCTGGCCTAGCTTATTGATCACTATTTCACTGGAACAAACCTCTTATGATGTATAGTGTGCTGATTGAGATCTCTCCCCTCCCCCTTTCTCTCTCTCTGTTGCTCTCTTTCTCGCTGTCGCTATTGTCTCACTCTCACGCTATCTTTGTTCACTCTCTGTTCTCTCTCTCTCTCTCTCTGTTCTCTCTCTCTCTCTGTTCTCTCTCTCTCTCTGTTCTCTCTCACTCTGTCTTTATCGCTATTCTTTCTCACTCTCACTCTCTCTATCTCTCTCACTCTCTCTATTCTCTCTCACCCGCTCTGTTCCCTCTGTCTCTATCTCTATTCCCTCTCTGTCTCTCTCACTCTCTCTATCACTCTCACCCTGTCTCTATCTCTATTCTCTCTCACCCTCTCTGTTCTGTCTCTGTTCTCTCTCTGTCTCTATCTCTGTTCTCTCTCTGTCTCTATCTCTGTTCCCTCTCTGTCTCTATCTCTATTCCCTCTCTGTCTCTATCTCTATTCCCTCTCTCTCTCTATTCTCTCTCACCCGCTCTGGTCTCTCTATTGTCTCTATCTCTATTGTCTCTATCTCCATTCTTTCTCTCTCTCGCTCTATCTCTATTCTCACTCGGTCTCTATTCTCTCTCTCGCTCTCTCTCTATCTTTATTCTCTCTCTCTCACTCTCTCTTCTCTTTCTCACTCTGTCTATTCTCTCACTCTATTCTCACGCTCTCTATTCTCTCTTTCACTCCTCTCTCTCTCACTCTATTCTCTCTCTCTCTGTCCATCTCTATTCTCTCGGTCTCGCTCTCTCGGGTCTCGCCCTTCTCTCGGGTCTCGCCCTTCTCTCGGGTCTCGCCCTTCTCTCGGGTCTCGCCCTTCTCTCGCGTCTCGCCCTTCTCTCGGGTCTCGCCCTTCTCTCGGGTCTCGCCCTTCTCTCCCGTCTCGCCCTTCTCTCCCGTCTCGCCCTTCTCTCGCGTCTCGCCCTTCTCTCGGGTCTCGCCCTTCTCTCCCGTCTCGCCCTTCTCTCGCGTCTCGCCCTTCTCTCGCGTCTCGCTCTTCTCTCGCGTCTCGCCCTTCTCTCGGGTCTCGCCCTTCTCTCGCGTCTCGCCCTTCTCTCGCGTCTCGCCCTTCTCTCGCGTCTCGCCCTTCTCTCGGGTCTCGCCCTTCTCTCGGGTCTCGCCCATCTCGCGTCTCGCCCTTCTCTCCCGTCTCGCCCTTCTCGCCCTTCTCTCCCGTCTCGCCCTTCTCTCCCGTCTCGCCCTTCTCTCCCGTCTCGCCCTTCTCTCGCGTCTCGCCTTTCTCTCGCGTCTCGCCCTTCTCTCGGGTCTCGCCCTTCTCTCGCGTCTCGCCCTTCTCTCGGGTCTCGCCCTTCTCTCCCGTCTCGCCCTTCTCTCCCGTCTCGCCCTTCTCTCGCGTCTCGCCCTTCTCTCGCGTCTCGCCCTTCTCTCGGGTCTCGCCCTTCTCTCGCGTCTCGCCCTTCTCTCGGGTCTCGCCCTTCTCTCGGGTCTCGCCCTTCTCTCGGGTCTCGCCCTTCTATCGGGTCTCGCCCTTCTCTCGCGTCTCGCCCTTCTCTCCCGTCTCGCCCTTCTCTCCCGTCTCGCCCTTCTCTCGCGTCTCGCCCTTCTCTCGGGTCTCGCCCTTCTCTCGGGTCTCGCCCTTCTCTCGGGTCTCGCCCTTCTCTCGCGGTCTCGCCCTTCTCTCGCGTCTCGCCCTTCTCTCGCGTCTCGCCCTTCTCTCGCGTCTCGCCCTTCTCTCGCGTCTCGCCCTTCTCTCGGGTCTCGCCCTTCTCTCCCGTCTCGCCCTTCTCTCCCGTCTCGCCCTTCTCTCCCGTCTCGCCCTTCTCTCGCGTCTCGCCCTTCTCTCGGGTCTCGCCCTTCTCTCGGGTCTCGCCCTTCTCTCGCGTCTCGCCCTTCTCTCGCGTCTCGCCCTTCTCTCGGGTCTCGCCCATCTCGCGTCTCGCCCTTCTCTCCCGTCTCGCCCTTCTCTCCCGTCTCGCCCTTCTCTCCCGTCTCGCCCTTCTCTCGCGTCTCGCCCTTCTCTCCCGTCTCGCCCTTCTCTCGCGTCTCGCCCTTCTCTCGGGTCTCGCCCATCTCGCGTCTCGCCCTTCTCTCCCGTCTCGCCCTTCTCTCCCGTCTCGCCCTTCTCTCCCGTCTCGCCCTTCTCTCGCGTCTCGCCCTTCTCTCGGGTCTCGCCCTTCTCTCGCGTCTCGCCCTTCTCTCGGGTCTCGCCCTTCTCTCCCGTCTCGCCTTTCTCTCCCGTCTCGCCCTTCTCTCGCGTCTCGCCCTTCTCTCGGGTCTCGCCCTTCTCTCGCGTCTCGCCCTTCTCTCGGGTCTCGCCCTTCTCTCGGGTCTCGCCCTTCTCTCCCGTCTCGCCCTTCTCTCGCGTCTCGCCCTTCTCTCGCGTCTCGCCCTTCTCTCGCGTCTCGCCCTTCTCTCGCGTCTCGCCCTTCTCTCGGGTCTCGCCCTTCTATCGGGTCTCGCCCTTCTCTCGCGTCTCGCCCTTCTCTCCCGTCTCGCCCTTCTCTCCCGTCTCGCACTTCTCTCGCGTCTCGCCCTTCTCTCGGGTCTCGCCCTTCTCTCGGGTCTCGCCCTTCTCTCGGGTCTCGCCCTTCTCTCGGGTCTCGCCCTTCTCTCCCGTCTCGCCCTTCTCTCGCGTCTCGCCCTTCTCTCGCGTCTCGCCCTTCTCTCGCGTCTCGCCCTTCTCTCGGGTCTCGCCCTTCTCTCCCGTCTCGCCCTTCTCTCCCGTCTCGCCCTTCTCTCGCGTCTCGCCCTTCTCTCGGGTCTCGCCCTTCTCTCCCGTCTCGCCCTTCTCTCGCGTCTCGCCCTTCTCTCGCGTCTCGCCCTTCTCTCGGGTCTCGCCCATCTCGCGTCTCGCCCGTCTCGCCCTTCTCTCCCGTCTCGCCCTTCTCTCCCGTCTCGCCCTTCTCTCCCGTCTCGCCCTTCTCTCGCGTCTCGCCCTTCTCTCGGGTCTCGCCCTTCTCTCCCGTCTCGCCCTTCTCTCGGGTCTCGCCCTTCTCTCCCGTCTCGCCCTTCTCTCCCGTCTCGCCCTTCTCTCGCGTCTCGCCCTTCTCTCGGGTCTCGCCCTTCTCTCGCGTCTCGCCCTTCTCTCGGGTCTCGCCCTTCTCTCCCGTCTCGCCCTTCTCTCCCGTCTCGCCCTTCTCTCGCGTCTCGCCCTTCTCTCGCGTCTCGCCCTTCTCTCGCGTCTCGCCCTTCTCTCGCGTCTCGCCCTTCTCTCGCGTCTCGCCCTTCTCTCGCGTCTCGCCCTTCTCTCGGGTCTCGCCCTTCTCTCGGGTCTCGCCCTTCTCTCGCGTCTCGCCCTTCTCTCGGGTCTCGCCCTTCTCTCGCGTCTCGCCCTTCTCTCGGGTCTCGCCCTTCTCTCGCGTCTCGCCCTTCTCTCGGGTCTCGCCCTTCTCTCGCGCTCTCTTCTCTCTCTCACTATCACGCTGTCTTTCTCTATTCTCTCTCAAATTCAAAAGGCTTTATTGGCATGGAAAGTGTTACTGCACATATTGCCAAAGCAATCGTATAGAAACATATTAAATCAATGAAATAAATCAAATAACATTCAATGATTAACAGGACTCCCCGCCTCTCCTCTCTCTCTCTCTAGATTGTGGAGAACTGTATTTGCACTCTGAGGAACCTGTCGTATCGCCTGGAGCTGGAGATGCCCCCGTCAAAGTTTCAGGGAGCCCAGGAGCTGGACGGTCTACTGGGCAGTGAGTCTCCCAGTAAGGACGAGGAATCCAGCTGCTGGGGCCGGAAGAAGAGGAAGAAGAAAAAGGGCTCCCAGGAAGACCAGGTCAGCTTTGGCAATAAGAACGCCGGTTAAGACTCAAACGACACCCTATGTAGTGCACTTTCTTTTGACCGGCGCCCATAGGGCGTCCATAAGGCTCTGGTCAAAAGTAGTGCACTATATAGGGAATAGGGTGCCACTTCCATCTGTGTGGTGGAAAAATCACTTCCTAGGCCTCCGAAGTGAATGTTCACTCCAGGCGAGCTCAGGAATGAAAACTCATCACTGAGTGGTGGAAATGTAACATGTGACTTTCCAGGATTAAATGTGAATGTTCACTCCAAATGTTTGTCCAACGTGTAAATATATATTCTTTTAAATCAAAGCTAGTCTAGTAGCGAGATGAGTCTACGTTCCACGCCATCTGTTGTGTCTAACATGACGGAATCAGACGGAGTCCGCCTGTCTTTCAGAAACATTTGGGATTAAGTGCTTGTATCGCTGGATCTACACAACAGATGGCGTGGACTCATTAGACCACTCCTGAAACATCTGACCGACGTTGATTTTGGAGTGAACTATCCCTTTAACTCTTCTCGGAGCCCATAGTCACAAAACGTCTCAGAGCAGGAGTGCTGATCTAGGATCAGGTATCTCCTGTCCATATAATATCTTAAAAAAAGGCTCAACTGATCCTAGATCAGCACTCCGACATCGCATTAGAACCTCGAGGCGTGATCATGCGTTTTGTAATGTGTTCTCAGTGGGACGGAGTGGGCCCCATCCCCGGCTTCTCCAAGTCCCCCAAGGGGGCGGAGATGTTGTGGCACCCAGCTGTGGTGAAGCCCTACCTGACCATGCTGGCCGAGAGCTCCAACCCTGCCACCCTGGAGGGCTCAGCGGGCTCCTTACAGAACCTGTCTGCTGGGAACTGGAAGGTATATAGTACACACGTTGCGTCCCGAATGGCACCCTATTCCCTGTATAGTGCACTATATGAGGACTAGGGGGCCGTTTTGGAACACAGGCAACACAGCACCCAGGAGAGGATATGACAAGAACACTGCTCTATTGAAGGTTCTTTTCCCCCTGTTTAACAGGAAGGGTTTCTTAGATGTGGCAACCATTTTTAAATGGGAACTCTGCTCCATAAGCAAGCCAGTAAAACTAATGTCAATTGTCATTTATAGGTGAAGTCCAATGTATGTTTTTAAGTCTTCTATGTACTGTGTGCTAATTGCCGCAGAACACATTGAAGTGTACACTTTTGGGTGGAGTTGCATTGGCGAGTTTTTAAACGTCCTCTCTCTCTCTGTCTCCTCTGTTTGTACTAGTTTGCGGCCTACATCCGTGCAGCGGTGCGTAAGGAGAAGGGTCTGCCCATCCTGGTGGAGCTGCTGAGGATGGACAACGACAGGGTGGTCTGCTCTGTGGCCACCGCCCTGAGGAACATGGCCCTGGACGTCAGGAACAAGGAGCTCATAGGTGAGGAGTGAACACGGGCTCTGTGAAGGGGCGACCCGGGCCACGTTCCGGGCTGACTGCATTGCAGACGGCTGCCAGGTCTCACAACACATGGATAGGTGTTGATCGTATCTGCTCACCACACGTCTTATAATATAACAATTTGATCTCGACTGTGCAGTCGATGATGTGGCGCACAACCATTGGTTGATCCAATGCATCTGCAATGTAGTAAGGGGGAAGGCAACCCACCAGTACAGTAGGCAATGCACATGTGCTATACAAGCACAGAGCAAATAAATGAAGACCAACACTATATACTGGTTTACCTACATGTGCTATGAAGCATTAGAGTATGAAAAAGGCAAGGGATGATGGGAAATTAGAGGTTCAAAATGAAGTAGAGCCGGAAGAGTTGCGAGCGCTTGCTTACTAATCTAGCTGCCCAGATCGCCGCACTTAAATTGCATCCCCAAATTCCTTCTTGTTTTTCGTGAAATCACCCCTTTTCGGGGAAAGAGGTTGTTATGGGCTAGCTGCTATGGTAATAATGAGTTGAGAGAACAAGGGTTTGTAGGATCTGTAGGTGTAGACCCTTGGGGGGGCTACTAGCACTATGGAAAGGCACATGGTAGGCTGTGGAAGTACAACTCAAGCTGAACTCATGTAGCATCCGCAATGTAAAAAGTACACTGTGTACTCGAGGCCCGCCGGCCCTAGAGAAAGGAATCTGCCGTACAAATACATTACGTAGGACACATCCAATGAATGTCTCTTGGTTTCCGTTGGTCTGTTTCTCTCTCTGTGGCGTTTTAGTTGAAGGTGTAGCTAGATCATTTATTTGCAGCAAAAAAATATCAAATAGAACATAATGTATGTGAAGGTGAGGGTGACGACTAGAATTAGTTTATAAAGAAACCTTGCCATAATCTAGATGGTCAATTTATAACAGAAGTTATAAGTACAGTACATAAGCAGTACTTTATCCCTCTCTCTTTCCTGCCTTCTCTACCTCCTTCCCTCTCTCTTTCCTCCCTCTCTTTCCTCCCTCCCAGGGAAGTACGCGATGAGGGACCTGGTGAACCGTCTCCCTGGGGGCGACACCAGCCTGCTCTCTGACGAGACGGTGGCGGCCATCTGCTGCACCCTGCACGAGGTCACCAGCAAGAACATGGAGAACGCCAAGGCACTGGCCGACACGGGCGGCATCGAGAAGCTGTTCAACATCACCAAGGGCAGGGGAGAGAGGTAAGGGAAAGGGGGGGAAGGCTGCCTTCGGCTGCTTCTAAGACAGTCTGCATTGCGTCCTAAATGGCACCGGATTGTCTTTATAGTGCATTACCTTTGATCAGAGCATTGTGGGAAGGGGGAAAAAAACATACAAGGAACAGAGGGTCTGGTCAAACGTAGTACATGATACTCTATACGGAGTAGGGTGTCATTTGGGATGCACATGGAGAGTCTAAGAAGAGACATGCACACCGAATAATGATCTAAGGCGAGATTCTCGAGGACGGTTGAGAGTAGACAAATTTTTCTACCACAGAAACATGCAATATGTCATGTATTTGCCACCGATTCCTAAGTGGCCGTGGTCCTAAATTCTCAGTGCTAATGTGTAGTGACGCGTGTCTCTCTGTCCCTAAAAGGTACTCCATGAAGGTGGTGAAAGCTGCCGCTCAGGTCCTCAACACACTCTGGCAGTACAGAGACCTGAGAACTATCTATAAGAAGGTAAGAGGGTTGGGATGAGCCACCTACAGTAGGGCTACATCTCAATGATCTCTCCTTCCTGCCAAAGTGGGGCGAGGTCATGGAAAAAGGCACATGGTAGGCTGTGGAAGTCATGTACTCATGTAGCATCCGCAATGTAAAAATAGCCATCACTGTTAAATAGCCATCACCAACCGGCCTCCACCCAGTACCCAGCCCTGAACTTAGTCACTGCCACTATCCAGCTACCACCTGGTTACTGAACCCTGCACCTTAGAGGATGCTGCCCTATGTACAGTTGAAGTCGGAAGTTTACATACACCTTAGCCAAATACATTTAAACTCAGTTTTTCACAATTCCTGACATTTAATCCTAGTAAAAAATTCCCTGTTTTAGGTCACTTAGGATCACCACTTCATTTTAAGAATGTGAAGTGTCAGAATAATAGTAGAGAGAATGATTTATTTCAGCTTTTATTTCTTTCATCACATTCCCAGTGGGTCAGAAGTTTACATACACTCAAATAGTATTTGGTAGCATTGCCTTTAAATTGTTTAACTTGGGTCAAACATTTCGAGTAGCCTTCCACAAGCTTCCCACAGTAAGTTGGGTGAATTTTGGCCCATTCCTCCTGACAGAGCTGGTGTAACTGAGTCAGGTTTGAAGGCCTCCTTGCTCGCACGCTTTTTCAGTTCGGCCCTCAAATTTTCTATAGGTTTGAGGTCAGGGCTATGTGATGGACACTCCAATACCTTGACTGATATCTTTGGAAGAATGTTGGGGTCATTGTCCATTTGGAAGACCCATTTGCGACCAAGCTTTAACTTCCTGACTGATGTCTTGAGATGTTGCTTCAATATATCCACATACTTTTCCTTCCTCATGATGCCATCTATTTTGTGAAGTGCACCAGTCCCTCCTGCAGCAAAGCACCCCCACAACATGATGCTGCCATCTCCGTGTTTCAAGGTTGGGATGGTGTTCTTCGGCTTGCAAGCCCCCCCCTTTTCCTCCAAACATAAGGATGGTCATTATGGCCTAACAGTTCTAGTTTTGTTTCATCAGACCAGAGGACGTTTCTCCAAAAAGTACGATCTTTGTCCCCATGTGCAGTTGCAAACCGTAGTCTGTCTTTTTTATGGCGGTTTTGGAGCAGTGGCCTTTTCAGGTTATGTCGATATAGGACTTGTTTTACTGTGGATATTGATACTTTTGTACCTGTTTCCTCCAGCATCTTCACAAGGTCCTTTGCTGTTGTTCTGGGATTGATTTGCACTTTTCGCACCAAAGCACGTTCATCTCTAGGAGACAGAACGTGTCTCCTTCTTGAGCGGTATGACGGCTGCTTGGTCCCATGGTGTTTATACTTGCATACTATTGTTTGTACAGGTGAACGTGGTACCTTCAGGCGTTTGGAAATTGCTCCCAAGGATGAACCAGACTTGTGGGGGTCTCAATTTTTTTTTTTCTGAGATCTTGGCTGATTTCTTTTGATTTTCCCATGATGTCAAGCAAAGAGGCACTGAGTTTGAAAGTAGGCCTTGAAATACACCCATCTCCAATAGGCTAATTGACATCATTTGAGTCAATCAGAAACTTCTAAAGCCATGACATCCATTTCTGGAATTTTCCAAGCTGTTTAAAGGCACAGTCAACTTAGTGTATGTAAACTTCTTACCCACTGGAATTGTGATACAGTGAATTATAAGTGAAATAATCTGTCTGTAAACAATTGTTGGAACAATTACTTGTCATGCACACAGTAGATGTCCTAACCGACTTGCCAAAACTATAGTTTGTTAACAAGAAATGTGTGGAGTGGTTGAAAAATGAGTTTTAATGACTCCAACCTAAGTGTATGTAAACTTCCGACTTCAACTGTACATAGACATGGAACACTGGTCACTTTAATAATCTTTACATTACATTTCATATGTATAATACTGTATTCTAGTCAATGCCATGCTATTCAACTATTGCTGTACATATACTATTCTATCCTACGTATTCTACAGAAATACTACATATTCTATTCACATACTGTACAGTATACAGTGCATTCGGGAAGTTTTCAGACCCGTACACTTTTTCCACATTTTGTTACGTTACCGCCTTATTCTAAAATTGATTGCATTAACGTTTTTCCTCATTAATCTACGCACAATACCCCAGAATGTTTTTTTTGTTGAAAAATTTACATTTTAAATTAATATTCAGACCCTTTACTCAGTACTTTGTTGAAGCACCTTTGGCAGCGATTACAGCCTCGAATCTTCTTGGGTATGACGCTACAAACTTTGGCACACCTGTATTTGGAGAGTTTCTCCCATTCTTCTCTGCAGATCCTCTCAAGCTCTGTCAGGTTGGATGGGGAGTGTCGCTGCACAGCTATTTTCAGGTCTTTCCAGAGATGTTCAATTGGGTTTAAGTCCGGGCTCTGACTGGGCCACTCAAGGACATTCACTCCTGCGTTGTCTTGGCTGTGTGCTTAGGGTCATTGTCCTGTTGGAAGCTGAACCTTCACCCCAGTCTGAGGTCCTGAGCGCTATGGAGCAGGTTTTCATCAAGGGATCTCTCTGTACTGCTCTGTTCATCTTTCCCTCGATCCTGACTAGTCTCCCAGTCCGTACCGCTGGAAAACATCCCCACAGCATGTTGCTGCCACCACAATGCTTCAAGTAGGGATGGTGCCAGGTTACCTCCAGTTGGCACTCAGGCAAAAGAGTTCAATCTTGGTTTCATCAGAAAAGAGAATCTTGTTTCTCATGGTCTGAGAGTCCTTTAGGTGCCTTTTGGCAAACTCCAAGTGGGCTGTCAGGTGCCTTTTACTGAGAAGTGGCATCCGTCTGGCTACTCTACCATATAGGCCTGATTTGGTGGAGTGCTGCAGAGATGTTTGTCCTTCTGGAAGGTTATCCCATCTCCACAGAGGAACTCTGGAGCTCTGTCAGAGTGACTATCGGGTTCTTGGTCACCTCCCTGAACCCGATAGCTAAGTTTGGTCAGCTCTAGGAAGAGTCTTGGTGGTTCCAAACTTTTTCCATTTAAGAATGATGGAGGCCAATATGTTCTTGTGCCTCGTCATAATCCTGTTTCTGAGCTCTACGGACAATTCCTTCAACCTCATGGCTTGGTTTTTGCTTTGACATGCATTGTCAACTTTGGGACTTTATGTAGACAGGTGTGTGACTTTCCAAATAATGTCCAATTAATTGGGTTTACCAAAGGTGGACTCCAATCAATCAAGTTGTAGAAACATCTCAAGGATGATCAATGGAAACAGGATGCTCTTGAGTTTAATTTCAAGTCTCATAGCAAAGGGTCTGAATACTTATGTAATTAAGGTATTTCTGTTTCTTGAAAAAAAAAAAAATAATTTGCACAAATTTCTGAACTTGTTTTTGCTTTGTCATTATGGGGTATTGTGTGTAGATTGCGGGGGAAAAATATAATTTAATCCATTTTAGAATAAGGCTGTAATATAACAAAATCTGGAATAAGTGAAGGGGTCTGAATACTTTTCGAATACACTGTGTGTGTGTGTGTGTGTGTGTGTGTGTGTGTGTGTGTGTGTGTGTGTTTATATATACACAGACCCCTTGACTTTTATATAAATAAATAAATAAATAAATACATAAATAAATAATCCGGACTCTGACATTGCTCGTCTTAATATTTCTTGATTCCATTCTTTTACTTTTAGATGTGTGTATTGTTGTGCCTTGTTAGATATTACTGCACAGTTCGAGCTAGGAACACAAGCATTTCGCTACACCCACAATAACATCTGCTAAATATGTGTATGCAACCATTACATTTCTATTCGATTTGTTCACTTCCCTTCATTTAAAGGAAATTACTGGTGAAAGAAATATGGTGGAAACTTCAATTATCCCAATGCTTTTAGGTTTGTGGGATGTAGTGAAGGATTGTACACTTCAGGAGAAAGGAAATATGATTGTGACGCACCCCAGGTCTCTGTGGCTCATACTAACACCGTTTCCTTTCTCCGCTGGTCTTCAGGACGGATGGAACCAACACCACTTCATCACGCCTGTGTCTACTCTAGAGCGCGACAGATTCAAGTCTCAGCCCACCCTCCCTACCAGCACCATACAGATGTCACCGGTCAACCAGTCAGGTCAGCCTAGCTACATAGACGATCATTCACCTAGGCTACGTCCCAAATGGCAATCTATTCCCTAGGGGGCCTAGTGCACTACTTTTGACCAGGGCCCACAGGGCTCTTTTCAAAAGTATTGCACTAGATAGGGAATGAGGACCCGTTGGGGACGTAGCCCTAGATAAGGACACATGCGTTTTCAATTCAACGTTTTGTTGTTTTGACCTCCATGTTGTGTTCTCCACAGCTGGCAGTGCAACCTCCTCTCCTGCAATGCTGGGAATCAAAGAACACCGTTCTGATTATCACAGGGCACAGTCAACTATGCAATTTTATAAAAACCAAGGGGACAACAATGTACATAAATACCAATATACAGGTAAACAATGAGCATAGAGAATTATCATACAAAAACCGTCCATAAAAACACAGCATATCGGTTGAGACGTTGGAATTTGATTGAAAACGTATCAGCCATGTGCACCAGACCGTGATTCAAGTATCCCCTAGGGCCTTTCTGCCTCTATGTAGGGCGTAATCCATCTCACCACTCCCAGGAATCCCATTCCATGCCCCCTCTCCCCTAGCACTTCCCTAGATCTCCCCTAGCTCTCCACTAGCTATCCCCTACATCCACCCCTACCTCCCTGTTTCTTATCATCCTTATTGGGAGCTGGAGGCTCTTAGACGATCGGTAGTTCAAAAGAGCACTTGAGCCTCTTTGTTGCGTTTAAGTGGGTCTGCTGAGCAATATAGTGGCTGGTCCGCCCGCATTGTGAGCAACTCGGCTCAGCAGCCACTACAAAGCGGCCATTGTTAGTTGCCCTGAGGAAGAGTGGAGCTACTTCCCAAATGGCACCCTATTCCCTATATAGTGCACTACTTTTGACCAGAGCCCTGGTCTAAAGTAGTGCACTATATAGGGAATAGGGTGCCATTTGGGAAGTTGCCCTACTCTTCCGCAGGGCAACTAACAATGGCCGCTGCCAGGTGGAGAGCCCTCAATGGGGTGCTGAGACGGCAGAGTAAACGGAGCTGGGGAAGCTGCAGCCTCCCTGCCTAACCTTCTGCCTGACTACCCAGCAACACTCCCTGGAGTAATATTGTACGGTAACAACGTTTTATGTTCATGGAAATTTGAAGTTATACCGTTATCTTGTTAATTTCTCTTCCAGGGTCTGGAAAGCCGTCACCATATTATATCGGGTCCTACTCCTCGCCGACAAGAGAGGACCCCAGAAGAGCACAGGTAAATTCAATGCAGACTCTAAATCAATCCCTTCTGGTCGAACATCTCCATCTTTCCCTGCGCTATCAACTTGGCCGGTGCAGGCGGCTGCTTCGCTCCGCTACGCTAATGGAAGGAGACTGACACGTATTACAGTGTGGGTGAATGAGAGAGTTGGGAGACGTCCAACACATCAGTCATTGTGTGAGCGAGAGTGAATGTGACTGCTGTAATAGGGATAGGCGGGGACGGCAGTGGGTGCATCTCAGGCACCTGTCACAGTGTGGACACGTCCCTGTGTGCCCACTCGGATAACACCCAAGGGGAGGGAGCTTTGTGCCCACCTCTCCTCCCTCCACCGACTAGACAGGAAATGGACAGTCAGGATATTACACCCAAAGGAGGCTAGTGAAGGAAGGACGTCTCATAACATTTTACATTTTAGTCATTTAGCAGACGCTCTTATCCAGAGCGACTTACAGTAGTGAATGCATACATTTCATACAGGTCCCCCGTGGGAATCGAACCCACAACCCTGGCGTTGCAAACACCATGCTCTACCAACTGTGCCACACGGGACCATAACAATGGCTGTGACGGCGTTAATGGTTTCAAACGCACGGAAACCGTTTCTTTGATGTTTGATAACATTCCATTTCATTATTTTCAAGCCATTACTTGGAGCCCGTCCTCTGATTTTAAAGAGCCACCAGCCACAACTCATTACAACCAACTTTGGTCAGCCATACAGCCACAGAATGTGAATTTTGATACACAAAGTTGTAATAAGTTTGAATCAACAAACTATTTCTCATCCTTTTCTCCCATCAGACAGTTGAAAGTAGATATTTTCCTGTATTTGACATAGAGCGATCTGATTGCGTTGCTTCTCTTGTCTCCACAGCAGCAGATGTACTACACTGAGGAGCCGAGCAGGCGGAACTACGACACCTACAGAATGTACCTGCAGTCTCCACACGGCTACGATGACCCCTACGTGGAGGAAGTGGTCAGCTTTCCCTCCACGGCAGACTACAGCTCTAAGTCGCACGGTCACGGACTCAAATCCCCCACGAACTACGTGGACTTTTACTCTACCACCCGGAGGCCTTCCTACAGGGCGGATCAGTACCCGGGTTCGCCAGATTCCTGGGTATAGGGACTCCCATCTTGGAAACCCCGACAGATGAACTCTTCCATGAACTTTTACTTGTGTGTTTGTTTTTGAAAATGTGGATCTGAATGTGGAGATCGACGCGATGGCAGATGGAGAAATGGAATGTTAACCAAAGAAAGAAGGAAACCAAGGAATGTGTTTTTTTTGTTAGTTTTTTTAAGAAGAGCAGTGGGTGTGTTCGGGGCGGGCGGCACTGGACATTATCGTGAGTGGTGTCCTGCTCTGTCTAGATGTTAGTTTTTCTTTTGGAAACCTGTAGCTGTGGCAGCGTGGTGAAGGTGTGGGTTATGTGACGAAAGGTTTGCGGTAATGAGTCAAAAGGGGGGAATGTGTATGTTCGTAGGCAAAAATGGATCATGAACTCATATCTGTAAAAAAAAAAATATTATAGTAACCTAAAGATGTTAGTTTGTACAGAGGGATCAAATTGTATTTGTTCTTAATGTTGAGATTGTGTATGCCATGGAGTCTTGTACATTTCCTTCATTTTATTGTAAATACAGAAAAAATGCCACCTGGTTTACATTCATCAGCACTGGTAAAGAGGTGTGCCATGTCAAATCTATATTATAGATCTATAAATATATGAAGAAGTAAAGGGAGGGAAAAGATGGCATCATAACACAAACATGCAACGATAATAAAAGTTCACTTTTGTTTTTTAAATGAATTGTGTAATTGCAGACATTTTTTGAAAGATTTTCTCTTTATTTTTCCATTCTCTGTCCTGGATCTTTCATCGATAATTCGCTGACATTTTCTGTGCACAACAACCAACAGAAATAAATGTGAACATTTGGTCCATGAAGAGCTCTACAACTCCTCCCTATTCTTCCTCATCCTCTCCTCTTTGCATACATCCAATTATTTCAGTAGAAAAAGAAGACAACGATGCATCCCTAATAAAATGGCCCCCTATTCTTTACATAGTGCACTACATTTGACCAGAGACCTATGGGCCTTTGTCAAAAGTAGTCCGCCATATAAAGTATAGTGTGTAATTTGGGACATTATCAACATGATAGAATGACCAGACACTCAGCATTTTCTTCGTCTTATTTCATAAACAGACTAAAGACCTTTCCAGAAACACTTTGAAAGTTGTTAGAAGTGACAAAAAGACCGATAGTTGCGGCATCGTTTTTTTTTTCAGGACATCAAGTTAGTTTTATTATCAAAAATGTTTTAAACATTTTGTTAGGTAAATATCACGCATTTATCACTAAGATAAATGAGAGATGAGTTAGTTTATGAAAATATCTATAGCCCCTCCCTGTACTCTTGGTCCTTCATACTGTACAGATCTTTAAAAAGTCAGATAGTAATGTGGAAATTCACACTACCATCACCATATTGCTTACATCTATTCTGCTTATATTCAGATCTGAAAACAAAAGGGGCATGGCTGGAGGTTGTTTTTGAACTAGGCAATGGTGTTGAATAAATGACAGAATTGGTAGAGAAGCAATAGGATTAGATCATGAACATCCTCAATGAGCACCATGCACACAAATGCGCCGATCTATAGACTGAATGGATAAAACATGCAAGCTGTTGAAACTGTTCACTCCATATTTCTGGTTCACTCATGTGGAATAAATTAGTCTGCTGCAGCCTCATGCTGCTGCTGCTCGCTTCCTGCGTAAACTAAGTCATTTTCCTTTCAGCAGTATAAAGTGGGCGTTGTGGTACTTTGTGTTCCGTTATTGTTGTTCAGAAGTCGAGAATGGTGCAACTATCTAAATCTGGAGTGAGAGAGAGTCCTCAATTGAAGGCTGGCCATCCTCCGGCAGGTATGGTGGTGATTTATTCATATTAATTCGTCATTTGCATCAAGTTGTGCATATTTTCTTTTGTCCAAAAATGTGTTCGATGTAATGTCTTGTTTGCTTTTTCGAGGCGGTAAGTGTGGTTTACATTCAGTGCAATTTACAATATAGGCCTGATCTTGTTGTCGCATGCGAACATTGTTGCAATCTTGTAAAAACATTGGTAGGCGACAATGTTGGAACGCACGCTCGAACCTCAAGTGCGTAGGTTGCAAACGAATTAAAACTAAAGTAGTTCTAAATGCCCCTATCACTGCTACTATGATCTTTTTTTCGTTGCGATGCGTGATGAAAATTGAATCGGTGCATAGTTTATTGTGCAGACATGGTACATTCTGTGCTCTAAACTGCACCCAAGGGACAGGCCAACACTGTTCATATAGTTAAGTGAATATCCCCTGCAGATTGTTGCTTATGTATGGGGATTTAGAGTCCAAATAGTCCCGCTCAAACTATTATTAAAATGCTAATTAACGGGATGTTTGCATTTCCACATATCTTTGGTTTTGGACCTGGCCTACGATAAGCCTTATTGCATACTGTTCTGGTGTGACATGCAGATGTCCCAGAAAATAAATTCTGGGGCCATAGGTGTCTCTGAGTAGGAGGGATTTTTGGATCAGTTTTGCCCTGCTTGATACCGGCCCCTCAAAGAGATTCTTTGCACAGTACAAATGTAATTATTTCTGAGCTGCACGTTGTTTGGGGGTATTCTAGAACATCAAAGTGCTTTTTGCTTTGGCAGGATGTGGGTAAAGTAGACTCTCTTTTTATTAAACCTGCCTATAGCAAGTCAGAGGAAAAGAAACAACAATGCTGAACTCTCTTCTAACTGCCAACTTTCTTCCAACACTGACACTCCCAAAGTCTCATTGTATAATGGCAACATTCCAAGACATTATAACCTGAAGATGTTTGGTTTTTTTCTTACAGTAACTCTGAATAGTTTTAACTCCTTCATGACCAAGTTCAGGAAGTTGTGTAACTTTCCAAATGGCATTAAATTCTGGATTTGCAAAGAATGAGTATGTAATGAATTTATTTTAAACGGTTCCACTCTGGCACCACAGTGAAGGCTGGGGGGAAACGAGTGGTCAAGAAAAGCTGTGAGGAGAGTCACGCAACCCACCATGTGAACCCAGAGAGAGAACACAAAGTTCCCAAACCCAGGTACAGTTCAGGTAGCCCCTCCCTGTTTTAGTCTTTTATTCTATTTGGTGCCAAATGACAACCCAATACTCCCAAATACAGGGTCTCGTCATTTACAGAGCTCGGATTGTGTTCAAATGTTGTTTTTTTTACATTGAGAATGCGTCAGGAAAACCCTTAACTGCAATGTTTGTTCTCGTTTAACATGTAATACTGTTCTAGATCTGCAGCCACCTCCAGCAGAATGCAGCAAATCAGTGTCTTGATGTCAGGAACACTTGACAAGGTAAGGATATCTGACTTAAAATGATGGCTGCATCAGTCCCACAAGGGTTGGCCAAAAAGCAGGTTTGGGGGGGGTCATCATTTGTAATGATCATGCAAGTCTCAACACTTCACTTCTTCAGATTGGCATAGTAAAATGGTATCCTCTGGATTGCTTGGCAAGTCATGATTTTATAAGATGTCCTCATTGTTTCAGTTGGGACATGACTTCCCAGAGACCCCAGTAAGTGTGAAACACAGCAGACTCAGACCTGCTATGGAGAAGACACACTCGCCAGCTTTCAAGTCCAGCTTCTGCATCCAGCAACCGAAAAAGTTCTGAAGCAACGTGTTGAAGTTGCCTGAGAGGAAACGTGCAGTCGCCTGTGAAAGACCAACAGGAAGTGTTAGTTATATGCATGAGGGGGCCGACATGAGACATCAGAAAATACTTTAATGTTTAACTTTCTTGATTTAATGTAGAATCAATTCAGCTTTGAATTAGTTGCAATTTGTGACTTTGCTACTTTTAGGTGAGAAAGTGGAGCTTTGCAGGTATATGGTGGGTTTTCAGCTTACTCCAAATCAGCACTTACTGTGCCTTTTTTTTATAAATGTATGAATGAGACGTCCTGTAACCCTAAGTGAACTAAAGGCACACATGGTGGGCATTTTTGAAATAGTATGTTGCATAAGTGGGTATAAGCTGGATGACTGACTTTTGTCATGGAATGTTTTCATAGTGAAAAGCTTGAATTAAAAAAAAAACTGCATGGCATTAAATTTTGTCCTTTTTTTTTATGGTTACTTCTAGATTCACGTGACTAAATAAAATGCAATTAATGAATTGTTCAGTTGAAAGCGTTGCTTTTTCATACTGCAAATTTTGTAATGACCAGAAGGTGGCGACAACTAACTCCTGTTAGCTTGAAGGAGATGGCATTTTTCGTTGCTTTTTTTTTTAAGCTTTACCATGGATGTTTAACACCTAGGAAAACCAGGGTCTTTGAGTCCATTTCCCCTGTCATTATGAGGTATTTTCTGGCTTGCTTGTCTATTATATTGATGGGAACTGCTCTTCCACATGCATATTGTACATCACTATCTACACCATTTCATAATTAAAATACTTAAGTAATATTACGTACTATGCAGTATTTCTGAGAGTGACATGTACCGTGGCATGTCTCAGTGACGCTCTGCCAGCAGTATGCCAGTGTCCTGGTGTTTCCACAGAAACTAACCCACAGCAGAGTGTCTTTGAACTCTGCCTCTTTTGGGGGAAGTTCTCTGCATGTGTAGACTGCTCTTATAGAGCCCTCACAAAAGATCCCCTGTTGTGAGGATGAACCCAGCCAAGCGCTGAATTAAGTGACTACTTCTTCCAGAGCCAACAGTATCTGGGGGCACTTTGTCTGACAAACCTGAGTAGTGCCCCACTCATCACAAACGTTCATTTGGGGATCACTTTCCAGGCTCCTAGCTTATTTCATCTTTTGTTGCCTGTCTTTGTGGCAATGAAGTCAGTGCCAGTAAAAGCCTTTTGTGGCACACTGGGAAATTCTAGGCCATACTAACCTGCCATTTTGCAAGATGGTAGTAGCATAACGCTGGAAACAAATGTTTTTACAACAATTGGCAGTCTTATCCGGATTCTATTCCAGCAGCTGGTGAGGTTGGACAGAATATGAGAAGGCACTCGCTTTGTTCTCTCCTTCAGCCTAGGAGGCGTTTTAATCTGTCGGGATTCGGGCTAGTTACCTGTGCATTCATAAGGAGACTGGAAGATAGATATTATATTAATAACGTTGAGATACCATGCAGACCTAAAGCTCTGTGGTGCTCAATGTTCACTCAAGCCTTTGGTACCATCTGTGTATGTAATTCTGAGGCCTCAGTCTCTAGCTGAGGGATGGAGTGGTTGGGGGTCTGCTGAGCTGCAGACAGACGGTGCATTTCCCTGCCAATGACTTCCCAGCCATCTGACAGGGTTGATTGCTTCTATGACATCTGCTGTACTGCTGAGAAAACACGAGTCCAACAATAACCCTGCCTCACACAGGGGAGGAGGAGTTGAGGAGAGAGGGAACCAAAATATGTGCTGTTTCTTAATCATATTCTGTTATATTTTAATAAAACATTTCTTCTCAAGAAAATTATTATAGGAATGTCATTGATATAAACAATATTCAAACCAATGCCTAATATAAGTTGTAGTTTCCATTGTTGTGAACAGGCTTCTTCTGTGGTTGTTTGTCCTTGAATATTCTACTTAAGTTTTTACACCAGGATGGGTCACGTGTATGGGTGTGACAAGGAAGTGGGAATAATTTTTTTTGTTTGTATTTAACAAGGCAAGTCAGTTAAGAACAAATTATTATTTACAATGACGCCACTGGGCCAACTGTGCGCCGCCCTATGGCACTCCCAATCATAGCCGGATGTGATGCAGCCTGGATTCGAACCAGGGTGTCTGTAGTGACGCCTCTAGCACTGAGATGCAGTGCCGTAGACTAATGTGCCACTCGGGAGCTTCCACATAAAAAAAAAAAATGTTTTAAAAGTTGCACATTTTTATTCCAGACCGGTCACTTCCATCTGAAAATTGAAAGTACTTGGAAAGACAGTTGATTGAGATCGCAGTTTGTGCCTCACGGTGTCGCCATACACCTGACTATAATGTTATAAAGAGCAAGCCTAAAGCACTTGTGATTTACTTCACATGAAATATCACTCAATGAAACACTAATCCAGCAATCTTCGTTCAGCAAGTCATTTTACATCACAAATGTTTCGCAAATGTAATGTCGGCCTACATGGAATAAACGTAACAACAACAAAACAACAACACAGGGCTTTGTAGTTTTGCCCCCATAATTAATGCGCATCACTACTGTACTTTGATTAAATACGATTATGCACATTAGGCATGCACTAAGAATGCATGTATGCATGGTGGTCTGCATGGTTACCAGTACGGTGCACTGCAGTTGATGCGCAGCTGCGCGCACGACCAGTTATAAATGACCTCATGGAGAGAGGGAGGAGCTCGCGCAGTACCTTTGGTCCATCAAAGGATTCATGTGGAGATAAGCTGTTTGAAAACTTTTTCTACTGAGATATCCATGACATTTACCAGGTAAATATATATATTTTTTTACTTAAGTTTGTCTTTAGAGAACTATCAAGTACAGCTTGGACTGTGTTTAGTTAGGTTTGAGGAGAAAAGTAGCCAAACTTAGCTAGCTATTTGGAGAGTTTAGTTTCGGCTTTTCTCAAGCTGTCTAGTGGAGGAAGAGCTAGCAAGGATGAATACGTTGGAACGTGAATGACTGGAAGCGCAGTGAGTTCACATTGTAGAAAGAAACAGAACGTTAAATTAACATGTCTATTGCTATTATACGGGTAGTGTGTTTAATAGTGAGCGATAGGGCCTCACTTTAAAATCAATTATTTATTGAGCAAAGTATGAGGGGGGGTTCTTGTGAAAGTGCGCTCATTGACAGCTCGAGCTTTAAGTCTTAACTTTAAGTCTTAACTAAAATCTTTAGACATTTCTATTGAGTCCAACCATAACTTAAACGTATGTTCAAAAACTTTAGCTGTGCAACTTGTCAGGTTCTGTCGCTGTTATCAGGCCACTCAGAACCTTGCTGAACTAAATCCTGTTGGCCATATTTGATTTTATAGTCTCACGCTGAAACTGCCGCTCATTTTGGCGTGCTTGGGAAATGTGTAAACTGTCAGCAATGCATTCCTACAAGAGACAAAAAAAACAACAGCTGTTGGCTTTGCTACTACTAGGAATAACATGGTAATGGTATAGTAACATGTTAGTTACACACAACGAAAACATTATTTGGCCAGATACCAATTCATTTAAGTACAGTATAGGCTAATTATATATTTTTCCAGGTAAAACACCACACACTGTGTGCCATAGTAGCTAGAATAACAGGTATCCCACCCCTTTTTAACCCTATCCTCAAACCCTTCCATTTTACCATACTGTTCTTGTGTTGTTACCCCTCTATAATAAAACCAAATAGGTTTATGTGGTGTATTCCGGTGTTTATTGTGAGAAACTCACTTGTTACCATACCATTAACAATGCTATTGCACTTTATTATATTCTGTAATGTTAAGTGCTAAAATGATATCCTGTTTTTAATGGATCAGAAATAGTTTATTACATAGTAATGTGGTCTTGTTTGATGCTTGAAATGTATATGATGCGGTGGTTTTGAAATCAAGACCCAACCCATATGCAGTATTCTTGTTCACCCTTGGTTTGAGTCATGTTGAAGTAAGTTTGTTCTGTGTTTACATAAGACACTTCCTTGCTTTTTGGAACTCATGTAAACCTCAGATGCTTTAAAAGGTTACTGAAAAGTTCTTCATGCTGAAAGGTCTGTTTCCATTTTGATGAAAAGGGGCAGATTAAGTGAATGAACATAGCATGTCCTCACTGAACATTGTGATGCTAGTCTACCTGGAAAGTGCTTTGAGTCTGACACAAAGTTCAGATGAATTCAAACCATTTTGTTGTTGTGACCTACTTAGTCACTGCAGTGTCAGTTGACCTTACATATGATAAGATAAAAGCTTGTCTCTTCTCTATTAAACATTTCCACATCCATAACCTTCAGAGTTAGCCTATTATCCATTTCACAATCATGACATCTAAGCTTTAAAATATTTCCAGCTCCACAACAGGTGACTGACTGCAGCTGACAGGTGCTTGCTTGTGATGACTGGACTGAAGTGTACGCTGTCATAATAGTTTATCTGAAGAAAACAAATGTTATAAGTCATTTGCAAAGTTACTATATGTAGCCTTTAAAGTGCCGAGGAGGTCTGTAGTCACAGTAGAGAACCTGGTTCCCATGGTTCATAGCCAGTTGCCCAGTAACAGGTGCTGGAACCAAGGAGACAATTTGGGGGTGAGGAAACAGTCAATGGAGCCACTGACCTGACAGTGTTCAGGCCAGGATGTCCAAACACTGTCCACATTATGTAGCAAATTATTCTACCACATTATGTGGCACATTATTCCAGTAAAAAGGAGCAATATTGAATGTCTACTGACATGAAGAGTTTAATTGTGTTTAAAGGATTCTCATTACCAGAAAAAATTTCACCATAATTGTTTTGTGTGACAAAAACAGGGAAAGTGTGTGCTGTTTGTTTTCAGAGCTCTCTGTGTCTGTTGGTTTTGTAAAATGAAATGTTATTGGAAGGATTGTCCGTGAATCTGGTTGTGCTCTAATGCCGGTGTAAAGATATGGGTTGACACTAGGGCAGTGATGGTCATGGAATTTTGGTTGACGCAATCTCCATAATAACTGTTAGAATAGCACATTTTCTCCTCTCACTGCGAGTGTACCCATGAGTTTACCAGTTAAATTACCAAGGTTGCAGGTTCCAAGCCAGTTCTATTCATTCTATTTCTGTGTGCTGCTGCTGCTGCATTGTGGGGGTGTTGCCTAGGCAACCGAATACTCGTTTGCTATAACACCTTACTTGTTTCAGCAAGGAGCAACAAAGTTTCATCACGTTGTGAAGCATCCATGTTACTGCAGAAACAAACTCAAATCAAATCAAATTTTATTGGTCACATACACATGGTTAGAAGATGTTATTGTGAGTGTAGCGAAATACTTGAGCTTCTAGTTCCAACAGTGCAGCAATATCTTACAAGTAATATCTAACAATTCCACAACAAAAACCTAATACACACTCATCTAAGTAAAGGAATGGAATAAGAATGTATAAATATATGGATGAGCAATGTCAGAGCGGCATAGGCTAAGATGCAAAAGATAGTATAGAATACAGTATATACTGTACATATGAGATGAGTAATGCAAGATATGTAAACATTGTTAAAGTGGCATTATTAAAGTGACTAGTGTTCCATTTATTAAAGTGGCCTATGATTTTAAGTCTGTATATAGGCAGCAGCCTCTCTGTGCTGGTGATGGCTGTTTAACAGTCTGATGGCCTTCAGATAGAAGCTGTTTTTCAGTCTCTTGGTCCCAGCTTTGATGCACCTGTACTGACCTCGCCTTCTGGATGATAGCGGGGTGAACAGGCAGTGGCTCGAGTGGTTGTTGTCCTTGATGATCTTTTTGGCCTTCCGGTGACATCGGGTGCTGTAGGTGTTTTCCCCAGATGATGCCTTGTCCAGACCGTAACATCTCTGGAGAGCCCTGCGGTTGTGGGCGGTGCAGTTGCCGTACCAGGCGGTGATACAGCCCGACAGGATGCTCTCAATTGTGCATCTGTAAAAGTTTGTGAGGGTTTTAGGTGACAAGCCTGAGGTGGAAGAGGCACTGTCTGTGTGGCTGGACCATTTCAGTTTGTCAGTGATATGCACCCCCGAGGAACTTAAAACTTTCCACCTTCTCCACCGCTGTCCCGTCGATGTGGGTAGTGGGGTGCTCCCTCTGCTGTTTCCTAAGTCCACAATCATCTTCTTTGTTTTGTTGACGTTGAGTGAGAGGTTATTTACCTGACACCACATTCCGAGAGCCCTCACCTCCTCCCTGTAGGCTGTCTCGTCGTTGTTGGTAATCTACCCTACTACTGTAGTGTCATCTGCAAACTTAATTATTGAGTTGGAGGCGTGCATGGCCACGCAGTCATGGGTGAACAGGGAGTACAGGAGGGGGCTGAGCATGCACCCTTGTGGGGCCCCAGTGTTGAGGATGAGCGAAGTGGAGAATTTGTTTCCAACCTTCACCACCTGGGGGCGGCCCGTCAAGAAGTTCAGGACCCAATTGCACAGGGCGGGGTTGAGATCCAGGGCCTAAAGCTTAATGATGAGCTTGGAGGGTACTATGGTGTTGAATGCTGAGCTATAGTCAATGAACAGCATTCTTACATAGGTATTCCTCTTGTCCAGATGGGATCGGGCACTGTGCAGTGTGATGGCGATTGCATCGCCTGTGGACCTATTGGGGCGGTAAACAAATTGAAGTGGGTCTAGGGTGACAGGTAAGGTGGAGGTGATATGATCCTTGACTAGTCTCTCAAAGCACATCATGATGACAGAAGTGAGTGCTACAGGGCGATAGTCATTTAGTTCAGTTACCTTTGCATTCTTGGGTACAGGAGCAAGGGTGGCCATTTTGAAGCATGTGGGGACAGCAGACTGAGATAGGGAAAGATTGAATATGTCCGGAAACACACCAGCCAGCTGGTCTGCGCATGCTCTGAGGACACGGCTAGGGATGCCGTCTGGGCCGGCAGCCTCGTGAGGGTTAACATGTTTAAATGTCTTACTCACGTCGGCCACGGAGAAGGATAGCCCACAGTCTGTTATCCGGGCAAAGAACGTGTCTGGCCGCAAGATGTGGGTGTCCACGACGTGGCTGGTTTTCCTTTTGTAGTCCGTAAACCCTGCCACATACGTCTTGTGTCTGAGCCGTTGAATTGCGACTCCACTTTATCTCGATATTGATGTTTTGCCTGTTTGCTTGCTTTGCAGAGGGAACGACTACTCAGTTTATATTCTGCCATATTCCCTTCACCTTGCCATGGTTAAATGCTTTGGTTCGTGCTTTCAGTTTTGCGCGAATGCTGCCATCTATCCACGGTTTCTGGTTAGGGTAGGTTTTAATAGTCACAGTTTGTACAACATCTCCTATACACTTTTTGATAAACTCAGTGACCGTTTCGGTGTACACTGTACATATTATTCTCTGAGGCTACCCGGAACATATCCCAGTCCGCGTGACCAAAACAATCTTAAAGCGTGGATTCTGTTTGGTCAGACTAGCGTTGAATAGTCCTTAGCACGGGTGCTTCCTGTTTGAGTTTCTTTCTATAGGAAGGGAGGAGCAAAATGGAGTCGTAGTCAGATTTGACGAAAGGAGTGCGGGGTAGGGCCCTGTATGCATCCCAGAAGTTAGACTAACAATGGTCCAGTGTTTTTCCTGCGTGAGTGCTACAGTCAATATGCTCATAGAATGTCGGTAACCTTTTCCTCAAATTCGCTTTGTTAAAATACCCAGCTACAATAAATGCAGCCTCAGGATATATGGTTTCCAGTTTGCATAAAGTCCAGTGAAGTTCCTTGAGGGCCGTCGTGGTATCGGCTTGAGGGGGGATATACACTGCTCAGACAATAACCGAAGATAATCATCTTGGGAGGTAATACGGTCAGCATTTGATTGTGAGGAATTCTAGGTCAGGTGAACAAAAGGACTTGAGTTCCTGTATGTTCTTACAATTACACCATGAGTCGTTAATTATGAAACATACACCCCCCGCCCTTCTTCTTCCCAGAGAGTTGTTTATTCCTGTCGGCGCAATGCACTGAGAATCCAGGTGGCTGTACCGATTCCGACAGCATATCCCGACAGAGCCATGTTTCCATGAAACAGAGAATGTTACAATCCCTGATGTTTCTCTGGAAAGCAATCCTTGCCCTGATCTCGTCAACTTTGTAATCTAGGGATTGGACATTAGCGAGTAATATACTCAGAAGCGGTGGGGGTGTGGGTGCCTCCTAAGTCCGACTAGAAGACCGCTCCGACTCCCTCTCCTCTGGCGGCGTTGTTTTGGGTTGGCCTCTGGGATCAGTTCAAATGCCCTGGGTGGTACGAAGAAAGGGTCCGCTCTGGGAAAGTCGTATTCCTGGTCGTAGTGCTGGTAAGTTGACACCGCTCTGATATCCAATAGTTTTTCCCTGCTGTATGTAATAACACTTAAGATTTTCTGGGCTAACAATGTAATAAATAATACATGTCCTCACAAATCCCATCGTCAGTCAACTGTTTAAAAATAAAATAAGTATTATTATTTTTGTTTTAAACGGTTATTTTATTTTCATGACGGTCTTCCTCCATAACCGTGGGTTATACAGTAATTGTGCCAGCCCTAGTTGACACCAATAACAAATGTGGCAGAGGGTTGTCAGTCCACCCTCCATAGGCTTGAAGTTGAGTGGGATGTGCAATCACACTCCCATCCTCTGTTTGCAAAAGGGGTCTTGTGTTTTATTCAGATTATTATGGGAACGGTTTTATTGTGTCATTGTTCTTTCATTGGTTTGAGGGACCTGTTGTGAAATTATCATTTAAAAACTGTGGCTGTTGCTGTGGCCCCTCTGTGCTCAGAGTTAGAACAAAGCAGGGTCTTGTATGCATTGTTGTGTGTCTTGCCAACCCCATGCACTGAGGCTGCTCATTCTAGCCCTCTCTCTGATGTTATTACTAGAAACAACATTGTGGAATTTTAGGTGTTCCCATGGTAAAATAAATCCTGAAGATGGTGTGAAGATTGTCATAATAAGAGGTTGTTTTATTAATAATGTGATAGACACAAAATATACAAAGTATGTGGACAACCCTTCAAATTAGTGGATTCGGCTATTTCAGCCACACCTGTTGCTGACAGGTGTAAATCGACCACACAGCCATGCAATCTCAATAGACAAACATTGGCAGTAGAATGGCCCTACTGAAAAGCTCAGTGACTTTCAATGTGACACCATCATAGGATGCCACCTTTCAACAAGTCAGTTAGTCAAATTTCTGCCCTTCTAGAGCTGCACCGTTCAACTGTAAGTGCTGTTATTGTGAAGTGGAAATCTCTAGGAGCAACAAAGGCTCAGCCACGAAGTGGTAGGCCACACAAGCTCACAGAACGGGACCGCCGAGTGCTGAAACGCGTAGCGTGTAAAAATCGCCTGACCTCGGTTGCAATACTCACTACAGAGTTCCAAACTGCCTCTGGAAGCAACGTCAGCACAAGAACTGTTCGTCGGGAGCTTCATGAAATGGGTTTCCATGGCCGAGTAGCCACACACAAGCCTAAGATCACCATGTGCAATGCCAAGCGTCGGCTGGAGTGGTGTAAAGCTCGCCGCCATTCGACTCTGGAGCAGTGGAAAAGCGTTCTCTGGAGTGATGAATCCCGCTTCACCATCGGGCAGAGCAACAGACGAATCTGGGTTTGGCGGATGCCAGGAGAACACTACCTGCCCCAATGCTTAGTGCCAACTGTAAAGTTTGGTGAAGGAGGAATAATGGTCTGGAGCTGTTTTTCAAGGTTCGGGCTAGGCCCCATAGTTCCAGTGAAGGGAAATTTTAACACTACAGCATACAATGACATTCTTGACGATCCTGTGCTTCCAACTTTGTGGCAATAGTTTTGGGAAGGCTCTTTCCTGTTTCAGCATGACAATGCCCCCCGTGCACAAAACGAGGTCCGTACAGAAATGGTTTGTCGAGATCGGTGTGGAAGAACTTGACTGGCCTGCACATAGCCCTGACTTCAACCCCACGAACACCTTTGGAATGAATTTGAACGTCGACTGCAAGCCAGGCCTAATCGCCCAACATCAGTGCCCAACCTCACTAATGCTCTTGTGGATGAATGGAAGCAAGTCCCTGTAGCAATGTCCCAACATCTAGTGGACTCATATTATTATCATCCTTGCGCTTTATTACAAATGCCAAGTCACTCACCACCATTGCACCTTGTACCAAATGGTAGGTTGGACCTCACTTTCTATGCACATAAATCTACATTTGTTTATGTTCAAATACAATGCCATTTTGGGGAAACCCCCTCTTTATCTCTGTAATCTGGTCTCCTTCACCACCAGCAGTTACCATACCAGGTCTGTTAGGTGGTTGCTACTTAAAGTCCCCAGGACATTTACAGTATTAGGCAAGGCTGCCTTCTCGTCTTGTGCACCAGAGGCATGGAATAGTCAACAATCCATGCTTCATCTAGATATGTTAGTGCCACTGGATTAATTTAAAATATTGATGGGAGACTCTGTTACAGAGGAGAGTAAAATTGTTTTTTTAGGCTGGATCATGTTGTTGTATTGTTGTATGTTTTAATTATGTAATGTATTGATTGTCGCTGCCTTCTTGGCCAGGTCTCCATTGAAAAATAGACTCTGGGCATCGATGGGCTTTTCCTGGTTAAATAAAGGTACATACATTTAAAAAAAAAAAAAAGCCTTCCCAGAAGAGTGGCCAATGATTTTGGAATGAGATCTTCTACGAACAGGTGTCCACATACTTTTGGTCATGTAGTGTAACTAGACATTATTTGTCTGTCATAGGATTCTCTCACAGTTAATAATAGGAAGATAACAATATATCATCATTTCATCCTTGGTTCTTGGTGCTATGATCTGCTCAGTTCAGCTGACAATGGCTAGGTCTAATCTTCAAATTGTACACAGGCTATTACATTCACCAGTATCTAGCCTATAGGGTACAAGGCATTGTGTAATTGCATGTACAATTTCTGAAGGGTTCAAAGCAGTTTGTATGTATCGCTCGCCTTAGCTCTTTTAACACCACCATTTAATTGCCCTGCTTCCCTCTAGGCATCAATTAAAATTTTACAGAATGACAGATGCATATTGAGTTGCCTTGCTAGATTGCTGGAGGATTTGGTTTCTGAACAGGAGAACAGCTCAGGCAGAGAGAAGAGAGAGAATGTGGCAAGCAAACAAAGCTACTGTACGACCCTGTGAAATTTCAGTGACCTCATTAGCTCACTGAGAACATCCAGTTTAGAAACGACAATTATTTGGGTCTGCCAAATGTTTTATGATTGCACCATTTAATTAACACATTCGACTCAATGAGGCATTCCATCGAACTGACATGGTAATAATTCATTCATGAAAGGACTCTCAAAAAAACCCTCAGTGGGCTACAATACTGTATGTGACTCCAAGCCTGTGTGAGTGCAACCAAATGTGCGTGTGTTGTAACTTTACCTCCTGTTGAAACAGCAGTTATTGATTAAAAAAAAATGTGTTAAGCATTTAGAAAGCTGCAGAGAGAAATGGAAGGCTAAATCGCTGTGTTATGACCAATGTTCCCTCTAAGCTGCGAGCGCGCACAACTCCCCTCGGACGGTGCAGAAGAAATGTCAGCCTGCGCAGAGAAGAACGAGATTGAACTTCACTCAACTTTCTTGTTTTCCCCTTTATTGAACACTGTCAACATATCGCTCTACTGTGGGAATTGGGCTTGAAGCAGTGCAATATTAGACACTTTCAATGTACCATACCGAAACAAAACAAACTATGCAAGATTTAGTATGCAAAACTAACTGTGCAAGAGATTTTCTTGTAGGCAGAGTGCATTGGAGTAGGATTCTATTGCATTGACAGGCACTACTCAGGTCTGTACTCTACACAGACTGGTGCGCCATAACCAATCATTGCTGCAGTAGGCCTACAGTGAATTCGGAAAGCATTCAGACCCCTTGACTTTTTCCACATTTTGTTACGTTACAGCCTTATTCTAAAATTGATTAAATTGTTGTTGTTTTTTTTACTCATCAATCTAAACACGATACCCTATGTAGAAATAAAAAACTAAAATATCATATTTACATAAGTATTCAGACCCTTTATTCAGTACTTTGTTGAAGCACCTTTGGCAGTGATTACAGCCTCAAGTCTTTTTGGGTATGACACTACAAGCTTGACACCCCTGTATTTGGGGAGTTGCTTCTCTGCAGATCCTCTCAAGCTCTGTCAGGTTGGATGGGGCGCGTCGCTGCACAGCTATTTTCAGGTCTCTTCAGAGATATTAGATTGGGTTCAAGTTCGGGCTCTGGCTGTACCACTCAAGGACATTCAGAGACTTGTCCTGAAGCCACTCCTGCATTGTCTTGGCTGTGTGCTTAGGGTTGTTGTCCTGTTGGAAGCTGAACCTTGGCCCCAGTCTGAGGTCCTGAGCACTCTGGAGTAGGTTTTCATCAAGGATCTTTCTGTACTTTGCTCCGTTCATCTTTCCCTCGATACTGACTAGTCTCCCAGTCCCTGCATGCTTCATCGTAGGGGTGGTGCCAGGTTTCCTCCAGATGTGATGCATGGCATTCAGGCCAAATAATTCAGTCTTGGTTTCATCAGACCAGAGAATCTTGTTTCTCATGGTCTGAGAGTCCTTTAGGTGCCTTTTGGAAAACTCCCAAGTGGGCAGTCACTCTACCATAAAGGCCTGATTGGTGGAGTGCTGCAGAGATGATTGTCCTTCTGGAAGGTCTGTGCCTCCTTCCCCAGATCTGTACGTTATTTGTAACTTATTTTGTACCGTCTCTTATGATCGAAAAGAGCTTTTGGATGTCAGGACAGCGATTACTCACCTTGTACTGTTCGAATAATTTTTCTTTAACGAGTCGGACGCAAAGGATTTACTTCAGAGGGAGGAGGGAGGGAGGAGGTCAGAGACCTGGCAGTGTGGTGCCAGGATAACAATCTCTCCCTCAACGTGATCAAGACAAAGGAGATGATTGTGGCGTATAGGAAAAGGAGGACCAAGCACGCCCCCATTCTCATCGACGGGGCTGTAGTGGAGCAGGTTAAGAGCTTCAAGTTCCATGGTGTCCACATCACCAACAAACTATCATGGTACAAACACACCAAGACAGTCGTGAAGAGGGCACGACAACGCCTATTTTCAGGAGACTGAAAAGATTTGGCATGGGTCCTCAGATCCTTCTGACCGCAAGGAACAACAGAGGGGATGTGTGTAGGGCCCAGTGCATCACTGGGACCAAGCTTATTGCCATCCAGGACCTCTATACCAGGTGGTGTCAAAGGAAGGCCCTAAAAATTGCCAAAGACTCCAGCCACCCTAGTCATAGACTGTTCTCTCTGCTACTGCATGGCAAGCGGTACCGGAATGCAAAGGTTAAGGGCTTGTAAGTAAGCATTTCATTGTAAGGTCTACACCTGCTGTATTTGGCGCATGTGACAAATACAATTGTATTTAATTATATAGACAGGTGTGTGCCTTTCCAAATCATGTCCAATCACTTTAATTTACCACAGGTGGACTCCAATCAAGTTGTAGAAACATATAATGGATGATCAATGGAAACAGGGTTCACCCGTGCTCAATTCTGAGTCTCATAGCCAAGGGTCTGAATACTTATGTAAAAAGGTATTTCTGTTTTTTTTGTAATAAGTTTGTCATATTCTAAAAACTTGTTTTCACTTTGTCATTATGGGGTATTGTGTGTAGATTGATGAGGATTATTTAAAAAAAAAAAAATTTTTAGAAAAAGGCTGTAACGTAATAAAATGTGGAAAAAGGGAAGGGCTCTGAATACTATCCGAATGCACTCTATATGCAAATAGTCATTGACACGTATGGATCTGAGCCATATGTGGGGCAGCGATCTAGGCACTGCATCTCAGTGCAAGAGGTGTCACTACAGTCCCTGGTTCGATTCCAGGCTGTATCACAACAGGCCGTGATTGGGTGTCCCATAGGACGGCGCACAATTGACCCAGCGTCGTCCTGGTTTGGCCAGGGTAGGCCGTCATTGTAAATAAGAATTTGTTCTTATCTGACTTGCCTAGTTAAATAAAGGTCACACACACACACACACACACACACACACACACACACACACACACACACACACACACACACACACACACACACACACACACACACACAGAGCACTGACCAAAAAGGGATTTTGTTGGCATTTATTTATGTCCCCATTACCAGTAAAACATAATGAAAACCTATTTCTTTCACTTACTTGCTGTGCTGTTTTGTTGTTCATTTGTTCAGGCATTTCATTCTCAACCAGGATTTCTATGGAATGCCATTTGGGTCTTTACATGTCAAAAAAGTTACACGTCAAATAACACTATATGACGTGTCAAATAAGCGTGTTGACCAATCAGGACCTGAATATGACTGCACGTGACATAATAATATAACGCGTTCATACATTTTTTACGTAGTTAATACACTTTCGATTACACTATCACTCGTATTTCAAATGTTACATCTAGGGTTGCAAAGGGTCGGAAACTTTCCGGTAAATTTCCAGACATTTTTTGGAATTTTCGATGGGAAGTTAAGCCTGGGAATTTGGGGAATTTTTCTTAAACTCATCAAAAAAGTTAGCTTATAACAATGAACCTTTTTTGTGGGATACACATAAGGCAAGTCTAGGTGTTGTGGCATATTTTGGTTAAACTATCCCCAATTCAATGGAATTGCAACTCTGCATGCACAGTGCACTCTTCCATCACATGTACAGCTGATTCTCAAGATGTTGCACACTAATGAGATGCTATTGAGCCCACACTACTACACTGTCTGTTCCAAGGACTACATGCTTTCTGGTAAGTTTTGATTACAATACTGGGTGGGGTGAATATATTTTATAAGACATACATGATTTTCTGTTAACGAGTAAATTGTAGCCTACAGCAAAGTGTGTTTAAATCATTTCTAACTTGTTAACGATTTCTGCTCGTTAGTTTTTGTTACCATGTGGGTTTTTAGCTTGCTTGAGCCTGCTAACTGAGGAGTGTTAATTCACCTGTTTCCATACATGTTTCATTTTAAAACATTTATCTTCTAAGGAGTTGTTTAATCTAACTGCTTAACTATTTATCTGTACATGGAATTGTATTTGGTATTTTTTTATATACTTTTTTCTAATCTTTACAGGAAAATGCCACGGGCACTTTCTGATGTGTGGAGACATTTCACTGCAGCTAATGTAGAAGGAAAAGCTGTGTACATTTGCAAATACTGTGCCAAATCATATGTGAAGAATGCAAAAAAGATGCAGAATCATCTGGCCAAGTGCATAAAGTTCTCTCAGTGCTCACAACAAGCAACCTCTGACAAAAGTCCCTCTACTTCTATTTGAGGTGAAAATTATGAATCAGACACCTTATCGATAGCAACAGCTCGTGGTCCTCCAGGAATCAGAAGGCTTTTTGACTCATTGGAGGAACGTAGTCAGAGAAATGCTGATGAATTTCTTGCTCGAGCTGTGTATGCAACTGGTTCACCTCTGATGCTCACAGACAATGTGTATTGGAAGAGATCTCTGAATGTTCTTCGCCCAGCATACACCCCTCCAACCAGACATGCGTTATCTACTCATTTGCTGGATGCAGAGTTCAACAGAGTTCAAGTGAAGGTCAAGCAAATCATAGAGAAAGCAGACTGTATTGCAATCATCTCTGATGGGTGGTCGAATGTTCGTGGGCAAAGAATAATTAACTACATCATCTCAACCAGTAATCTACAAGAGCACAGACACAAGGGACAACAGACACACCGGTCTCTACATTGCAGATGAGCTGAAGGCAGTCATCAATGACCTTGGACCACAGAAGGTATTTGCACTGGTGACAGACAATGCTGTGAACATGAAGGCTGCTTGGTCTAAAGTGGAGGAGTCCTACCCTCACATCACACCCATTGGATGTGCTGCTCATGCATTGAATCTGCTCCTGGTTATCATGGCACTGAAAACAATGGATACACTCTACAATATAGCCAAGGAAATGGTTAGGTATGTGAAGGGTCATCAAGTTATAGCAGCAATCTACCTCACCAAGCCAAGTGAGAAGAATAAGGGCACCAAATTGAAGCTGCCCAGCAACACCATTTAGGGTGGGGTTGTCATGTTTTACTGGAGGGGAAGGAGTCTCTCCAAGAAATGGCCATATTACAGTCTGCCGATATGGACAGCCCCATCAAGAGGATCCTCCTGGATGATGTATTGTGGGAGAGAGTTGTAAGCAGCCTGAAACTCCTGAAACCTATAGCAGTAGCCATTGCACAGATTGAGGGAGACAATGCCATCCTGTCTGATGTTCAGACTCTGTTTGCAGATGTAAGAGAAGAAATCCGTACTGCCCTGCCCACTTCACTGTTGCTCCAAGCAGAGGAAACTGCAGTTCTGAAATTCATCCAAAAGCGTGAAGTCTTCTGCCTGAAGCCCATACACACCGCAGCGTACATGTTGGACCCCAAGTATGCTGGCAAGAGCATCCTGTCTGGTGCAGAGATCAACAAGGCCTATGGTGTCATCACTACCGTTTCTCTCCACCTTGGCCTGGATGAGGGCAAGGTTCTTAGCAGTCTGGCGAAGTACACTTTCAAGCAAGGGCTTTGGGATGAATATGCAATATGGCAGTCGTGCCAACATATCTCATCAGCCACCTGGTGGAAGGGACTTTTTGGATCTGAGGCTCTTTCCCCTGTTGCCTCCATCATCCTCCAAATCCCACCAACATCAGCCGACTCAGAGCGCAACTGGTCCTTGTTTGGGAACACACACACCAAAGCACGCAACAAACAGGCTGACCGATACAAGGAGTGAAATATTGGTGGCCATCCGGGAAAATTTGAGGCTTTTTGAGCTTCACAACGAGCCATCCTCAACAAGGTTGGAAAGTGACAGTGAAGATGAGGCCTCAGAGACTGATGTTCAAGAGGTGGACATTGAGGAGGACCAGGGAGAAGACATAGAAGCCTAAGAGGAAGACAACCAAAGCTTTAGTTTCTAGACTATCATTTTACAGATGTATGTTGAAAACGTTTTTGGGAGATGCGATGGATCATTGGGGATCATTCAATATTCCCTTTCTTTTGTTGTTCAGTGAAATCATCCCATGTGAAGAGTCAACTAATTTAATTAAAGTTCAATTCCTAACTAAAATGTTATTTCTTTTGGAAGGATTTAATAATTTGCAATTATGTCTACTAATGATAAGGTAAAAGGTTTATGTTTCTGTCTCCATATGATATGGTAAGTACATCAATGCAAAACACATGGTATTGGTAAATGGTATTAATATTAATTCCCATATATTCCTCTTAATTCCCATATATTCTAGTTAATTCCCATGGAAAGTTTCCACCTCTGAATATTCCCCAAAATGTGCAACCCTAGTCACAACGATTCATCGATACGTATGCTATGATGCTGGAAAAGTTGTCTCGCACACCTATAGTGCTGGTTATAAACAAAACCTAGCTAGCTCATGGATGCTAGCTCATAGCTAGCTAACTATATAGCTAGGTATCATCATCTAAAATAACCCTAATTTTTAAGACAGTTCTTATTTGATTAATGGTGGTGTTACCCATCTATGTGAATCTAGCCACAATAAGGATTACCCACAATATTGGACTTTGCGGTTATCCTTTAAAATAAAAGTATGCCACTGACAGTGATGCAAATGCATAGAAATAGTATAATTATGCCATAATTGAATAGATCATACTAAACGAGGTTGGACTGTTGTTATATAAAATCAACAAAAGACAATAATTTGTTAATTTGACAAAAATCTGTTGAAAACTCACTGGATGCATTATACTTTAGAATTGCATTGAGTACATACTTATTTCACTGTACAGCCTTACCTATGGATTCTGGATCAATGACATGGGGTATCAGTCTACTCAGTGACATCCAGAGAACATTAGCATCGTAGCTCTATTTGTCAACCTATGTGTATTGAACACTATTCTCGAGGAAAAACAATACTGCGTGGATGTTTTGGAGTCTGATAACTCTGAGGAGGACGTTGGGAAAAAAATATCTTGGGTATTGAGTAGACTGATACCACATTTCATTGATCCCCAATCCTTAGGTAAAGCTGTACAGTGCAATATGAATGTCAATACACATAATAGGCTGACTGGGGAGGTGATTTCACACAGTCACAGTCCCGCAATAAGAGCTACAATGCTAATATTTGCATAAACTCTTCACAGTTGTATTCTGTGGGTGTCACCGAGTAGACTGATACCCCATTTCATTGCTTCACATACCAACCTTGTTTAACATGATCTAGTCTAAATATGGCATGATTTCACCAGTTGTAACCTTCTGCATCACTTTCAAAGAGAGTACATTTATTTTAAAGGCAAACAGCAAATTCCACTGTTGTGCCTAATCCTTATTGTGGCTAGCTTCACAACACATAACCCGGTCAGGTCGAGCCTCACTGGCCAGATGAAGCTAGCTGGCTGCTTATAATGTTAGCTTTGGGCAACAGGGTTAAGTAGCTGACTAGCTATTTATTTTCATGAACTGAAGTTCAATTTCAATAGGCGAACAACAATACTTACTCACAAGGATTCCTAAATCATTGCTAAGAATAGTGAAAATGACTGCAGTTTTTACTGGTTATTGTTTTCAGGCTGGTTGTATTGGTGCTAGCTAGGTACCAAGCTAATGCTAGCTAGCTACTCCAGGAGTTGCGGTGAAACAAATAATGCTTTATTACCAACGCGGTATTGTAAACACATCGTTCGTGGCCGGTGTTTGCTTGTTTGCAGACTTTTTTGAACAGCTTTGACAGTGCTACTGATAGTAGTGGTGGTGCTTGGCTTGCATGTGAAAATTCAGAACACACAACATTCTATACTAGAATTGTGTTATTTAACCTGTCAAATTAACATCTTATTTAACATGTCAAATGGTGTTATTGTCAAATAGTGTTATTTGACGTGTATCTTTTTTGACACGCAAAGACCCAAACAGCGTTCCAATGTATGTTGTGAAGCTAATAGCATTGTGTAACTCCGGTAGGGCAACATCTGAACAATAGCACACTTGGTAACGTTAGTGTGTACCGGTGCTCGACCAGTCGCGAAAGCCAACATCACCCACGACAGAGAACGGTTGATTGTCAAGAGCAATGAATTCCATTATCTTGGCGTTAACCTCTACGGGCTAGGGGGCAGTATTGAGAATTTTGGAAAAAATATGTGCCCATTTTTAACTGCCTCCTACACCAACTCAGAAGCTAGAATATGCATATTAAAGTTTCTAAAACTGTTTGAATGGTGTCTGTGGGTATAACAGAACTCCTATGGCAGGCAAAAACCTGAGAAGGTTTCATGCAGGAAGTACCCTGTCTGACAAGGTGTTGTTATTCTTGCTTCTGTTTATTGAAGAGTCAGGATCTTAACTGTAACGTGACAATTCCTAGGGCTCCAATAGGCTCTCAGAACCCGGGAAAAACCTGAACGATGACGAGGCAGCCTCAGGCTGAAACACAGAATCCCCTTTTCCAAGTGTCCCATCAGAGCACAATAGAATTAGGCGATTCGCCCCCGTGCAGTATTTTCCTTCGGCTGTTTAGCTAATTGCAGATTCCCGGTCAGAATATTATCGCTTTTCTACGAGATAAATTGCATAAAAATTGATTTTAAACAGCGGTTGACATGCTTCGAAGTACGGTAATGGAATATTTAGAATTTTTTTGTCACATTCTGCGCCATGCGCACGACCGTGATTTACAATTCTGATAGTGTCTAGAACGCACGAACAAAACGCCGCTGTTTGGATATAACGATGGATTATTTGGGACCAAACCTACATTTGTTATTGAAGTAGAAGTCCTGGGAGTGCATTCTGACGAAGAACAGGAAAGGTAAGACCATTTTTCTTATAGGAAATGTGATTTTGGTGAAGGCTAAACTGGGTGGGTGTCTAAATAGCTAGCCCGTGATGGCTGGGCTATGTACTTAGAATATTGCAAAATGTGCTTAATCCGAAAAGCTATTTTAAAATCGGACATATCGAGTGCATAGAGGAGTAATGTATCTATAATTCTTAAAATAATTGTTATGCTTTTTGTGAACGTTTATCGTGAGTAATTTAGCAAATTGTTAGTAAATTCCCCGGAAGTTTGCGGGGGTATGCTTTTTCTGAACGTCACATGCTAATGTAAAAAGCTGGTTTTTGATATAAATATGAACTTGATTGAACAGACATGCATGTATTGTATAACATAATGTCCTAGGTGTGTCATCTGATGAAGATCATAAAAGGTTAGTGCTGCATTTAGCTGTGGTTTGGGTTTTAGTGACATTATATGCTAGCTTGAAAAATGGGTGTCTGATTATTTCTGGCTGGGCACTCTCCTGACATAATCTAATGTTTTGCTTTCGTTGTAAAGCCTTTTTGAAATCGGACAGTGTGGTTAGATTAACGAGAGTCTTGTATTTAAATAGCTGTAAAATAGTCATATGTTTGAGAAATTGAAGTAATAGTATTTCAAACGTTTTAAAAATCGCGCCACAGGATTCAACTGGCTGTTACGTAGGTGGGACGAATTCGTCCCGCCGGTCCCATAGAGGTTAATGGTTTTCATCTTTGAATTGTCTCACTCTTTCAAATGACTGCTCGACTTGTTGATTGCTCGATCCACACAGCAGACATTGTGGGCTAGGTTAGGAATGCTGTGTTGCAGGTGTAGCGCCAAATTTTACGTGGCGTCATTACGTCATGTACCTACGTTATATAGGTATGCACATCTGCTTTGACGTCGTTCTTTCACATCGGTGTTAAACTAGACACCGGCCCGATACCGATGTTGGCATTTTTAGCTAATATCGGCCAATTCTGATATGTTCACCGATATATTGGGCATCCCTAGTAACTCCAATGTGTTTGATCCATCCTCAGTTTTCTTCTATCACAACCAATAAACTCTGTAACTGTTTTAAAGTCACCATTGGCGTCGTGGTGAAATCCCTGAGCAGTTTCCTTCCTCTCCGGCAACTGAGTTAGGAAGGACGCCTGTATCTTTGTAGTGACTGGGTGTATTGATACCCCATCTAAAGTGTAATTAATAACATCACAATGCTCAAAGGGATATTCAATGTCTTTATTTTACTCATCTACCAATAGGTGCCCTTTGCGAGCCATTTGAAAACCTCCTTGGTCTTTGTTGTTGAATCTGTGTCTGCTCGACTGATGCTCGATGTCCATCAGATGCATATGCGTTTGTTTTGTCGGATGTCTAGCCTGCATTTTCTGTACATGACACACATGTGCTTCGCTTTTCAACAGGCTTAAAGCTAGCTAGTTGGAGTCTGTGTGTGTCGATTTGTACCACGGCACAGAAAAGTAACACAGCCTAGTCGTGCACCCCAAACGTAGCACTGCGGACTGCTCCATTAACAATAAATTACTTCCGCTGGAATGCAAAGAGTTTGATGCTTCTGGTGGACATGAGGTGTGAACACTATTATTGCACACAGAGTGAGTCCTTGCAACTTATTAAGCACATTTGAACTCCTGAACTTTAGGCTTGCCATAACAAAGGGGTTGAATACTTATTGACTCAAGCCATTTCAGCCATTCATTTTTAATACATTTGTAAAAAATAAATAATAAAAAATTCCACTTTGACATCATTGTGTGACAGTGACAAGAAATTAAATTAAATCATTTTAAAATTCAACCTCTAACACAACAAAATGTGAAAAAGTAAAGGGGTGTGAATACTTTTTGAAGGCACTGTAGCTAACAACCTGGTAACTTGACAGTAGGTCTAGGCAAATTTGATGGCCACAGGAATAATAAAAAGGGTCAGCTACTCTTGAACTGTGTTTTGGTGTAGTACATGCGCAGAATGTTTAGAAAACGGGAACAAGCATCCAGAGGATGGGGCAAACAGGGCGCCAGGCCACTGGTTTTCCCCCTGTGATATCGCGATACTACTCGTTATCGTGAAACTTGGCCTGGTATCATATCATTAGTAATATTTTATTATCATGACAACACTACATGAGAGCAGGGGTTGGAACCCAAATCATTTTCCAATCATTTAATTCAGAACAGAACCACTAAGTTCTGAACTGGTTCAAACCAGTTCTTTCTGTTACTTTTTTTAACTTGTGAAATCAACAGTATTTTGCTCATTAAATTACTTCAGCAATGAGTGCGGATAGAGCAGGCAAGCTAGTTGTTTACATGCATAATGAACAGACAAGTGTAGCCTTTGGCAAAAGATGCGACAGAAATTATACCGGTGGGGAGAAAGCGAGAGAGGGTTGAGGAGGATACTTGAAGTGCTTGACATCTTATGACATGCATTATCTGAATTAGGTCTACAGAATTATACCTAGCATGAGCGGCTTCAATTATGGAACTTAATGTCCTTTGAGCTAGCAAGCTAACAAAATTGTGTGTGCACAGCGGCACCATAATAAAAAACACATCTTACCTTTTTGTTGTTAATAAATTCAACGTGAAACGTGATATCTACACTCTTAGAAAAAAAGGTGCTATCTACAACCTAAAAGGGTTCTTCGGCTGTCCCCACAGGATAACCCTTTGAACATCCCTTTTTGGTTCTGGGTAGAACCCTTTTGGTTCCAGGTAGAACTCCTTCGGGTTCCATGTAACACCCTTTACACAAAGGGTTCTACATGGAATCCAAAAGGGTTCTATCTTGAACCAAAAAGGGTTCTACCTGGAACCAAAGCAGGGTTCTCCAATGGGGACAATCGGAGAATCCTTTTGGAACCCTTAACTAGCATTGAAAAAGTTAATCCATTCTTCTCTAGCTAATAAAAAATCTCTATCCCTATCTTCTGAATCATGCTTGTAATGTCAGTACAGTAGCCTATGCTTCAGAGGGGCAGGTATGCTAAACACACGCACACACACAGGCAAAGATTTTCAGCTGGCAGGCAGACACTGGAATACATTTCTGAGTGACAGAGTGAGGGCTTTGCAGATGCACTTTGTTGTGTTTTTTGTGGGACTAGAAAAAAATGCCTGGAACGTTAAATAATGATATTAACCGGTTTCCATGCTTTTAAAATAACGGTTCTGTTCCGGAACAGTCTGGATCACTTTCGTTCCCGGTTCTGTTTCTGTTTTTTGAAATTGTTTGTTATTTTCCAGTTTTCGGTTATGTTCCCTGAACCACTTCCAACCCCTGTATTAGAGCGCTGAGTTGTGTTCTTTTTCTTAGAGGTATATAGGCCTATATATTACTAAAAGTTCAGTGTGAGGTAGTCTAATAATAAACCTCTGCTGCTGTGGTGATGAGTGGCCATGAAGTCTTATCCGCAAACTCTCTAGGCTAAGCTCAGGCTGAACACCTGTGGAATGTTCATCAACCAAAACCCAGGAGTGATTTATTAGACGTGCACATCTGCTTTAAACAAAGGGAACTGCTCGGAGTCCCTATGATGTCAGAGTCCTGACTATTGCTTTTTTTCCCAATCTACCCTTCTGTGTTAAGATGCCAATTCTATGAAATGTCTTACTGACCTAGAAATCCCTACAATAGAGACTCATGTAGAGATTTAATACCGGTGAAGAGAAAGTCTGTAGAGGGTCGTTCCATTTAAATTCAATCACTTTTTGACCGCACCCCCTTTTTATTGAACAAAACTTTCCATACATATTTGCCCATGGTAGAAGTAGTCAGAAAGTGACTTTCTGGACATGAATGCCCAAAAATTCAGGAGATTGTGGTAGGGCTGTGACCGTAATTGAATGACCATGTAACTGACGATCATGGATGAAGACCGTCAAAATTCAAATAACCGTCAAAACTGTTTAAATAGGCCTACATACATATTTTGAAAAAACATTTTGTTATTAACTTTATTGTCATGTAGATAAACTTAACCTAATAGCGGGAGTATTTACTAATGGCTATAAGCAATTGTTTTGATAACTTAGTCTTTCTATTAAACTGTCTCTTTCTCCTCTTTCCAACTGTAGTTTGATGCTCCAGCAGCTAAACCGCTAGATGCGCAGGGGTGTAGAATCGCTAGCCTGTAGGCAGGCTATATGGCACTTGATGGGTGGACTTCCTTTTATACAATGACATTTTCATTGCTTGCTAGTAAATAAATAAATCAGTCTTCTTTTAAAAAAGGTTGGATGTGTCTGACTATTAATTATTAAACAGCAGTCAAGAAGGTTATTCTGGCTTGGAAGCCTATAATGCGCCAATTATGTGTCAAATGGACAACGCACCATGTGTAGCTTAGAGCTTATTTTACATAATTTGAAGTGTTTGTTGTGCCCACCATCGGTTGAGACATAGCATGCTCTTGAATGCAGGGTGAGTATCATGTTTTGGCTCATAGGCCTAAATGTGCTAAACTGGGAATAAAATTGAAATTTCAACTTTCAAATGGTACCACAAAGATGGTTGGAGGTCCACACATCAGAGAATGTTGACTTGAATGGGAATAGCAATTATACTGTCAGTCTTCCATAGGAAACTTATTGAAATCATAGAAATATATATAATAGAATATAGAGTCCCATTTAAGTTGACATTCGATGGGGTGGAGCAGCGGTCATCTTTTTGTTAGTAATTGGAAGTTAAAATGACAATTCAAATTAAATGGTGTACCAGCTAAATTGCAGAATTTACATTCTATAAATTATATTTCTATTATTGAAATGACACTCACCCTGCATTCAAGAGCATACTGTGTCTAAGATACCCACTTATACAATAATGAAAACATCTGAGTTTACGTGTTGTAAGATAATTGACGTTAAAGCTGCAATAAGTCACTTTTTGGGCAACCTGACCAAATTCAGTTAGAAATGTGAGTTATAGATCTGTCATTCTAATTCAAAGCAAGTCTAAGAAGCAGTGGATATATTCAATGTGTGCCATTTCTATGCTTCCCATTCTTCCCAGTTTTGTTTTTGTGTCTTTAGTTTTTTTACACCAACTTCAAACAGCTGAAAATACATAATTCTTGGTTATAGAAAATGTATTTCAGAGTGGTTTAGATGGTACAATGATTCTCTACATTACAGTGAACTCGGAAAGTATTCAGACCCCTTCCCCTTTTCCACATTTTGTGACGTTACAACCTTATTCTTAAATGGATTAAATCTACACACAATACCCCATAATGACAAAGCGAAAACAGGGTTGTAGAAATGTTTACAAATTTATTACAAATAAAAAACAAAATACCTTTTTTACATAAGTATTCAGACCCTTTGCTATGAGACTCGAAATTGAGTTCAGGTTCATCGATCATCCATTGATCATCCTTGACATGTTTCTACAACTTGATTGTACACTTGCATTAACATCTGCTAACCATGTGTATGTGACCAATAACATTTGATTTGATTTGAAATTAGATATTTCTGTATTTCATTTCAAATACATTCTAAAATCGTGTTTTCACTTTGTAATTATGGCGTATTGTGTGTATTTTGAATTCAGGCTGTAACACAACTATATGTGGAATACGTGAAGGGGTATAAATACTTTCTGAAGGCACTGTAAGTCCTTTAGTTTACAATGAAAAGGTAAAAACGATGCATGGCCATATTTCCAATGTTTATCATAGAAAGAATGTAGCCAGCTACATTTCCTAATGTTTTGCTTGAAGTTAATCTCGCATTTTAATCTGCTACTGGAGAAAACTACACTAGATAAACGTAGCCTACACATCAGCTATCTGGTGATCCAATGACAAGAGCAAAGATATTTCATCTGAGTTGAAGAAGTGCAACTGAAGCATGAAATTAGTCCTTTTACATTCATGATTTGGAGCGAACCCTTACTAAAGCCGAGCAGAATTTGCAATAAGAAGCATTTTAGATCTGCATTTACAAAATGCGTTTATTTGCATTTTATCTTTCCTTTTCTGCAGGAAAAAAGCAGAGTCAGAATCCAGCGGTAACACAACACCTGAAATGGGGATGGGCACGGTTATTCGAATATCCGAATAGAAGTTAGTATTTGATTACTTGGGAGAGTATTCATTTTTTTTTTGTGTGTTTTTGAACAATGAAAAGGCTTTGTCTAAAATTGTATTAAATGATCTGTGTGACATTGCTACGTAGCCTACAAGGATAGACCATAACATTAAACTTTTTAATAAAACAACCGTTTTATGACAGTTTTTATGAGTGTGCCCCATAAAAAAGGCACTGGTAGCCTATACACGTTTCACACGTATAACTTGTTGTTATTGTAGCTTGTTGTTATTGTCGGTTAATCAAAGCGGCTTCATGTGTAGCAAGTGAAGTGGGAGATTTCCAATCAATGCAAAATGAAATAAAAATGACAGAATTAAGTTGGCTAAATGAGGAGGAGTAGGCTACAATGATCAACCAACCGGTAGGATGTTGTTTGGAGTTGTTGTAGACAAAGACGGGAGGGAGCACAGCAAAATAGCTTCAATTAGCCTTGCTACTTTAGCTAGTTAGCTGGCTAACTTAGCGGACTACTGTATTTTTTGTATTTTGAATTTATTTCACCTTTACTTATATTGCGACCTGGCCAAGATAAAGCAAAGCAGTGCGACAAAAACAACAACACAGAGTTGCACATGCGATAAACAAAGGTACAGTCAATAACACAATAGAAAAATCTGTATACAGTGTGAGCAAATGAAGGAAGGAGATAAGGCAATAAATAGGCCAATAGTGGCGAAGTAATTACAATTTAGCAATTTACACTGGAGAGATATATGTGTAGATGAGGATTTGCAAGTAGAAATACTGGTGTGCAAAAGAGCAGGAAAACAAAAACAAATATGGGGATGAGGTAGGTAGTTGGTTGGGCTATTTACAGATGGGCTGTGTACAGCTGCAGCAATCGGTAAGCTGCTCTGACAGCTGACGCTTAAAGTTAATGACGGAGATATAAGTCTCCAACTTCAGTGATTTTTGCAATTCGTTCCAGTCATTGGCAGCAGAGAACTGGAAGGAAAGGTGGCCAAAGGGGGTGTTGGCTTTGGGGATGACCAGTGAAATATACCTGCTGGAGCACGTGCTACGGGTGGGTGTTGCTATGGTGACCAGTGAGCTGAGAAAAGGCAGAGCTTTACCTAGCAAAGACTTATAGAGGACCTGGAGCCAGTGTGTTTGGCGACGAATATGTAACGAGGACCAGCCAACGAGAGCATACAAGTCGCAGTGGTGGGTAGTAATCTAGCTAGCTTCTTTACAACGATTTGATGTAGTCAAGACAGGCACTAGCAGATGGTTTTATAGACAAACTTGTTGCAGCCATAGGTTATATATACATACTAGTCGAGTCAGTTTGGCTACTTTCTTTCAACTAACTCACCCTCTGTGCCACACACAGATTGTCAGACACACACACACACACACACACACACTACTCCTCTCTCGCCCCTCCCCCACTATTTTGCTGAAACAAGCAGAGCGTAGCGCACCAGCGCTCTCGAGTCAAGCAAGCAAGTCTCCATTGAGGAAAGAAAAGTAATTTAAAACACATGTATTTTGATTATAACATGTATTTCGACTATCCAGATATCCACAAAAATTGTGAAATCGTATTAAATGCCCATCCCTACCCTGAAATTACATAGGTTGTCATTCAACTAATAAAGCATAATGTAGCGCAAGCCATTTTAGCATTTGAATGCTGAAGGTGCAGGGCAGATGTGCAAGATCAGGAACAGGCCGCTTACCTCATGTTGGTCAGCGTACGAAGCTGGGCACAGTATTGCCTGGGGTTGTTGGGCATGCAAAATGACATGTTGATAAGTGACTGTCAACCCAGTTACATGCTTAGTTCGACACTGAAGGAGAGGACACATCAGTTTCACAAAAAATGACGGTAGAATATAATATGAGCAAGAAATTAGTTAATTAACCAACGATTCGTAACATTTTAATGGATTTTTGTTCGGTTTGAGAGTGTTCCTAGTCGAGTGTAGAGGAGGATTTAAGGAGTCTCCCTGATGTTCAATACAATAAACTTGGTAAAGATTTTAAATCGATGTGGGCAGGCTGAGGCTGGCAACTAGTAACTCATAGCTAGATATCATTCTCACAATCAGATCAGTTTACGAGATCTAGATATATGTGAACTAGGCCTTCATGAGCTCACTGCTGATATTTGAGGCAGATCTTTTTTGAAACACTTTGGCTCCTCATGAAGAGAGATGGTAATCTCTGGTGTGAAATGTGTTTTTCTATGGAGGCCATGTGTAAGGTAATGTTGTTTAACTGATGAACGAGGTGAGGTGTAGCCTATTGGGTAAGGGAGGAGCAATGTCTTGTCTGCCAATGTTTAAAGGATAGACATGTCAGGTTGACTCCACAGCCCCAGGTACAACTGTAAATTCTGAGTAATGATCACCTACAAAAACATGTCTCAACTCTTCAGTGATGTTGGAAAGCTTGGATAGGGAATAAAAACACGTTTCTCACACTCTTGACTGCGGACTAGGCAGTGGCAATTTCAAGGCGGAAGTGTATGCCCCAAAAATCACGTGAGGCTATTTTCCCAGTATCTTCCAAAGTTTATAAATGGTTAGCTGACAATGTCATGAAAATGATGAGCGCACTTCGAAGGGGCAGAAGGCCTTGTGATGTTATGGTTCTGTATGGCCAGGTAGCTATCAACAATGACAAGAAGCTGCCATGTGGTGAATCAAAAGTGGCTCGTTTCAGCTTGTTTGATCTTGTTCTTGATACCATGTTTTGTTTTGGTGTTTTGACTGACGTCATGTCTATGCTAATATGACAAAAATTTGCTAGCTAGCTAACCAACAAATGTAATGGTATATTTCAGAGACAAGTGCTCATTGCTTAACTTTATGTTTTCAATTAATATTGGAGACGAAATATAGTTTACACGTTATCAACAATCTAAGCCAACCCATTTTGCCCCATAGTTGCGCACACATCGGTTTTGTTGCTAAACATCCAACCCGTCTATAAGAACACACTGCTCCAAGCGTGTTTATTTCCCAGGTAAACTACCGTACATAGGCATGCACATAAGTGGCGCCAGACAGGAACTCCTACAGTTAAACTATTTTGTATTATAACAGTTCTAGTCTAAATCCTCCCATTACACCACCAGTTGTCTGGCTTTAGGATGGATGCATCCTATCATGGTCATGGTGTGACCTGTGTGCAATCTGCAGGGCAGAAAAAGTTTGCACACAACTTGAATTAGCCTATGCAGGCATGAAGAAGACATGGATGTCAGACCTCTCCATGTGACAGGTTTGTGTAGGCTACTTCAAAGGTCTAACCACATTAACTTTGTTAACCCAAATGCTAGTATAGTACAGTTGAAGTCAGAAGTTTACATACACTTATGTTGGAGTCATTAAAACTCGTTTTTCAACCACTCCACAAATTTCTTGTTAACAAACTATAGTTTTGGCAGGTCGGTTAGGACATCTTCTTTGTGCATGACACAAGTCATTTTTCCAACAATTGTTCACAGACAGATTATTCCACTTATAATTCAGTGTATCACAATTCCAATGGGTCAGAAGTTTACATACACTAAGTTGACTGTGCCTTTAAACAGCTTGGAAAATTCCAGAAAATTATGTCATGGCTTTAGAAGCTTCTGATAGGCTAATTGACATCATTTGAGTCAATTGGAGGTGTACCTGTGGATGTATTTCAAGGCCTACTTTCAAACTCAGTGCCTCTTTGTTTGACATCATGGGAAAATCAAAAGCAATCAGCCAAGACCTCAGAAAAAAATGTGTAGACCTCCACAAGTCTGGTTCATCCTTGGGAGCAATTTCCTAATGCCTGAAGGTACCATGTTCATCTGTACAAACAATAGTACACAAGTATAAACACCATGGGACCACGCAGCCGTCATACCGCTCAGGAAGGGACGCGTTCTGTCTCCTACAGATGAACAAAAAGGCAAATCAATCCCAGAACAACAGCAAAGGACCTTGTGAAGATGCTGGAGGAAACTGGTATAAAGTATCTATATCCACAGCAAAACGAGTCCTATATCGATATAACCTGAAAGGCCACTCAGAAAGGAAGAAGCCACTGCTCCAAAACCATAAAAAAGCCAGACTACGGTTTGCAACTGCACATGGGGACAAAGATCGTAATTTTTGGAGAAATGTCTTCTGGTCTGATAAAACAAAACTAGAACTGTTTGGCCATAATGACCATCGTTATGTTTGGAGGAAAAAGGGGGAGGCTTGGAAGCCGAATAACACCATCCCAACCGTGAAGCACAGGGGTGGCAGCATCATGTTGTGGGGATGCTTTGCTGCAGGAGGGACTGGTGCACTTCACAAAATAGATGGCATCATGAGGCAGGAAAATTATGTGGATATATTGAAGCAATATCTAAAGACATCAGTCAGGAAGTTAAAGCTTGGTCGCAAATGGGTCTTCCAAATGGACAATGACCCCAAGCATACTTCCAAAGTTGTGGCAAAATGACTTAAGGACAACAACGTCAAGGTATTGGAGTGGCCATCACAAAACCCTGACCTCAATCCGACATAACATTTGTGGGCAGAACTGAAAAAGTGTGTGCAAGCAAGGAGGCCTACAAACCTGACTCAGTTACACCAGCTTTGTCAGGAGGAATGGGCCAAAATTCACCCAACTTATTGTAGGAAGCTTGTGGAAGGCTACCCAAAATGTTTGACCCAAGTTAAACAATTTAAAGGCAATGCTACCAAATACTATTTGAGTGTATGTAAACTTCTGACCCACTGGGAATGTGATGAAAGAAATAAAAGCTGAAATCAATAATTCTCTCTACTGTTATTCTGACATTTCACATTCTTAAAATAAAGTGGTGATCCTAACTGACCTAAGACAGGGAATTTTTATTAGGATTAAACGTCAGGAATTGTGAAAAACTGAGTTTAAATGTATTTGGCTAAGGTGTGTGTAAACTGCTGACTTCAGCTGTATTTGTAGAACATTGCCTTTGCGGTGCAAGTAGGAAGCAAATATGGCCAGTGAAGAGTTAATTAACAACTTTATTGATACTGCCTTAAACAATGTCAACAACTTGTTTCCTAAAGCGACACTTTCAGGAAATTTGACAGGAATAAAATAGCTTTGTTGTGTTGTAAATCTCAGCCAGCCAGATACACACTCCTTCCTCTCATATGGGTGGACAGCACAGCATTGGTTGTGTTTTGGAGCTGGGATGTGCGTGAATCATAGTGGAACTGGTGGACTGGGTATGTAAAAAGGATTGCTCATTGTCATTTCCTCCTTTCATAACATACTGTAGGCTTTCAGTGTGAAGGGCAGACATTGTGCACAATGCCTGAGACAGCTTCCACCTATTCTTCCATACCTGCTCCTTCACTTCCTCTTCCAGGGTTTAGGATTGTGTTGTTCACTTCTCATTGTTTTAGTGAGCTTTGAATTCAGAACAGCCTATTTCCTCCTTCTATATAAATGGGCAGTAATAAAATGGCCATCATCTTTAACCTGTCAAATGTAGGCTGGAAATGAACATTTGCCCAATCTCCCCCAAATAAAAACTCATTTCATAGAGGCATTCTTTATCTGACAAACTGTTATTGGCAAGGTGTCTATTTTCTCAGGTGACTGAAAGGTCATAGACTGCCCGGTGTGAATTTCAACTGTCGCTATGACAACAGCGGTGGGGGAAATTTAGAGGAATCATTCATGTAGAATCAGTGGATGAAAAGGCTGTGGGGATGGCCGTTATCAGGAGAGCAGTAAATAAAAAACTGACCGCAGGCTGCAGGGGAAGTCATGCTGAAGGTTGCTCTCTTCATTGTCTGACATCTCACAGAGTACAAAGCAGCTCCACACTCAAACATGCCTGTGTGTCGATGGCACCAGCCCCGAAGGCAATCAGGAAAACAATCCCACTTCCATTCTATATATATAGTTCAGCGTCTCGGATGACCGTCTTATAGATGGCCCCATTAAGCACATGTCAGCCTTTGCCATTGTGCAGGTGAGACTTTCCTTTCTTCCCCTCAACCTGTATGTGGTGAACTCCATTAAGGGAGACCAGTGAAAAGGCTACAACATGATAACTTGAACCCATCTGGTATCCACTTTTTGCGAGCTGAAAGGATACTTTTCTATTGGGTCATAGGTTCATAGAATGGAGGATCGTCCCTTAGATTAAGCTTGTCTTACACCAAAGGTGACTACTAGGCCTACTTATAAGGTGATATGGGCGATGTACAACAGGTGAGGCAATTCTGCACATAATTTCCTAAAAGGTCATTAATTGCAGTTCAAACACGGATTAGACATGCCCAGAACCTCTTACATGTTTACAATTAGGCCTAAGCCTGATATTTTTAATTATGGGAGTCTATATGTCTATGTAGGCCTATGTGTGTCAATGTGATTGTGAATTCCCAGTACCTCCAGCCTATATATTTGACTGGTGGTGGTCCCTGGGAATCTCTACCATACGTCTAGTGGTGGCTGTGGCTCTGGGAATGGTGCTTGCTTTGCGGTGCCTCAGAACAAATGTGAAAATTGAGTGTCTACCCCTCAATTCAGTGTGTCCACAAAGGCCTGACAGCCACAGTAGGTCTTTGGCAGCGCTGTTCTGATAGAGAGAGGCCCTTTCCAGGGGCTTTGCCCAAAGAAGATAATATCCCAACTTCTAAACGTTATGGGTTGGTTGGTAGTCAACTGGCTTATCAAACTGAGGGTTAGATCAATCTTAGTGCCTAGCCGTCCTGTATGTTGTAGGCCTATGCTCTGCTCTTTAGTTTTTCTTAAAGGTCACTATTTTTTTCCACCTAAAGCTTATCGTTTTTTAATGTTGATTTTGTCCCTTTGTTCTTGTAAGAGGCACATGTTGATTTCATTAACTCCTAAAGATCATATGTCACAGGGAGATTTAAAGACAGGGAATATAGCCTAGCCAATATATGTCCTAACTCTTGCTCTCTACCTTTAACTTTAAGCCCTGTCTGCCCTTCAATATAACTTTGGATGCCTCAGAAATTCACCCAAAGGTTAGGCCTAATGGTAATCAAGCTTAGAGCAAAGTTAGCATCTAGGATTAGGAGTAGTAATGGATCTCTCCCCCACATCAGTTAGTGTTAGCATGGGTCCACCTGGCTCTGAACTTGGCCACAGTACAAAGGACTGTGTGGGATACAGTGATTGTAAACATGTGCAGCCCATGACCCACGAGCCACTGCGGCCCCTCATGATGAGTTCCGTTTTTGTGTGGCCCCCACCCCTTCAAATTTGCCCATCCCTGGCCTACATCGTGGTTCCCTCAAAGAAAGAACATTTGATAATTTATGCTACTGGTGCTGTTTCTTTTCACAAGAGTGGCGCATGTAGCTTGTTGTCATCCAATCACAAGTCATCAAACTGGCACTAGGCTACAGTCATAGAGCTAGAGCCCCCGTGTGGCAAGTTATTAGGAGATATCAAGGCTAATCAATGGAAGATGGAATTAAAATGACAGTGTTGAATAGTCACATGTACAGGGATGCAGGTGTGATTGCAGGGTACAATGAAAATCTTAGGCTCAGAGCTCCAACATGCAGGACTAAGGGAAATAAAAAAATGAAATGGTAATAAAAAAATAAAATAGCATTATATACACTGAACCAAATTTTTAAATGCAACATGCAACAATTTCAAAGATTTTAATGAGTTACAGTTCATATAAGGAACTTGACTGGCAATACAGATATGCATCTGTTGGTCACAAATACCTTAAAAAAAGGTAGGGATGTGGATCAGAAAACCAGTCAGTATCTGGTGTGACCACCATTTTGTATTATTTAAATAGGGTATTTCTGTTTTTGTTTTTTTATACATTTGTTAACAGTGCTTAACCTGTTTTTGTTATGTCATTATGGGGTATTGTGTGTATATTGATGAGGGGAAAAAAATATTTCATCCATTTTAGAAAAAGGCTGTAATGTAAAAAAAATTGAAAAAAGGAATGGGGTCTGATACTTTCTGAATGCACTGTATCTATATACATACACTAAATTACCAAAGGTATGTGGACACCTGCTCGTCAAACATCTCATTACAAAATCATGGGTATTCATTTGAAATTGGTCGCCCCCTTTGCTACTATAACAGCCTCCACTCTTCTGTGAAGGCTTTCCACTAGATGTTGAAACATTGCTGTGGGGACTTGCTTCCATTCAGCCGCAAGAGCATTAGTGAGGTTGGGCACTGATGTTGGGCGATTAGGCCTGGCTCGCAGTCCTCGTTCCAATTCACCCCCAAGGTGTTTGATGGGGTTGAGGTCAGGGCTTTGTGCAGGCCAGTCAAGTTCTTCCACACCGATCTCGACCAACCATATCTGTATGTACCTATCACTCCAGAGAATGCGTTTCCACTGCTGCAGAGGCCAATAGCGACAAGTTTTACAACACTCCAGCCGACGCTTGGCATTGAGCATGTTGATCTTAGGTTTGTGTGCGGTTGCTCAGCCATGGAAACCCATTTCATGAAGCTCCCGACGAGCAGTTCTTGTGCTGACGTTGCTTCCAGAGGCAGTTTGGAAGTCGGTAGTGAGTATTGCGACCGAGGACAGACAATTTTTTCACGCTACGTACTCCGTGTGCTTGTGTGGCCTACCACTTCACGGCTGAGCCCCTGTTGCTCCTAGACTTTCCCACTTCACAATAACGGCACATACAGTTGACTTTGGAAGCTCTAGCAGGGCAGAGATTTGACGAACTGACTTGTTGGAAAGGTGGCATCCTATGACGGGGCCAGGTTGAAAGTCACTGAGCATTATGTGTTTTAATCAAATAAACCATATGCACTGAGCTTGTCTGATGTAAGCACTGAGCTTGTCTGATGGTTTACATCAGACATGCTCAGTGCATATGGTTGATTTGATTAAAACACATAGGATGTGTCTATACACTACCGGTCCAAAGTTTTAGAACATCTACTCATTCAAGGGTTTTTCTTTATTTTACTATTTTCTACATTGTAGAATAATAGTGAAGACATCAAAACTATGAAATAACACATATGGAATCATGTAGTTACCAAAAAAGTGTTAAACAAATCTACATTTATTTTCAAATAGCCACCCTTTGCCTTGATGACAGCTTTGCACACTCTTGGCATTCTGTCAACCAGTTTCACTTGGAATTGCTTTACAAACCGTCTTGAAGGAGTTCCCACATATGCTGAGCACTTGTTGGCTGCTTTTCCTTCACTCTGCCGTCTGACTCATTCCAAACCATCTCAATTTGGTTGAGGTCGGGGGATTGTGGAGGCCAGGTCATCTGACGCAGCACTCCATCACTCTCCTTTTTGGTCAAATAGCCCTTACACAGCCTGGAGGTGTGTTGGGTCATTGTCCTGTTGAAAAACAAATGATAGTCCCACTAAGCCCAAACCAGATGGGATGGTGTATCGCTGCAGAATGCTGTTGTAGCCATGCTGGTTAAGTGTGCCTTGAATTCTAAATAAATCACAGACAGTGTCACCAGCAAAGCACCCCCACACCATAACACCTCCTCCTCCATGCTTTACGGTGGAAAATACACATGCGGAGATCATCCGTTCACCCACACCGCGTCTCACAAAGACACAGCGGTTGGAACAAATAATCTCCAATTTGTACTCCAGACCAAAGGACAAATTTCCACCGGACTAATGTCCATTATTCGTGTTTCTTGGCCCAAGCAAGTCTCTTCTTCTTATTGGTGTCCTTTACATTTACATTTACATTTAAGTCATTTAGCAGACGCTCTTATCCAGAGCGACTTACAAATGGGTGCATTCACCTTAAGATATCCAGTGGAAAAACCACTTTACAATAGTGCATCTAAATCTTTTGGGGGGGGGGGGTAGAAGGATTACTTTATCCCATCCCAGGTATTCCTTAAAGAGGTGGGGTTTCAGGTGTCTCCGGAAGGTGGTGATTGACTCCGCTGTCCTGGCGTCGTGAGGGAGCTTGTTCCACCATTGGGGTGCCAGAGCAGCGAACAGTTTTGACTGGGCTGAGCGGGAGCTGTGCTTCCTCAGAGGTAGGGAGGCGAGCAGGCCAGAGGTGGATGAACGCAGTGCCCTTGTTTGGGTGTACGGCCTGATCAGAGCCTGAAGGTACGGAGGTGCCGTTCCCCTCACAGCTCCGTAGGCAAGCACCATGGACTTGTAGCGGATGCGAGCTTCAACTGGAAGCCAGTGGAGAGAGCGGAGGAGCGGGGTGACGTGAGAGAACTTGGGAAGGTTGAACACCAGACGGGCTGCGGCGTTCTGGATGAGTTGTAGGGGTTTAATGGCACAGGCAGGGAGCCCAGCCAACAGCGAGTTGCAGTAATCCAGACGGGAGATGACAAGTGCCTGGACTAGGACCTGCGCCGCTTCCTGTGTGAGGCAGGGTCGTACTCTGCGAATGTTGTAGAGCATGAACCTACAGAATCGGGTCACCGCCTTGATGTTAGTGGAGAACGACAGGGTGTTGTCCAGGGTCACGCCAAGGTTCTTAGCACTCTGGGAGGAGGACACAAGGGAGTTGTCAACCGTGATGGCGAGATCATGGAACGGGCAGTCCTTCCCTGGGAGGAGGAGCAGCTCCGTCTTGCCGAGGTTCAGCTTGACACAGAGAAGAGCAGTCTCAGTTGAATGCCCAGTCTTGAAACCTGACTGATTAGGATCAAGAAGGTAATTCTGAGAGAGATAGCAGGAGAGCTGGCCAAGGACGGCACGTTCAAGAGTTTTGGAGAGTAAAGAAAGAAGGGATACTGGTCTGTAGTTGTTGATGTCGGAGGGATCGAGTGTAGGTTTTTTCAGAAGGGGTGCAACTCTCGCTCTCTTGAAGACGGAAGGGACGTAGCCAGCGGTCAAGGATGAGTTGATGAGCGAGGTGAGGTAGGGGAGAAGGTCTCCGGAAATGGTCTGGAGAAGAGAGGAGGGGATAGGGTCAAGTGGGCAGGTTGTTGGGCGGCCGGCCGTCACGAGACGCGAGATTTCATCTGGAGAGAGAGGGGAGAAAGAGGTCAAAGCACAGGGTAGGGCAGTGTGAGCAGGACCAGCGGTGTCGTTTGGCTTAGCAAACGAGGATCGGAAGTCATCAGCCTTCTTTTCAAAATGGTTGACAAAGTCATCCGCAGAGAGAGAGGAGGGGGGGCTGGGGGGGAGGATTCAGGAGGGAGGAGAAGGTAGCAAAGAGCTTCCTAGGGTTAGAGGCAGATGCTTGGAATTTAGAGTGGTAGAAAGTGGCTTTAGCAGCAGAGACAGAAGAGGAAAATGTAGAGAGGAGGGCGTGAAAGGATGCCAGGTCCGCAGGGAGGCGAGTTTTCCTCCATTTCCGCTCGGCTGCCCGGAGCCCTGTTCTGTGAGCTCGCAGTGAGTCGTCGAGCCACGGCGCAGGAGTGGAGGACCGAGCCGGCCTGGAGGATAGGGGACAGAGAAAATCGAAGGATGCAGAAAGGGAGGAGAGGAGGGTTGAGGAGGCAGAATCAGGAGATAGGTTGGAGAAGGTTTGAGCAGAGGGAAGAGATGATAGGATGGAAGAGGAGAGAGTAGCGGGAGAGAGAGAGCGAAGGTTGGGATGGCGCAATACCATCCGAGTAGGGGCAGAGTGAGAAGTGTTGGATGAGAGCGAGAGGGAAAAGGATACAAGGTAGTGGTCGGAGACTTGGAGGGGAGTTGCAATGAGATTAGTGGAAGAACAGCATCTAGTAAAGATGAGGTCAAGCGTATTGCCTGCCTTGTGAGTAGGGGGGGAAGGTGAGAGGGTGAGGTCAAAGGAGGAGAGGAGTGGAAAGAAGGAGGCAGAGAGGAATGAGTCAAAGGTAGACGTGGGGAGGTTAAAGTCACCCAGAACTGTGAGAGGTGAGCCATCCTCAGGGAAGGAACTTATCAAGGCATCAAGCTCATTGATGAACTCTCCAAGGGAACCTGGAGGGCGATAAATGATAAGGATGTTAAGCTTGAAAGGGCTGGTAACTGTGACAGCATGGAATTCAAATGAGGAGATAGACAGATGGGTCAGGGGAGAAAGAGAGAATGTCCACTTGGGAGAGATGAGGATTCCAGTGCCACCACCCCGCTGGCTCGATGCTCTAGGGGTATGCGAGAACACGTAGGCAGACGAGGAGAGAGCAGTAGGAGTAGCAGTGTTATCTGTGGTAATCCATGTTTCCGTCAGCGCCAGGAAGTCTAGGGACTGGAGGGTAGCATAGGCTGAGATGAACTCAGCCTTGTTGGCCGCAGACCGGCAGTTCCAGAGGCTGCCGGAGACCTGGAACTCTACGTGGGTCGTGCGCGCTGGGACCACCAGGTTAGAGCTACAGAAGAGGCTACGCTAATGCAGAGGAGATTGGAATGACAAGTGGACTACACGTCTCGAATGTTCAGAAAGTTAAGCTTACGTGACTAAAATGCTAGCTAACTAACACAACACTACACTAATCAAGTCGTTCCGTTGTAATGTAATAGTTTCTACAGTGCTGCTAGTCGGTAGAGGTTGGCTATTATACAAAAGCAACTTTGTAGCTAGCTAACATAACATAACACTAATCAAGACGTTCCTTTGTAATGTATTTAGTTTCTACAATGCTGCTTGTTGGTAATAGTTGGCTGGGTATGGAACAATGGCGTCGCGGGGGACGGAAATAGCTGGCTAGCTAACCTAGCTAACCTAGCTATCCTCGATAATTACTAAACTACACAATTATCAAGCTATGACAAAGACAGCTATGTAGCTAGCTAGCTAACACTGCACTAGTCAAATCGTTCCGTTGTAATGTAATAGTTTCTACAGTGCTGCTAGTCGGTAGAGGTTGGCTATTATACAAAAGCAACTTTGTAGCTAGCTAACATAACATAACACTAATCAAGACGTTCCTTTGTAACGTATTTAGTTTCTACAATGCTGCTCGTCGGTAATAGTTGGCTGGGTATGGAACAATGGCGTCGCGGGGGATGGAAATAGCTGGCTAGCTAACCTAGCTATTACTAAACTACACAATTATCAAGCTATGACAAAGACAGCTATATAGCTAGCTAACTAACACTACACTAATCAAGTCGTTCCGTTGTAATGTAATAGTTTCTACAGTGCTACTAGTCGGTAGCGATTGGCTAGCTAGCGGTGTTGACTAGCTAGCAGCTAGCAGCCAGCAGTGTTGACTACGTTAGGAGGACGAAAAAATAGCTGGCCACGATAATTACTCCTCGATAATTACTCTAATTACTCTAAACTACACAATTATCTTTGATAGCTAAGAAAAAATTGTTCAGATCAAACAAACCAAACCGTTGTAATGTAAAGAAGTGTAATATTACCTGTGGAGCGAAGCGAAGTGCGACTGCTCGCTCTATGTGGTTCGTAAGTAGTGTTTTCTTTGCAGCAATTCGACCATGAAGGCCTGATTCACACTGTCTCCTCTGAATAGTTGATGTTGATGTGTCTGTTACTTGAAGTCTAATCAACTTATCCTCTGCAGCAGAGGTAACTCTGGGTCTTTCCATCCTGTGGCGTCCTCATAAGAGACAGTTTCATCATAGCGCTTGATGGTATTTGCGACTGCACTTGAAGAAACTTTCAAAGTTCCTGAAATGTTCTGTATTGACTGACCTTCATGTCTTAAAGTAATGATGGACTGTCGTTTCTCTTTGCTTATTTGAGTTGTTCTTGCCATAATATGGACTTGGTCTTTTACCAAATAGGGCTATCTTCTGTATACCACCCCTACCTTGTCACAACACAACTGACTGGTTCAAACGCATTAAGAAGGAAAGAAATTCCACAAATGAACTCTTAAGAAGGCACACCTGTTAATTGAAATGTATTCCAGGTGACTACCTCATGAAGCTGGTTGAGAGAATGCCAAGAGTGTGCAAAGCTGTCATCAGGGCAAAGGTTGGCTACTTTGAAGAATCTCAAATATAAAATATATTTTGATTTGTTTAACGCTTGGCTACTATGTGATTCCATAGGTGTTATTTCACAGTTTTGATGTCTTCACTATTTTTCTATAATGTAAAAATGAAGAAAAACTCTTGAATGAGTAGGTGTTCTAAAACTTTTGACCGTTAGTGTATATGGAAAAATATGCTCTTTTAAATTTCAACCAATCGATTGGTCGAAAGAACAGATGACTCTTGGTTGACAAAGATTTTTTTTTAGTCAGGGACAGCCCTAGTTGTTTTGCTCCAGGACGCAAAAGTATCGTCTGAAGGTGAAAACATTTATGGAAGTAAATATTGAGACTGTTTAATTCCCAAAATAAGGGGTTAAATACATGTAACAAAAAAATAAAATTTTTTTCCTGATCTTTCTTATATCTCTCAGAGAAAACATCCTTTAGGTTTTTGGGGTAAACTATCTGTTGTTCCATGTAGTGAATTTGTTATTGAATGCATTTCTATAGGCTAATAGCAGTAATCCATTTTTTTATTTAACCTTTATTTAACTAGGCAAGTCAGTTTAGAACAAATTCTTGACGGCCTACACCGGCCAAACCCGGACGACGCTGGGCCAATTGTGCGTCACCCTATGGGACTCCCAATCACGGCCAGTTGCGATACAGCCTGGAATCAAACCAGGGTGTCTGTAGTGACGCCTCAAGCACTGAGATGCAGTGCCTGTCGGGAGCCCAAAAGTCCCCACATTTTTTTTATATTGTATTTCAAGGGGTCTTAAAATTCTGAATGAAATAGCAAAATGATCCTTGGTATGACCTTCTTAATACAATTCCATATAGCTTAGTAGAACCCCTGCTCTGTCTGTGACAGGGTTTAGACTGTTACGGCTACTGTCTGGGTGTAGTCAGACTGAAGGTGATGGAGCTTCATTTTAATTCAATGAATAGGCTAGTCATAAATGTGTAATTTGAAGGTTGTTGTGTGTGCTTTTCTTGGCCTCACTGATCCTCTGTCTTTTGTTTTAGTGTTCTGACGTTGTACAGTTTGTTTGTCTAGACAGATTTAGGCTAGTCCCAGTATATTCCCACCCAATATGATTTCAGAAGGATAATGCAGTCCCATTGTGCCTTAGAAAAATATTGAGTGAAAAGGCTTGTTATGCCTGTTTTGAAGAAGCTGTGTGGTACAGAACCTGACCAAACATCTCTGGAAAGACCTGAAAATAGCTGTGCTGTGACACTCCCCATCCAACCTGACAGAGCTTGAGAGGATCTCCAGAGAAGAATGGGAGAAACTCTCCAAATACAGGTGTGCCAAGCTTGTAGTGTCATACCCAAGAAGAATCGAGGCTGTATTCGCTGCCAAAGGTGCTTCAAAAAGTTCTGATTAAAGGGTCTGAATACTTATGTAAATGTTTTATTTCTGTTTCTAAACAATGTAAAAACCTGTTTTTGCTTTGTCATTATAGGGTATTGTGTGTAGATTGATGATATTTTAGTTTAATTTGTATTATTTTTTGAATAAGGCTGTAATGTAACAAAATGTGGAAAAAGTGAAGGGGTCTGAATACTTTCCAAATGCACTGTACGTGCCGCTTGACTCCGATTCTAAAGATTCAGTGAATATATCCAAATGTTCGAATTTCGTGAAAAGTGAGCGAGAAGGCCCAAGTTCAGCAGCATCAATGTAGATGTGGAATGTGGAGAATCTGACAAACTATTTTCCTGCATAACAAGATAGCAGACCTTGCCCGTTCCGTTTAATTATTAGATCATTCTTTCTGTGGTCGGCCCTCTAGAGATGACCTGCCGGATTGGGAGCGCTGTGGGAAAAATCTCAGAGGAGTGTCAGGAGAAGAGTGTATGAAATGCAGGATGCGTTATCATCAGCGTGTAAAGTTTCTGTAGACTCGCTCACACACTCTCTGCCTGTTATGCTCTCTCTGAGTGTCAAAATGTTGTGTTTTTGCAGGGGAAGAGTGAGAGGATTCCAAGAATCAGACCATGTTCAAGGCAGTGCTGAAGAAGAACAGAGACGGAGGGAAGGGGAGCAAGAAGGAACCAGGTATGTTGAGTTATGACTGAACTGCTGCAATCATGATATTGTCACTTTGACCATTGTGCAGCAACATGTTTCCCTCAGGATAGTTTATTTCACACATAGACCTGTCTCAACCTGTCTCCATTATTTGTCTGGTGTTATGGCCATCTATGAATTGTTTAGACCTACTTTTTATTCAGAATGACAAAGGATATTATTGGTAGTTCAATGGCAATATCAAAGGGTTTGTCATAATAGGCCTACATAGTAATTTTACGCCTCAAGTTAAGAGATAGAAATATGCACATAGAGTTGAGAAGAATGCACAAAAAATATGGCTCATTTCATCGCTGTTCATAAACATTTCATCATCTGAGCCAACATTTGTAGTGAGCAAGCAGTTTGAACATACACTATATGGTCATAAACTGGTGTCACTGACACTCACTGTCATTGACCATTTGTCTTTGAGTCATTTGCTTGATGCTCAGGGTATAGCCGTAGTGCGTACACACACACACACACACACACACACACACGCGTATAAGCACCATGGCTCCATGTTTTCAGTATTTATAAACAATCTTTATTGGCTGTAAGTAACCAATACCACAGTCTCTGTTTCAACATGAAAAAGGTTGGACTAGAAAGGGGGCTAGGGTAATGAACAGTTAGGCCTTATCATTGCAGTGAGAACAACGCTGGAGGATTTTGAACTGGTATAGTATTTGACACCACTGTTATTGTCAGTTTGACATCCCTATCAGGATGCAGGTGTTGTTCTGGCTCGCCCATGTAACCTTTTGGATTATTAACCATTTTCCATTATAACGGGGAATTCATTTTTTTGTGTGAGTCACTCAGCAGTGCTATTTCATTTCTGACTCACCTCTAGCAAACATAGACCAGGATCTATCTTTTTATAAACATAATACGAGGCTATGTTCTCTGGTCTTGACTCTCCTACTATAGGAAGGAACAGTTGTAGCTAAGTAGCATAATAGGTACTATATAGCAGTACAGTAGTTATATATATTCTGCTCATGCTTGCCTTGTCCAGGGGCTGTTTCATACAGTTGAGTCAATTTGCTCTTCTTTTTACGGGATCTCCTTGAGATCAGGCTGCGGCTTGCCTCTGTTAATATAACAGTCGACAAACTGTGAATACAAATAGACACTGGCTATCTTCCTTCAGTGTCAGGTTACACCTCTCACATCTCTCCCACACCCTCTCTCAGAATGCGTCCCGAATGGTACCCTATTCCATATGTAGGGGCCCTGGTCTAAAATAATGCACGTTAAAGGGAATTTGGGACACCCCCGTATGACAGTAAGAGCCACAGTTCAGGACTGTATGAGGAATGTAACTGCAGGCCCTTACTCTGAACACATATCCGTTGACTTGGGATCTTATACTGTACGGCAGGGTGGCCCGCGTGTGATTTTTATTTGGCTACCCATGTTTTCTGAGCAAAGAATATAATATAATTATTATTATTTTTTATGACATTTTGTTGTTGGACATAAAATACTATATAAACACCAGCAAATCAGCTTCAATTGGTTTTCATTTTGGAGATCGGTCCCAAAGTATTCCCACGCATAATAGACAGATATGTGATAGTATACAAATGTAAGCAAGGTTTGAAATGATTATGTTTTAGTCAAATGTTATATCTGTTTTGCAGTCTACAAAATATTTGTAATTATGTTGCGGTCCCCTGACTATCTGCTCAAAAAAAAATAGTCCCGCGCTTGAATCTAGTTGATGATCCCTGCTGTAGAGGCAATGAATCACAGAGCAGTACAGTAGTCTCCCGCAAGGGTTACTAAGATGCTGTCCATGCTACGTTTACTATCTTGAATAGCGATGTTGAAGGCCGATGTAATGTTTTCAGTAGAGGTGTTGAAACCTGTCTAACATGTTATGAATCAATCTCTGATTACCAGACTTTCATTGTGTGTCAGCCCAGTCAGTCACCACTAGGGTTGTAAAGGGTTGGAAACTTTCCGGTAGGTTTCCGAAATTTCCCATGGGAAGTTAAGCCTGGGAATTTGGGGAATTCTGCTTAAACTCATCAAAAAAGTTAGCTTATAACAGTGAATCTTTTTTTGTGGGATACACATAAGACAATTCTAGGTCTTGTGGCATTTTTGGTTAAACTATCCCCAATTCAATGGAATTGCAACCCTCTGCATGCACAGTGCACTCTTCCCATCACATGTACAGCTGATTCCCAGATCTTGCACACTAATGAGATGCTATTGAGCCCATACTACTACACTGTCTGAGCCAAGGACCACATGCTTTTCTGGTAAGTTTTGATTACAATACTGGTGGGGTGAATATATTTTATGTGACATACATGATTTTCTGTTAATCGGTAAATAGTAGCCTACAGCAAAGTGTATTTAAATAATTACTAACTTGTTAACAATTTCTGCTAGTTCGTTTTTGCTACTATGTGGGTTTTAGCTTTGCTTAAGTCTGCTAACTGAGGAGTGTTAATTCACCTGTTTCCATACATGTTTATTTTTAAAACATTTATCTTACAAAGGAGTTGTTTAGTCTAACTGCTTAACTATTTATCTCTACATGGAATTTTTATTTATTTATTTATTACTCATTTTTTCCTAATCTTTACAGAAAAATGTCACGGGCACTATCTGATATGTGGAGCTAATATAGAGGGAAAAGCTGTGTACATTTGCAAATACTGTGCCAAATCATATGTGAAGAATGCAACAAAAATGTAGAAGCATAAAGTTCCCTCAGCGCTCACAACAAGCAACCTCTGACAAATGTCCCTCTCCTTCTATTAGAGGTGAAAATTATGAATCAGACACCTTATCGATAGCAACAGCTCACAGTCCTCCTGGAATCAGAAGCTCCTTTGACTCAATAGAGGAACGTAGTAAGAGAAATGCTGATGAATGTGTTGCTCAAGCTGTGTATGCAACTGGTTCACATCTGATGCTCACAGACAATGTGTATTGGAAGAGATTTCTGAATGTTCTTCGCTCTGCATACAGGTGTTGTCATCATGTTTGACAGTCTCCTGGAGGGGAAGGAGTTCCTCTAAGAAATGGCCATTTTACAGTCTGCCAATATGGACAGCCCCATCAAGAGGATCCTCCTGGACGATGTATTTTGGGAGAGAGTGGTAAGCAGCCTGAAACTTCTGAAACCTATTGCAGAGGCCATTGCACGGATTGAGAGAGACAATGCCATCCTGTCTGATGTTCAGACTCTGCTTGCAGATGTAAGAGAAGAAATCCGAACTGCCCTGCCCACTTCACTGTTGCTCCAAGTTGAGGAAACTGCAGTTCTGAAATACATCAAAAAGCGTGAAGTCTTCTGCCTGAAGCCCTTATACGCCGCAGCGTAAATGTTGGACTCCAAGTATGCTGGCAAGAGCATCCTGTCTGGTGCAGAGATCAACAAGGCCTATGGTGTCATCACTACTGTGTCTCGCCACCTTGGCCTGGATGAGGGCAAGGTTCTTGGCAGTCTGGCAAGGGCTTTGGGATGAATATGCAATATGGCAGTCGTGCCAACATATCTCATCAGCCACCTGGTGGAAGGGACTTTGTGGATCTGAGGCTCTTTCCCCTGTTGCCTCCATCATCCTCCAAATTCCACCAACATCAGCCGCCTCAGAGCGCAACTGGTCCTTGTTTGGGAACACACACACCAAAGCACGCAACAGGCTGACCAATACAAGGTTGAAAATTTGCTGGCCATCCAGGAAAATTTGAGGCTTTTTGAGCCTGACAGTGAGCCAACCTCAACAAGGTTGGAAAGTGACAGTGAAGATGAGACCTCAGAGTCTAATGTTCAAGAGGTGGACATTGAGGAGGTCCACGGAGAAGACATGGAAGCCTGAGAGGAAGACAACCAAAGCTTTAGTTTCTAGACTGTCATTTTACAGATGTATGTTGAAAATGTTTTTGGGAGATGCAATGGATCATTGGGGATCATTCAATATTCCCTTTCTTTCGTTGTTCAGTGAAATCATCCCATGTGAAGAGTCAACTCATTTAATTAAAGTTCAATTCGTAACTTAATTGTTTTTTAAATTTATATTTGAATGATTTAATAATTTGCAATTATGTCTACTTATGATAAGGTAAAATGTTGATATTTCAGTCTCCATATGATATAGTAAATATATCCAAAGAAAAAAACATCTACATTTAAATTATATTAATATTAATTTGCATATATTTCCATTAATTCCCATATATTCCCATTATTTCCAATATATTCCCGTTAATTCCAACGGAAAGTTTCTACCTCTGATTATTCCCCAAAATGTGCAACCCTAGTCACATCAAGAGGCGAACACACACAGGACTGCTTGCAGTAGCTGAGCTGTTGGATGTAAATGACGGGAATAAGCTACATTGCCATTTTTCCCAGCTCTTTCCCCAGTTAGACGCTATCCATCAAGCAAAAGCAGGTCTCTCTCCCTTTCCCATGCTGGGACAATAAAAGTCAGACACTCCTCTCCTCTATTCAGGGCAGGACAGATGAGCTGCCTCAGACTTTGATTACTTGGCGGCGGTCATTAGTTGTGGTCATTCGGTTGCTCTGTTGTCCTTATAGATGGGGTCACTCACTAAAGCCAACAGGACCTCCGGCAGTAGGTAGATATAGAAAAAACAAATGGTCATTTACAGTATATATATCAGCATCTTTTGAAGTGACTATCAGAGGAATTCCAATTCCAATTGTTTCAATCTGTAAATCAAGAATTGGCCATTCATTGGAATGAAAGAGTGGTAGCAACAAAAAGGCTTTGGTTTTAAATATTCAATTATGACTCTGTAAATAAATGTTACAGTTGCGTAACAAACGGGAAACCAGGTATTTGATACTTCTTTATTTCCCCTGAAAATATCCATTTGTTTGTAAAGTCAGCGCTCATCTAGGAGGGGCCTGGAATAAGGTTAGTAACACAGTAGTCCTGGAAACGGTCATACTAATCACAACGGGTACAGAATATCAAGTGCTCTCCGTGCCTCGATTGTAACATATTGCACATAAAATATTAAATGAACCATCTGTTCTGGTGTGAATAAAGATTGTATTATGCTTCCAAATGGTATTGGACAGAGAAATAATGCTTAAATCTACCGTCTGTTCCGATACAGTAGAGTCAAAATTCCCTTTCAATTTGCGAAAATGTGATTGTCTCCTCATGGCACATTCAAATCTGACTTATGCACAAAGATGAGCTTATATATCGGAATTGGATGTGACTGGATATTTGATATTGCTTACTGCTGTGTTTGGAATTGTTTCGAGCAACACCCCCCCCCCCCCCCAGTTTGACACAGTTTACTTAATTCCTTCCTCATTTGACTCATCAAATCTATTTGTATTTGTTGTGGATGGGTCACAACAGCCACCATTGAGACAGCATTAACCAGTAGAGCATTTGTGAAGAATTCTCTCTCATGTAAACATGACAGAGAGACCAGCAAAAATTCAAGTCACCCCCCTTCCCTGTAAAGAGAATGACAGTAATAAATGCTTTACAAAAGCATATCAAAAGTCCACAGAGAGACATGTCATGGAAATTAGTGGGAGGAAAAATCTTGATAATTGTATAATTACATGATAGCTGGGCATATGTTCCTCATAACACCGTAGCTGCGGCCTGGAGGCAACTTAAAAGGAGTCAGGGAAACTTGGCCCCCGTGCCAGATGGAGCGCAGTCATTAGGCTGCCTCTAGGAGCCCCGCATTGCCAGGGTCCACAAACACACCATTTGCTAATTCACTCATTCTCCCTCCTTTACTCCTACCACTACTCCACCTCATCCAAATCTGCTGTACGGAACTAGCCTTTTTAATCCCTTTTAAGTACACTTTTTTTTATGGTCCGGCATTCCGGAAGTGGGATACTGGTTAGCTTTGGCCTCTGGACTTTGATGTGAACACTTTGTTTAAAAAGGTCACATTGCCAGTAGGCCTCACTGATGTTTATGGATTTGAGGCTCAAGGCACCGGGAGCTCAGTGGATTATGTAGTTGTAAAATTAAACTTGTCTGGATTAATTGGTATTCTCTTTGAGGATACGCTGGTTTTATGGAGGGTTCCTCCTGTTAACCTCTTAACAGCTAGGAGGTGTAGTCGGCAGGGTGCACAGCAGCAACCAAAAGGGCCCAATATGTGTTTTTAAAGGAGAACTCTTGAAGAAGCACTGAGGAAATTGGTATGGCCATCATGGGAGATATTTCACTTCGTAATATCACATTGAAACATGACATTGACATTTCACTTTAGCTTCTACTGCCAAATAAATTTGTCCTTGAGACATTTTCAGAGTTAGAGTATTCCTATCTGTGTGACAACCTGTAAAATAGGCCTACATGCCTTTCGTCTGTCATTAATTATTGGCAAGGGGCTTTCAACTGCGACTAAAGATACGTAGTGGCCCATATATTTGAAAGTCCTAACTCTGATGCATTGAAGGTGTTAGGTGTTTTATGAGTTGGAGATGGAGCGAAGCTGAACTGCGGGCCCTATCTCGTCCCTCTGGCAGACTGGAACCACATGAAGAGAGTCTAATGTTTCAGTGTACTGTCTTCCCTCTGAGATTTAGAACTCTGTCTTTGGGGAGCGCTACAGCTACATACCTACATCCCTTCAGCGTTTCGTTCCTCACAGCAGGACCCTCAAGCTCTATTCCTCTGTCTCTCTTCCCAGCACAGAGACTGCTTACTTTCTAGAGTAAAGTTTTACCTTCCCACTGTTCTGTCTGGGGAGTACTACTCTCACATCCCACCAGTTCCCTCTCTCAGTGTAGTGATCAGAGCCCAGAGCCCAGGGAAACTGACTGTGAAGGCTCAGGCTGTGTGGGCTAGACTCATCCCTCTTGCGGCTCCCAGCTCTAGCTATAACTCTATCTGCTGAGCTGGAGGAGACAGCCAGCTGCCAGACAGAGCTGTCTGTTTTGGCCAGTGTTAATCACACTAGCATGTCCTTGCCTTGTACTCTCTGGGGCGGCTAGGCTAAACTGCCTCAGCTACTCCTCACCACTGACTCCCTTGCCCGCCACCAGTTGGCAGGCGCCCTACGAGCTCGGCCACACTCTAACACATCGGTCAGCTAGTCAGAGGAAAGTAAGAGTCAGTACAGAGTGGGCCCAAGCACACTGCCCTGGCTGTGCTAACCACTAGTCTGAAAAGCGGAGACAGTATCCACAGCAAACTGAGCTTTTTCATTCAATAATGTAGGCTGCAGTTGGTGAATCTAGCCCGTCTTTGTCAGCAGTTGTGGGGCAATCTTACTTCACTAGGCCTACCTATACAGTGTAACAATCTTATATTTGTTATATTTTACTGTACTACATAGCAGGGTTGGGGGCAATTCCATTTAATTTCCAGTCAATTCAGGAAGTACACTGAAATTCCAATTTACTTCAATGTTTTTCAATTAGGACATTTTGGAATTGGAATTTGGCTTACTTTCTGATTTAAAATGGAGTTGACCCCAACCCTGCTACATAGTATGTTATCATGCCATTGTAATTCGATGTAAATGTGTTATATAATTATGACGTTATCCTGTTTGATAGGCTAAGTCATGTCTTGCTCATGTGGAGTTGTGGAAAGAGGTGATTACCTCACCTTTGGAGGACTAAACATGTCTTACTCCCACTGATATGTTCAATTGCATGGACCATCTATTTATACTATGGCTCAGTTGATGATAACGCCTTGCACATTTACAGATTCCCAAGCGATTGGAATGCACTTCATTGATGTTCCTGTCAACTCATCAGATCTGGCATAGCATCCAGCCAGAGACTGAGCAACATGGCCACCAACCTTTCCTTCAAAGAGCTCCCACAGCAGGCGGTGGTTTTACTCTTCAGACCAAAATCCAATTGATGTAAACCACATTTAATTTAGAGGCTTACGCAAAAAGTAAACTGGGACAAGAATGTACCACTTTATTACTTCTGCTTCTCAACATTTTTATTTTCTTAAGCACACTCTTCTTTAATAAGAGCAATGTTTAATCAGGACTTTGAGCTCCAAAAGGCAGCTTGTCCCATGTAATTTATCTCTCAGGAAATGAAAGATTAAACAAATATAACAATTCTGCCGAACGCTAATGAGTGCGCATGTGTGTGCGTGTGTATACGTATGTGTGTACGTGTGCACGTGTGCGTGACCATTACAGGGGGGGTGGTTAGGGTTGCAAAGCTAATTGTAATTTACCAAAGTTACAGGAATCTTCAGTAATTTTGGTAATTAACAGAATCTATGGCAATCTATCGTAACTTTGGTCATTTATACTTGAATAACTTAAAACAAAAATATTAATATATAGTATGCCATTATTTTTTATTAACTATGCATCTCTTCCAACTAAAGAATTTTTCCATAACTGCCACCAGTTTGACGCCAAAACATTGACAACAAATAAATATTGATAGTAAAATAAATACAAGTTGGTAAAAAAATATATATTAAGGATATTTCATGCTGAAAACCTCATATTAAACACCTATGATATTCACTAAATTGATGGTTTATATTTAGGATAATGTTTTACAGCTTTGTCATTCTATTTAAAAAATGTTTGCATCTTATTTAATTATTTCATGTATTTTACATGTGATAAAGTCACAGAGGGCTAGATTATTACAGACACCTGTGATAATCTGAATTACTCAAAAGGGCCACTAGATGTCTTGTGATATATTACATAAATCCTTGAAAGATACGGAAATTCTGGTTGTTTACTGGTAAACTTAGAAAGTTTCCAGTAATATACCCTCCTTTTGCAACCCTAGTGGTGGTGGTGGTAAGATGTAGGCCTCTACGTTGTTCTCTCAGCTGTGAGGGTGGCTGGTACAGGCTGTCTCGACAGAGCTTCTGTGTGTTTGGGACATCGGAGGGTATGCCTAATTTGGTGATGGTGGGGCAGACAAAAGAGGAAAACACATGGCTGTCACTCAGGGCTGTTGTCATTCTAGTGTTCTGCTGTCCAATTGTGTCTCGGCCAAAGCTCTGAACATTCACAATATTGCAGTGATTAGGCCTAAAAATATATTATTCAAGTCAAACATTCCCCTGTAGAGTGAGAGGATTCTGTTTGCGTGATGATTTCGCCATATTTCTAAACATTCGCAATAAACAGTGATTCAAACTAAATTACTCAAATGAATAGATTCCTGTAGCGTGAGAGAGATTCTGTATGTGTGAGGATTTCGCTTGAACCGACATAGCAGAGATTCATGCAATTTTTCAGATTTCTCTCCCCTCTTAAGACTGTCTGCATGATACATTTTCACTTCACTATGTAAAACCTTCCCCAATATACAGCAACTGCAGTTGTTTACGGACAGAACAGTTTTGCTGAATAAGCATGTTTGTCACAACTAGGCCTAAATTATTCTGTGAAAAGTGAATCATAGTTTTAGTGGCTGCATACAAGGGCCATTCTTTGAGTGGTTGAAATGCTAGCTAGCACATTGTGTCCAGAAATGTCTCCATACCATTGACATTTAAACATCATTTTTTTATGCTGTTGTTGCTGCCTAGTTAATGTAGCCATGGTGAGCTTAGCGCTGTATTTTCCTACATTTCTGTCAGGGAATACATTTATTGGCCTGTATTCATATAGTGTGAGTGCTGACCTGTCCATGTAATCTTATTCATTATGCAATAGGAAAAACTGGTCCTAGATCAGCACTCCTACTCTAAGACACTTTGTGACTATGGGACATTGGAACCAATGGAGCCCCTCAGTTATCCTTTTTAGATAAAACTATTTTAAATATATCACCAAATAACTGATTAAAACACACTGTTTTGCAATAATGGTCTACAGTAGCTTCAACAGCACTCTAGGGTAGCACCATGGTGTAGCCGGAGGAGAGCTATTTTCCATTCTCCTCTGGGTACATTGGCTTCCATACTAAACCTAGGAGGCTCGTGGTTCTCACCCCTTCCATAGACTTACACAGTAATTATGACAACTTCCGGAGGACGTCCTCCATCCTATCAGAGATCTTGCTGAATGAATGAACATCTTGTCCATCCAATCAAAGGATCAGAGAATGAATCTAGTACTGAAAGCATAAGCTTTAGTTGACACAATGAGAGAGAAAGACAATAGTTAAACAGTTTTGAACAAATTAATTTATTCAAAAATGGAGAAGTAGCAGAGAGCGAGAGAGCTAGCTATATGTTGTTGTAGTTTTTTCTTCTTAGTTTACCCTTCACTTCACTAAGCCTACTCAGCAACCTGACTCAAACAGAGAGGAATGCTTTCAGTTTTATTAATTTATTGCCACCGGGGCTCGCCGGTGTAACTGCTAAACTGCTTGCTGGACACTGTACTGTGTGATTGTATGCATCGATTGGATTGTTTACTAACATGTTAATTTTAGTTAGTTGACTATATCGTTAATATTTTGGTATTTTTGGTATTTTATTAGGATCCCCATTAGGTGTTGCAAAAGCAGCAGCTACTCTTCCTGGGGTCCACAGAAAACATTAAACATAATACAGAATGACATAATACATCATTAGACAAGAACAGCTCAAGGACAGAACTACAGTTGAAGTCGGAAGTTTACAGTCATTAACCTGTTGGGGCTAGGGGGCAGTATTTTCACGGCCGGATAAAAAACGTACCCGATTTAAACTGGTTACTACTCTTACCCAGAAACGAGAATATGCATATAATTAGTATATTTGGATAGAAAACACTCTAAAGTTTCTAAAACTGTTTGAATGGTGTCTGTGAGTATAACATAACTCATATGGCAGGCCAAAACCTGAGAAGATTCCATGCAGGAAGTGCCCTGTCTGACAATTTGTTGTCCTTCTAGGGCATCTCTATAAAAAATACAGCATCTCTGCTGTAACGTGACATTTTCTAAGGCTTCCATTGGCTCTAAGAAGGCGCCAGAAAGTGGAATGAGAGCTCTGCAGTCTCTGGGCGAAAAACAGCAGGAGTGTTTGTGAGTGGTTAGGCAGGGAACACTGACACTGGAGCACGCGTGCACGAGAGGACTACATTTTTTTCTTTCTCTCTTTGAACGAATACAACGTCGCCCGGTTGGAATATTATCGCTATTTTACGAGAAAAATCTCATAAAAATTTATTTTAAACAGTGTTTGACATGCTTCAAAGTACGGTAATGGAATATTTTGAAATGTTTTGTCATGAAATGCGCCCGTGCGTCACCCTTCGGATACTGACCTCAACGCACGAACAAAACGGAGCTATTTCAATATAACTATGGATTATTTCAAACCAAAACAACATTTGTTGTTGAAGTAGAAGTGCTGGGAGTGCATTCTGACGAAGAACAGCAAAGGTAATCCAATTTTTCTAATAGTAAATCTGAGTTTGGTGAGGGCCAAACTTGGTAGGTGTCAAATTAGCTAGCCGTGATGGCCGGGCTATCTACTCAGAATATTGCAAAATGTGCTTTCGCCAAAAAGCTATTTTAAAATCTGACACCGTGATTGCATAAAGGAGTTCTGGATCTATAATTCTTAAAATAATTGTTGTGTATTTTGTGAACGTTAATCGTGAGTACATAAGTAAATTCACCGGAAGTTTGCGGCGGGTATGCTAGTTCTGAACATCACATGCTAATGTAAAAAGCTGGTTTTTGATATAAATATGAACTTGATTGAACAAAACATGCATGTATTGTATAACATAATGTCCTAGGAGTGTCATCTGATGAAGATCATCAAAGGTTAGTGCTGCATTTAGCTGTGGTTTTGGTTTTTGTGACATATATGCATGCTTTGAAAATGGCTGTGTGATTATATTTGGCAGGGTACTCTCCTGACATAATCTAATGTTTTGCTTTCGCTGTAAAGCCTTTTTGAAATCGGACAGTGTGGTTAGATTAACGAGAGTCTTGTCTTTAAAATGGTGTAAAATAGTCATATGTTTGAGAAATTGAAGTTATAGCATTTATGAGGTATTTGTATTTTGCGCCACGCGATTCCACTGGCTGTTGACTAGGTGGGATGCAAACGTCCCACCTTGCCCAGGGAGGTTAAACAGCTTGGAAAATTCCAGAAAATGATGTCATGGCTTTAAAAGCTTCTGATAGGCTAATTGACATCATTTGAGTCAATTGGAGGTGTACCTGTGGATGTATTTCAAGGCCTACCTTCAAACTCAGTGCCTCTTTTCTTGACATCATGGGAAAATCAAAAGAAATCAGGCAAGACCTCAGAAAAAAAATGTAGACCTCCACAAGTCTGGTTCATCCTTGGGAGCAATTTCCAAATGCCTGAAGGTACCACGTTCATCTGTACAAACAATAGTACGCAAGTATAAACACCATGGGACCACGCAGCCGTCATACCGCTCAGGAAGGAGACGCGTTCTGTCTCCTAGAGATGAATGTATTTTGGTGCGAAAAGTGCAAATCAATCCCAGAACAACAGCAAAGGACCTTGTGAAGATGCTGGAGGAAACAGGTACAAAAGTATCTATATCCACAGTAAAACGAGTCATATATCAATATAACCTGAAAGGCCACTCATCAAGGAAGAAGCCACTGCTCCAAAACCGCCATAAAAAAGCCAGACAACGGTTTGCAACTGCACATGGGGACAAAGATCGTACTTTTTGGAGAAATGTCCCTGGTCTGATGAAACAAAAATAGAACTGTTTGGCCATAATGACCATTGTTATGTTTGGAGGAAAAAGGGGGAGGCTTGCAAGGCGAAGAACACCATCCCAACCGTGAAGCACGGGGGTGGCAGCATCATGTTGTGTGGGTGCTTTGCTGCAGGAGGGACTGGTGCACTTCACAAAATAGATGGCATCATGAGCTGATATAAATCTGAAATAAATCATTGGCTCTACTATTATTCTGACATTTCACATTCTTAAAATAAAGTGGTGATCCTACGACAGCAAATTTTTACTAGGATTCAATGTCAGGAATTGTGAAAACTGAGTTTAAATGTATTTGGCTAAGGTGTATGTAAACTTTCGACTTCAACTGTACATACATTTTTAAAAAGGCACACGTAGCCTACATATCACTGTATACACACAAACTTTTTAGGTCTAATAGGGGAGAGGTGTTGTGCTGCGAGGTGTTGCTTTATCTGTTTTTTGAAACCAAGTTTGCTGTTTATTTGAGCAATATGAGATGGAAGGAAGTTACATGCAATAAGGGCTCTATATAATACTGTACGTTTTATTGAATTTGTTCTGGATTTGGGGACTATGAAAAGACCCCTGGTGGCATGTCTGGTGGGAGAAGTGTGTGTGTCAGAGCTGTGTGTAAGTTGACTATGCAAACAATTTGGGATTTTTAACACGTTAGTGTTTCTTATAAAAAGAAGTGATGCAGTCCGTCTGTCCTCAACTCTTAGCCAAGAGAGACTGGTATGCATAGTATTTATATCAGCCCTCTGATTACAATTAAGAGCAAAACGTGCCGCTCTGTTCTGTGCCAGCTGCAGCTTAACTAGGTCTTCCCTTGCCGCACTGGACCACACGACTGGACAATAATCAAGATTAGACAAAACTAGAGCCTGCAGAACTTGCTTTTTGGAGTGTGGTGTTAAAAAAGCAGAGCATCTCTTTATTACAGCTAGACCTCTCCATCTTTGCGACCATTGAATCATATGTTTTGACCATGACAGTTTACAATCTACGGTAACGCCAAGTAATTTAGTCTCCTCAACTTGTTCAACAGCCACACCATTCATTACCAGATTCAGCTGAAGTCTAGCACTTAAGGAATGATTTTTACCAAATACAATGCTCTTAGTTTTAGAGATGTTCAGGAACAGTTTATTACTGGCCACCCATTCCAAAACAGACTTCAACTCTTTGTTAAGGGTTTCAGTGACTTCATTAGCTGTGGTTGCTGATGAGTATATGGTTGAATCATCAGCATATATGGACACTCATGCTTTGTTTAATGCCAGTGGCCGGTCATTGGTAAAAATAGAAAAATTAGAGGGCCTAGAGAGCTGCCCTGCGGTACACCAAACTTTACATGTTTGACATTAGAGAAGCTTCCATTAAAGAAACCCTTTGAGTTCTATTAGATAGATAGCTCTGAATCCACAATATGACAGAGGTTGAAAAGCCATAGCACTTAAGTTTTTTCAACAACAGTGTTAGGGGTGTGTACGGAGGCGAAGTCAGGTGCTGGAGGTCAGAGTGAAGTAAACAGGCGCACTTTAATTCCGGTCCAAAAACGACAGCAAATAAAAACATACACGTGCCAAAAACACGGAATATAATACAAGTATAGCGCCTGACCATATCCACATAACAATAAACAATTCCACACAAAGACATGGAGGGGAACAGAGGACTAAATACATGTAGTGTGATTTCGGAATGAAAACCAGGTGTGTATGGAACAAGACAAAACAAATGGACATATGAGAAATTGAGCGGCGATGGCTAGAAAGCCGGTGACGTCGATCGCCGAACGCCGCCCGAACAAGGAGAGGAGCCGACTTCGGCGGAAGTCGTGACAAACAGGTTATGGTCAATAATATCAAAGGCTGCACTGAAATCTAACAGTACAGCTCCCACAATCTTCTTATTATCAATTTCTTTCAACCAATCATCAGTCATTTGTGTCAGTGCAGTACATGTTGAGTGCCCTTCACTATAAGCATGCTGAAAGTCTGTTGTTAATTTGTTTACAGAGAAATAGTATTGTATTTGGTCAGACACATTTTTTCCCAACAGTTTGCTAAGAGCGTGCTTATAGGCCTGCTGTTAGAACCAGTAAAAGCCGCTTTACCACTCTTTGGTAGCGGAATTACTTTGGCTTCCCTCCAGGCCTGAGGACAAAGACTTTCCTCTAGGCTCAGATTAAAAATATGACAGATAGGAGTGGTTATAGAGTCAGCCACCATCCTCAGTAGCTTTCCATTTAAGTTGTCAATGCCAGGAGGTTTGATCGTTAACAATATTTTTTCCCTCTCCCACTTGGTGGCCTATAGCAACACCCCAAAAGAAAAGGCTTTAGATGTGCCAAGTGAACCTGTAACCACAACACTTCAATAACACTTGACATAAGATCTTCTCTAAGCATTACAGGGATATGGCTCTGAATATATACAGCAACACCTCCCCCATAAGCATTTCTGTCTCTTCTATAAATGTTATATCCTTGTATTGCTACTGATGTATCATCAAATGAATTATCTAAGTGAGTCTAAGAAATGGATAATATATGAATGTTATCTGATGTTAGCAAGTTATTGATTTCATGAACCTTATTTCTAAGGCTACATATATTAATATGGGCTATTTTCAGCCCTTTTCTGGGTAGCTTATCAGAGATAGACATAATATTGAAAAGAGCAGACAAAGCAAGAGAAAATAATATACTTTCAGCAGTCCGTTAATCAATTGGTGTGTTTGCTGCGGGGTTGAGGTACGAACCCATAGGCTTGGCTCTCTCATCCCTTCCAGGCTTCTGGGAGGGAGGGTGGACAATAAGTCTGTCAGAGCGGATGTACGCAATGTCCCCACGCGATCAAGCAGCTTTCATGGCTTGGATCAGTTATTTCCTCTTCTGGCGCACAACTTCAGGATATTCCTCGTTGAGGAAGATATTTGTTCCTCTCAAGTTCTTGGCTCTTTCCAGAACAGCTACCTTGTCTTTGAACCTCAAAAACTTGACCACTATCAGCCTGGGCCTATCACCTGGGCCGGTGGTGGGTTTTCCAATCCTATGGGCGCGCTCCACCTCAATCTTCCTGTGGTCCATCTTCAATTTCTGAGATCATTTCCCTCACTTTGTCCTCAGACTCCATCCAGGTCTCTTATGGAGATTCTGCAATTCCGTCCACAACCATGTTGTTTCGCCTTGATTGTCCCTCGAGATAGTCTAATTTATCTGTCATTGTTATCATTGATTCACACACAGAACTGATGTCCTCTCTCAATGACTTACAGATTGTGTCATCTTGCCGTTCTCTAGTTTCAACTTGTCGAGCTGACCCTGGGAGAACTGCAAACTGTTCTTCAGGTCATGGACCTCTCTGGTCAGGTCGTCCATTCTTTTATTAGTAGAATCCACGAGTTTTTGGACAAAACACTTGAAACTATTTTCTTGTTGTTGTAACAACTGCTTATAGGTCACTTTTTGCTCGTTTAAAAGATCCTTCACGTGTGATAGAGAGACACCACTGGCACTGTCCTCAATGGTACTCACGCTGGCTTTGGTCTTTGTCATGGTAGCTAGCAATGTATGTTAGGCTGTTTACTCCTTACAGTTCCAGACAGGGCAGGTCACGGGGAAAATGTAAAATAACAAACAGCAGGGATCTAGACTGCCACAAATACGGGACAATCTGTGGTCTCAGCCACAATGGCTATCCGCGTCGCTAGCTTAATGTTCGGCTAGCTGCGACGCCAAATAGCTCCTCAGACCCGTCCTTGGTCGGCAGGATCACTCGAAAGATACAAGAAGTCCCAGCAACTGATACCAAATGCGTCACGGGATCAAGAAGGAATTATAAAATGAGCAAAGTGATGATGCAGTATGTGACTGCTCTGAAAGTGAACTGTGTGTGCTGGTGATCAGGGGTGTATTCATTCCGCCGGTTCTGGTGCAAAACATTTCTTAAACGGAAGTAAACAGGACCTACCTGGAGGGAGGGACCTTTCTGAATTTGTCCATTAGTTCTACTGTATGTCACTGTTTTGCGAGCTCCATCCCAACTTTGCTATTTTGTGATTCTTTTGGCGTTTTATATTTACTTTATTTTCACGAAATGTATCCGTTATCGTTTCTTATAAAGACAATAACTTTTTAACATCAGATTACTTACCTCATTTTGGCTTCGACTTCGACTCATCTGCCCTTGGCTCTTTCTGTAATTCCGACACAATTTTCAGGGTATCCAAGAGGAAACGCCTGTGTTACAGAGGCAAGGAAGGAGAAGTCCTGGCGAGATTAAGGCGAAGGGAAAACTGGCCACCTCTTCCCTCCATTCTATTGGCCACTTGATGATAAGATGGATGATTGCGGATTTGCTACCAACGGGACTGTCATAACTGCAATATTCTCAGCTTTTTTGAATCATGGCTTTCGGACAAGATAACTCCATGGCTATCCAACTATATGGATTCTCCATTCACCGAACACTTCAGAGGGTAGTGCGTACGGCCCAGTACATCACTGGGGCAAAGCTGCCTGCCATCCAGGACCTCTACACCAGGCGGTGTCAGAGGAAGGCACTGAAAATTGTCCAAGACCCCAGCCACCCCAGTCATAGACTGTTCTTTCTACTACCGCATGGCAAGCGGTACCGGAGTGCCAAGTCTAGGACAAAAAGGCTTCTCAACAGTTTTTACCCCTAAGCCATAAGACTCCTGAACAGGTAACCAAATGGTTACCCAGACTATTTGCATTGTGTGCTCCCCCCAACCCCTCTTTTACGCTGCTGCTACTCTCTGTTCATCATATATGCATAGTCACTTTAACCATACCCACATGTACATACTACCTCAATTGGCCCGACCAACTGGTGTCTGTATATAGCCTTGCTACTCTTATTTTCAAATGTCTTTTTACTGTTGTTTTATTTCTTTACTTACCTACACACACACACATAATTTTTTTTCTCGCACTATTGGTTAGAGCCTGTAAGTAAGCATTTCACTGTAAAGTCTACACCTGTTGTATTCGGCGCACGTGACAAACAAACTTTGATTTGATTTGACAGGACAGTGGAGTCAGGGAAATAGAGCGGGGGAGGAGTTTGCCTCTTCATCAACAACAAATGGTGTGACGCGCGCACAGTGGAAGTCTCGACCCATTGTTCACCCGTCTTGGAATACCTGAAGGTCAAATGCTGAACTTTCTATCTCCTGAGGGAGTTTTCAGTTGTTACCGTGACCACTGTATACATTCCACCTCAGGAAAAGAAAAATAACAAGCTGGCTCTTAACAAACTGTACGAGGATATAAACAACCAGGAAAACTTGCACCCAGAGGCTGCTTTTCTTGTTGTCTTTTTTAGTTTCACCGTCAGACACGTGATGCCCAACTTCCATCAATACGTCTCCTTCGCCACTAGTGGCGATAAAGTCCTAGAACACTGTTACTCTACCCACAAGCAAGCATACAAGGCCCTCCCCCATTCGGGAAATCAGATCATGACTCCTTACTCCTGCTTCCTGTTTGCAGAAGCTCAAACAGCAAGCACACGTGACTCAGTCCGTTGAGAAATGGTCATCAGAATCAGAGATTATGCTACAGGACTGCTTTGTTAGTGCTGATTAGAATATGTTCCGACGCACTGCCGGTAACATCGACGAGCTAATCACCTCCGTCACTTCATTAGGAAATGCATCAGCAATGTTGTCCCCACAGTGAATGTTCAATGCTTCCCCAATCAAAAGCCGTAGATGCAGTAGAGCGGGTCAAGAGCTTTATGTTCCTCAATTGAAAAGGTTTGGCATGGACCATCAAATTCTCAAAAAGTTATACGGCTGCACCATTGAGAGCATCTTGACTGGCTGCATCACTGCTTGGTTTGGCGACAGCACCACCCTCAATCGCATGGTGCTACAGAGGGTGGTGGGGACAGCCCAGTGCATCACGGGGGCTGAGCTCCATGCCATCTAGGACCTCTATATCAGGCGGTGTGAAAGGAAGGCCCGGAAAATTATTAAAGACTCCATAGTGTGTTCTCTGCTTCCGCACGGCAAGCGATACCGATGCATCAAGTCTGACACCAACAGGCTCCTGAACAGCTTCTGTCCCCAAGCCATAAGACTGCTAAATAGCAACAACAAAAAATGTCTACATGGACTATCTGAGTGACCCTTGTATTTTATTTGTATTTTGGCACTTTATGCACATTCACAAGACTCTACACACTCACGTACACTGACACTCCAACTCCAACTCAAACACACATACACACACACACACATAATCATCATATACAGTCGTGGCCAAAAATATTGGCACCCTTGCATTTTTTTCTTGTAATTCACAATTTTCCCTAAAGTTGGAATTGAACAAATATGTTGGAATTGAACAAAATATTTGTTCTCCACAATTCTTTATTTCACTGTTATTACAGAACCTTTGTTCTTCATTCAGAACGTAAAATATCCATTTAAGTCAGAAAATAAATAGAAATAGCATTGACAAAATTATTGACACCCTAGACTTAATATTTGGTTGCACAGCCTTTGGTCAAAATAACTGCAATCAAGCGCTTCCTATAGCTATTGATGAGCTTCCTGCACCTCTGTACTGGCAGTTTGGCCCACTCCTCTTTTGCAAACTGCTCCAGTTCTCCCAGATTTGAAAGGTGCCTTCTCCCAACTGTTGTTTTCCATGGGACTCATTGCTGGCCACTTCAGAACAGTCCAGCGTTTTGTCTTGAACCATTCCTGGGTGCTTTTTGAAGTGTGTTTGGGGTCATTGTCCTGCTGGAAGACCCATGACCTTCGACAGAGACCCAGCTTTGTGACACTCGGTTCCGACATTGCACTCCAAAATGCCTTGGTATTCTTCTGATTTCATGATGCCATGCACACGTTAAAGGCACCCAGTACCAGAGTCAGCAAAGCAACCCCAAAACATCACTGTACCTCCTCTATGTTTGATGCAGGGAATATTTTATTTTGTTTGAAGGCTTAATTTTGTTTTCTGTAAACATAGAGATGGTGTGCTTTACCAAAAAGCTTGAATTGGTCTCATCTGTCCACAGGACATTCTCACAGAAGGATTTTGGCATGTTCAGGTGTGTTTTGGCAAATTGTAGTCAGGCTCTCTTATGTCTTTCTCTCAGCAGTGGGGTCCTCCTGGGTCTCCATCCATATAACCCACTTTCATTGAGTTGGCGGCACATGGTGTGATTGGAAACTGTCGTACCTTGTGTCTGAAGGTCAGCTTGAATCTGTTTATTTCTAACTACTTCTAGAAGGTGCCAATAATATTGTTTGGGCCATTTTAGGATTTCTTTGTGGAAAAAGCTAAGATTTAGTAAATTATTCCGTTTATTTTTGTTTCGTTCAACTACACACCGAAGACATACATATGTGGATACCAAAATATTTTTTAATTTCAACAGTTTTCTGGAAGAAATTGTGTATTATTTGAGAAGAGTACAAGGGTGCTGCTACTCTGTTTATCATATATCCTGATGCCTAGTCACCACACACCTATGCATATCTACCTGCACATTGTAAATGGGTGATTCTGCAACTTCGGGCACTTTGGCCCTGTAAGCTTTCAGAAATTAAAACTTATTGAAACACCATTTTACCAGCATTATAATAGTCTTGATAATGGCTGCGATCATAGTATTCTGGAATGTATATATTTTTCTCATTTTTCTCAGACAGCCATAGACAAATGCCGTTTCCATCACACATTTTAGTTGAGAATGAAATATCATACAATTCATTTATAACACATGTCTTATACATTAACTTGTATAGAATATTATTTTAAGTGATTTTTAAGGTTTTCCTAATATTAATAATTCAACATGATGCCTGACTGTTTAAACCTGCCTTTGTGACAGCTGAAAACATGTATTTATCATGAAAAATAACATATTTCCACCGAACCTTTTTGTGCGATTATGATAACAACCATATGATTTCCCTATCTAAAACAAATCAATCAATGTAAATTATACATAATATACTAATTTACCTCAAAAATATTGGTATGGTGGAAATGGCTATGTAAAAAAATATATTTTTGCAAACATTTTGAACAACCATTGTTAAACATTTAATTAATTTAAGACAAAGTAAGATTCCATGGGATTCCATGGGCAGAGCTCAAGGAAGTATGCCAGTGTTTTTGAGAGATGGGCCCAGATAGCAGGTCGGTCACCTGCATAGAAGAGCTCAGTGAGCAAAGTGAAACTGTATAATTTGTGGTATATCCATCACAGGTGTGGAGGGTCACTTGCTTGTGAGAATCACCAAAGTGAACTGCCTGGATTTCACTGGTGTATTTATACAGGTAGTTCTCTGCAAAGTCAATATGCACAATGATCTCCTCTTTCCCCAGATTCTCTTTTAATTCTCTCAGTTTGGAGTATTGATGTCGAATGTTGTACACGTGTTTCCCCAACTTCTCTTTCATTCCTTTGGAGAAGTCCTCCAGTAGAATATGCAGTGTGCCACACACTTTTAATTTTACGGTCAAATGTACGGTGAACTTCTCCATTTTTCCCTCTTTGTTTTTCTTCTCTCTCTCTTCAGCTTTGTTTTCCCACTCAAACCACCATGTCTGCTCACCAGCATCAAAGTCAGATGTTTAAGCTCATTTGCTTGGCAAAGGGAGCACTCTGTACATGCAATCTTTCTTCATGTTCTCACAGCACAAAGACTCAATAACGTTCTCAATGTTGCTGCAGCTGATCGCTTTGTGGTACTGTAGTTTGTCCGCCATGAACTGGAGGTTGGCGTGGGTTTTGCAGAGGCATGTGTCCCTATCCTGGACTGTTGGCTTGACAACACAAAAAGGACGTCTTTTGCAGAATTCATAGTAAGACGTTTTAATCTCTGAATATTCCCTCTTAAACTTCTGATAAAGGTTCTGAATTGTGCCATTCAAGAAGCACTTCTGCTTTTTTTTCTTGTTCCTCGTTATTGTGTCCTTTTTACCATGTTGTCATCACGTTCATAGAATCTAGCGATTTTCTCTTCTGTGACTGTGCTAATTCTATTACACTGCTTTTTCCTGGAGTATTGAAGACTTGTTGTCCTGTTTTCATTTGCCCTCATTGCTTTTGCTGAAAATCCAAATTCTCTGTTTCGGCTTTCACCAGGCCATACTTTCTCAGGATGTTGCCTCTGAGTGTTTTTGAAGCCACTTGTTTGTCCTTGGCACTGCACATTTTTTGATACGTTTGCTTTAACTCTGCAATGATGGCATTTTCAAACAATAAAATCCTTCTCAAGTTCTTTGAAGTTCCCTTCATTTGCTGTTTTGCCTATGGGGAATGTTTTCTCTCCATTTTCTTCATCAGTTGATCATACTTTTTGTTTTGTATTTCTCAGCTTTCCATAAAGCTTTTTCAAGTTTGACATTTGTCATGCATAGATCTCTGTATGTTTTTGAGCGACCTCTTCCAACCTTTTTCCTTCCAGCAAGTATTCAACTTCTCATTTCTGTGGCAGACAATGAGGAAGGGGTAACAGGGCGTGCATCAGGGGCAGGTAAGTTAGGGGCAGGTATTTTGGCCTCATGTTCTGGCAGCAAGTCATCTGGAGACAGGTGGTGTGTTGCCTGATAGGTAGGTCTCCATTTCAACTGTTCTTTTTAAATTCTGTCTTCTATTCCGTCAGTTGCATTTCAATTGCCTTCTCTTGCTTCTTTGTTCTTGCTTTGTAAGCTCAGAGATAGATTTCACTTCTCCCTTCTTTTTTCTTCCAGTGTCTCTCCCTGTCTTTTTGTAGAACTTCCTGGTATCGTATAGGACTTTTTTTTACATTTTGTTTCTATCACATTTCAGGTAAGACCCAGATGCAGACAGTGTCGAAGTAACGAAAGTTTATTACTAATACAGGGGCAGGCAAAACGACAGGTCAAGGGCAGGCAGAGGTCAGTAATTCAGACAGGGTTCAAAAGGTCCAGAACGGCAGGCAATCTCAGGGTCAAAGCAGGCAGAGGTCAATAACACAGTGTGGTGTGGCAAGGCACAGAACGACAAGCAGGCTCAGGGCAGGCAGAAAGGTTAAAACCGGGAAAAACTAGTAAACAGGAACTAGACCAGACAGGAGCAAGGATGAAAACAGCTGGTAGGTTTCACGAAACAAAACAAACTGGCAACAGACAAACAGAAAACACAGGTATAAATACACTGGGGATAATTGGGAAGATTGGCGACACCTGGAGGGGGGTGGAGACAAGCACAAAGACAGGTGAAACATCAGGGTGTGACAGTTTCTGTATGTCTGTGACCTCTATGCTGTTTTATGTGGCATCTTCTAAAAACAAAGATAAGTACTACTTAAGTTTTCAACTTGTGCACACCTTGGAGCATTTTCTAGATTAAATTAATTTAAAACATGATTAAGTAAGCCTAAAGTTAAAAATAATAACGTAATAATGTGAAAATGACAGACTGCTTAGCATGCTTTGGCAAGAATTACAGATAGCATATAGTTTATACTAAATACATAAAATATACTTTAAAAGAATACATTTTACCACAAATCCCAGAAATTATAGCTTGTTTGGAAATGACTGTCAATAAAAATATTCTCGCACAAGCAATATTTACCTAGATTTTTCTTCAAGTTCTGGACATCACATCTGGAACAACTGTCTGCTGCAGCCATGTGCTTTAGTGTCACAATAAGTTTCCATGGTAACTAAATTAACATTCTCTTGAAAAAACTTTAATGATGAGGAATTTGCCCTCAGTGGTGGAAATGACACCACGGCCAAAGGACAGGTATATTTTGTGTAAAAAACAATATAAAGGGCAGACTCACAATAAATATTGATATAGATTTTATTTAGGGCGCACCGGTACGACATTTTTGGCTGATACCGATATCCAATATTTTCCTTGCCAAAAAAAAGCGATACCTTTTAAGCATTCTAGTACAGTTAAATAGTTAACTTACACACACACACACACACACACACACACACACACACACACACACACACACACACACACACACACACACACACACACACACACACTCATTCACAATGACGCAGCGGTCTAAGGCACTGCATCTCAGTGCAAGAGGCATCACCACAGTCCTTGTTTCGAATCCAGGCTGTATTGGGAGTCCCATAGGGCTGTGCACAATTGGCCAAGAGTCGTCCGGGTTTAGCTGGGTAGGCCGTCATTGTAAATTAGAATTTGTTCTTAACTGTCTTGCCTAGTTAAATAAAGGTTACACACCACACACACACACACACACACAGACCAAAACGTTATTTTGTTGGCATTTACATATGTCCCCATTACCAGTAAAACATAATCAAAACCTATTTCTTTCACTTACTTGCTGTGCTGTTTCATTGTTCATTTGTTCAGTCGTTTCATTCTCAACCAGGATTTCATCATACATGTCAAGCAGTTTCAGGTCCATGGCCTCTCTTCCTCGGTGCACACTGTCACTGTGTCCATTTCCATCTTGTCCAGCTGTGTATGTAACATTTTACGTAAACCCTGTTTCTTGTCTGCATCGAAGTAGCGGTCCTTGTACCTAGCATCGAGCACGGCGGCGACACAGTAAAGAGGCTCAGAGAGAATGCCACCGAATCGCTTGTTCACAGCCTCTAGTAGAGTACTTTTGCAAGTTTTCCTCGTCGACCCACTGTGCTGTCAGACTCAGCATGCTTATGGGGCTGACATCGCTGCTCCAAATGTCAGTCGTGAAGCTAATAGCAGTGACGCCCCTAGCAAGTGCGTTTCAACAATACTGTGTTACTCCAGTAGGGCAACATCTGAAAAATAGCGCCTACTTGGTAGTGTGTACCAGTGCTCGACCAGTCGGCGAAAGCCAACATCATCCACGACAGAGAACATTGCATATGGCCTTTTTGTTATCTTCATTTGAAACTTCAAAATAGATCCACACCGCGGACATTGTAGGCTAGGTTAGGAATGCTGTGTTGCACGTGTAGCGCTGTATTAGGTATGCATGTCAGCTTTGACATCGGTTTTGCACATCGGCGTTAAACTAGACATCGGGCTGATGCCTATGTTGCCATTTTTAGCGATTCTGATATTCTTACCGATATATTGTGCATCCCTAATTGTATTTAATTGACTCTTTCTCTAGTAGATAACATTATATAATGTGTAGTTATTAATGTTTTCTCATAGAAAAACATAGTAGAAGCTCAAAAGTCAGGGACAAGGGCAAAACACTGAAATTGAGGTATAAAATACATCTGAAAAGTAGCTAAAATACTTGATAGAGAGGTGTTAAAAAATCTGGGGTGATTGTAGTGTGAACTTAACATATAAAGAATAAAAACATAGATAAAAGATAGATATATGTTTTTATAAAATCCCCCAAATTAACCCTGAGGACATAGAAGTGCCCATTGTTGCAGAATCACCCAAATATGGTATTGGAACTGGCGCTGTGAACTTTTTTTTACAGCAAAATCTGACTTCAAGTTATTGTTCTGTCTAGACAGACAGCCATTTCTGATACTCCATTTTTGACCAAATTCGTAGTTACAGCTTTTTGCCTTTGTAGGGCAGTATAGCTTGCTTACTTTCTCGTGTTCTTCTTACTTTTATTTCTTGTGCGTTTTTGTTCTACCTTATGTTTTTTGTTGTTATACTACATTGATATTGATTACTGCATTGTTGGGTTTAGAGCTTACAAGAAAGGCATTTCACTGTACTTGACATTAAAACTGAAATTTGAGAAACTTTTGTTTTAGTTTTGAAACTGTTTGGACTAATGATTTCACCCTAGATCAGCTAGATGCAGGCAAGAGTGTACAAGGCTGTATTGATTGTGTCACTGTCTGTCACGTCGATTACTCCAATTTGTCTCTCGACCTGTACACCTACATTATAAACTTTCCTTTGTTGGCTAGGATGGGTATAGGGAAAATTTGAGTATCATGTAGTAGCCTAAACCAAGTAATGTTACAGTACATTGAGCTGGGTGAATGGAATATGAATGACAGTCATCCAATATGCTGTAACAGAAATAAGGCCATGGTTATAAAAAAAAAATTGTGCTCCCTAATGTTGAACGACACCAACCGCCACTGATTGGAACTGAAGGCTCCATCTGTACTCCTTTTGCTGTTGCTATGTTGTGGGGGAAGAGGGAACATTTGGTGAAATATTAAACAGACAGGCAGGGGGAATACAGCTAAACCACCCAGAAGGCTTGTTGTTTTTTCTGGACTGTTCTCTCACCATAAGTCTGTCCTCTCTCTTTGTTTGTCAACCGCCTCAGCTTACTGGGTCAGCAGGAAGCCATTTCCACAAATCTGATTTGCTTTAATGAGGTGCCTGATGCTAATGGCATGCGTCTCAAGGCTCCTGTTTCCAGAGTGAATTGTTTGCCTGTTAGGCGCTGGTCTAGTGCTACTCCAACGTCACTGTAGGAGAGGTGTGGAAGTAGGCTAGGCTATTTGTTGAAGATGGGTGCACATCAATGAGCTCACAGACACATAGCAGCCAAGAGGCTGTAGTAGACTAGACCCTCCACATACAAACCTGTCTGTCCCACACTTTGCCCTTTCACGACCTGTCTGGCCACTGGTGCCATTCTAAGACTATTTTTCAGGCTGGCTGGCCGTCTGTGAACAGTTGCACTGGTCATCCCAGCTCTCCTCTCGTCAGTGACTATTATCCTCCACCACAAGCAGCTCCAGGCAGGAAAATGCCCTCTCAGCGTCCTTGGAAATAAGGGAGGATTGAGGGGCTGTGAACAGACTCTCCCTCACCGTACTAGCTATCCCCAGGGTTAAAGAAGAGCTCTTTCACCTGTGTTCTATAGGAAGCAGTGACTCAGAGGTATTGACGTTTAGAGAGGAGCTCATGTCTTTTATACCGGGCCTCAAACCCTGTCTGGGGTCATTTTGCACTTGAGGAATGTTGTTAACAAGCCAGAGAGGAGGTAGGTAAACTTTCTGCTTCTATAATATCCTGAGTCATAACTCAGTCTGAAGTCTTCTTCTGGCCGAAGACAGCAACATACTCAGGCAGCCACAGCAGGAAGTCTAGACCACAGATGATACACGTGAAACAGGCTGGAGGACACACTTTTTTTCCTTCATAAATTGAACAATGACAATGAACATTTTCTGTCGTCACTATCAACTGGCTTTGATATTTTTAAACCATAATAGCCTAGCACTTCAACCATAATAATAACCCCCTTTGTCATCCTCTCTTAGTTTCCCTTGTGAACAATGTGTTCCAATTTGCCTAGATGAAAAGGCATCTAGAATAAATTACCTTTTTGGTTTATCATTGTCAGTGCACAATGTATTTTATAGTACAGTTTATCCCATTACATTGATCAACAAAGACCTCAATTACACTCACAACTCTGAGGATGTTTGCTATTCTGTTTAGTCTACTCCTATTACTGCGGCTAATTCAAATGAATAAACGACCTTTGTTATTGTGTTTGTCTAAATGGTCATGCCCAGACAGTGGAGGTGAGATTGTACATGCTGGAAGGTAGGAATGTAAAAGAGTCACAAAGGCAACCATTGGAGCTAGCTCCAGACCTATACCAGTATCAAAGCACTGTACGGCCAGTACAGGGCGTAGCTCAAACCACATGACAAACACACACAGACACACATGCACACAGAAACGCATACACACACACACGCACACACACGTACACACACCCTTAGTTTAGAAAGCCCTCAAACCAAACTTCAGGTGTGTCCACATGAGGCCCACCCTGTCTCTTCTTGTCTCCTGAAAAGCAAAATATGTCCATAATGGGAAATCATTGAAGCGGGTCAGCCAGTCACACTGTTTTGTGTTTGTAGAAACCTCTCAAACAGCAACCATTACATTTTCCCCTCACATCATATGATTTGAAGCTCGGAGACAAGAGGCTTTGAAGCAAATATAATTTTACTAATCTCTTTCAGCACAGTTAGGCTAGATTTCCTCTCCAATATGCTCCCTTAATGTGGTCATGCAATAATAAAGGCATTAACTGCAATATGTAACTTTTGGGTGACCCGACCAAATTCACATAGAAATTTGAGTTAGAGATTCTCATTCTCATTGAAAGCAAGTCTAAGAAGTGGTAGATCTGTTCTATGTGCACTATTTCTATACTTCCACTTAAGTTTCGTTTTAACATCTTTTACTTTTGGTTCTGTACACCAGCTTCAAACAGCTGAAAATACAATATTTTTGGTTATGGAGAAATATATTTCACAGTGGTTTAGATAATACAATGATTCTCTACACTATACTTGCATGTTTTTTCACATAAACTGAAACGGATTTCTGCATAGTGCATCTTTAATACCATGTAATGCAATAGTATTGACTGAGGAGGCAATTGGCCTTTATATCCCATCATGAGGTGCAGGAATCCAAAGTGAATACTGCACCTCATGATGCGATATAAAGGCCAATTGCCTTTATAGGTGCAATGTTCACTTTGGAGTCCTGCACCATTCACATTGTGTGGGACTTGAATTGTAAAGGTCATGGAATTCTATTCCCATCAGTGGTTCCAAGCTCCAGTTCTCGAGTACTCACAATAGCACACATTTTGGTTCTGGCCCTGGACAAAAAAAACACCTGATTCAATTCATTGAGGGCCTGATGATTAGTTGAATCAGATGTTCTTGTCCGTGGCTTCAATAAAAATGTGTACTGTTGGGGGCAATCGAGGACTGGAGTTGGGAATCACTGCTCTATAGGATGTCTCTGTCCCAATGCTTTAAAGTCACCAGGCTATATCAAGACATTGCCGATACAATATGTATTGCGATTCCATTTCCCACGATTCTATTTATGTTGTGATTTGATACTGTGATTTTATTGCAATGTTGCAAACATACAGTGCATTCAGAAACTATTCAGACCCCTTAACTTTTTCCACATTTTGTTACGTTACAGCCTTATTCAAAAATGTATTAAATGTTTTTTTTCCCATCATCAATCTACACACAATACCCCATAATGACAAAGGTTGTTGAAAATAAAAACCTAAAATACCTTGTTAACATAAATATTCAGAACCTTTGTTATGAGACTAGAAACAGGTGCATCCTGTTTCCACTGATACTCCTTGATGTTTCTACAACTTCATTGGAGTCCACCTGTGGTAAATTCAATTGATTGGACATGATTTGGAAAGGCACAAACCTGTCTATATAAGATCCCACAGTTGACAGTGCATGTCAGAGCAAAAACCAAGCCATGAGGTCGAAGGAATTGTCTGTAGAGCTCAGAGAGAGGATTGTGTTAAGGCACAGATCTGGGGAAGGGTTCCAACAATTTTTTGCAGCATTGAAGGTCCCCAAGAACACAGTAGCCTCCGTCAAACTGAGCAATCGGGGGAGAAGGGTCAGGGAGATGACCAAGAGCCCGATGGTCACTTTGACAGAGCTCCAAAGTTCCTCTGTGGAGATGGGAGAACCTTCCAGAAGGACAACCATCTCTGCAGAACTCCACCAATCAGGCCTTTATGGTAGAGTGGCCAGACAGAAGCCACTCCTCTGGTAAAGGCACATGACAGCCCTTTTGGAGTTTGCCAAAAGGCACCTAAAGGACTCTCAGACCATGAGAAACAAGATTCTTTGGTCTGATGAAACCAAGATTAAACTCTTTGGCCTGAATGCCAAGCGTCACGTCTGGAGGAAACCTGGGATCCTCCCTACGGTGAAGCATGGTGGTGGCAGCATCATGCTGTGGGGATGTTTTTCAGCGGCAGAGACTGGGAGATTAGTCAGGATCGAGGGTAAGATGAAGGGAGCAAAGTATAGAGAGATCCTTGATGAAACCTGCTCCAGAGCTCTCAGGACCTCAGACTGGGGGCGAAGGTTCACCTTCCAATCAGACAACTACCCTAAGCACACAGCCAAGACAACACAGGATTGGCTTCTGGACAAGTCTCTGAATGTTCTTGAGTGGGCCAGCTGGAGCCCGGACTTGAACCCGATCAAACATCTCTGGAGAGACCTGAAAATAGCTGTGCAGCGATGCTCCCCATCCAACCTGACAGAGCTTGAGTGGATCTGCAGAGAAGAATGGGAGAAACTCCCCAAATACATGTGTGCCAAGCTTGTAGTGTCCTACCCAAGAAGACTCGAGGCTGTAATCGCTGCCAAAGGTGCTTCAACAAAGTACTGAGTAAAGGGCCTGAATACTTATGTAAATGTGATATCAGTTTTTTATTTGTAATTTTGCCAGAAATTATGGGGTATTGTGTGTAGATTTTAACGTAACAAAATGTGCACTGTATTGCTCACCATATATCTGCTGCACAGGGACAAGAGAGAGGCATGACAAAACAGGTTTTGATCATTCATGGAAATAAAATTGCTAAAAACAAATTGGCTCCCTATTTAAAAATAAAATGGAGAATAATATATGAAGGGAAAATCCTGGAGTTTTGGGATATGTACAGCCAAATAGCGCAAAAATAGTATTGAGATATTGTCAAAACTATACGATATACCGTCAAAAATAATATCCAAACATTTAACTGTAGTGATTTTTTCTCCCCCATCACTGATATTCGCACCTTGCGGGGTGATAATTGGCACAGGGTCAGATATTACACCCTGCTTCCTGAACAGTGGCTGCTGTGTCGTGAGGAATCCAGAGTGGGCCCTCCAGGCTCCCAGCGGCCCTCCAGCTGCCAGAGTCACCCCGCTAGTGAAACACTCTTAATTTCCCCTCCCTGTTCCGCAGAGCTTTGCACCAGTGTCCATGACCTTGGAAGGGCTGGTGTAGTGAGGGATAAAAAAAACAAATGCGTTAGAATTGGCTGAGTACAGAGAGTGATGTCATACTAAAATACAACAGCACAACACGCAGGCAGCAAAGTGTTATCTTGGTTTTTCCCTGGCTCTGATGCTGATGAATTGTCTTGGTGCTTCAAACGGGGGGAATGGACAGTCGTATCAGCTAGCAACGACGGCTGTTTTGGAAGGCTTTTGAAGGCTGATAGTGGCTGTTATGGCAGTTCATTGGCTGGAGAGGTCAGCGGGCCACAGGCTTTTCTCATTACACCGTGACCTGACTGGATAGACGGACACATTCCTTTTGTCTGATTTCCTTCGGATTTTATATCTCTGACATCCTCCACTCTCCCTCATACTGTTTGTGCACCTAATTTGGGGTTGCTCTCATGTTTAGAATAATTTAGTGTAATTTAGTGTATAGTACATGTGTGTATAGTACATTTAGTGTGTATAGTACATGTGTGTATAGTACATTTAGTGTAATTTAGTGTATAGTACATGAGCCTCTCTGACTGAATGTGAGTAAATGTGTTTTACAACCCCTCCGTTCCAAGTCCGTATCGGTTTATCTGAGACAGTATAGTTTGCAGTGTTTTACGACTGCATGCTACATCTGAGGTCTCTATCCTGAGAGACTTATCCCTTTAAGTCACAGGGTGACTCTAAAGAGTGTGTGTGGGAGTCCGCGAGGCCTCTGTTCCGGGCCCCTCTCTCTTTCTGCTCTGCACTGCTCTGTGGCAGGGCTGAATGGGACAGAGAGCTGCTCTTTGTGATTGCGTCGGCAGATAAATACGCCAGTCCGTCCCCAGCTCAGGAGCTTTTGAGACCGGCTGAACTAATGACCTCGGCCCCCATTGTGCTCGGCCTCAAAGGGAAGAGGAGGACAATCAGCTCTGATCGGCTCCCTCTTCACGTTCACCTTCCTCATCCTTAAAATGACCTCCCCTCCCAGGCCAGTTTTCTTTAAAAGGAGACTGCAGCTACTCTGGCACATTCCAGCTCCTCCAGCTACAGTACTGAGGGTCACCGGAGGTTGACTGGAGCAGTCAACAGTAGGAGAGCAGACAACGTCAACATTAAGGAAGGAGGAAGATCTGGTTGAAAGCAGTGGAATGCCACTGGGTGCTGTCCTGTCAGTCAATGGTCCCTCTGTCAAAGCTCTTAAAACTTCTGGAGAAGTGATAAATCATTAATAGATCATCGTCATCAATCAATTCATAGATTATTTATATATAAAAAGGAAATCCCCTTTATAAAACCAAGGCAACAAAAGCGACCATCGGAATGTGTTCTGAAGGTTCAACATCAGGACATGTTTTTCGGCGTGACACAAAGTATTATTTGCTTATGGGATTAGGCTGTGCAGAAGGGGATGGATGGACAGGCTTTGTACGGCGGCCACATCCATTTAACTCTATTGAAAGGGGCCTGAGCTGAGACTTCCAATTGTCTAGTGGTCAGTGATATTCTCATGACCTCACCTGCCCCACAAGAAGGACTGCCTAATGACCTGTGTTAATGGCAATCACAATCTGTCGTTAACCTCTGCTCTACACGGCCGCACACACACTGCGAAGCTCCCTGCATGGAAAATGCATTCATTCAAACCCCAGAGCTGGTTTGTGAATACGGTGAAAGCAACAGGAAACTGCCGCTCTGAAAAACGTCAACCTTCAGAGGAGCTTTTGTCACGACTTCCGCCGAAGTCGGTTCCTCTCCTTGTTCGAGCGGTGTTCAGCGGTCGACGTCACCGGTCTTCTAGCCATCGCCGATCCACCTTTCATTTTCCATTTGTTTTGTTTTGTCTTGTTTTCCTACACACCTGCTTTCAATTCCCTCATTATTTGACGTGTATATAACCCTCTGTTCCCCCCCATGTCTGTGTGTGGAATTGTTTGTTGTTAAGTGTGCACTTATGACTGGTTTTGCGATGGGTTATTTTACCCGTATTTTGTTTGTTCTGGGTGCAGCTTGTTTGTGCATTATTAAAGTGCTCCAGTTGTTACCCATTTCTGCTCTCCTGCGCCTGACTTCCCTGCAGCCAGTTACGCACTGGTGACAGAATTCCACACCCGAATAGGGTGTCAGCAGGAGCAGGTGCCCCTGGTATAGGGGTTGAGGAGCGCGCGGCGATGCTCCACCATCTTGGCGCTGCCATGGACCGCGTCGTCCAAACCATGGACCGCTGGGAGAGACAGGGAGTTCCTCCAGCGCCTCCACCAGCACAACCAGGGTCTCCATTACTCGCCCCTCCTGCACCCGGTCCCAGTGGGATTCGTCTCGCCCTTCCCCGGGAGTTTGATGGGACGGCTGCACGCTGCCAGGGTTTCCTGTTGCAGCTGGATCTCTACCTGGCAACCGTCCACCCGGCTCCTTCGGGCCGTGAGAAGGTGTCCGCCCTCGTCTCATGCCTCTCGGGGAAAGCCCTGGAGTGGACCAAGGCCGTGTGGGGAGATGCGGCGCTGGACCATTTCAAGGATTTCCCCCGCCGCTTCCGGGCAGTCTTCGACCAACCACCCGAGGGTAGAGCGGCAGGTGAACGTCTCTTCCATCTGAGGCAGGGGATGAGGAGCGCCCAGGAGTTCGCGATGGACTTTCGGACCCTGGCCGCCGGCGCGGGATGGAACGACAGGGCCCTGATCGACCACTATCGCTGCAGTTTGCGTGAGGACGTCCGTCGGGAGTTGGCCTGCAGGGACACCACCCTCACCTTCGACCAGCTGGTGGACCTGCCCATTCGGCTGGATAACCTGCTGACTATTCGCGGACGTCCAGAGTGGGGTCTGTCGGTTCCATCCCCCAGCACCACCGCTCCGATGCCCATGGAGCTGGGAGGTGCTGTGCTCAGGGAGACCGGAGGAGGTTCCGTCTCGTGCACCATCTGTGGTCGCAGAGGTCACACTGCCGGTCGGTGCCGGGTTGGTTCCTCTGGTGGTTGAGGCAGCAGGCAGGGCACTCTGGCGATCTCCCCCCATCACAGGGAAACACCACGATCCTGGTTGTTGTGGATAGTTTCTCTAAGTCCTGCCGTCTCCTTCCTCTGCCCACATCTTCCTACGGCCCTACAGACTGCGGAGGCCTTGTTTACGCACGTCTTCCGGCACTACGGGGTGCCTGAGGATATAGTGTCTGATCGGGGTCCCCAGTTCACTTCGAGGGTCTGGAGGGCGTTCATGGAACGTCTGGGGGTCTAGATCAGCCTTACCTCGGGTTTTCACCCTGAGAGTAACGGGCAGGTGGAGAGAGTTAACCAGGATGTGGGTAGGTTTCTGAGGTCTTACTGCCAAGACCGGCCAGGGGAGAGGGCGGCGTTCGTGCCCTGGGCAGAGATGGCCCAGAACTTGCTTCGCCACTCCTCCACTAACCTCTCCCTCTTCCAGTGCGTACTGGGGTACCAGCCGGTTCTGGCTCCTTGGCATCAGAGTCAGACCGAAGCTCCTGCGGTGGACGACTGGTTCTGGCGCGCGGAGGAGACATGGGACGCCGCCCATGTTCACCTTTAGAAGTCCAAGGTTGGTAGGGCCAATTGAACAGAGTGTAGGCGGAAAGACCCCTACAGCCAGGCCCCCTTTCTCTTGTCCACTCTTCAGGGGGTTGTATTGTGAACCTGGGTTATTCAGCTCCCTAGGCATCATAACCCTAAAAGGTATTTTCAGAGTCACCACATGATTGACCACTGTAAGAAAAACTCTTCAGTGTCATCCGTCATCCCTCTCTCTTCTGGTAGTGCCAGCCATACAAACTGTCTCAGTACCGAGGGATAGCCTACATACGGGGGTAAGTAGAGGACAGCCATACGTTATAGTTAGCCACATCGTGTGAATCATATAAAGCAAGCAATAGAGTTGTAAAGGGTCTTCTTGGATTTTCCTCTCCACTGTGTACTAGACACTAGAGCAGTGGTCACCAACCAGTCAATCACGATAAAAAAATAAAAAATAACAACCACAAAGCTTTGCGTTCCTATTTTTTATTTTTTATGCGTCTCGTGCTGTTGGCGATAGGTGCACCCCATTCAGCTGCACTGTGTGCCGGCTAGGCGAAGTGTTCCCATTTTTAACCATTTCATATGTCTGAAGGTACAAACTCTGCCTTCCCGGCGGGCCCAGAGAGCAAATCAAGTGCACAAAAGGCCTACGATTGGCCAATTGGATGGCTCAGATTACCATGCCTGCAGTAACGTAGCAGGCGTAAGGTTTCAATACTTTTAAAACCATGACTAGAGAAAGACTGTCTGTGAATACAGAAGAGAGCTGCTGTTTTTGAGTGAGTTCATGTTTATGTTTTTGCTCAGGCCTGTCAACACTTTTTATTCAACAGTTTTATGAGCCATAAAATGTGCATAGTTCCTATTTCCACTCATGCTACTACGTGATGAATGAAAAATAAGAAATTGTATTGATAAGCTTGCGTTGTAATTGTTAGCGGTTTAGGTCTTTTTTAATATCGAGGAATATTTCACATTCTCTGGTCATAGGAGTAATAACATGAATTTGTGCGGGAGAGCGGAGGGATGTTGAGAGGCGGACTTTCAGTCTCACTGCTCTCTCCCTTCTCTGAGACTGACCATCAGATGTGGGCACCATCAGCCCAGTAAAATATAAATAAAAAGCTAATTATTTAAATGTATTCTCACTCAGCTGTGCCTCACAACTAATACAACAGCTGATCTATTACCGGTGTGATCATATAGCCTACCTCAAATGTTGGTCCGAACAACAATGCATCGGCAGGGCAATTCAAGCAAAGCCAATATGCAATGATAATATAGCCTACTGCACAAACCTCATTGCTACAGTACTGTTTTTCATAGGTTAATGTTGCATAGGCTTACATTTTTTAAGTCATGTTAAAAAAAAGATCTGAGTGGTTGATCTCCACTTGCATTTTGACTCAGAAAGTGATCTTGTCTCAGAAAAGGGTGGTGACTACTGCACTAGAGCAATTGAAGTGTGACTGCGTTTTTGGTCAGGTGACTGTCTCCATGCCTCACTGAAGAGTTTTCAAGGAGACATGCAGCAGCAGCAATCAGCTGACTTTACTGTCACCAATCAATGTGGCCAAATGAGGATTTGCTGTGTATGAATGGGGAGGTGAGGGGGGGTTTTCCCCAAAGCGTGGGAGCGTAGCTGGGTGTCCCACTTCTCCAGACCATGGGGATCAAGAGGCCTGTAGAGAGCCATTCAGACTGGTAATCACACTTACAATCCTGTCAGTATGAATATCAATAACCCCCTTTCTCTCAACTCAAACTGGGCCTGTCATCAGTAAATCTGTGAAAATGTATTCCAAAAACTTGGATCAGACAAGACCACTTGGCTTTTTTGTGGATCAATGAAAGTCGTTTTTAATGCCAATGCTTTTATTGTGAAGGATGTGCCCTCTTGATTGCACTTCATAAAGCTCACCACCCACCAGCTGAATGCAGAAGGTGTTTGTAGGCTATCTCAGTACGTTGTTGAAAAAGAGCTGTCAGGATGTTCTTCTCTTTCTATTCTTCTCTCTAATCGCACTGCTGTCAATGCCTTTGTAACATGTATTTGTGAACCCACAAATGATCATTACGCCCAAATATGCTTGTCTTTAACCCCTTTTGTACTTGGTAAAATAGGTATCAAAATATATGCTGTGATGAGATTATGTCCTCAGGTTGGACAGGGACATTCTTTGTGGAGAATCTGTTTCTTCACTTCTGAGTGATGGGAATAAGGTCATTCTCTCCCGTAGTTTCATAAAACACTGGAACGGTGTTCTGGATGGTGACCTTGAGTGCAATAAATGTAGTGAGCAACACATATCCTCACATCTCCCCACCGCCAGTTCCCCTTTCTGAGTCCTAACAGACTTGTTAAGTCCTTATGATACATGTGTGACTGTTATGTATGTTTTTGAGATCAACGGACTGGTTTTTACGGCACACCTGTGCTGCTCTGTGGGAGAGCTCACATTGTGTTGCTTGGCACCTCATTGGTATTCATATCATCTCCTACAGAGATCATGATGTTTAAATTAAAACCTTCCCTGGGCTCTGTCTGCTTTATGCAGTATCAGTTGGCACATTGTGTCTTTTCCCTTTGCTTCCAATGCCCTTTCTTGCCTCTCTGCTTGACACCAGCTTAAAATAAACCATGTGGTAAAGACATTGTCTGGCACAGATATGTTTCCCATATCTGCTTAAATTGGCCATTTATGAAGAGGAATGAGAACTGTCATGGTCGCTGGCTGCCCACCGCCTCCTCCCCCTCCCTCTGTTTCTGTATCCCAGGGGAGGCTGGTGAAGACATTCCAGTGCACAGGCCACTGCAGAGCATCAGAGGTTTTACTGCGGGATGATTCTGTAACCTGCCTGCCTATTGCCTGCAGCACGGCTTCGGCTCTGCTTTAACCAGCTCATGTGTTCACATTAGTAACTCTTTGGGATGAGAGTGCAGGGTTTCGGTGAGATGTCGCAACTAAAAGACTATCAGCATTAGTGTCTCTCCCCAACATAGATGACTCAATTAATTAAATCCAACACAGATGTTTCTGAACACTGCCAGTGGGTTTAGTCTTTGACAGACTAATGATATTCAGATAACTGAACATTGAGAAAATATTGTCAGTGGATTTTAGTCTGAAGGATGCTTTGTGTGCAAAGACAATTTGGGCATTTTTCATAAACAAGAACGTGTAATGAGCTTGAAAGTAGAAGCCCTCTGAGACTGGAGAGATAAACTGTGATTGCGTATTCTCTCCATCCTCTCTAGTCCCACAGACAGAAATGATGCTGCTATGTGGAGATTGATTCCTCTATGTGACGTATTGATGTTATCACACAGGTGAAATTCGTTTTTGAGGAATGTGTATGCACTAGCCAGGTAGCCAGCATATTCTGAAGCGTGTGTAATGTGTGGAATTGTATTATTTTAATAGATACTAACATAAATCTGTCCTCTCTGAATTGGGTATTTTTCCAGTTTACTTGATATTTTGACTGTTGCCATGACTACATCTGGCTGGCCAAAGGGGTCTTGGGGGGGGGGAGATTTCCCTCCAGGAATCCCAGATTGGCTGCAGGATTTCCCCTAGAGATGAGTCTAGACAGGAGAGGTTGCTGTTACTGATATATGGCAGTCACTCCCAGACAGGCAGCCATACTGGGCTTAGTTACAGATAAACAAGACTAATTTAGCCTACAGTACTTAGTTAAAACTCATTGCTTTTTTTTTATCATATACAAATTGATGTATACTAACTATCCCCGTCCTCCACTTTATTTTCTATTTCCCTCTGTATGGCTTTATCGCCCTCTAGCTCAGTGGGCTGCCTGTGTGTTAACCATGTCAGCTTTTGTGAGACTGTCACCCTGGTCTCGGAAGTACTCAGGGAAGCCTAGTTGTTACGCATTCTATCTGGAGAATTCCCCATGTAAAACAGTAATACCTTATTTACATAAGAATTCAGACCCTTTGCTATGTGACTCGAAATTGAGCTCAGGTGCATCCTGTTTCCCTTGAACATCCTTGACATGTTTCTACAACTTGATTGGAGTCCACCTGTGGTAAATTCAATTGATTGGACATGATTTGGAAAGGCACACACCTGTCTATATAAGGTCCCACAGTTGACAGTGCATGTCAGAGCAAAAACCAAGCCATGAGGTCGAAGGAATTGTCCGTAGAGCTCAGAGACAGGATTGTGTTGAGGCACAGATCTGGGGAAGGAGGCACAGACTTTCCCGAAGGACAACAATCTCTGCAGCACTCCACCAATGAGGCCTTTATGGTAGAGTGGGCAGACGGAAGCCACTCCTCAGTAAAAGGCACATGACAGCCCGCTTAGAGGTTGCCAAAAGGCATCTAAAGGACGCTCAGACAAGTCTCTGGTCTGATGAAACCAAGATTGATCTCTTTGGCCTGAATGCCAAACGTCACGTCTGGAGGAAACCTGGGACCATCCCTACTGTGAAGCATGGTGGTGGCAGCATCATGCTGTGGGGAGGTTTTTCAGCGGCAGGGACGGGGAGATTGGTCAGGATCGAGGGAAAGATGAATGGAGCAAAGTACAGAGAAATCCTTGATGAAAACCTGCTCCAGAGCTCTCAGGACCTCAGACTGGGGTGAAGGTTCACCCCAACCCTAAGCACACAGCCAAGACAATGCATGAGTGGCTTCGGGACAAATCTATGAATATGAATATAGACTAGCCTACCCTGCACGAAACAACCATTTGCTTGCACTATCAAAATGAAATCAATTCTATCACGCAGACTATGAAGTTAACTTGATCATATTTGAGCAAGTTCAGATGCAATAAAAGGCCCTTATAGTCTCTTGACAGTTAGAGTAATATATTTTAACTCTTATTTTAATATCCCTTTCAAATGCATTAGGCTAAGTGTACCTATTAAGCCCATATACCCATGGATTCAAATAAAAATAAAAAATAAATTCAACTAATTCATCTGATTTGTTATATCCATAATTTTTTGTTATTGACAATTATGTGTAAGTTCCCACTATTGGCCAATTTCAAAGCTGCAAAAAAACATTTGTGTTGAGGCTACCAGATATTTTTTGTACCTTCTCAGATAAGTGATCATACTTTATCTAAAATGAAGATGTTAATGTGCTGATATATGTAAAGGATAGCATATTTCACGAGCATTCGTTACTATTGAAATGATGGGTTTTTCCTACTAGCAGTCATGCCTGAATGTAAGTCACATAATTTGGTGAACTACAAAGATTTCATGCATTCACAGCTTACATTTTTAAATGCAGTTTGTCTTATTTTACTGTTAAATGAACCTTGCATTGTTATACATACAGTGCATTCAGAAAGTATTCAGACCCCTTTACTTTCTCCACATTTTGTTACGTTACAGCCTTATTCTTAAATGGATTAAATAGTCCCCCCCATCAATCTACACACGATACCTCAAAATGACAAAGCAAAAACAGGTTTTTAGAAATGTTTGCAAATTTATGAAAATAAAAAAAATCAACAAAGTACTGAGTATTCAGACCCTTTACTCAGTACTTTGTTGAAGCACCTTTGGCAGCGATTACAGCCTCAAGTCTTCTTGGGTGTGACGCTACAACCTTGGCATGCCTCCAATGTCGTTTTAGAGAATTTGGCAGTACGTCCAACCGGCCTCACAACCTCAGGCCACGTGTAACCACGCCAGCCCAGGACCTCCACCTCCGACTTCTTCACGTTTGGGATCGTCTGAGACCAGCCACCCGGACAGCTGACCAAAGAATTTCTGCACAAACTGTCAGAAACCGTCTCAGGGAAGCTCATCTGCGTGCTTGTCGTCCTCACCAGGGTCGTGACCTGACTGCAGTTCAGCGTCATCAAATCCTCACCTTCAATGGCCACTGGCATGCTGGAGAATTGTGCTCTTCACAGATTAATCCCAGTTTCAACTGTACCGGGCAGATGGCAGACGGCGTGTGTGGCGTTGTGTGGGTGAAAGTCAACGTTGTGAACAGCGTGCCCCATGGTAACGATGGGGTTATGGTATGGGCAGGAGTAAGCTACAGACAACGAACATGGTTGCATTTTATCGATGGCAATTTTAATCCACAGAGATACCGTGACAAGATCCTGAGGCCCGTTGTCATGCCATTCATCCACTGCCATCACCTCATGTTTCAGCATGATAATGCACAGCCCAATGTCGCAAGGATCTGTACACAATTCCTGGAAGCTGAAAATGTCCCAGTTCTTCCATGGCCTGCATACTCACCCACTGAGCATGTTTGGGATACTCTGGATCGTGTTCCAGCTCCAGCCAATATCCAGCAACTTCGCACAGCCATTGAAGAGGAGTGGGACAACATCCCACATCAACAGCCTGATCAACTCTATGCGAAGGAGATGTGTCGATCTGCATGAGGCAAATGGTGGTCACACCAGATACCGACTGGTTTTCTGATCCACGCTCCTACCTTTGTTTTAAGGTATCTGTGACTAACAGATGCATATCTGTATTCCCAGTCTTGTGAAATCCATAGATTAGGGCTTAATGGGCTCCCGAGTGCTGTGTCACAGCCGGCCGTGATTGGGAATCCCATAGGGCGGCGCACAATTGGCCCAGCGTCGTCCGGGTTTGGCCGATGTAGACCATCATTGTAAATAAGAATTTATTCACTGACTTGCCTAGTTAAATAAAAAATAAAAAAATGATTTTATTTAAATTTACTGATTTCCTTAAATTATCTATAAAGTTATAGATAATTTAAGGAAATCAGTAAATTTAAATAAAATCATTATTTTTTTATTTATTTAACTAGGCAAGTCAGTTAGTAAAATCTTTGCAAATTGTTGCATGTTGCTTTTATATTTTTGTTCGGTGTAATTTTACATAAATGTCAGTTTGTACGTTTTGAACATTTGGAAATTAATAAAAATGTATTATTTAAGAGGTTGACTTGTTACAAAAACCCATTGGCTTAAACGCTACACTCGGTACCCATTAAGCTCAGTCTGGACTTTTCACATATTTGATCAAATATTTTTTTTTGTCTTATTAAAACATGTGGTAAGTAAAGTCATAAAACTTCACATGAGAGATGAATCTTTCATTTTATATCCACTTTTCTTACAAAAATTAGGGCAGTATATGTTGGAAACGTTTAAAGTTAGATTTGGTTGGCTTATTAGCATCTTTTACTTCTAGTCTATTTCTACAGGCGGTTCTGAATTGCCTTCCCGGTCAAGTAATTGATTTCCACTTCCATTTTTAATCAATGGCTTAAATTATTATCAGGCTTTTTATGGGGAGGGCATGTCCTCATTGGCCTTGGTCCTCCTCTTTGATGAGGGAGAAATGGGCATGAAAGGGACTGTAATCATTTTTACATCATCTTGGTGCAGGGCTTTATAATTAGAAAGGGTTGATTTCCTTGAACCACAGCAGGGACTGAAATTGCAGGCATCGTCTGGGCCAGGACTTAAGGAAAAGCAACTGAAATAGCCCATGGTGAGTTTACGTTACTGTTTCCCTCTGAGTTTTAGCTCTGGGTCAGATGGCAGTGCAGCCACCATGACACAAAGCCAACAGGCCGTCCAGCCAGCAACTTATTCAAGGCAAGCTTTTATGTGGCGCCTCTTGTTTTCAAAACTATCAGCCCTAATTACAACTTTGTCATAATGTCTTTAGCATACAATATGCCTGAGATGTAATGCCCACTGTCTAGCATTGCTGCACCAATGAGCGCTACAAAGGGGGTTTTATGATCTGCCATTCAGTCAAGGATTGATATTTAGTTTTACTAGCGAAAAAGATGTGTTACTAGTGAAAAAAGGGACTGTTCTTGAAATGTATGAATAGACTCTCGTACTGAGAGTTTTAGGAATTTGGGCTTACATCATTTACTGGCACACAGGGCGAACTGAAGTCACTATTGGCACCCCTGCATAACTGGAGCACAGTGATAGAAGGGGTCTCCCTCCCTCTCAGAGCCCCCTAGTGAAATGACATCCCTCCTCTTTGATGGCTACTTCTCAAAAGTGCTATTGTAATACGCTAGTAGTGGTTTGTGTTAATTGCCCTAGTAACTCTTAGCAGTTCTGGGTTCTTCATGAATGGAGGGGTTCTCTGTCTCTCTCTATCTGCCCTTCTCCCTGTCGTATAACACCCTGACACGGTGGTGAAACTGTGTGATCATTAGTTACTGCACACATCTAGCATAGCAACGGATGAGGTCCTGCTTCAACTGCTTGACCTCTGATTGCTTGGCCTGTGGTTGTGCCCATCTCAATGATTCAATGGTCTTAACAAAATCCTTTCCTGTCTATTCACAACTCACATTGTCTTCATAGAAGCGGTTTTGGCATTTTGCCTAATTAAAGTAACAGATATTGTTTCATTAATAGTTTAGTCTAGTGGTAGTGAAGATATAGACTTAGATCAGCTGGTAAGGGCAAATCCTGGAATTGGACACAGAAAGAATCAGTATCTACTGTACCAAAGAATACTGTGGAATTCTCTGTCTTGGAGTACTGTTTCCCCTGTCTCTGGGTGGCGGAATGGGTCGGGATGAGTCCCTGAGTGTCTTTAAGGTGTCTTTAGTCTAGGATTGGGCCCCCTTTTCATGTGTGCTTGGAGCAACCTGTTCTATTCATGTCAGTGTTCCGTTGGGGCTGTTTAAACAAGCTCAATAGCTACTGACAGTGGCTCTGTGTTTTTGGCTCTTCTGCATTGACATGTTGTCAGGTTCAGTACCTAATGAAATACAAATCTGAAAATTAGCCTAGCAGATCATTGATTCTGTACAAATGTGTCATGTTTGTTAGCCGTTCAGTAGTAGCCCATTCACAGATCTGTGTGTTGAATCTGTTGAATATGGATGGTGATCTATGGTCAGTAGGCCTTTGACCGCAGGGCTCAGCTGCATGGTCGAACACTTCACAAGCGTCTGGAAACATACGGAGGTGTCATTGCACTGGGGTCAGATTCTGTTTCTGGCATTCTTCTTTATTTAATAGCCCTTTAAACAAGACAGCTTTGTGTCCCCCGTTGCGAGGCTCCAGGGAGAACACAGTGCCATGTTGCTGATTATTCCCAGCAGCCAACATTAATTTCCCCTAGGAACTGAGCAAAGTCCTGGCTAGCTAATAGCAGCAGACCACTAGCGCCCTGATCCTCTCCCATTGGTTCATCCTCATGGTCCAGACTGGCGTCATGGACTTCGTCCCAAATGGCAGCCTATTCCATATATAGAGCACTGCTTTTGACTAGGGACCAAAAGGCTCTGATTAAAAGTAGTGTACTGTGTAGGGAATAGGGTGCCATTTGTGACAAAGCCCATGGATTATCTGGGAAAAGGGTCCCAAACAAGAGGCTGACATGGTCCTTAGAACATAGCCAAGCCTAACGGGCATGTGGCTCCCCACATCTATGATTATGATCCAGCCTGCTCTTTCTGTTGACGCATGAGCAGCAGCACTATTAGAGGTTGATCATTCAGACATTTTAATGTGTGGTTGGTTAGATGAGAGCTCGAGAGGGCAGCATTTCTATTCAACAGAAGATATTACTTATTGAGAATGGTCTTTCCATTCGAAGTTGGCTTTCAGTAAAGGCTCTACATTTTCTATTTAGAACTGGTCTAGCGGCTAGGCGGAATCATTAATGGGTCTTGAGCAAGGTCATTCCTAGTGGACTACACTCCACTCCATGGTGAAGGAAGTTTCTGATGAACTTCATCAACGGTGTGGAGCTGAGTTCAGTCCGCTAGGTCGTCCCTAGCCAGAACTCCAAGGAACTGTTTGGGAGAATGTTTTTTTATTTTTATTAATTGTAATCTGATTTTAGACATGATCATGTCTTCAGAGGAAAAAATAAATAAAAATGTAAGCCTATTTTTGATTAAGATTTCATATAAACAATATGATTTAGTGCTCACTGGGTCTAACACAGGAAGAGTGTATAGCCTACATGATGGGGAAAACTCCAAGCTATAGCTGAGGCCATTTGGAAAGTATTCAGACCCCTTGACTTTCCCCACATTTTCTTACGTTACAGCCTTATTCTAAAATGGATTTTTTTTAAATCCCTTATCAATCTACAAACAATACCCCATAATGACGAAGCCAAAACAGGTTTTTAGGAATGTTTGCAAATGTATAAAAAAAAAGAATATGCACATTTACATAAGTATTCAGACTGTTTACTTTTGCAGCGATTACAGCCTTGAGTCTTCTTGGGTATGACGCTACAAGCTTGGCACACCTGTATTTGGGGAGTTTCTCCCATTCTTCTTTGCAGATCCTCTCAATCTCTGTCAGGTTGGATGTGGAGCAACGCTGCACAGCTATATTCAGAGACTTGTCCCAAAGCCACTCCTGCATTGCATTGTGCTTAGGGTCGTTGTCCTATTGGAAGGTGAACCATCGCCCCAGTCTGAGGTCCTGAGCGCTCTGGAGCAGTTTTTCATCAAGAATCTCTCTGTACTTTTCTCTGTTCAACTTTCCCTCGATCCTGAGGGATTGTGCCAGGTTTCCTCCAGACGTGACGCTTGACATTCAGGCAAAAGAGTTCAATCTTGGTTTGATCAGACCAGAGAATCTAGTTTCTCATGGTCTGAGAGTCGTTTAGGTGCCTTTTGGCAAACTCCAAGCATGCTGTCAATTGCCTTTTACTGAGGAGTGGCTTTCGTTTGGCCACTCTACCATAAAGACCTGATTTAATGCAGTGCTACGGTTGTCCTTCTAGAAGGTTCTCCCTTCTCCACAGAGGAACTCTGGAGCTCTGTCAGAGTGGCCATAGGGTTCTTACTCACCTCCCTGATCAAGGCCCTTCTTCCCTGATTGCTCAGTTTGGCCAGGCGGTCAGCTCTAGGAAGAGTCTTCTTCCATTCAAGAATGACGGAGGCCTCTGTGTTCTTGGGGACCTTCAATGCTGCAGAATTTTTTGGTAGCCTTCCCCAGATCTGTGCCTCGACACAATCCTGTCTCGGAGCTCTACGGAGAATTCCTTTGACCTCATGGCTTGGTTTTTGCTCTGACATGCACTGTCAACTGTGAGACCTTATATAGACAGGTGTGTGCCTTTCCAAATCAAGTCCAATCAATTGAATTTACCACAGGTGGACTCCAATGAAGTTGTAGAAGCATGTCAAGGATGATCAATGGAAACAGGATGCACCTGAGCTCAATTTTGAGTCACATAGCAAAGGGTCTGAATTGTTATGTAAATAAGATATTTCTTTTTTACATATTTATACATTTGTGAAAATTTTGAACAACCTGTTTCCCTTTGTCATTATGGGGTATTGTGTGTAGATTGCTGAGGAATTATTTTTATTTAACCCATTTTAGAATAAGGCTTTAACGTAACAAAATATGGAAAAAGTCAAGGGGTCTGAATACTTTCTGAAGGCACTGTACTTGCAGAACAGGTTGTCATGTTTTCTTTTTCAAGAAGGAATGATTGGTTGAGCTAATAATCCGTGATAAAGTTACCCTTATTTTCTCCCACAGATTGGGGGTACATGGGTACATGAGGGCTCCATACTGTACTCCAAACCTATCATTGCCTCCCATGTTTTGGGATATTAGCCTACAGGGTACTGGGTTCCTGTTATGGCTTATCAGTCCAATGCACCCAGAGGAGACCTGAAAGGGCACTTTCCCACAGGTTAGGTTATCTGCTGTTAGCTGGAGTCTGTAGAGCAGGGTTACCCAACTGGCGGCCCACGGGTGGTTTTATGTGGCCCCCCAAGTTTAACAAAAGACTGTAACAGACTAAAAAAGACAGTAAAAACACCAGGGAATCAGCTCCAAGGGATTTTATTTTAAGAAATCTGTTTCCAAGTATTCCCATACATAATAGAAACACGTGATTGTATACAAATGTAAGCAAGGTTTGTAATTATTACGTTTTAGTCAAACATTATATATTTTTGGGCATCTTGCTGTCAATTTGCAGTCTACAAATTATTTGTAATTTTGTTCCAGCCCCCTGACCATCCGCTCAATAAAAAAATCAGACTGCAGCAGAATCTAGTTGATGATCGCTTCTGTAGAGTTCAGTACAGTGTAGATATAGTACTCTGTTTTGGAGTAGCCTATTGAATCAATAACTGCAGCTTTCTTGCCTTTAGCGTCTCAAGTTCAAGCTGCTCCAATCCGAACCACTGAATTAAAGATATTACTTCTGGATCATTATTCATTCCTCACACATTATCTGTACAATGAATTTACTAGAATGCTCTCAGTATTGTACTGAGCCAAAACAGTATTTTGCTAATATTTGTTCAGTTAGTTTACCCAAAGGTTTTTGGATCAATGAGTCACACATGTTATCTCAGCTCCATGGTCAATGACACCACTCTTATTTATGCTGCAAACTGGGTGTCTTGCCACATCATGAGCCCTATGGCGTATCATTGTGGGCCCATGACCTCTGGTTAAACCACATAGCATGTGGCTCCATTCACTCTTAATGTGTGTGTCTGACTCAGTCCTGGTCTATCACTGATCATGATCACTCCCTGGACCTCGATTTGAGAACACTTATCTTGGTATCTGAAAGACATCGGAAATTGTCAGTTTGATTTCATAGTGTGGCTAGGCGCATCTCTCCACAAACCGTGACTGACCGTGCAGAACACAGCATTAGCAGAAAGCCTCCCTAAGAGGGGGATTTGTTCTGCTATCTGAATGCCTTCAACTTCATTAGACATTCAGGAGTCCACATGTCTGGTAATATCTGATCTCAAATCAGTTTTTTTCCTCATGGAGATTTTGAATGGTTTGACGTATTGATTTGTTATTTTCTCTCCAAAAATGTATGCTTAGCTTATATAATCAGGTTTGGTGAATAATATTGATGAGGCAAAAAATCAATACAGTTACATATCGCAATATTATTTTTGGACTATGTTATATCAGTACTTTGACTCCAAATATTGATTTGTTAAAAATAAGTTAGCATTAACAAGCACTAGTCAACTGCGGTAGTTGTCACCCTATAGCTTGTTCTCCGTCTTCTTTTTAAATAGTGAGCCAACATCAGTCTGAACTTTTATTTCCATGACTGATCCAAACTCATTTTCTCGTGCTCTCTCTTGTCTCTCTGCAGCAGACATATAGTGAGAAATTTGTTTGGAACATCAAATGGCAATAAAATCGCAGTATTTAATCGCAATACATATAGAATTGTGAGAATCGCAATTCATATCGTATCGGCAACTAAGTATCGTGATAATATCGTATCATGAGGTCCCTGGCAATTCCCAGCCCTAATAAATAATGTCCTAAACAGTGTCCTCCATCTTCTCTTCTCAGCGGGTGAGCTCCACATTGCACAGCAAAGGTGCCTGTCCGGTGGCGGTGCCCCCCAGACACATCAGCCTGGAGGCCCACACCGCCCCTACTCCCCAGAGGATGTGTTCAGACTGAGCCTGGCCAAGGGCGTGTCCATGTCTTTGCCCTCCTCACCCTTGCTGCCTCGCCAGTCCTACATGATGCCCTCGCGCTCTAGCAAGAGATCCCCAGGTACTGTACTGCACTGCGTCCATCCAACCTCACCCCACCTCACCCATCATCACTCCTCCTCACCCCACCCCTCCTCACCACACTCCTCCTCACCCCACCCTACCCCTCACTTCTAGGCTTACAGCACTATACTATTACTGCAGTAGCTACACCACTACACTTACATTTACAAGTCCAGGCGTGAAGTGCTATGAGCATTTCCTGTTTCTCTGTTCTTGTAATCCCAGGCTGGGACTGGTTCAGTCTCAGTGGACGTCTTCTGAAAGTGACGTTTGCTGTCTTCCTTCAGGTGTTATTGTGTCAATGCTGGACATCTGACAGCGCCTGAGGATTGACAATCCTTTTAGCTTTCAACCAGAATTTCTGTAGCTTCCAGCTTGTTTTTTTTCTTCAAAACATGTCATACTGCCTTGCCGTTGTTATACTTGAAAAATACCTTCTTAGAAAGACAGGGGGAAAAGTATTGTCCATGCACTTGTATTCCTTTCATACTAAGACGGTTTTCCTCCAACTTTACCATACCGCCAACTTTATTCCGCCTTTTCTTTATATCTGAAAGGTATTTCCGGTATCAAAGCCAAAATTGTTTTTTCGCCAAACGACCTAGTAATAATTTCGGTAAAGTTCTTCCTACAGCTTAGTATGGAACGTAGCCGCAATGCTGAGGCAGCATTGGCATGCACTAGGCTCTTATACGCTTGATGGTTGCTAGGCAGCGCCCTGTTACCATCCTCCTGGCAGTTCTAAACTTTGCAAGACATGTGACTTCACCCATCTCTTTACATAGCCCATCTCAAAGCATGCACTGTTTTCTTAACCACAACTGGATGTTGGAATAGCCTAAATATCACAGAATGACAAAAATATTGGAATAAAGTAGGCTAATGCAATTGAAGGCATGTATCAAATTGTTGATTACTGAAAGTCATTCAATCCTTGTAATAAATATGAACCAATAACCTACCCGTGTGTGGTCAACTAGATGATCATTTCAGCACTGTTGTCTTTGGTACTTTGAGACAAGCGTAGGGACTCGTCTTCATAAATCAATAGGCCTAATGCCAGATTTTTCTTCTTCCACTGATTCATCATTTGGATATTGGTTAGGCTATAATTAGGTTGGCAAATGTTTGTGAAGTTGAGGTGGGTGCTGCTCATGATCATCTTGTCTAGTTGACTCATTTAGGCCTATTAGAACATGTTGCCAGCATGTTATGTAGTTTAACAAGTGGATTATTTTGCTCTTCAGTCGCTTAGTAGCCAATAGGCCTACCCCTGTCTGATAATCAATCAATGTTATTTTCTTTCACTGAATCTCTCTCTGTATAGGCTATTTGGTTAATTGTTTCCTGACTGGGCAAATAAGTGGAGGTGGTAGGCCTATAGCTCATCTATTTGTTTGCTCTATCGCTAATCAGAAATATTTAGTGTGCAATTATGCAGCCTAAATCAAGGGTATAGACAATTCCAAAAGCCCGCTGAGGTTGTGAAATGTTGAGCATGAGACTCACATTCTTTTGAAAATAGTATTGCTATTATTTTCTAGTGGAATGAGTGGAGTGAGGGAGGTAAAACGTGGATAAAAAAAGTATGAGCAGCGGTTCCACACGTTTACACATGCTGGCATGCGCATGGGAGGTATAAAAGGAGTATGCAGGCAAGAATATGGTAAAAATGGGCCTGTTTGAAAGGAGGTCATATAAACATTGCTCATTTTTGGGGGGGACAAAATACTGTAAATCCTATGTGAAAGCAGTATTGGTCAATTCATTCAGCTTTTGCACTGTATTCAATCTCCATGTGATTCCATTGTGTTTGAGTCAGGGTAGAGGAGAGTAAAGGGTTTGTTTGTTTGTTTGTTTGTTTGTTTCACTGTATCCCTCCTCTTCATCCCTCCATCCCTCCCACTTTATTTGATCAGCTTCTGTCAGGATGGTGGTCTTTACAGCGACGTAGCCTGTTGGCACTCTATTGGTTCTTAATGCGGGGCATGTGTACAGTATGTATACACAGTGTCTAATTGTTGCTCCTCTTTATCTGCTCCCCTCTCTCTCCCATGTTGCGAACATGACTGCCAACAGCTGTGGGTGTGTGCAGCCATCTTCAAAGCACCCCGGGCCATTGTATCTGGACCTGTTTCAACCTGTCTTTGTATTGTGAAGACTTTAGCAAAGAGGATAGAAATCCTTTAAGCGGTCACTCTGGTCCCTTGCACACATCTGGGAATCATCTGTGTGGTATCTACTCTTCAGTGGAGGCTGCTGAGGTGAGGACGGTTCATAATAATGGGTGGAACAGAGGAAATGGAATGGCATCAAACATGTGGAAGTCATGTGGAAGTCATGTGTTTGATGTATTTGCTACTTAGTCCATTCCAACCATTACCACAAGCCTGTCCTCCCCAATTAAGGTGCCACCAACCTCCTGTGCTACTCTTTGTTTTAAGTGCTCTGTGCTTTGATCCAGCCTTTAGTATAAGATGTGCTGGCAAGTAGGCCTTTGGCCTATAGATCCAACTAGGCCACTGGTCTAATTTCAGAGCAAGGCTATATTTTCTATACCTCAACAAATGCTTCTCTCATCAGTAACATAACTTTATTTTGAAGATTGAAATGTGGAAATCTCTATGGATGAGGTACATTTTACTCACTCCAACTGTATTGGAAATTGGAACCGTATTTTGGTATATTTTTGCCTGTTTGGAATGAGGTTTCTAATGGGGAGTATCCTGTTCTAATTTCAGCTACAGAGCTTGGGAATAGTACCCTCTGATCCAGACTGTTTTCATTTGAGAGATTGTGGTTGCCACAGATTTTTTCATCTCAAACCTCATTTGCTATGCTCTTTTTCCACAATTCTCTCCACACAGCGCTCTCCGATTCTAACGTTGGACTTGTGAGTTTATAAAGCAAACTGCGTATGTTATGCAAATGAACTTCGTTTTCAAAAGAGGCCTTCGACTGCAAAATATGCTTACTCTGTAGTTTATTGTGCTAAAACGAGAATCGGTAGCTGTATTTGTTAAAGCCAAGGAAAACCGTAGTCAAGTCGAGCAATGTGAAATCCACATCTGAATGTGTTATACGTTTGTCTAAGCACTGTACAGTCCCCTCTGACTCACCTACCACTCAACTTAAAAACACCTTTTATTCTTCATCCTCCAGGCGGTATTGATATTTGCCGTGATTGTTTTAAGCCCATCAAAGGCAGCTCTGATGAAAAGCACATTGACAGGAAAGAGGGGAAGAGTGAGAGAGAGGGGGAGGACAGGGTTTGTGAAGGGGAACAGGACCCAGAGAGAGTGTCTATGGAGACACTCTGAAGGTAAAGAAGTACAAAATGGGTATAGCAGAATAGGAGAGAATTAGTTAAGATGGTTCAGAAAATAAGGTAAAGGGGGATGGTTGAGGGTGGGCAGTCCACTGTCTCGCTCACAGATAAGTGACAAACTATAGGGGAAGAGTTCTCACCTACAGTTAATAAACACATACCGTAGTAGTACTGTAGGAAATATCCCAGCTCTCACTAATAACAGGTTGCCATCTTGAATATGTTCTTTTGGTCAAATACCTTCAGGGAAAACCCATAGCGAAAGCTTACCGTGGGAGAGTGGGTGTGTTTACTCTGCTGTAGTTTAGCAGTGTTTAACAAAGGGAACTGTCATGACCCAGTGACTTATCCCCTACAGACTCTGTGTCAGAGAGGGCGACAGAGAGAGAGAGATGTTTGTAAGTGAAACCAGATTGTGCTGATTCATCAGGGCAGCTCAGAAACATGCCTAGAGTTACCGTGACAGAGCTCCCTGCGCCTCAGGGACGAAGGCTCGGGGGGGAGTCCTGTCACCCCCACACTACTCAACCCACCCATCTCTACCCTGCTGCTCATCCTACCCTCATACTCCTCCTCATCCATCCACTATGACCTTTTTGGGAAGTGGTTGCTCTGATCCCGACGCCTTTGTGGCTTGCTTCATTTCCTGACAGATTGGATAATCTATAGCATTGTGGTGAAAGGCTTGATTTTAACGGGCGTCCTTTCATGAAGACTTCACAGAAACAACACAGAAAATACTGCGTGCCAATTAAGAGCGTGACGTATGCCTGAGGCACATGGGACTGGTGGAGCTGCTCACTGCTGCTGCTTTGATCAGCTAAGTAGAGAGCTGACAATGAACGCAGTGCAGACATGTGTTGCACAGGACCTCCAGTGTACAGTCTGAAGTTTACAGGTCCGGTGGAGGCTGGCCCATTGAGCCCTCAGCCTCAAGAAAGTGTGACTGACTGCCTCTGCTCTGACTGCCAGTGGGACATGATGGAATCCTGGGCAACTCCACAGTGACCTCCTCTGGTCATGTCGGGTCACTGTGTTTTTCATCAGTGAGTCCCTCCTGCCTCTAGTCTTCAAGGTCGTAACCGTCCAGCCAGGCTCTGTCTGAACCGGCTCTCCCTGTCTCCCTGATGACTTTCTGGGTGCTGGGAGTGGATGAGCAACATTCAAACACCCCATCTCCTCTCAGCCGTACACACATCTATACGCACATCAGACGTCCTGCCTACCAGATTTGCCAATAACAGCTCTGCTTCCGTCCCAATTATAGGCTTTACTAGTGACATTGGATTTCAACTAAGGCGATAGAGTGGGGAGAGTAGAGTTTACGCTCTACTTACCCCACCAGAGAGGATAGGTGAATGGACATTGTGAGGCACGTGGACAACAATTAGGCGTATACTTAGCCATCTTGACACACTTTTTGGAAACATGAAACAGCAAATCATATCATATGTATTACCGTTCTGGGCTGCTTATCATTTTAATCTGCATGTACAGTGCCTTCCGAAAGTATTCACAGCCCTTGGATTTTTCTACATTTTGTTGTATAACAGTCTGAATTTAAAATGGATTAGTGATATGTTTGTCACTGGCCCACACACAATACCCCATAATGTCAAAGTGAATTTGTTTTTGACATTTTTACAAATTAATAAAAATGTAAAGCTGAAATGTCTTCAGTCAATAAATATTCAACCCCTATCTTATGGCAAGCCTAAATTAAATTCAGGAGTAAACATTTGCTTAACAAGTCACACAAGTTGCATGAACTCTCTGTGTGCAATAATAGTGTTTAACATGATTTTTGAATGACTACCTTATCTCTGTACCCCATACATACAATCTTCTGTTAAAAACAGATTCAACCACAAAAACCAGGGAGGTTATCCAATGCCTTGCGAAGAAGGTCACCTGTTGGTAGATGGGTACAAATAAAAAGACATTGAGTATACCTTGGAGCATGGTGAAGTTATTAATTACACTTTGGATGGTTTATAAATACACCCAGTCACTACAAAGATACAGGCATTCCTTCCCAACTCAGTTGCCGGAGAGGAAGGAAACCGCTCAAGGGTTTCACCAGGAGGCCAATGCTGACTTTAAAACAGTTACAGAGTTTAATCACTCCTCTTTTCAGTTCGATGCAGATAGCAACTGGAACGAGCTGCAAAAACACTCAAATTGGACAATTTTATCGACATCTCTTCATTCAAAGACTCAATCATGGACACTCTTACTGACTGTTGTGGCTGCTTCACATGATGTATTGTTGTCTCTACCTTCTTGCCCTTTGTGCTGTTGTCTGTGCCCAATCATGTTTGTACCATGTTTTGTGCTGCTACCATGTTGTTGTCATGTTGTGTTGCTACCATGCTGTGTTGTCATGTGTTGTTGTCTTAGGTCTCTCTTTATGTAGTGTTTTGGTGTCTCTTGTTGTGATGTTTGTTTTTGTCCTATTTTTATTTATTTTTTAATCCCAGCCCCCGTCCCCACAGGAGGCCTTTTGCCTTTTGGTAGGCCGTCATTGTAAATAAGAATTTGTTCTTAACTGACTTGCCAAGTTAAATAAAAAATAATGTCTGTGATAGGAGAAAACTGAGGATGGATCAACAACTTTGTAGTTACTCCACAATACTAACCTAATTGAGATGGTGAAAAGAAGGAAGCCTGTACAGAATAAAAATATTCCAAAACATGCATCCTGTTTGCAACAAGGCACTAAAGTAATATTGCAAAAAATGTGGCAAAGCAATAATCTTTTTCTCCTGAATACAAAGTGTTATGTTTGGGGCAAATCCAATACAACACAATACTGAGTACCACTCTCCTATTTTCAAGCATAGTGGTGGCTGCATCATGTTATGGGTATGCTTGTAATCGTTAAGGACTAGGGAGTTTTTCAGGATAAAAAGAAACGGAATGGAGCTAAGCGCAGGCAAAATCCTAGAGGAAAACCTGGTTCACTCTGCTTTACATCAAACACTGGGAGATTAATTCACCTTTCAGCAGGACAATAACCTGAAACACTGCTTACCAAGAAGACAGTGAATGTTCCTGATTGGCCAAATTACAGTTTTGCCTTAAATCTGCTTGTATGTTGTCTAGCAATGATCAACAACCAGTTTAACAGAGCTGGAAGAATTTTGAAAATAATAATAGGAAAATAATAATAATGGGTAGATGGGCGAAAGAAAAAAATATTTAATACATTTTGAATTTAGGCTGTAACACAACAAAATGTGGAATAAGTCAAGGGGTATGAATAATTTCTGAAAGCACTGTTTATGGAATAAGGCTTGGGCAGAGCAGGTCCCTCGTAGGCCATTTCACATGGAAATCATTAAAAATTTTACACCTTGATGGAGAGCTTTGGCCCCAGTTCTCTAATAATAATCATTCAAAGATAGAACAAACAAACAGTCTACCAGTGACTACTATGACATAGGTGAAACTGATTGACAGTGTGTATACCAAAAGATAGCTATATGATTTAGCTGATGGCTTTCAGAGTTCAATACAGGTCTGTAATGTTAGCTAGCTAGCTAACTTACCCAACTAGGCTAGCTAATGTTAGGTTACCTCTAATTGAGAATCTTTCGTTTTGTTGTGAAGGGAAAAAAAATTGCTGTTATCATATCACTTCTCAGCTGTCGTCGAAATAGATTCCCCATCAGTTAAGCCTGAAAATCCCTCTGATAATCTTTGGTCATCGCACCATCCTAGAGATTATTTTGTGTTGGTCGTTGGAGGTAAACAAGCCATTATTCAAGTTTGTATCAGCATTCACTCTGAATGCCGGACTTTGTGGTTCACTATGAGCATCAAGGATCGCTCTGTACTTTGCTCCGTTCATCCTTCCCTCGATCCTGACTAGTCTCCCAGTCCCTGCTGCTGAAAAACATCCTCACAGCATGATGCTGGCACCACCATGCTTCACCGTAGGGATGGTGCCAGGTTTTCTCCAGACGTGACACTTGGCATTCTTGTTTCTCATGGTCTGAGAGTCCTTCAGGTGCCTTTTGACAAACTCCAAGCGAGCTGTCATGTGCCTTTTACTGAGAAGTGGCTTACGTTTAGCCACCCTCCAATAAAGTCCTGATTGGTGGAGTGGTGCAGAGATGGTTGTCCTTCTGGAAGGTACTCCCATTTTCACAGATGAACTCTGGAGCTCTGTCAGAGTGACCATCGGGTTCTTGGTCACCTCCCTGACCAAGGCCCTTCTCCCCCGATTGCTCAGTTTGGCCAGGCGGCCAGCTCTAGGAAGAGTCTTGGTGGTTCCAAACTTCTTCCATTTAATAATGATGGAGGCCATTGTGTTCTTGGGGACCTTCAATACTGAAAACACTTTTTGGTACCCTTCCCCAGATCTGTGCCTCGACACAATCCTGTCTCGGAGCTCTACGGACAATTCCTTCGACCTCATGGCTTGGTTTTTGCTCTGACATGCACTGTCAACTGTGGGACCTTATATGTGACCGACCATCTCAAATCGATCTTATGTAGAAACATTTGAAATAGTGTTTTTTTTCATTGGATATAATTAGAGACTCAGAGCTACAAAATGGTATATCATAAACTACAGTTGAAGAACAATGGGAAAGTAATTTTGCTTTGGAAGTTGATAAACCTGTAAACTCAGTTTTGAGAAAATGGCCTTTGAATGTTTTGGTACTACTATTAGAGAGCCCTTCTTTGTCTACACCCATTCAGCATCGTTCACACCCTCTTAAGCTTTAGCCCCATATATTTAAGGGTTGATCCGAGCGTTCTGTACTAACAGCAGCAGTCATGCACCCAAGCTAACTTGCTAGCTACTTCCAGACATCTAAGTGAGAGAGAGAGAACAGCTCACTGAACATTACTCACCCTAGCAGAGCTGGTTAGGCTGTTATGTTATCCAGAGCGTTGGTGACTGCAACTGTGCTGTCAGATTGTCCATTCGGAAATTCATAGCGTTTTCACGTTCAGAGCGCATACTGGACGCTCTGGCCGATGAGTAAGATTGATCCGAACATTCTGACCTCACAACGACAGTCAGGCACCCAAGCTAACTGGCTAACATTGGCTAGCTTGCTAGCTACTTCCAGACACATAATGAGAGAACACACCACTCTGACTATTTTACTCACCCTAGCAGAGTTGGTTAGGCTGTTTTCATGTTATCCAGAGCGTTGATGACTGTAACTTTGCTGCTGGCAACAATTTATTACGTTTTAAACACTGATTTCAAAACTCGGTCCTCCAGAAAGTGGAGAGCATACACGTAACCTTACCTGGCGAGCCAGCCAGCTAACGTTAGCTAGTTAACAGTACACTTTAACTTGACAGTAGGTTTATGCAGTTTTACTAATCAATACATTAAAAAAAAGCCTCATTAGGCAGGATTACCTAGACATACTGACCATTCTGACCAGCTCAAATAGACAGAAGTGTGCTATATGGCAGACCAATCCAAGCCCACTCATTATCTTAGCCTATTATGGCTGATCAATAGAAACAGAATACAGAGTTCAATTTCAAGTCTCATAGCAAAGGGTATGGGTAAAATGTATTTCAGTTTTTTTATTTGTAATACATTTGCAAACATTTCTAAAAAACAGTTTTCACTTTGTCATTATGGGGTATTGTGTGTAGATTGCTGAGGATTTTTTATTTATTTAATCAATTTTAGAATAAGGCTGTAACATAACAAAATGTGGACTTTTGTCCACATGGAATTACTTTCCTAATGCACTGTAGTAATGACTATATGCCGTGTCAGAGCCAGGGTGAAATTCCCCTTTAAGCTACATGTCAGAGCCAGCCTCCCCACAAATAACACATCAAACTAATTCTGTGGAGAGAAAGAGAGATGGACAGACAGAGAGAGAACAAGTACAGGGACACAGTTGGTTGCTATTCCCCTGGCACAACACAATGTATTTTTTCCTTTCAAAAGGTACATGCACACGATATTGATTTAATGCATCAGGGTTGCGTCTGGACCACTAACCTATCTTATTATGTCAAGGAAATCAATTGGAATGGGTTATCTAAATAGGAAATAAATAGGTTGGGAGGGTTATACAATAGCACTGCTTGAGGGACTATTGATTGAAGAGAACAAAGGGATTTTATGACTAGTAAATATTGGCAGTGTTACATGAAGGAGGTGGGGAGTCACTCAACAGGATATTGGTACAGTAGGCAACGCAGAGAAGATTGGATTTGTGTCAACAAAGAATTTATAGAGCACTGTTGACAGGTGGTGATCGATTAAGTACTAAAGTAATGGTTTAGCATGGCTATGTGTTTTCCAGTACATTTCATAGTTAAACCAAATACGTTAATAAAATGTAATATATACAGTTAATTTAGTGCTTAAGTTAGGTTAATGCTCAAACTGATAAACCCGTCTGTATCTGTCACAAGGCTTTCATAATGTGACTGATATTGATAATTACCTTTTCATCAGAGGGTGACATTCATTTCCGTGCTCAAGCCTCTGCTAAATGTTTTCTCAGTATTCATTTTCCTCTGCTATGCCAAATAGATTTTAGGCTCTCGTCCAAGACGGAACATTTGAAATTATAAATTGTTCTTTCTGGTAAGATTTGTTATTACTTTAACTGTCCATTGGGTCTTACAATAAATTTTTTGTCTCTGTCGAGGGGATGAATTTGCACGTCTCCTGAAGTCACCTCTACAGTATTAGCCCAGCAGTTACATGGCTGCCTCAGGGGATATTGATTGTTTCTGTGGGCTGTGGTAGAAAGGCTGTGGATACGTCCCAAATGTCACCCTGTTCTCTTTATAGTGCACTACTTTTGACCAGAACTCATAGGGATGAAATGTTTATACATTTACTGAAAAACAATACTATGGTTCCTGGTGAAGGGTTTCATTTATCTCATTATCTAGAACAGAGAGGGTTAGAATAGACATGACTCTTAAACTTAGAAAGCATTTAACACATTTGCAATACCTCCATACGGGTTAGTATCCTAAATTCATTGCATTGTCCTGAATGATAATGGTTATGAATAAAATAGTATCTAAACTCAGCAAAAAAAGAAACGTGTCTTTCAAAGATAATTTGTAAAAATCCAAATAACTTCACAGATCTTCATTGTAAAGGGTTTAAGACACTAACAGCTTACAGACGGTAGGCAATTAAGGTCACAGTTATGAAAACTTAGGACACTAAAGAGGCCTTTCTACTGACTCTGAAAAACACCAAAATAAAGATGCCCAGGGTCCCTACTCATTTGCATGAACTTGCCGTAGGCATGCTGCAAGGAGGCATGAGGACTGCGGATGTGGCCAGGGCAATAAATTGCAATGTCCGTACTGTGAGACGCCTAAGACAGCGCTACAGGGAGACAGGATGGACAGCTGATCGTCCTCGCCGTGGCAGACCACGTGTAACAACACCTGCACAGGATCGGTACATCCGAACATCACACCTGAGGGACAGGTACAGGATGGCAACAACAACTGCCCGAGTTACACCAGGAACGCACAATCCCTCCATCAGTGCTCAGAATGTCCACAAAAGGCTGAGAGAGGCTGGACTGAGGGCTTGTAGGCCTGTTGTAAGGCAGACATCACCAGCAACAACGTCGCCTATGGGCACAAACCCACAGTCGCTGGACCAGACAGGACTGGCAAAAAGTGCTCTTCACTGACGAGTCGCGGTTTTGTCTCACCGGGATGATGGTCGGATTTGCATTTATTGCCTGTACTCTGGAGCGGGATCGATTTGGAGGTGGAGGGTCCGTCATGGTCTGGGGCGGTGTGTCACAGCATCATCGGACTGAGCTTGTTGTCATTGCAGGCAATCTCAACGCTGTGCGTTACAGGAAAGACATCCTCCTCCCTCATGTGGTACCCTTCCTGCAGACTCATCCTGACATGACTCTCTAGCATGACAATGCCACCAGCCATACTGCTCATTCTGTGCGTGATTTCCTGCAAGACAGGAATGTCAGTGTTCTGCCATGGCCAGCAAAGAGCCCGGATCTCAATCCCATTGAGCATGTCTGGGACCTGTAGGATCGGAGGGTGAGGGCTAGGGCCATTCCCCCCAGAAATGTCCGGGAACTTGCAGGTGCCTTGGTGGAAGAGTGGGGTAACATCTCACAGCAAGAACTGGCAAATCTGGTGCCGTCCATTAGGAGGAGATGCACTGCAGTACTTAATGCAGCTGGTGGCCACACCAGATGCTGACTGTTATTTTTGATGTTGACCCCCCCTTTGTTCAGGGACACATTATTACATTTCTGTTAGTCACATGTCTGTGGAACTTTTTCAGTTTAGGTCTCAGTTGTTGAATCTTGTTATGTTCATACAAATATCTACACATGTTAAGTTTGCTGAAAATAAACGCAGTTGACAGTGAGAGGACTTTTCTATTTTTGTGGAGTTTATGTCTGCTCATGCCATTATCATTATCATGAATCATGTCAAACATTATGTTGAAGGAATTATCTTCTATGATACCTGATGGGTTTATTAGAATAGAAGGGTAAAGCAAAGGAAGGCTATGCGATCTGTGTCTCGCTCTCCCCATTTGTTTTGTATGAGAGGAACTGACCAATGATCAATGTCTCACACTTATAACTGAGTCTGTGGTTGCGAATCTTAATTTCCAACGGTCTTTTATCTCAGTCTGAATAGATTGTTTCACTGCTGAGTTGTAGAATGATGGCCCTAAAACAGAAAGAAGGGTATTGTCAGAGGCCTCCTTTTGTTGTTGCCACACAGAGCCATGTTGTGTCTCATGAAGAGTTGAAATGTCATAGTCCGTAGTCAAGAATGTGTAAAACTCATTAAACACATTTTGAAAGCTTAGATAATCCCCTCATTGGGGATTGACATCAACTGGACAATATTTCATATTTTAATGCTTTTCCTAGCTACGTTTATGTAGCGTTATAGCTTGTTTGTATGCCATTTGAGGGCTTGCACTTGTCTGAAGCTCTTACAAGTACGTGTGTGTGTGTAGCGCGCACACGAGTGTGTCACAGTTCAGTGGTCATGGCCCTCTGAGCTTCACCACAGAGAGGGCCAGTATGCAGAGTGCTCGTTACATCATGCTTGGCTGCCTCTCTCTCCCGTTGAGACCAGACCACTCTGCTTGGCTCCTCTGCATGCGATCTCCCCCCCCCCTACCCCCGCCCTGTCCTCTCTTTCTTTTGGGTAAAGTTTGAATACTTTACATTTCCTTGAGGTAAGCACACATCTATAAGTGTTTTGTATAGGTGAAAGCAAGGTGACCACCGTATTACTTTCACCAATCCAGCCCATTCAGGTCTATGGTTATTTCATGGAAGGTAGAAAGGAAGGATGCATTTCTGAAGTTTTCGAACAGGGCGCTGGTCTCCCAGCTGTATGTCTAATATCTCTTCTCCACATTGGATTCCAGACAACTAGGAAGTCACACCCTTCTAAACAGTAGGGTGTTATTTGATAGTGTGTTGTTTATCAAGAAACAACACAGGTGGAATCATGTATTGCAGGTTGTTGTGTATATGGCAGGAATGCTACTTGTCCAGCCACACATTTTTGTCCCTTTCAAACCCACTGAACCATCAGAGCTCTGCTGAATTAAGAGAAACTGCCTTGTTCCTGGGTATGTCCCAAATGGCACCCTATTGGCACCCTATACCCTACATAGTACACTACTTTTGGTGAAAGGTAGTGCACTATATAAGGAAAAGGATACCCTTTGGGACATATCCCTGGTTTGTTTTCCATGGCACTGTTATTGTGGCATTTTCCTTCCCTCGCTCCCTCTCTGTGTTCAGTTCTATTTCATTCTTCCCCTCCTGTGATGAGCTTACAATTGCCGTTGGAGGACATCACACTGAGATAATACTTATTTGTCCTCTCTGCGAGAGGTCTGCGGAGAGCGCTGAGCTTGGTTCATGCATTTTTATTTGTTTGGATTGGCTCAGAGAGTCAATATAAATATGTGTCCAAATGTGGCACCCTATTCCCTATAGTGCAACACTTTTGAAAAGGGATGTGACCATCATTTTTTTTTCTTAATGTTTAAACTGCATTTTTTTCTCTTGGTTTTCCATTAAAAAGATAAGAAAATGTCATAAAATACCACGTGAAATCCTATTGCGTGTTATGACCGCTAGAATCAGTTTTTGGCTGCAGATGAAATATTGTCCCGATGACAACCGTTCATTCCCATTGACACTAGTGTTCCTTCCATTTGTTATGTGCATTAGCGACTCACAACAAAAATAAACCTAAGTTATTTTCCCTACATTCTCTTTTCCCTCCATTGCGTGTCTCTCACTCAATTTCGATCCAACCACTCCCTCTACACACACGCGTGATGCTTACCCAAGCACCCATTAGGCCTATAAAAACATATCTAACTGATGGAATACACACACCACACTGTAGAAAAGCTACATTCCTAGCCAAATCAATACAGCTTTAGCACAAATTCTAAATGGACTGGTTGATTAAAGTAGGGAAATATGTGTTCCAGGCACTAGTTTTGGAATAATAGATGCGTCCTATCTATTTTAGCCTTTTTTGTGAAGTGTGCAGCTATAGTGTGCCATTTAGAATAGGTTACAACCCCCCCTAAACCTAGGCAGGTTCCAGACTGAAGTATGCAACAAAATCATTGTTTTGATGAAGGCAAATAGCATATGCATTAGTCTAGGAGCCTACTTTGTTTAATGTTTAACAAAATCCTGCCCACCAAGTTTAAGCTTACAAATCAAACACAGGGCAAAAGAAAACACACTCCAAATGCTGGTATCTATTGGTTAAAAGGAAATAATTGTTGCTTTCTAATGCTGTTAACTATATATCTCAACTCCCATTATAAAGGGAATAACACTCTATTGAAACAGGAGTAAATGGTGAGCAGTGATATTGAGAAAGACGCACCTGGTTCAATAGCGCGAATGTCGCTTGCAGCCCTTCATTTAGCAAATTAGCTCTCAACTCAAGTAGGCCATTGGCAATGGCTGCATGTCAACTGCAGTAATTTCTGTAATCAGCGCTTTCTTTTCCAACTGTTAACGGCGATGTCGTCCGGAGCGTTGATGTGCATTTTTTTTCCATTTATCAAGCTGATTGGGACCTGTTAGTGTTTTTTTTGTGATAGCTGCACTGTGATTTACATTTTGTGCTGAAAAAATACTTTTGGTTTTTCTTCAAATCAAATCAAACTTTATTTGTCACATGCGCCGAATACAACAAGCCCTTAACCAACAGTGCAGTTCAAGAAGAGTCAATGTAATAGTCCAGTGGCCATTTGATTAATTGTTCAGCAGTCTTATGGCTTGGGGGTGGAAGCTGTAACCTCTTACATCTAGGGGGCAGTAATTTCACGGCTGGATAAAAAACGTACCCGATTTAATCTGATTATTAGTCCTGCCCAGAAACTGGAATATGCATATAATTATTAGCTTTGGAGAGAAAACACTCCAAAGTTTCTGAAACTGTTTGAATGGTGTCTGTGAGTATAACAGAACTCCTATGGCAGGCAAAAACCTGAGATGCTTCTGTTCAGGAAGTACCCTGTCTGAACATTTCTTGCCCTTCTTGATTCTCTCTATCGTTTACAAAGGATCTCTGCTCTTACGTGACACTTCTCACGTCAACAATGGAGTCTCACAGCCCGGGAAAAACAGGAATGATGTCATTCAAAGCCCTGGCTGAAGCACACGAGAGCAAATGCTGAGTGGTCAGTCAATGGACTAAGCCTTAGGCGCGTGACACGCCCCGCCCCCGGCTTTCGGTTTTTTCCTCAGTTTACAGACAGGCAGATTCCCGGTCGGAATATTATCGCTTCTCTACGAGATAAATTGCATAAATATTGGTTTTAAACAGCGGTTGACATGCTTCGAAGTACGGTAATGGAATATTTCGAAATTTTTTGTCATATTTTGCGTCATGCTCGTGGCCGAGATTTAGCGTTGGGATAGTGTCTAGAACGCACGAACAAAACGTCGCTGTTTGGATATAACGATGGATTATTTGGGACCAAACCTACATTTGTTATTGAAGTAGAAGTCCTGGCAGTGTATTCTGATGAAGAACAAGCAAGGTAAGAACATTTTTCTTATAGGAAATGTGATTTTGGTGAAGGCTACACTGGGTGGGTGTCTAAATAGCTAGCCCTGTAACGCCGGGCTATGTACTTACATTATTGCAAAATGTGCTTCATCCGAAAAGCTATTTTAAAATCGGACATATCGAGTGCATAGAGGAGTTCTGTATCTATAATTCTTAAAATAATTGTTATGCTTTTTGTGAACGTTTATCGTGAGTAATTTAGTAAAATCACCGGAAGTGTTCGGTGGGAATGCTAGTTCTGAACGTCACATGCTAATGTAAAAAGCTGGTTTTTGATATAAATATGAACTTGATTGAACAGACATGCATGTATTGTATAACACAATGTCCTAGGTGTGTCATCTGATGAAGATCATCAAAGGTTAGTGCTGCATTTAGATATGGTTTGGGTTTATGTGACATGATATGCTAGCTTGAAAAATGGCTGTGTGATTATTCCTGGCTGGGTACTCTGCTGACATAATCTAATGTTTTGCTTTCGCTGTAAAGCCTTTTTGAAATCGGACAGTTTGGTTAGATAAAGGAGAGTCTTGTCTTTAAATAGCTGTAACATAGTCATATGTTTGAAAAGTGTAAGTTTTCGGATTTAGAGGAGTTTGAATTTCGCGCCCCGCCCATCATTGGATATTGGAGCAGACGTTCCGCTAGCGGAACGTGTAGATGTAAGAGGTTTAAGGAGCCTTTTGGTCCTAGACTTGACGCTCCGGTACCGCTTGCCGTGCGGGCAGGAGGGTTTTCCTTAACGATAATTGTTCTGTTTCGTTTACGCATTTTAACGTTTAAACATTCACACCCCTACTTTTGACCAAAGCCCATTAAAATGTGTGCACTATATAGGGAAATGTGTGCCGTTTTGGATGTACACAGAGTCTTAAGAGAGGCAGAGAGATCTGGCATAGTGTCTGTTTTGCTCCTCCTTGATCTGTCCTTCATAACGTCTCAGCGCCCTCACTCACTCACTCACTCTCCAGCCTTTTTCATGCTTATTAAACAATGCAATTTCTCATTGGGCAGGTCTTAAGTGTAGAATAGCAGCACGCTCTAATGGCTCTTTCAGGGGGCAGGCACCTGTTGATAAAGGCTTTGGGGTAAACATGAAAGAGTCATATCTAAGAGATGAGATTTGGGAAGAGGAAAACCTCTCTCTATGCTCTGACCTGAGAGTACTAGTACTAAACCTAACTATCTACATGATCTAGCCTCTTAACTTGAATTTACCCTAGTGCAGACATATAATCACTTTTCGGTTACTGCTTGAGTACATTAGGGTCATTCTATGAAAAGAGTGCTTATAGTGTCCCTTTGATATTTTAAGTAGCAATTGTGCACCAATATTTCATATTAAAAGCCTGTTATATTAAATTAAGTGCCCTTTAATATAAACCACATGGATAATTGTTTGTATTTTTATATGATTAAAGACTTGCTAAAGTGCGAAAATTCAGCATTTTGTCATGTCCCTCCGTTTGCCCTATGTGAATTCTAGGAAGATTTTAACCCACTTAACCCCATCATTTTCCCAAGTTTTCACCATCATTGTAAAGCCCTAGTTATTTTGTTGCTTTGACAAGGTCATTTCTGAAGATGATCTATTTCATGTGATTAGTGATTCATTTACGTCTGTCCCTCATTTTAAGGTCAACACTGTTATGTGAACTGAACTCACGTTTTAATATGGTGAAACTATTCCTTTTAAACATTATTTTTTATAAAAACCTTTGAACATCTAAAAGTCAAATCATAATTTAAGGCAGGTGAACTGGTTCTACTCTTTTTGGCCATTTTCTGGTGTTTTTTGGTCGAGCATAACGCATCAGCCCTGTTACCCATAGATAGATAGGCTAGAAATGTTTTAACAATGACATTGTTTTTGTGAAGCTTGCATTCAATTGCCACTCCCAGTTGCACACAACAAGCTTCCATTCCCACTGTCACAAGGGGAGTCATGGTTGATGTAAGAGGCAATTGTCAACCCTGTTACGGTCAACCCTGTTACTTTAATAGGATCTTACTATAGTATTTAGTTTATTTCACTTCATAATATGGGAAACGTGTTTTTTATAAAGAACATGTGCTCTTTATGTCAGAATGTTAAAATTAGGTGAAATCAACGTTTTTGTAGACCAATTTACACTTCTCAAAAGGTACCGAATTTGTGAAACAATCCAATAACTCCTTTGACAATATTGTAAACTTTCAAGAATGTGTTTTTTTGTATTATTCAAATAACCATGGCACACTGCCTGCTTGAATGAAGTAATTGCATTTAGTGGTTTTGTGATTATTCTGAGATGTTGACCTCGACTTAGTAAGTCTACTATTTAAAACAGCCGTGCCTCTGTCTCGTCTCTTCCCTCTAGCTAATTGGCTCTGTGTGACTCCTGGCTAATAGGTTGAGCCTGACCGTCCACAGATGAATGGACTCTTATGCAGACTGTTACTTCCTCATTCAAGAAGCTGACTTGGCTAGGTCCGTCCTGCTGGAGGCCAGCCACAGACTGATTAGATGCATTCAGATTTCAGCTCACATGTGGTTCAGTTGAAAGAGATCCAGACTAGATGATGCTTTTCAGAAACATCTGTCTTCCTGGCATTGTATAACATTAGTTCCAGGCAGCTCCCATGCTCACTCACTGGATTGGTCATGTGCCTGTTTGGGTGCTCATTGCTCATTTTTATGTGCAGTTTTTCACTCTAACGATTAGGATTTTCCACTATGATAAATATAATACCCCTAATTTACTTCTATAGTTTAATCAATTCTATTGACGTTGGCCAAACATTTTCCTGATGATAACCACATGCCACAGCAGTGGGCCGTGTAGTAGTGGTGCGTGGGTCAGCTGTTTGTTCACCCACAATTGCTAATAACCCATCCGCAACCACCCGAATATACTGTATGTGATAAAGTGAAAATCTGACGCCCGCACCCGACCCTAATCTGCTAATATAGAAAATGCGCTGTAGGCTACAGTCAGAGACGGCGGAATAATTTTTTGACAGGGGGTTGCAGGATTCTTTTTGCCTGATTTAGATATGTTTGTGCTTATAACTTCCATTATTTTGTTAGTCAACACACACCTTCTCTTCTGTCATTAGGCCTATATGTTGCCCCTAGAAGATTAACTCTTCCTTGCTCACCAGAATAATGTCATAAATCGATAGAATGAATAGTTCAATCTAGTTGACATAAAGTTCTCTGTCATCTCGGCTTCTTTCGTGGAGCAAAGACGTTTAGGGACCAGGGAGAAAATGCAATAACAAACAAAAAAAACCTGGAAAGATTTTCTGTGCAAAGGATTTTCTGTGCAAAATGTCCAAATTACATCAGTTTGACCGGTTGAAAGGAAGTACGCTACTATCAGTGTTTATGATCCTATTAAAGAGCTCTGTACAGACAGTATCTAACTGCGCATTCAAATTCTCTTAAGATGCATAAAGAAATAAATCATATTTCTCTACTCCTGTTCCCGAGTAAAAATGTAGCCTACATTTGGTGTATCACTTTACTACAAGAAATGCTTAATTCTGCAGGAGTTAATATTAAGGCTATATGAGAGGTTATAGACCTACAGTCAGTGTTTCCATTTAACCCATCTGAACAGTTGGCTACAGTTCCCTTGACGTGCCAAAGGCCTATTTGAAGTCCCCATCTTGTGACTGTCGAACATTAGCCTACTTTTCTGACTCTCCCTTCTCTTTATTTTCAACTCTCCATTTCACAGCTTTTCTCTTATTGAAATAAACACTGATTGTCATTTTTGCCTCCATGGATCGACGTTAACGTTTTCGGCCTGTTTCCGAAACCATTTGGCGATTGGTGTGTAGGCTATTTGGAGCGTAAAGCTTAACCTAAAATAATCAAAGAAAAACCTCAATGTAGCCTATAGATATAAAATTTAACAACAATGATATACTTATTAATTTTTTAAAGGTATTGTTTCCTCTTTCTTCAACCAGCCCGCAACCCACCCGCCCTTCATCCACACAATACTTAATGACTCTAAACCTGCCCATCCCGCGGACACACTACATTACCAAAAGTATGTGGACACCTGCTCGTCGAACATCTCATTCCAAAATCATGGGCATTAATATTGACTTTGTCCTCCCTTTGCTGATATAACAGCCTCCACTCCCCTGGGAAGGCTTTCCACTAGATGTTGGAACATTGTTGCGGGGACATGCTTCCATTCAGCCACAGTAGCATTAGTAAGGTCAGGGCACTGATATTGGGTGATTAGGCCTGGCTTGCAGTCAGCGTTCCAATTCATCCCAAAGGTGTTGATGTCAGGGCTCTGCAGAACAGTCAAGTTCTTACACACCGATCTCGACAAGCAATTTCTGTATGGACCTCGCTTTGTGCACGGGGGCTGAAACAGTAAAGGGCCTTCCCCAAACTGTTGCCTCAAAGTTGGAAGTACAGAATCGTCTAGAATATCATTGTATGCTTTAGCGTTAAGATTACCTTCACTGGAACTAGGGGGCCTAGCCCAAACCATGAAAAACAGCCCAAGACTATTATTTCTCCTCCACCAAACGTTACAGTTGGCACTATGCATTGGGGCAGGTAGTGTTCTCCTGGCATCTGCCAAGCCCAGATTTGTCCATCGGACTGCCAGATGGTGAAACGTGATTCATCACTCCAGAAAATGCATTTCCACTGCTCCAGAGTCCAATGGTGAAAGCTTTACACCACTACAGCTGAAGCTTGGCATTGTACATGGTGATCTTAGGCTTGTGTGCGGCTGCTCGGCCATGGAAACCCATTTCATGAAGCTCCCGACGAACCGTTCTTGTGCTAATGTTGCTTCCAGAGGCAGTTTGGAACTCGGTAGTGAGTGTTGCAACCAAGGACAGACAATTTTATTTATTTATTTGTTTACATTTTTTTGTACTTTTTACCCCTTTTTCTCCCGATATCCAATTGCAAGTTACAGTCTTGTCCCATCGCTGCAACTCCCGTACGGCTTGGGAGAGGCGAAGGTTGAGAGCCGGGCGTCCTCCAAAACACGACTCCGCCAAGCCGCACTGCTTCTTGACACACTGCTTGCTTAACCCGGAAGCCAGCCACACCAATGTGTTGGAGGAAACACCGTACAGCTGGCGACCGAAGTCAGCGTGCATACACCCTACGCCCGGCCGCCACAAGGAGTTGCTAGAGCGTGATGGGACAAAGACATCCCGGCAAGCCAAACCCTCCCCTAACCCGGACGATGCTGGGCTGATTGTGTGCCGCATCATGGGTCTCCCAGTTGCGGCCGGCTGTGACACAGCCTGGGATCAAACCCGGGTCTGTAGTGACGCCTCTAGCACTGCGGATGCAGAGCTAAAGGCGTCACTCGGGAGGCCAGGACACAACTTTTACGCGCTTCAGCACTCGGCGGTCCCGTTCTGTGAGCTTGTGTGGCCTACTACTTCGCGGCTGAGCTGTTGTTGCTCCTAGACATTTCCACTTCACAATAACATCACTTACAGTTGACCAGAGCAGAAATTTGATGAACTGACTTGTTGGAAAGGTGGCATCCTACGACAGTGCAATGTTGAAAGTCACTAAGCTCTTCAGTAAGGCCATTCTACTGCCAATGTTTGTCTTTTGAGATTACATGGCTGTGTGCTCAATTTGATACACCTGTCAGCAACGGGTGTCTACATACTTTTGTATATATAGTGTATAACCGCGGGGACTGCGGGTTGTAAGTCAACCCGCGCATCACTACCTTGTAGCCCTGGCTACGCTCTATGCATTTCAAGTCCTAAATCCATAGGTGGCAGTATGAATCAAGCTAAAGCTGCGTGGTGGTGACTGGTGGTTGGTTCCTGTTCCATTAACATGGCTGGCTGCTGGCTGGAACTGTATCTGAGGACAAGATCACACCTGGGGGATGCGGGATGGTTTCACAGCAGCATAGCACAGCGCTGGCCAGCCCAATGTTCCATCTGAGTCAGAGGGAGGTAGAGCTAGCACGCACACACATGCACAGCACAACACAACACACACACACACACAGAGGGGGTTGGGGGGTGAATGATGTGGTAATGACAAAAGACAATCTCTCTCTCCCCATCTAATCTTTTTGTTATGGCTGGGGTTACACATGCAGTCATCTGATTAGAGAACACTAGAGGAGAACTAGATTGGGTTACAGTAGGTCAATGTGAGAGAAAACGGAGAGGGAAGGAAGGCATACTGTTCTTATGGATTTGAAGTGTCCATTTACTTCCTGGTATTTTATGTTTTTCCCCCACTGCTTTTTGGTCAGATTGATTGCTCCCACAGATGTTTTTATTTATTTAGTAACCAGGATTGCTATCTTCATGTTGTAGTAATACTTAGGTATTGTTGATGCATTAAATGATGCATTACATTTTGGGTATGTAGGCCTATACTATATTAGCTGTGATGAATGTATGGATGCCCTTAGGCATACATTGTGTACTTACAATGTGTAAACATCTCTCATGGCCCATCATGCTGTCTTTTCATGGCTGTGAGAGGCAGTCTGTGTGTGAAAGGATAGTAGTTCAGAGATGTCCTTTGATAGCTCTGTTGTTTCAGGGAGAATAGAATAGCAGGCAAACACTTTTTGAGTGGCTTGGCCCTGCACTGTGCCCCCGGAGCAGAGGTGTGAGTGGGGACACGCATGCACGCACACACACACTAAAGTTGCTAGAGATTGATGCCTCCGGCAGTGCCAGTGTGTCAGCGTTTGGGATCATAACAACAGCCAGGGAATAGTGCTGCATCCCAAATGGCACCCTGTACTGTGTACTGACCAGGGCCCTGTGGGCACAAAAGTAGTGCACTATGTAGGGAATAGGGTTCCATTCGGGATGCAGACAGTGTTCTGTTCAGCACTGGGATTTGCTGCTTCTATTCCTGTCAGTCAGCGAGGAAATGCACACTAATCTCAGTCATCCTCACCAAGGAGACAGAACAGAGAACCTCATGAAAATCCTTAGCTCCTGTCCTAGAAACAACACCTGCTGGGACGCAGCCTGGACCTAATTTTTTAAACCACGCCAAAGCAGCACCCTTAACTTACCTCAGAGGCACACACCCCCACATACAAGTCCACTGCAGTACCCTACTGGTCTGTCTGTCTCTCTGTCTGTCTCTCTGTCTGTCTCTCTCTCTCTCTCTCTCTCTCTCTCTCTCTCTCTCTCTCTCTCTCGCTCTCTCTCACTCTCTCACTCACACACACTCACTCTCTCTCTCTCTCACACACTCACTCTCTCTCTCACACACACACACTCTCTCTCTCTCTCTCTCTCTCTCTCTCTCTCTCTCTCTCTCTCACTCACACACACACACACACACATATGTACACACACACACACTCACTCATTCACTCTCACGCACACACAGTCAGACTGAGACACACACACATATGCATTCCCCTGAACTGGCCGGTGTGTGTGTGTTACTGCTGGGTGTCTCTGCAGGCGGATCTTTCTCTCTCAGGGCTGTCAGACAGAGCAGAGCTGCTATCAGCACAGGGAGCTATTCTCTCTCTCTCTCTTTCGCTGTTTCTCCTGAGCCCGTCCCGCTAGGACACTCATCATCTCTCAAACCCCATCTGGAAAAAGTTCATCCAGCGAGAACTCTCTCTCTCTCTCTCTCTCGCTGCGCTCTGACTGCAGGTCTAATCAGGAAGCCCAAGTATGTGGAGAGCCCTCGTGTTCCTGGAGACGCCATTATCTCAGAGCTGAGGAAGGTGGCTGATAGCAAGACAGAGTCCTCTCACAATGGTGAGTGTACTGTGTTTGTGTTTCTATGGGGTTTGTTGGGGTTTGGCTGTGATAGTTTTACAGTTTTATTTGTCGTATGTACACATGGTACACACCGTTCAGCAAAACTTGCAAAACTTGCAGGTTCCATCTCGACAAAAAAACAACAAAAAACAAGCAATTTAAAAACAACATCATTAATCATCACGAGTAGATCGACGGTCAAGAGACGGAAGGTTGAGAACGTTCATGGCTTTAGTGAGGTCACCGTAGGGAGGAGGTGGTCAAGGGGAGAGCCGGGAGGAGACAGGCAGCACGTTGTCATCACCGTGTCTCGTCATCCACGCCGTCAGTGGCTTCGCAGTAGGACTCAGTCAGATGACTTCAGAGTTCTGTACTAGCCACTGGGCTTGTAGCTAGCTATCTACTCTTCACCACTACCAAAATGTAGCACCCACTTGGGTGATATTACTGCAGTCACGAGGCGCCAGAAAGCACACCACACTTTAATTGTAATTCAGGAGTGTCCTTATAACTGGTTATTTGTCATCTCTGTACAACTCTGTATTCAGACAGTTGGCATACCGGTAATCGAATCAAAACGTTGCATGGTAGCATAAAAAGGGAGAACCATGCACAGTAGTGATCATTTTGATTAACCTATTACAGATTTTTGGAAAATGTATTTGCATACTAAATCAACAAAATAGTAAAAACATGATTTATTGTCAGATTTTCAAAACCTTTAAATTGAATTTAGAATAGAACAATAGGAAATTACTATGGAAAAATAATATTACTTAGTTTTTATTACTTAAATCTCATCTCTGCTCAGGCAGTAGCAGCCAGCCAGACAGACCATCTAACGTTATCTCTGTGCTCCTCATACTGTACTTTTTTTTGTCATTCTATTTAGTTAGATTAGCGTGCTAAAGTATGCTGCAGAGCTGTCTGAAAGTCATTTGACTAGTTCTTCAAAGTAGATAAGGCATACCTTCACGAACTGTCTCTATCTCTCTCGCCGTTGTGTTGTGTACATTCCTCTCTCATTCGGGTCTATGCGGTCTGTGTGTATCTAACCTAACATAGCCAGCATAAAAGTACATCCGTCTCTGTCCTAGCCGGTAAAAACAGGCTCAATGGATTATAGTCGTTGTAGTTAACTACCACGTTGCTGTGCTGAACTAGGTTGAATATTTGCTTGATGAAAACTACAACTCCCTTCAGCTCAGCGTCCCACATAGTTCTTGACTTGATTTCTCGAGTAAATTATTTGAGTTCTCTCTAGTGTCTAGAGAAATGGTGCGTTGGGCTCACACAAAAAAATAAGTGAAATGAATTAAAGTAATTGAACAGATGTAGGTCAATTAGTTGTTTAATTACCAAAACAAACAAAAAAAATGTTGCTTAATCGCTCAGCACTAATGTTGATTGCATGAATCTTAAATGTACTGATTGATTTAATTATTTCTAATTCATTTGTTGTTAGATGTTTCAATTATCACTTTATTATCACTTTACCTATCTTTAAAATAACAGGCGTTTTGGTGTCAAGTGTCAATCATAGAGATTGCCATTGAGGGCTTCCACCATTTAAAAGTAGTTAACTGGGTAGGGATTCCTATGGGCTGGGAGTGATCAGCCAATGATCAGAGAGCATTGTCTTCTTCAAATTGGGTTGCCAATGGTTTTTAAACCAAAGGGAATATCCAGGAGCCAAGACCAAGATTTATACCAGGACATTGGTCCCAAGATCCAGTGAGTTGAGACCATGACAAGTTAAAGACCGAATTTAAGATCAAGAGTGCATGGGCCCTTTCTTCAATTTTAAGAAGCTCAAGTAGAGTAAAATTGATTCATGTTTAATTCATTTGTAAAAATGTGTATAAACATAATTCCACTTTGACGTTATTGGGTTTTGTGTGTAGGCCAGTACATACATTTGCATCTTTGCTCAAATGCATATAATGCCTGACAATATTCCAGAAATGTATGGCTATGACATCTAGTCTATGGGTTGGCCAAGGTGGTTACTAATTCGCTTCCATAAATTACTCTTTACGCATTGATCAATGAAGAACATTTCTTTGGCTACCAAGCAAAAACTTTGGCAGTGATATAATTTAAATTGTGATGGTGAGTAAAAAAAACTCAACTTTGGATTTCACCTCATTTTAACATTCTGTCATAAAGAGCACATGTTCACCTTGATAACAAACACATTTTCCCATTTCAAGAGGTAAAAATGTTTTAATTCTATAGTAAGTGCCGTTTTTCAGCGTAATTAAGTAATGAGATCGGGCATTAGGCTGTTTTTATTTATTTATTTTATTTTGATTTAAACCAAAACTTTAGAGCCTGGACAAAAATAGCGCTCTAAATAGGGAATGAGGTGCAATTTGGGCTGAGTCTCAGAGTGGGCTGCTCTGTTCTGGAGGCTGGGTCATGGGTGGGCTGCTGCTGGACATGAGACAGTGTTGTGCTGCTGCTGCTGAGCAGCTTTACGAGCACACTGAGCCACGCTGTCTTACTGTAACTTTTAAGGTGCACAGGCTCGTAACACAGTACATTTGTTGAATGTAGGGGGGGATCAAGTACGGTCAGTCACGGGCTCCTTGTCATCAAACAAAGCCCAAAAAACCTGCCCTGAGTTTACACCCCCACCCTCCTCAGAGTACCGTACATTTCCCTCATGTTTTACCCCTCCAGCCCCATTCCCCCGGGCTGGCCTTTCACAGTGGGCTTGCTGACCCCAGAACCCCTCCAGCCCCTCACCCCCCAGCACTCTGCCACCAACATGTGTTTACAGGAGTGGGCTGGCCCAGCGTTGTCTTAACCCTGCGTGTGCTACAGCCTGTGTATACAGAGACGCTCAGCGCAGCACTCCCCTCTAGGGTTTCAGCTCTGTGCCAAAATGGGCTTTTCACGCAATGGAAATTCTACATGACTGTGGCAGATCTGGAGGCCTCCGGACATCTCTACTGTAGCCTTACTACTCCAGGCCATGGGGATTCTAAACCATCTGACTGGCCTGGTGGGAAGGGTTACGACCCAAATGGCACCCTGTTCCCTATGTAGAGCACTACTTTTGACAAGAGACATGGGCCCTGGTCAAAAGTAGTGTACTAAGTAGGGAAACAAGGGTGCCATTTGGAACGCATGTGAAGTAAACCAAACAGCAGGGGAAAATGACAAGTCGAGCCGTAGTAGACATCTCGCTTGTAGGGACTGTGGAGGGAGCTTTCTCTGGGTATGTTCTGTGTCAGGGGCTACTAATGCTCCACCAGCCAGCCTGCCATACTTCTTACGCCTCATCTAGAGCACTTACCATAAAAAGAGGAATTTGGACTGCCGAGAAATAACACCGCCATGAGGAATTAGTCAACATATTTCAGTAATGACAGACAATCATGTAGAATAAATCATGTACAATTAGGCACTTTATAAGAACTCTGTAACGAGGCCTAATTGGTATGGCTCAGCTGTCGTGAGGCCCAGGTGCATACACACACACTGCTTTGGAGTTTCACCTCTTTGAATGTCCTTTAAAGTTGTGTGCCTTGAAATGTACTTGGGGATGTGTGCTTGTTTCAACCATCATTCACCCACTCTCATGTCAACAATGAGCTTGTGTTAGTTCTGTGGGAGTAATGTCTCACTGACAGACAACTACACTGACTGACACGCATATTGACTGGTTCTGAGAGGTTATGCTAATCATGTGACCACCAGGGTTCAATGAAGAGGGTTTGCAACATCGTCAGTGTAACTGTGGAATGCTGTCAGAGAGGATCGGAATGTCGGAATGGGAATGAGTGGAATTTCCATCGGAAGTTTGCAGCATGAGAACTGTGTGACATTTAGACCAGGATCAACACCGCAGCGGCTCAGACAAGTTGTGAAGAGCCTTTTTTCTTCTGAACGATATCTCCTTTCCAAGGAGATTTACAAGGTTTCACAGCAATTCCAATGGATGGATAATGAAAGAGAGAAAGAGGGAGAGAATGAGAGAGACTACTGTGTGACTGAAGAGAACGGATGGGGGGAAAAAATCAAAAAAATCTTTATATTATTTTTGACGATATATTGTATTGTTTTGATAGGGAACCAATTTGTTTTCAGCACTTTTATTTCCATGACTGATCAAAACTAGTTTTGTCATGGCATTCTCTTGTCCTTTTGCAGCAGACATATGGTGAGCAATATTTTTGGAACAACGAAACGCAATAAAATCACAGTATCGAATCCCAATTGTGATAATCGCAATACATATTGTATCGGTACCTAATTATTGTGATAATATCATATTGTCAGGTGCCTGGCAATTCCCAGGATGTCACAGGAAATGCTGGATGTCTTTTTAAGATAGCAATTTCAGTCTTTTATGTATTTAATGGATACCACAACTCAGGCACATGGGTTTTGTCCATTTAGTTTTTTTGTTGGGCTTTAAAATGGTCTTTCTTTGGAGGATGGGGTTGGGACTAAGAAAATAAATGTGTGTCTGGACTGGAGTGAAGGCATCTCACTTTGATTTGTCTTTGAAGATGGATACAGTTTCCTGCACGCCAGTGGCTTGCGTGTGTATGTGTCATGCATTCTGTGTGTGTGTGTGTGTGTGTGTGTGTGTGTGTGTGTGTGTGTGTGTGTGTGTGTGTGTGTGTGTGTGTGTGTGTGTGTGTGTGTGTGTGTGTGTGTGTGTGGACATGCAAGTGTCTATCATGCATTTTGTGTGTGCGTGTGTATGTGTGTGCGCGTGTCTGTCATGCATGTTGTGTGTGCGTGTGTATGTATGAAACAGAAAGGCAGCAGTTGTCAGAGTTGTCTCAGCTGTGGTCTTTCCTCACAAACCCCTTGAGGACCCCTTTCTCTGTCAATCAGGTCTGAACCATAGCTCTCTGTTCTCTTGCTCTGTTCTCTCTCTCTCTGTTCTCTGCTCTCTCTGTTCTCTCTTTCTCTCTCTGTTCTGTCTTTCTCGTGCTCTATCTCCATCCACTCTGCCTTTTCCTTCACTCTTACTAAATCAGGGATTTGAAAAAGTGGCTGAAACATTTCACCTCCGTGTTTCTTGCGACATTCATGCACTTTTGGATCTATCAGCAACCTCAAGAGGTTAATTTGTTGTGGATTTGGATGGAACTGATTGATCGTCTACAGTAAACATTTGCTGTATCTAGGGCTGTTGCAGTGACTGTATTACCGCCACACCAGCAGTCTTGAGTCATGACCGCAGTAAAATTCTACGTGACCGTTGAGTCACAGTAATGTCCTCTATGCACTCTGGACATGCCTTGGTAGTATACAACTCGCTACATCAGGTTGCTAATGGCCTGGTACTCAGGGCTCTGTTGTCCCTCTGACTATTCTGACAGCAATGCAAATGCAATGGAAAATCACATCAAATCCGTATCATCAAAACCGTATCGTGATTTTAAAACTTACCTCACGGTGATCGATCAGTTTGAAGAAAGAAGTTGAGTGGAAAACATGGTCGTTGTAGATGTTGTTTCAAAGCCTAAAACAACGAAATGGACAGTGCTTTCTAAGGTGATGATTAATTCAAAACACCCATATGCATGTTAGAGCTTATGCATTTACATAGGCCTACAGTGCATTCGGAAAATATTCAGACCGCTTGACTTTTGTTACGTTACAGCCTTATCCTAAAATTCCTTAAACACATTTTCCCCCCTCATCCATCTACACACAATACCCCATAATGACAAAGCGAAAGAAGGTTTTTAGAATTTTTTGCAAACCGTTCAAAAGTTTGGGGTCACTTAGAAATGTCCTTGTTTTTTAAAGAAAAACACATTTTTTGTCCATTAAAATAACAAATTGATCAGAAATACAGTGTAGACATTGTTAATGCTGGAAACAGGTAATTATTTATGGAATATCTACAAAGGTGTACAGAGGCCCATTATCAGCAACCATCACTCCTGTTTTCCAATGGCATGTTGTGTTAGCTAATCCAAGTTTATCATTTTAAAAGGCTAATTGATCATTAGAAAACCCTTTTGCAATTTTGTTAGCGCAGCTGAAAACTGTTCTGATTAAAGAAGCAATAAAACTGGCCTTCTTTAGACTAGTTGAGTCTGGAGCATCAGCATTTGTGGGTTAGATTACAGGCTCAAAATGGCCAGAAACAAAGATCTTTCTTCTGAAACTCGTCAGTTTATTCTTGATCTGAGAATTGGAAGCTATTCCATGTGAGAGCTTGCCAAGAAACTGAAGATCTCGTACAACGCTGTGTACTACTTCCTTCACAGAACAGCGCAAACTGTCTCTAACCAGAATAGAAAGAGGAGTGGGAGGCCCCGGTGCACAACTGAGCAAGAGGACAAGTACATTAGAGTGTCTAGTTTGAGAAACAGACGCCTCACAAGTCCTCAACTGGCAGCTTCATTAAATAGTACCCGCAAAACACCAGTCTCAACGTCAACAGTGAAGAGTCGACTCTGGGATGCTGGCCTTCAAGGCAGAGTTGCAAAGAAAAAGCCATATCTCAGACTGGCCAATAAAAAGAAAAGATTAAGATGGGCAAGAGAACACAGACACTGGACAGAGGAACTCTGCCTAGAAGGCCAACATCCCAGAGTCGCCTCTCCACTGTTGACGTTGAGACTGGTGACTTGTGAGGTGTCTGTTTCTCAAACTAGACACTCTAATGTTGTAACGTCAGCTTCCAACTCACATCCTCAAACACATAGATCCCCTGAACGCAGCTCACTCTCCAGATCCCAGTCACCTGAATTCTGATCACCTGTATGTCATTTACACACACTATTTAGTTCAGTTCTTTTCACCCCATCATTGTGAGTTTGTTTTGGTACACATTCTATTCGGAGCTCTGTTTATTTCCATATTGTGTATGGTAGTTTTTGGCCATCCTCACTAATGACTTTTTTTTGCCTATTGCCTGCTAGTACTTTTGCCTATCAGATTTCCTGTCATCATCCTCTTGCCTGATCTCCCGGACTATGTTACTAGCCTTTTCCCTGCCTGTACTGCTTCTCTTTTGGACCCCCAGTGTATGACCTTCTGCCTGCCCCTGGACCCAGCTACCTGCCTCCTCCTGTGGTCCTTTACAAATAAACACCTGCTGCGCCCTGCGCTTGAAACCAGCTCTGTCTCCCATCGTACTCATTACAAATGCACTTGTCCTCATGCTCAGTTGTGCACCGGCACATCCTACTCCTCTTTCTATTCTGGTTAGAGCCAGTTTGCGCTGTTCTGTGAAGGGAGTAAAAAACAACTGATTTAAGATGTCTTTGGTACATAATTGGTCTAACCTAAACTTCAAAATTAAACAAATTCAAGTAATCACCTTTGAGTGTGGTCTGCATTATTGTGCATACTGGATGGACTGGTTACCTTATGCTCCGCTCCAAACTTTCCATCCATGAGTCTGGGAGAGAACATATAGGCCTAGGCGATGCTGTTGGTTCATTGATTGTGCTGGGCGGCTTACAGAGTTAGCCTACAATTATAGTCAGTTTGTATTTTATTTTGAATAGCCTAATAATAGGGATTTATTATTTATTTTCATAATTAATAGGCTGACACATTACCTTTAGCTTCAGAATATATCACCACTCTACATTTCCATCTCCTCCTCTCTCTCCTTCATTCCTTTCTCGAGCGCATAGAGAGAGGGGGCTGTTGTCACGTCCTGACCCTAGTAAGATGTCATTTTCTATAGTAGTGTAGGGCAGGGCGTGACAGGGGGTGTTTTTGGTTAATCTATGTTTTCTATTTCTATGTTTAGGTTCTAGTTTGTCTATTTCTATGTTTGGATTGTTTGGGGATGATCTCTAATTGGAGGCAGCTGATCCTCATTGCCTCTGATTAGAGATCATATTTAAGTAGGGGTTTTTCTCATTGTGGTTTGTGGGTTATTATCTTTTGTGAGTGTGTTTGTTCCTCCTGCGTCACGGTTTGTTGTTTTCCTATTTTTCAAGTTATTTATGTATTGCATTAAGTTTCACGTTTAAATAAATATGTGGAACTACGAAAACGCTGCATCTTGGTCCGCTCTTTCGAACAGCCGTGACAGAATAACCCACGAACAAAGGACCAAGCAGTGTGGAAAGGAGCAGCAGGAGAGATGGACTTGGGAGGAAATTTTGGACGGGGAAGGAGTCAGGCTGGGAAGTATCGCCGACCGAAGGAGGAACTTTAGGCTGCGAAGGTAGAGCGACGATACTACGAGGCGTTATATGCACCGAAAGGCAAGTGCGAGAGGCAGCCCCTACATTTTTTTTGGGGGGGGTCACACGGGGAGGTTTGCTAAGTCAGGATGGAGACCTGAGCCAACTCCCCGTGCTTACCGTGGGGAATGGGTGACGAGGAAAGCACCGAGCTATGCGGAAATGCGCACTGTATCGCCCGTACGCACGCACAGTCCGGTGCGGTCGGTACGGGCTCCGCAGCGTTGCCTTGCTAGAGTTGGCACTCTGCCAGGAAGGAGTGTGCCTGCTCAGCGCATCTGGCCGCCAGTGTGTCTCCTCGGCCCAGTTTATCCTGCGCCTGCTCTACGCACAGCAGCCCTCATTCCCCAGCACAGCCCAGTTCGCCCTGTGCCAGCGCTCCGACCGTGCCGGGATACAGTGACCATCCAGCCAGGATGGGTTGTGCAGTCCGCGCACTCTACCTCCAGTGCGCCACCATAGCCCAGTACGTCCTGTTCCTGCTCCCCGCACTAGCCTGAAGGTGTGTGTGTGACTAGCCTGGCGCCTCCTATTCCAGTCCCACGTAGCAGACCTCCAGTGCGTCACCATAGCCCAGTACGTCCTGTTCCTGCTCCCCGCACTAGCCTGAAGGTGTGTGTGTGACTAGCCTGGCGCCTCCTATGCCAGCCCCACGTAGCAGACCTCCAGTGCGCCACCATAGCCCGGTAAGGCCGGTGCCTGCTACGAAAACGCTGCATCTTGGTCTGCTCTTTCGAACAGCCGTGACAGCTGTCAACAGTGTAGTTAAATATGATTTGTTGTGAAAACATGTTACTATCGATGTTCTTGAACAGATTTCACCCAAATGAAACACTGGGTAGCTGCAGGAACAGGGTTAGAGAGCCAATGGCATACAGAGTTTGGGAGGAATATCACCTGTCGCGCAGCAAGAGGCTGCATGCTCCTCAAACAGTGGTTGATGCGTGGAGTGAAATAAGTGTTCTGATCAGCCCAGACATTCCTATATGTAGTCCCGTGTGGAAGCAGAGTTTTGATGGTTGCCACTAAAAAGAGGAGGATCCCAGCTGCTGCTATATTTATTTCTCAGCTGTTCATATTAAGCACATGCTCTGCTATAAAACCAGAGTATCCTACCCGGCATGATTTAAATACAAGCAGTCTGGAAAGCGGCCTCCATTCGCTATTCCAGTGCATACCGATGACATGTCTTTTTTCCCCTGCTTAAGTTCCTACCCATTTCATAATGGGCCATTCTAAACAAAGCTAATGTGCCATATTAGTAAAGACAATAGTCTGGCTGTCTCAAATCATCAATAGGCTATAGTCGCATCATGCAGCCCATATATGTTTTGATTTCTAAGACATTCTAAGGTTTGTGTCAGTAACTAAAGTTGCCAAATAACTCTAAATCTAGCATATAGGACCTGCTTCAAATTATCACTTTTACGCTCAACATACCCACTTCACATGCGCTCTCACTCCAGAATGGTTAAAATGTTCTTTCTATTTTATTCAGCTAAATTCAATTATATTGATCTGACTATAAAATCATATAATATAAAATAATGGCACTGGAGTTATAAGCATATCTTGTCTACTAAATGAACGAGCCTACAGCCTATGGCATGGCGCATAGCCAGATAACATACAGTAGGCCAACTCGTATTCTGTTTTTCTGAAATATATTTTCTTCAAATCGTAACCTTCCTAAAATAAATAATTTATTGTCATGGTGTATATTTAGACCTTTTTAAATGTGGATGTTCCAAAGGCGTGCCTAAGCGGCATGTATGCAGCCAGTATGCGTGGAGGCCTGGAGATGCTAAACGTTTTTATGTTAATTAACGCTCAATTAGAGTGAGACTGGCACTTATAAGCAGGCTTTTGCATGACAATAACCGTCTGACAAAATGTTATGACCGCCACTGCCCTAGCTGTATGTCATATGTTTAGTTCATATGGTGACATTCTTAACTGTATCTTTAACCAGGGGGCATTTTCCCAAAAGCGAATTAGTCTTCTCAATTAGCCCAGACAGACGATGGTCCTGAGTTCACCTTGTCAGCTCGGATGTTCGAACCAGCGACCTTCCGGTTACTGTCCCAACACTCTTAACTGCAAGGCTACCTGTCGCCTATGACATCATCACCAGTTACATGCATGTTAAAGACGGTCTTCATTAGCCACAGATTTATCAGAAATTATCAGTCTCTCAAACAGCACGTTAGTATGAGAAAAATTGCCTGGGAAGAGTTAGATTAATCGGTTCTATAGGTCAAGTGGTCCAGGTCCAATTCTCCACTGAATATCACTACTGTGAACCACATGTTATTGGCACCACATAGATAGACTACAGTATGTTATTGGCTTCTGTTTAGGCCGAATCGCTCAATCTCTCACTCTTGAATCTCAAAGCCCAAAGCTACAGTACTGTTGGTCTGAATCCTTTCTGTATTTAATTTCACGCTGCAATTAAAACCTCTCCTTTAGTAGATGGCACTTTATGAAGAGGTGTTTGAACACTGATTGGGATACAGACATCAGTTCTGATTCATTGGTCCCTTTTCAGGATGAAAATATCTTTATGACAGCTTAGATGGACCCTAATTATGGTTAACTGTAACCATTGATATTTGAATCCCTTTCCATGGCATTTTACGCCCTTTGTACGGTCCTCCTTCAATTAGAAGGAAAGGCAAAGTCTTTGTGTGCTTGTTTGTGTCTCCCCTGGTTAAAGGATGAGTCTTCATTATTCTCTGCTCTGCTTCTACAGCTCGGCCTCTACAGTGTGCGTCCCAAATGGCACCATTTTCCCTATTTAGTGCGCTACTTTAATAGGGAATACAGTGCCGTTTAGGACACAGTCACAATGTCCTCTTGTAGGTTTAGAGGGTGTTTACACATCACCTGACTTGCAGATTGTCAGGTTTGTTTGAAAAATTGCATTCCCCTCTACAACCTTTCGTACCACATATAAGCCTCTGTTATTTTCTAGACACGTTGAGGAAAAACTTTGTAAATGTGACTGCATCCAGACGACTGTCAGGTCTGCCATTGGCATGTCTCTGAGCGTCTGTCTGTCTATCCCTCAACGTTAAGTACAGTGTCAAGAGTGAAAGGGCTTGAAGAACTCTTTGGTTTGACTTGAAAAGTGTTTGACTGTCTGTCTCCAATAACAGTAATCACAGAGCTAGCAGCAGCAGGGTGGCTAACTGTCAATTAAACCGTCATGTCCACTTCCCAGTTTACCTGGGAAAGCTATGTGGTAACTCCTCTCTGAACATACCACTGGCTTTACCTGTTTCACTCTCTACTGCACCCTCCCACTCTCCACTGTAACCTCCCACTCTCTACTGCACACTCCCACTGCCCACTCCCACTCTCCACTGCCCACTCCCACTCTCCACTGTCCACAGCACACTCCCACTCTCTACCTGTACACTCCCACTCTCGACTGCACACTCCCACTCTACTGCACTCCCTACCTGCAGTAGTGCACTCCATCCTGCCCCATATCCATCCACATGACAGCCCTTCCGTGCGGAAAGCAGCCTCTGCTACAGCAGCGGGCTAGATACCTGTAGTACAGTTGTGCAATGGAATGTGCACTAGGAGCGGCCAGTGCGTTCTAATGGGAGATGTCATCTCTCCTCCACCTATGAACTCTCTGTGGAAACTGGAGATGCGTGCAGCATTCATCAAGTGTTCATTAAACAAGCTCCAGTGTTGGGTAACACTCCCCGGCTGCTAATCTGCGCCTGCTGGATCATTTACTTCTCGGCAGGGAGGAGGGGCTCAGACTGCTCCACAAGGCCGGGGCCTATTCAAAGACCTCCCCCTCCTCCACTCATCATTTCCCTGTACCACTTCACTGCCAAGGCTGCTGCTAAGTTTACCGCCTTGTAAACTGCCTGCCGAGGTAGAGAATAATGATGTTGTTTTGGTTTTACCTCCTTCACCTCCCTACAATTATTGGAATAGCAGAGTGGTTTCCAAGTCTTATTTTTCCATATCTCCAGGCTAGGAGGAGATACGAATGTCTAATAAGATGGAGCGAGCACAAGGAACTCATTTTCATCCTTGGATACCTCTTGATGAGTACGGATGTTAGTTAGGAAGACTGGTAGCCATTTTGGTTCTACATCCTTTCCGCCTTTGTTCCTAGTTTCCTCTGCTAAGTGGTTTGTTGTTCAGACAATTTGTTGCAGGCCTCCCCGAGTTCAAACCCTACATATATCGCCGTGTTCTGATCGAACTGAACAATGCCGCTCGGCTGTTAAGTCAATTGCCATTGGAATAATCATCGTTGAGGTTTTTAAAAACACCCACTCATTTATACCATTATCAAAAGGCATCGGGGTATATGACATGATATAGCCTACTGTACAGTAACAATTATGGTGAAATGGAAATTGAGAGAGGAGGATTTAGCCTAGCAGTAAGGGTATCTCTGCATGCCAATATGGTAGCATAGAAAAATGTGGTGGTTTATATGGCTAAGTCTGACACTTGGCCAGGGTCCGTATATGTCACGCTACCCAGAGTAGTGCTGATTTAGGATCAGTTTTGCCTTTCAGATCACAATGAATAAGATCACATGGACAGGGGTGGCCTGATCCTAGATCAGCACTCCTACTCTGAGACGTTTGATACATACGGGACCCTGGTCTCCTATTCTTCGTCTGAAATTACTCATCAGAGGCCTCAACTGTAGCAGAACAGAGAAGAAAAGACATCACATCATCTTTCATATCTATTAAAATATTTAGCCTATGTTTAATTAAAATGCTTTATTGTCTTGGCAACAATACAGGCATTCCTGGCATACATACAACTAGGGCTGGGCGGTATACTGTATTTTACAGTATACCTGTGTAACAGTGTAGGTTCCGTCCCTCTCTTCGCCCCAACCCGGGCTCGAACCAGGGACCCTTGCACACATCAACAACTGACACCCCACGAAGCATCGTTACCCATCGCGCCACAAAAGCCGCAGCCCTTGCAACGCTAGGGGAAACCCTACTTCAAGTCTCAGAGCGAGTGACGTCACTGATTGAAATGCTATTAGCGCGCACCACCGCGAACTAACTAGCCATTTCACATCGGTTACACCTGTATTGATGCACGGACCGGTTTGGGTTTTTACTTTACCTTCTATAAGGTTTTTCAATATTTTATTTGTTAAATGTGATACGGCGTGTGAAATGTCCATTTTTATAGTTTACTTCTTGAGTCATTTCTCTCCTCTCTCTCTCTCCATGCCACTTTCCACACAGTCCTAGCCCTTCACTCAAGAAGCACATTTGTTGTTCCTCGATCACGAGACACTTGTGTTCAGTCTCTTCATGGTTAATGCAGCACATGCAACAATGTTGATGACAACGATGCTATTTTCATATAAATCCACTAGCGTTCTATAATTACACTATTAGTTTGTGTTTCTTGCATCTGCAAACAGCTAGTTTGTCTTTTCTTAGCAAGGTGGGCCTAAATTTGTTTAGCCGCTAATGCTAATCGCTAGCTAGCAAATACATTTACTAAGTCAGAGCAAACGTAATTAGCTATACAGCCTGATAATACTAGTGATAGTGTAGACCTAAATCTGCATGTTTTTTGTGCAACAGTATCTTCTAAATCAAAGAGGAATACTCTTTAGACCACTGCAATTTAGCTGGTACACCATTGACATTTTTATCACTCAACTTTCTAGAGTTTCCCCCTTTAGTTAACACTATCAACGTGAGAATTGTGATGAAATCCACGCAATATTAGCCACTTTCAATACAACATACAGAAACCAAATGAACAATGCAAGACGTATTAGTATGCAAAACTAACGATGCAAGAGATTTTGTTGTAGGCAAAACGTGTCGGAGTAGGATTCTATTGCGTTGACATGCACAACTCAGACTGGTGCGGCATAACCAAGATGCACTTGTTTTGAGATCAAAGCGAGAGCTGCATGTAGCCATGTGTGTACATACATTTTGTTTGTATCCTTTGCTAGTTAGTGAGTTATTTGCCCAGTTATATACAATTTGTAGTCAGTATCGGGGGAGTGATTGCTTCCTACAAATCAAATCAAATGTATTCCTATAGCCCTTCTTACATCAGCTGATATCTCAAAGTGCTGTACAGAAACCCAGCCTAAAACCCCAAACGGCAAGCAATGCAGGTGTAGAAGCACTACAAGAGCACAGAACAAGTACATTTCTAGACATTTTTGAAAAGCAGGTCTGCTAAAGAGCTTAATTTTTTTGTCTTAAAGGAGCAGTGTTGTATTTTGAGACCGGTTTGAATAAGCTAAGTAGCCAATAGGCATAATTTGTTTGATTCTCTGTAATAATGGTATGGGAATAATAATGCATTTTATTTTATAAAGTGGTTTCTTGCATCAAACAACACAACAACATGTTCAGTCACCTCCTAGTCTGGAGGTGGATAAACTGGTTAATGTCAAACCCTTCATGTTTTTTTTCAAAAGGCATGGAACAACTCTACCTACATGTACATACTACCTCAGCTAACCGGTGCCCCCGCACATTGACTCTGTACCGGCACCCCCTGTATATGTTATTTTTTTTACTGCTCCTCTTTAATTACTTGTTACTTTTATCTCTTATTCTTATCCATATTTTTTTAAACTGCACTGTCGGTTAGGGGCTCGTAAGTAAGCATTTCACTGTAAGGTCTACGACGCATGTGACTAATAACATTTTATTTGATTTCATTTCGTTTGTAGGCCTACATTGAACACCACATATTGGCTGCTATTGTAGGCTGACTGATAGAACAGCTACTTCCATGCTAAACTGTTATGGTATGCATTTTATCCATTGTTTTTGATGGTAGCTAATTATTCATTAATTATTCATTAATTATTTCAGTGATTTTTCCAGTGATGATGTCGATGTCTCATGGATGGTGGGGTATGCAAAATGGGTCAACTTTGAGCACCTGTATCTCTTGGATACTTTGGCATTCAGGTCCAAAAAGTCACTTTCTGAGCACTTCCACAATGGGAAAATATGTATGGAAGGTTTTGTTCAAATCAAAAGATGTGCTATCAACAATTGTTTGAATTCAAATGGATTGAATTACCCTGCCAAGGTTGTTCTTCTTAGACCAATTCGGTAAAAAAAACTTGAGGTATATGATCACACCGGTAATATAACAGTTGTTGTGTTAATGGTGAGGCACAGCTGAGTGAGCATTTTTTATTTTACTGGACTGATGGTGCCTGCATCTTATGGTCAGTTTCAGAGGAGGTAGGAAGAGAGCAGCAGAGAGGTCAGCCTCTCACCGTCCCTCTGCTCTCCCGTCCTCCCTCCGCTGAGCTGACCAAAAAGGGGACACCATCTTCCAGCTGATGGCGAAACTCAAGTCGCACCACATTATTTCAGCCCCACGCACAAATTCACGTTTTTTGTATTCCTCGATATTAAAAATACACAAGCCGCTAATAATAACAATGCAAGCCTATCGATACATGTTGCTACTCATTCATTGCAGCTGCAGTGCTGGTTGTAGCATGAGTGGAAGAGTGAGTGGAAGTTGAGAGAATTGCATTTTACAAGTGTTGAATAAAAAGTGTTGACAGTGAGGGATAAAAATGTAAACTCATAAAAACAGCAGCTCTTTGCTGTATTCATTGACAGTCTTTCTCTAGTCATGTTTTTTTACAGGGGTGTGCGCTCAGCCCCCTCATGTACCCTGTTCACCCATGACTGCGTGGCTACGCACGTCTCCAACTCAATCATCAATTAGTCAATCAAATGTATTTATAAAGCCCTTGTCACAGCAGATGTCACAAAGTGCTTATACAGAAACCCCAAACAGCAAGCTATGCCGATGTAGAAGCACAGTGGCTAGGAAAAACTCACTAGAAAGGCAGGAACTTTGGAAGAAACCTAGAGAGGAACCAGGCTCTGGGGGGTGGCCAGTCCTCTTCTGGCTGGTTTAGATTATAAGAGTACATGGCCATTAAGGCCAGATTGTTCTTGAATATGTTCAAACGCTCATAGATGACCAGCCGGGTCAAATAATAATCACAGTGGTTATAATAATCACATTGGTTGTAGAGGGTGCAACAGGTCAGCACCTCAGGAGTAAATGTCAGTTTAGCCGAGCATTCAGAGGTCAAGACAGCAGGTGAGCGAGAGAGAGGGGGAGAGCAAGAGAGTCGAAAACATAAAGAACAGGTCAGGATTCCATAGCCGCAGGCAGAACGGTTGAAACTGAAGCAGCAGCATGACCAGGTGGACTGGGGACAGCCAGGAGTCATCAGGCCAGGTAGTCCTGAGGCATGGTCCTAGGGCTCAGGTCCTCCGTGAAGGGAGGGAAAGGAGAGAGAGAGAGAATTTGAGGGAGCATTCTTAAATTCACACAGGACCCCAGATAAGACAGGAGAATTACACCAGATATAACAGACTGACCATAGCCCCCCCGGCACATAGAGTATTCCAGCATAGATACTGGAGGCTGAGACGGGGGGTCAGGGGACACTGTAGCCCCGTCCGACGGTACCACTGGACAGGGTCAACCAGGCAGGATATAACCCCACCCACTTTTCCAAAACACAGCCCCCATACCACTAGATGGATATTAACAGACACACTAATTTACTACCCTGAGACAAGGCTGAGTACACCGCACAATCCCGAGGGGGTGCAAAACCAGACAGGAAGATCAGGTCAGGGACTCAACCCACTCAAGTGACGCACCCTCCTAGGGACGGCATGGAAGAGCACTAGAAGATGGAAAAAAGCTGCCATTGAAATATTCTTGATATGTTCATCACAAGAGAGATCAGGGTCCAGTGTAAAGCCGAGGTCCTTCACAGTTTTATTTGAGACGACTGTACAACCATCAAGATTAATTGTCAGATCCAACGGCAGACCTCTTTGTTTCTTGGGGCCTAGAACTAGCATCTCTGTTTTGTCTGAGTTTAAATGTAAAAAATCATCAAGTTTGCTGACAACACAACAGTGGTATGACTGATTACAGCCTACAGGGAGGAGGCACCACTTGGCAGAGTGGTGCCAGGAAACATCAAACAAAACAAAGAAGCTGATCGTGGATTACAGGAGAGAGAACACGCCCCCATCCACATTGACGGGCCGCAGGGGAGAGGGTCAGAAGCTTCAAGTTCCAGGAATGGTCCCTCCACACAGACAGTGGGGAAGAAGGCGCTACAGCACCTTTTCAACCTCAGCAGGCTGAAGAAATTTGGCTTGGCCCCTAAGACCCTTACAAACTTCTACAGATGCACCATCAAGAGCATTCTGTCAGGCTATACCACCACTTGGTACGGCAACTGAATCGCCCACAACCGCAGGGGTCTTCAGAGGGTGGTGCGGTCAGACCAACACATCACCGGGGACACACTGCCTGCCCTCCAGGATATCTACAGCACCCGGTGTCACAGGAAGACCAAGAAGATCATCAAGGACCTCAGCCGCCATGGCCTGTTCACCCTGCTACCATCTATAAGGCGGAGACCGTACAGGTGTATCAAAGCTGGGGCCGTGAGATTGGAAAACAGCTTCCATCTCCAGCCTATCAGACTATTAAAGGGACATAAAAAAAGTCACTTCATTTTCATCATCTCTAGCACCACCCCAACATCATCATATGTGAAAAAAAGTCTCTATGTTTTGTAGCAACAAAGATAGAGAAATGTTTTCAATGATATCATCAGTGTGCATCGTTTGATGTTTAGCAAATTATGAGTAGGCATTGCCTACTAATTGTCTACTAATTGGTTGATGAGTCTCAGTTTTGGATTTATTCCATCTTTCGACAGTGTGCGAGTCTTCATATCTTCACATTCTTATTTTGACTCCTACGCACCTGGAACCGACACTATTCAGTAGTAAGGACCTTAAAAGAGTGCAGATGGCCTCATATACTGTATTCTAGTCATGGCTCATCCTATATAACTACTGTTGTACACACCTTTTCTATTCATATACTGTCCATACTGTCTATACACACCATCACACACACACACACACACACACACACACACACACACACACACACACACACACACACACACACACACACACACACATATATATATATATACACTACTGTTCAAAAGTTTGGGGTCACTTAGAAATGTCCTTGTTTTTGTCCATTAAATGTCCATTAAAATAACATCAAATTGATCAGAAATACCGTGTGGACATGTTAATGTTGTAAATGATTATTGTAGCTGGAAACGGCAGATTTTTATGGAATATCTACAGGCGTACAGAGGCCCATTATCAGCAACCATCACTGCTATGTTCCAATGGCACGGTGTGTTCGCTAATCCAAGTTTATCATTTTAAAAGGCTAATTGATTATTAGAAAACCCTTTTGCAATTATGTTAGCACAGCTAAAAACTGTGGTCATGATTAAAGAAGCAATAAAACTGGCCTTCTTCAGACTAGTTGAGTATCTGGAGCATCAGCATTTGTGGGTTTGATTACAAGCTCAAAATGGCCAGAAACAAAGACTTTTCTTCTGAAACTCGTCAGTCTATTCTTGTTCTGAGAAATTAAGGCTATTCCATGCGAGAAATTGAAGATCTCGTTCAATGCTGTGTACTACACCCTTCACAGAACAGCGCAAACTGTCTCTAACCAGAATAGAAAGAGGAGTGGGAGGCTCCGGTGAACAACTGAGCAAGAGGACAAGTACATTAGAGTGTCTAGTTTGAGAAACAGACTAGAGGTCGACTGATTATGATTTTTCAACTCTGATACCGATTATTGGAGGACCCAAAAAAGCCAATACCGATTAATCAGACGATTTTTATAAATATATTTATAATAATGGCAATTACAACTATACTGAATGAACAATGAACACTTTTATTTTAACTTAATATAATACAGAAATAAAATCAATTTAGTCTCAAATAAAAAATGAAAAAAATGAAACATGTTCAATTTGGTTTAAATAATGCAAAAACACTGTGTTGGAGAAGAAAGTGCCATTTTAAAAACCTAATGTTTAAGTTCCTTGCTCAGAACATGTGAACATATTATAGCTGGTGGTTCCTTTTAACATGAGTCTTCAATATTCCCAGTTAAGAAGTTTTTGGTTGTAGTTATAATAGGAATTATAGGACTATTTCTCTCTATACCATTTGTATTTCATATACCTTTTCAGTATTGGATGTTCTTATAGGCACTTTAGTATTGCCAGCCTAATCTCGTGAGTTGGTAGGCTTGAAGTCATAAACAGCGCTGTGCTTCAAGCATGGCTAAGAGTTGCTGGCAAACGCAGTAAAGGGCTGTTTGAATGAATGCTTACGAGCCTGCTGCTGCCTACCACCGCTCAGTCAGACTGCTCTATTAAATATCAAATCATATACTTAATTATAATATAATAAACACACAGAAATACACTAATATGGTCAAATCTGGAAACTATCATTTCGGGGAAAAAATAGTTTTTTCTTTCAGTGAAATACGGAACCGTTCCGTATTTTATCGAATGGGTGGCAACCCTAAGTCTAAATATTGCTGTTACATTGCATAACCTTCAATGTTATGTTATAATTATGTAAAATTCTGGCAAATGAATTACGGTCATTGTTAGGAATAAATAGTCTTCACACAGTTCGCAACGAGCCAGGCGGCCCAAACTGCTGCATATACCCTGACTCTGCTTGCACTGGATGCAAGAGAAGTGACATAATTTCCCTAGTTAATATTGCCTGCTAACATACATTTATTTTAACTACATATGCAGGTTAAAATAATATACTTGTGTATTGATTTTAAGAAAGGCATTGATGTTTATGGTTAGGTAAATTTGTGCAGTGATTGTGCTTTTTCGTGAACGCGCTTTTGTTAAATCATCACCCGTTTGGCGAAGTTGAAGTAGGCTGTGATTCGATGATAAATTAACAGGCACCCCATTGATTATATGCAACACAGAACAAGTTAGTTAACCTAGTAATATCATCAACCATGTGTAGTTAACTAGTGATTATGTGAAGATTGATTGTTTTTTATAAGATAAGTTTACTGCTAGCTAGTAACTTACCTTGGCTCCTTGCAGCCACAAGGTCCTTTTCATGCAGCACTCCTGTAACAGGTGGTCAGCCTGCCACGCAGTCTCCTCGTAGATTGCAATGTAATCAGACATAATCGGCATACAAAAAGGCCGATTACCCATTGTTATGAAAACTTGAAATCGTCCCTAATTAATCGGCCATGCCGATTAATCAGTCGACCTCTAAAACAGACGCCTCACAAGTCCTCAACTGGCAGCTTCATTAAATAGTATCCGCAAAACACCAGTCTCAACATCAACAGTGAAGAGGCGACTACGGGATCCTGGCCTTCTAGGCAGTGTTGTAAAGAGTGGCCCTATTTGGTAAAAGACTAAGTCCATATTATGGAAAGAACAGCTCAAATAAGCAAAGAGAAACGACAATCCATCATTACTTTAAGACATGAAGGTCAGTCAATACGGAACATTTCAAGAACTTTAAATGTTTCTTTAAGTGCAGTTGCAAGAACCATCAAGCGCTATGATGAAACTGGCTCTCATGAGGACCGCCACAGGAATGGAAGACCCAGAGTTACCTCTGCTGCAGAGGATAAGGTCATTAGAGTCACCAGCCTCAGAAATTGCAGCCCAAATAAATGCTTCACAGAGTTCAAGTAACAGACACATTTCAACATCAACTGTTCAGAGGAGACTGTGTGAATCAGGCCTTCATGGTCAAATTGCTGCAAAGAAACCACTACTAAAGGACACCAATAAGAAGAAGAGACTTGCTTGGGCAAAGAAACACAAGCAATGGACATTAGACCGGTGGAAATTTGTGCTTTGGTCTGATGAGTCCAAATTGGAGATTTTTGGTTCCAACCACCGTGTCTTTGTGAAATGTGGTGTGGGTGAACGGATGATCTCCGCATGTGTATTTCCCACCGTAAAGCATGGAGGAGGAGGAGGTGTGATGGTGTGGGGGTGCTTTACTGGTGACACTGTCTGTGATTTATTTAGAATTCAAGGCACACTTAACCAGCATGGCTACCAAGCATTCTGCAGCGATACGCCATCCCATCTGGTTTGGGCTCAGTGGGACTATCATTTTGTTTTTCAAAAGAACAATGACCCAACACACCTCCAGGCTGTGTAAGGGCTATTTTACCAAGAAGGAGAGTGATGGAGTCCTGCATCAGATGACCTGGCCTCCACAATTCCCCGACCTCAGCCAAATTGAAATGGTTTGGGATGAGTCGGACCGCAGACTGAAGGAAAAGCAGCCAAGAAGTGGTCAGCATATGTGGGAAATCCTTCAAGACTGTTGGAAAAGCATTCCAGGTGAAGCTGGTTGAGATAATGCCAAGAGTGTGCAAAGCTGTCATCAAGGCAAAGGGGGGCTATTTGAAGAATCGCCAATATAAAATATATTTTGATTTGTTTAGCACTTATTTGGTTACTACATGATTCCATATGTGTTATTTCATAGTTTATGTCTTCACTATTATTCTACAATTATTCTGCAATGATACTGTATATAATGTTCTGGACTCTGACATTGCTCGTTCTGATATTTTTTCATTATTGTATTGCTAGATATTTTACACTTTTTTTCTCTGCACCTGTGATAGCATAGACTTTGATTTGATTTAAACATTTTGAAATCTCACAGTATCAACTTTTAACTTTGCTGTTTGCTTGAGGAAGCTGCAGACACGGTTATCTGAGCTATCTGATCGACCAGCGGTAGGCCTATTTGTGCACTTGATTTGCTCTCCGGTGACAGTTTGTACCTTCAGACACATGAAATGGTTCAAAATAGGAACACTTCGCCTACCTAGTGCACAGGGCAGCTGAATCAGGTGCACCTACCGCCAACAGCGTGAGACAAATTTAAAAAACTAGGAACACAAGGCTTTATCTTTGGGTTTGGCTAACGACTAGGAATGGTGACCACTGACTTAGGCTATATCACAGGACATACTTCACAAGACATGGTTAGACAGATATTAGTATACTGTAGATACTGTAGGCCTAGGTCCGAGTGCATGGCAGTCATGCAATAGGCTTGATAAGATCTTAACTGGTAGCAGGCCTATACTTAATTCAATATTACAGTCTATTTATCGCCTTTTTTATAGTCCTTTATTTCCGTCTCGAGGCTCTTCATGAGGTTTGTGTGATGGGTCAGTTGATGACACTGAAGCCAATATCAGTTTTTTGGTTTGTGTGAGAGAATTGGTTTCAGTGAAAAGGGTCAGTAATGGCATTAATGCTGCTGTTTGACTATCAGGCCTTGAAATACATCCACAGGTACACCTCGAATCTACTCAAATTATGTCAATTAGCCTATCAGAAGCTTCTAAACGCATGACATCATTTTCTGGAATTCTCCAAGCTGTTTAAAGGCACAGTCAACTTAGTGTATGTAAACTTCTGACCCACTGGAATTGTGATACAGGGAATTATATGTGAAATAATCTGTCTGTAAACAATTGTTGGAAAAATTACTTGTGTCATGCACAAGGTAGATGTTCTAACCGACTTGCCAAAACTATAGTTTGTTAACAATAAATTTGTGGAGTGGTTGAAAAACGAGTTTTAATGACTCCAACATAAGTGTATGTAAACTTCAAACTGTACACAAGTATTCAGACCATTTACTCAGTACTTTGATGAAGCACCTTTGACAGGGATTACAGCATCAAGTCTTCTTGGGTATGACGCTACAAGCTTGGCACATCTGTATTTGGGGAGTTTCTCGCATTCTTCTCTGCAGATCCTCTGCAGAGAAGAGGATCTGCAGGTTGGATGGGGAGTGTTTCTGCACAGCTATTTTCAGGCCTCTCCAGACATGTGCAATCGGGTTCAAGTCTGGGCTCTGGCTGGGCCACTCAAGGACATTCAGAGACTTGTCCCGAAGCCACTCCTGCGTTGTCTTGGCTGTGTGCTTAGGGTGGTTGTGTTGTTGGAAGGGGAACCTTCGCCCCAGTCTGAGGTTCTGAGCAGGTTTTCATCAAGGATCTCTCTTTACTTTGCTCAGTTCATCTTTTCCTCGATCCTGACTAGTCTCCCAGCTCCTGCCGCTGAAAAACATCCCCACAGTGTGATTCTACCACCACCGTGCTTCACTGTAGGGATAGTGCCAGGTTTTTCTCCAGACGTGGCGCTTGGCATTCAGGCCAAAGAGTTCAATCTTGGTTTCATCAGACCAGAAAATCTTGTTTCTCATGATCTGAGAGTCTTTAGGTGCCTTTTGGCCATCTCCAAGCGAGCTGTCATGTGCCTTTTACTGAGGAGTGGCTTCCATCTGGCCACTCTACCACAAATGTCTGATTGGTGGAGTGCTGCAGAGATGATTGTCCTTCTGCAAGGTTCTCCCATCTCAACAGAGGAACTCTAATGCTTTGTCAGAGTGACCATCGAGTTATTGGTCACCTCCCTGATCAAGGCCTAGTGGTTAGAGCGTTGGGCCAGTAACCGAAAGGTTGCTGGATCGAATCCCCGATCGAATCCCCGAGCTGACATGTCATGCCCTGACCTGAGAGAGCCGTTTTTCTCTGTTTGGTTAGGTCAGGGTGTGACATGGGGTGGGCATTCTATGTGTTGTATGTCTATGTTGTTTTTTCTTTGATTGGCCGAGTATGGTTTCCAATCAGAGGCAGCTGTCATTTGTTGTCTCTGATTGGGAATCATACTTAGGCAGCCATTTTTCCCACAGTCAGTTGTGGGATCTTGCCTAAGTGTTGCATGTTTTTGCACGCATAGCTTTTTGTTCGTTGTATTGTTTATTGTTTTTGCTGGTTCACATTGAAAATAAAATATGATGAACCCAACTCACGCTGTGCCTTGGTCTACCCTTAATGACAAACGTTACAGACAAGGTGAAAATATGTCATTCTGTCCCTGAGCAAGGCAGTTAACCCACTGTTCCCCGGGCGCTGAAGACGTGGATGTCGATTATGGCAGCCCTCCGCACCTCTCTGATTCAGAGGGTTTGGGTTAAATGTGGAAGACACATTTCAGTTGAATGCATTCAGTTGTACAACTGACTAGGTATCTCCCTTTCCCTTCTCCCCCGATTGCTCAGTTTGACCTCTAGGAATAGTCTTGGTGGTTCTAAACTCCTTCCATTTAAGAATGATGGATGCCACTGTGTTCCCGCGGACCTTCAATGCTGCAGACATCTCCATGGAAACAGGATGCACCTGAGCTCAATTTCAAGTCTCATAGGGTCTGAATGCTTATGTAAATAAGGTATTTCTGTTTTTTATTTGTAATACATTTGCAAACATTTCTTAAAACCTGTTTTCACTTTGTCATTATGGGGTATTGTGTGAAGATAAAAACATTTTTTAATCCATTTTAGTATAAGGCTGTAACGTAACAAAATGTGGTAAAAGTCAAAGGGTCTGAATACTTTCCAAAGGCACTGTATATATTACTATTACTTACAGCTGCTACAGTATCACGGTTGCTATGAATGTCCTGGCACAAACCACCACCTCTTATATCTGTCAGAATTCACAATTTATGGGGTGTTCAAAATCAGTTTAGGAGAAGAAGGTCTGACTTTCACACTTCTGTTAGCAACTTTATAGGATGGTTAAAATGTCTGCTTTACGCCTCTTCTGTAAACTCAGTCTGGACAGGAATTTTCGTCACGTTTTCTCATCACCAGCTGGCCCAGACTGAGTTACCAAAGGGATCAAGTCCCAAATGGCACCATATTTCCCTTTGTAGTGCACTACTTTTGAACAGGGCCTATAGGGCTCTGATCGAAAGTAGTGCAATATTTAGGGAATAGGGTGCCATTTTGGACACAATCTGGCACTCTGAGACACTTAGGGGAGGATTTGATGAGAAGTCTCCAATTATGAGCTCTGAAAGCCTGCTTTAGACAAGTGCTAAGAAAAGTATATTGCATCCATCTCTTGGAGACACAAAAAACCTGGGAAAATGTTAAGGCAGACAATACAGACAAGCGTTCAACAAACAAATACGCCTACCTGGGTGTTCTTTTCTCTTGAGCTTTCCTCTATACTTATATTGGTCTTTGGATTTATATTTATTTTTACATGACACACTCTGATGAGGTGCTCTACAGGCGTGTTCTTTGTGCTAACAATTGCACATAAATGGGCAGATTTTTGGACATAATGAAATAGTGAAAAAACGAAACAACGTTCACCTTTGTTCTTGACTCCTTTGCGGCGTTTGAAACAAAGTACTGTTCCATCTCTGGCTTCATAATGATGAGTAGTGTTCCTCTGCCTCTGCTGCTCCATAGTCCCACTGATTACCGTTGATTTGTTGTCAAAGGGATGAATTAAGGCTGCTGTATCTCATACGTAATGTGCAGATCTGTTTTTATTACAGGTATTTGGCTGGCTAATAAATGCCACAGCTGTCAGGATAGCTAAGCAACTGCATCATTACTGCCTAAAGTGTTGTGGCTCAGCTCGGTGACCCCAATTTCACACAGCACACACAGCGGTACACAGCACGTCAGATGTCACACTGGTTTGTAAATGATAACAGGTTGACATTTACATCAGTGACTTTACATGGGTCACCCAGTAGGCTATTTCTCATCAATCTAGTGTTATTTTTAATGGGAATTGTTAAACTGGCTAAATAACAAATCTCTCAAAATTGTGAGCAGTACAGTAGAAAATGTGGTGTGAGTTTTTTTGAGAATGATTCAGGGTTACACTATAAGGAGCCTAACTATGAGCAAGGCTCTTCTATGCCAGAACTGAGGTGTGTGTGTGTCTGTGAGTGACTGAAGTGACTAAGCCATCACTGGCCCCTGGCTTCCTTTCCATGCCCAGAGGTCTGCACAGAGATATGGAGACAGGAGAGCACAAAGATGCCCTCTTTATAGGATCCTTATGAGAGCTAGGCGCCGTGGAGGTAACTGGGGAGTGGGCCCTGGTCAAAAGTACTGCACTATATAAGGAATAATGTGCGATTTGGGACGTAGTCCCCTGTGTGTGCCAGCTCTGTGATGACTAACCTGCACAGCCTCAGGTAAAAGAGCCAGGCCGCAGCATTAAACTTCTTCGGGATCGGTGTTCCGTCCATGGTACGGTTGGGCTAGCGTAGGCAAATGCGATTAGCATAAGGTTGTAGGTAACAAGAAAATTTCCCAGGACATAGACATATCTGATATTGGCAGAAAGTTTAAATTCTTGTTAATCTAACTGCACTGTCCAATTTACAGTAGCTATTACAGTAAAATAATACCATGCTATTGTTTGAGGAGAGTGCACCATTTTGAACATGAAAAGTTATTAATAAACAAATTAGGCACATTTGGGCAGTCTTGATACAACATTTTGAACAGAAATGCAATGGTTCATTGGATCAGTCTAATACACTGCCATCTACTGGCCAAAATCTAAATTGCACCTGGGCTGGAATAATACATTATGGCCTTTCTCTTGCATTTCAGAGATGATGGTACCAAAAAAAAATTATCTTTTACCAGATCTATTGTATTATATTCTCCTACATTCCTTTCACATTTCCACAAACTTCAAAGTGTTTCCTTTCAAATAGTACCAAGAATATGCATATCCTTGCTTCAGGGCCTGAGCTACAGGCAGTTAGATTTGGGTATGTCATTTTAGGCAACAAAAAAAAGGGGTGGATCCTTAAGCAGCACAGGCAAGGCAGATTCGACCTAGGAGCACCGGTAGCTAGCTCTCAGCGCTCTCTTCTCTCTCGCTCCATTTCCCTTTTTCTCTCGCTCTCTGCCTCTGTTTGTCTCTCTCTCGGCAGGTTTCCATTGACCCAGGTTTATTTGACAAAAGCAACGTGTGTAATGAAAAAAGGAAATATAAGAGAAATGTTCTAAAGATCAACAAAAATGTTATCCGTTTGACGGGGGTGGATTTTTCTTTTGTCAAACTTTCTTTATTGCGTCAAAGAATGATGGAAACTGTGTTTTTCAAATAAATGAAGATTGACAAATAATTTCGAAGGTATATTTTGCAACCTGTATGGCGCAGCTGTCAATTTTTGGTCCTTAAATGAAACTGGTATACTTTTTTATTTATCATCATTTTCTTTAGCCAATTTTGGTCTTTAATGTAGGGACGACAGATAAGTTCCTTACCTTCTCCCCCTTCCACTTGCCGCCTCCATTTTTTTTGCGCTAATGGTGCAGTCAGTTCGTTGTTATTTTGGATAGAGCAGACATTTCCATATATTTTTGTTAACTGCATGTGTGACATAACTCCACCAGTCCTATTTATGATATAATTTACAAAGATTATACTGTTTGTTTAAAAAAAATCAACAAATAAAAAATATACAGTTGAAGTCCGAAGTTTACATACACCTTAGCCAAATACATTTAAACTCAGTTTTTCACAATTCCTGACATTTAATCCGAGTTAAAATTCCCTGTTTTAGGTCAGTTAGGATCACCACTTTATTTTAAGAATGTGAAATGTCAGAATAATAGTAGAGAGAATGATTTATTTCAGCTTTTATTTCTTTCATCACATTCCCAGTGGGTCAGAAGTTTACATACACTCAATTGATATTTGGTAGCATTGCCTTTAAATTGTTTAACTTGGGTCAAACGTTTTGGGTAGCCTTCCTCAAGCTTCCTACAATAAGTTGTGTGAATTTTGGCCCATTCAGTTCTTCCTACATATTTTATATTGGATTGAGGTCAGGGCTTTGTGATGGCCACTCCAATACCTTGACTTTGTTGTCCTTTTTGCCACAACTTTGGAAGTACAGTTGGGTTCATTGTCCATTTGGAAGACCCATTTGCGACCAAGCTTTAACTTCCTGACTGATGTCTTGAGATGTTGTTCAATATATCCACATCATTTTCCATGCTAATGATGCCATCTATTTTGTGAAGTGCACTCGTCCCTCCTGCAGCAAAGCACCTCCACAACATGATGCTGCCACCTCCGTGCTTCACGGTTTGGATGGTGTTCTTCGGCTTGCAAGCCTCCCCCTTTTTCCTCCAAACATAACGATGGTCGTTATGGCCAAACAGTTCTATTTTTGTTTCATCAAACCAGAGGACATTTCTCCAAAAAGTACGATCTTTGTCCCCATGTGCAGTTGCAAACCAATACCCTATCTTTTTATGGCAGTTTTTGAACAGTGGCTTCTTCCTTGCTGAGCGGTCTTTCAGGTTATGTCGATATAGGACTCGTTTTACTGTGGATATAGATGCTTTTGTACCGGTTTCATCCAGCATCTTCACAAGGTCCTTTTCTGTTGTTCTGGGATTGATTTTTACTTTTCGCACCAAAGTACGTTCATCTCTAGGAGACAGAACATGTCTCCTTCCTGAGCGGTATGAAGGCTGCGTGGTCCCATGGTGTTTATACTTGTGTACTATTGTTTGTACAGATGAACTTGGTACCTTCAGGCATTTGTAAATTGCTCCCAAGGATGAACCAGACTTGTGGAGGTCTACAATTTTTGGGGGGGATGTCTCAGTTGATTTATTTTGATTTTCCCATGATGTCAAGCAAAGAGGTACTGAGTTAGAAGGTAGGCCTTTAAATATATAGGTACATCTCCAATTGACTCAAATTATGTAAATTAGCCTATCAGAAGCTTCTAAAACCATGACATCATTTTCTGGATTTTCCAAGCTGTTTAAAGGCACAGTCAACTTCTCACCCACTGGAATTGTGATACAGTGAATTATAAGTGAAATAATCTGTCTGTAAACAATTGTTGGAAAAATTACTTGTGTCATGCACAAGGTAGATGTCCTAACCAACTTGCCAAAACAATAGTTTGTTAACAAGACATTTGAGAAGTGGTTGAAAAATTAGGTTTAATGACCACAACCTAAGTGTATGTAAACTTCCGACTTGAACTGTATTTTTTTTTAATCAATTATTATATTTGAGTTTAACCATAATATTTGTTGAAAATGTTTGTTCTGTTTTTTCTGGTGGATTAAACTGAAATTGCAACCAGCTTTCTCTTAATAATTGGACGAAGCATGCAGTTCATCATCAAGGATTTTTATGTTGAGTGTGGCATGAGATATCTTACAGTTAGATTTGGAATGCTTTGGAGTCCATACTAGGCATGATATCACCACCATGTCTTGTTTCTGGGCTTGTGTGTTAAACAGAGGGTGCTATTTGGGACACACATATCCTTACTTAAATTAGGTTGATTCAGTGAGTAGCACAGCATACATGTTTGTTCGATATGCTTCTTACTGAATGATCATTTCTATGTCGCCGTAACCATGATTCATGTCCGATAACATCCTCCATTTCCGTAGTGGCGCAGGTCACTCCTCTCTCCACCCGGGAGCAGGGGTCATCTAATAAAAGCTCCTGTGACATTAGTCTCTGAGGTCCATGAAAAGAGAAACATCACATTAATATTGCCTCTAGTAAAGCCCGGCTAGGACTCGTAGGGCACTCCCATCAGTGTCAAAGGTTACATTCTACACATACAGCCTGCTTTACAGGTAGCATCTTTATCTCACCTCCCCCTCCGATGGACAGGCCCACCGTCAACAGCACGCATTAGCGATTACATAGATAGCAATCAATGTCACATTGAAGGCAATTAAGCCCAGACAAGACTTCAGATGCTATCAAATTTGCCATTGCAGTGAATGCAGTAAATGCCTAGGGGTGGAGGTAGCTAGGACAGCAAGGCCAATGGAAAGGGACTGGTAGGTAATACAGTATACAGGAAGGATGGAGATGGACTGTTTGTTAGAGGATCTACCTAGAGATAAAATGCTCTGGCCAAAGACTCCCCAGACAGACAGTGTGTAATGATAATTTACAGTGTGTCTATGCTGCCATCTCAGGCTGCCTGTCTGTAGCATTGTAGCTTTGTCCCACCCCCCATTCCCTTTATAGTGTACTACTTTTGACCACTATAAAGGGAATAGTGTGCGATTTGAGACTCACTCACAAACAGGCAGAGGTAGTGATTGCTCCTCAGAGGCAGGTGGATCTTAGGCGCTTTAGAGGAGCCTGCTGGAACTGCCTGTCACAGCCCAGTAATAAAGGGCTCCCTGATGGATGCAGCTCGCAGCCTCGCATCGGACCAAACCCTCCATTTGGCCTGATTGCTGCTGAGCCTGGTTCTGTTGCGGGGGACAGGTCTGGTAGGGCTACCTGAAAACAGTAGTGCTCCTCACTGCATTAAGTAACTGTGAATGTACAGGAACTGTCTTTAAATATGAAGCACATAAAAGTGTTATTTTTACAAAGAATGAGGGAAATGTGGTTAAGTATGTAGGGTGTCTACCCACTCTGCCCAGTGTGGGTGAAAACACGCTTTACTTATGCTTTAAAATATATTTTACCAAGACTAGGGTTGCACATGGGGAATATTCATATGTGGAAACTTTCCTTGGGAATTAACCGGAATATATGGGAATTAACGGAAATATATGCAAATTAATATTAATACCATTTAAATGTAAATGTTTTTTTTTTGCATTGGATATATTTACCATATCATATGAAGACAGAAACATAAACCTTTTACCTTATCATAAGTAGAAATAATTGTAAATGATTCAATCCTTCCAATGGAAATAAAAAAAACTATTAAGTTATGAATTGAACTTTAATTCAATGAGTTGATTCTTCACATGGGATGATTTCACTGAACAACAAAAGAAAGGGAATATTGAATGATCCCCAATGATCCATCGCATCTCCCAAAAATGTTTTCAACATACATCTGTAAAATTACAGTCTAGAAACTAAAGCTTTGGTTGTCTTCCTCTCAGGCTTCCATGTCTTCTCCCTGGACCTCCTGAATGTCTACCTCTTGAACATCAGACTCTGAGGCCTCATCTTCACTGTCACTTTCCAACCTTGTTGAGGAGGGCTCATTGTCAAGCTCAAAAAGCCTCAAATTTGCCCACATTGCCACCAATTTTTCAACCTTGTATTGGTCAGCCTGTTGCGTGCTTTGGTGTGTGTGTTCTAAACATGACCAGTTGCGCTCTGGACGGCTGATATTGGTGGGATTTGGAGGATGATGGAGGCAACAGGGGAAAGAGCCTTAGATCCACAAAGTCCCTTCCACCAGGTGGCTGAGTGTTGGTACGACTGCCATATTGCATCTCCTATCCAAAGCTGTTGCATGGAAGTGTACTTCGCCAGACTGCCAAGAAACTTGCCCTTATCCAGGCCAAGGTGGCGAGACATGGTAGTGATGACACCATAGGCCTTGTTGATCTCTGCACCAGACAGGATGCTCTTGCCAGCATACTTGGGGTCCAACATGTACGTTGAGGCGTGCATGGGCTTCAGGCAGAAGTCTCCATGCTTTTTGATGTATTTCAGAACTGCAGTTTCCTCTGCTTGGAGCAACAGTGAAGTGGGCAGGGCAGTACGGATTTATTCTCTTACATTTGCAAGCAGAGTCTGAACATCAGACAGGATGGCATTGTCTCCCTCAATCCGTGCAATGGCTTCTGCTATAGGTTTTAGGAGTTTCAGGCTGCGTACCACTGTCAAAATACATAATCCAGGAGGATCCTCTTGATGGAGCTGTCCATATCGGCAGACTGTAATATGGCCATTTCTTGGAGAGACTCCTTCCCCTCGGAGGCTGTCAAACATGATGACAACACCACCCTAAATGGTGTTGCTGGACAGCTTCAATGTGGTGCTCTTATTCTTCTCACTTTGCTTGGTGAGGTAGATTGCTGCTATAACTTGATGACCCTTCACATACCTAACCATTTCCTTGGCTCTCTTGTAGAGTGTATCCATTGTTTTCAGTGCCAATGTGTCCTTGAGGAGCAGATTCAATGCATGAGCAGCAAAGCCAATGGTGTGATGTGAGGGTAGGACTCCTCTACTTTAGACCAAGCAGCCTTCATGTTTGCAGCATTGTCTGTCACCAGTGCAAATACCTTCTGTGGTCCAAGGTCATTGATGACTGCCTTCAGCTCATCTGCAATGTAGAGACCGGTGTGTCTGTTGTCCCTTGTGCTCTTGTAGAATACTGGTTGAGGGGTGGAGATGATGTAGTTAACTTCTTGGGGCTATGTGGGACGTTAGCGTGCCACCCGTGGCGCACCCTATCAATAGCAGGTGCATTTCAAGAGCGGCAAATTTGAAACCAAATAAATGTCAAAATTCAAATTTCTCAAACATACAACTAACTTACAGCCTTTGAAAGATAAACATCTTCTTAATCTAACCACGTTGTCCGATTTCAAAAAGGTTTTACGGGGAAAGCATAAAGTTAGGTTATGTTAGGAGAGTACATTGATAATAGCTGTGTGTAATGCATTGTCGATTCAAAGACAGGCGTCACCAAAACCATAAAATCAGCTAAAATTATGCACTAACCTTTTACAATCTCCATCAGATGACACTCCTAGGACATTATGTTAGACAATGCATGCATTTTTAGTTCTATCAAGTTCATATTTATATCTAAAAACAGCGTTTTACTATGGCGTTGATGTTCAGGAAATCGTTTCCCTCCAATACCGGCAGTCAAGTCATGACAACAAAATAATTAATTAATATTAGAAAACATTGGTAAAATATTATATTGTCATTCAAAGAATTATAGATTTACATCTCTTGAACGCAATGGACTTGCCAGATTTAAAATTAACCTTACTGGGAAATCACACTTTGCAATAATCTGAGCACTGCGCCAGAAAAATACGCATTGCGATACAGACTAACCGCCATGTTGGAGAGATCTAAAATCGAAAATACTATGTAAATAATCCATTACCTTTGATTCTCTTCATCAGATGTCACTTCCAAAGAATCCCAGGTCCATAACGAATGTAGTTTTGTTCAAAAAAGCTCATCATTTATGTCCAAAAACCTCCGTGTTGTAGCACATGATCTAAGCCAGCCGGACTTCACTTCACTTCAAGAACGGAAAAAATATATTTACGTTCGTTCAAACATGTCAAACGTTGTATCGCATAAATCATTAGGGCCTTTTTTAACCAGAACATGAATAAAATTCAAGGCGGACCATTGGGTTCTCTTTTAAAACGTTTCGGAATGAGAGTACCCACCATCAACCCGCGCGCCAGGTGTCTAATGGGCCATCACGTTCCAAGGCTCTTCTTCAGTCAGATCTCACTGTAGAAGACTCAAAACACTTTGTAAAGGCTGGGGACATCTTGTGGAAGCAATAGGAAGTGCCAAAACATTCCTCACCCCCTTTGTTTTTCAATGGTATAGGCTTAAAGTCAATTCAACACATCAGGTATCCACTTCCTGTCAGAATCTGTCTCAGGGTTTTGCCTGCCAAATGAGTTCTGTTATACTCACAGACACCATTCAAACAGTTTTAGAAACTTTAGGGTGTTTTCTATCCATATATAATAAGTATATGCATATTGTAGTTACTGGGTAGGATTAGTAACCAGATTAAATCGGGTACATTTTTTTATCCAGCCGTGAAAATACTGCCCCCTATACCCTAACAGGTTAATTATTCCTTGCCCACGAACATTCGACCACCCATCAGAGATGATTGCAATACAGTCTGCTTTCTCTATGATTTGCTTGACCTTCACTTGAACTCTGTTGAACTCTTCATCCAGCAAATGAGTAGATAAAGCATGTCTGGTTGGAGGGGTGTATGCTGGGCGAAGAACATTCAGAAATCTCTTCCAATACACATTGCCTGTGAGCATCAGATGTGAACCAGTTGCATACACAGCTCAAGCAAGACATTCATCAGCATTTTTCTGACTACGTTCCTCCATTGAGTCAAAAGAAGTTCTGAATCCAGGAGGACCACTAGCTGTTGCTATCGATAAGGTGTCTGATTCATCACTTTCACCTCGAATAGAAGTAGAGACTTTTGTCAGAAGTTGCTTGTTGTGAGCGCTGAGGGAACTTTATGCACTTGGCCAGATGATTCTGCATCTTTGTTGCATTCTTCACATATGATTTGGCACAGTATTTGCAAATGTACACAGTGTTTCCTTCTACATTAGCTGCAGTGAAATGTTTCCACACATCAGATAGTGCCTGTGGCATTTTCCTGTAAAGATTAGAAAATAATTGTTAAAAAAAATAATAATCCATGTATCGATAAATAGTTAAGCAGTTAGATTAAACAACTCCTTTGTAAAATAAATGTTTTAAAATGAAACATGTATGGAAACAGGTGAATTAACACTCAGTTAGCAGGCTAAAGCAAGCTAAAACCCACATGGTAGCAAAAACTAACTAGCAGAAATTGTTAACAAGTTAGAAATGATTTAAACACACTTTGCTGTAGGCTACTGTTTACTTGTTAACAAAAAAATCATGTATGTCACATAAAATATATTCACCCCACCCAGTATTGTAATCAAAACTTACCAGAAAGCATGTAGTCCTTAGCTCAGACAGTGTAGTAGTGTGGGCTCAATAGCATCTCATTAGTGTGCAAGATCTTGAGAATCAGCTGTACATGTGATGGAAGATTGCACTGTGCCTGCAGATTTCATGCTGGTATAAAGGATTTGGAGACAGGCACAGGGATACATACTAGGGGTTTTTAATACACCCAAAACAAACACGTATACAAAACACTGGGATGTACCTAATCAAAAGAGCGAGGGTAAACCTCAAAGAACGACACGGGACGAGACCCGTAATACACAATGCACAAAACACGCAGCACAAAAGCTGAAACAGCACAATGGTACTCACACAACCAACAGACATGGGAACAATACCTGACAAGGACAATGGGGAAAGAGGGAACATATATATCATACTGTACTAATCAGGGGAAATGGGAACCAGGTGTGCGTAATCAGACAAGACAGTCCGGGGTTGATGATAATGAATCCAGTTCAGTGAAGCCTAGAAGGCCGGTGACGTCGACCTCCGGAACTGGTGAACAGAATGAGCAGCAGTACCGGGGGGGGGGGGATCCGTGACAGAAGAGGGTTGCAATTCCATTAAATATGCCACAAGACAGAATTGCCTTATTTGTATCCCACAAAAAAGGTTTACTCTTATAAGCACATTTTTTTATGAATTTAAGCAAAATTCGCAAAATTCCCTGGCTTGACTTCCCATGGAAAGTTTTCGCTAAATTTCCAGATATTTACCGGAAAGTTTCCGACCCTTTGAAACCCTAACCAAGACAAATATGATTCTTCATGTTCTGAATCGTTCAGTGAGGTCTTTCTCTAACATATCATTACATTATATCCAGCAAGTCAGATTTCGTAACCTAATACATCCGATAATAAGCACTGAGCTCTGTTGACAGAGCGTTGCAGCTTTAAATACTTTTGAGGATTTTACATTTTTTATGGTTGTGTCTTCCACATTGTTTCTGCAGGTAGCAAATAACAAAATTAACAAGACATGAGCAGAATTAAATTTAAAAGGCTTTGAAAATGAAAAGCTTGGAATACGCTCAGTGCTCCATTGGCATTTCACAGAGATACGCTTGTTTTTGTGAGAAGTCTTTGAAATATTACAGGATTTTCACATGAATATGAACAGAGAGAAGAAAGATGACGAGTTCAATGGTAAGCCTGTCTGGTAGCCTTAATTCTCGCACAGCGTCTAGCCTAGCTGACGGTTTCCTGATTTATGACAAATTGTTTTGGTCTGGCCTGATTTAGCCGCCCTTAAATTTTGAACAGTTTATAATAGAGACATGAGGTTTGGACCTTTGGTTTTCTTTGAGGATTATCTAAACAATTAACATATTATTTGACCCATTGTTCATTGTTGATTGGACACCCTAAATAAATGCAGTGTCGTCAATAGGTTTGGTTTCTTTGATGTGAAGTTGACATGCTTTGTACTGCCATTATATGGAACACTGCTGGGGGGTCCAGGAGCACCAGCTGCATGCATTTACACACATTTAGCATGCAGCTTTTGTGCTACAATTTACTCAGATTTTAGTTGTTGAATCATTTGTTCCTGGAACAATCTGTATGTTTATTGTATTCCAATCAGGTTTTATCAGTTTGTTTTTACCTCTGAAATCAAGGTCACTCTTTACCCTTTCCTTTCTGCAATTAGCTTGATTAGCCTCCCAAATGCATCATTTAGTTTTTCCAAGTATGTTCAAATGTTACTTTCAAAATCAAAATACAAAAACATACCAGCTGTTTAAACGGGGTGAATGATATTAATGTCAATGCAGCAGTTTATAGACAGCAGTATTCAAAGGAAAGTCAGTAGTTCACAGGCCTATTATTTATAACAGAGTCTTATGGGACACTCTATGGGCCCTGGTCAGAAGTAGTGCACTAGGTAGGGAATAAGGTGCCGTTTGGGACATATCCTTACACTTACATCTCTCCTTGCCCAGCAGTTACATGACCAATGATCAATGTATAGGTTAGCCTACTAAAAGGGGTCGGGTGGGGTTACACTGCTCCAAAGTCCAATGGCGGCAAGCTGACGCTTGGCATTGTGCATGGTGATCTTAGGCTTGTGTGCGGTTGCTCGGCCATGGAAACCCATTTCATGAAGCTCCCGATGAACAGTTCTTGTGCTGACGTTGCTTCCAGAGGCAGTTTGGAACTCGGTAGTGAGTGTTGCAACAGAGGACAGACGATTTTTACGCTCTTCAGCACTCGACAGTCCCGTTCTGTGAGCTTGTTTGGCCTACCACTTCGCGGCTGAGCCGTTGTTGCTCCTAGACATTTCCACTTCACAATGACAGCACTTACAGTTAACTGGGGCAGCTCTAGCAGGGTGAACATGTGACAAAAAACTGACTTGTTGGAAAGGTGGCATCCTAAGATGGTGCCACGTGGATGCTGCCCTGTGTACATAGACATGCAATCACTTGTCACTTTAATAATGGAACACTGGTCACTTTAGTAATGTTTACGTACTGTTTTATTCATTCCATTTCTATATACTGTATTCTAGTCAATGCCATCCTATTCAACTATTTCTGTATATGCTGTTGAAGTCGGAGGTTTATATACACCTTAGCCAAATACATTTAAACTCAGTTTTTCACAATTCCTGACATTTAATCCTAGTAATAATTCCCTGTCTTAGGTCAGTTAGGATCACCACTTTATTTTAAGAATGTGAAATGTCAGAATAATAGTAGAGAGAATGATTTATTTCAGCTTTTATTTCTTTCATCACATTCCCAGTGGGTCAGAAGTTTACATACACTCAATTAGTATTTGGTACCATTGCCTTTAAATTGTTTAACTTGGGTCAAACGTTTTGGGTAGCCTTCCTCAATAAGTTGGGTGAATTTTGGCCCATTCATCCTGACAGAGCTGGTGTAACTGAGTCTGGTTTATAGGCCTCCTTGCTCGCACACACTTTTTCAGTTCTTTCTACACATTTTCTATAGGATTGAGGTCAGTGCTTTGTGATGGCCACTCCAATACTTTTTTGTCCTTAAGCCATTTTGCCACAACTTTAGAAGTATGCTTGGGGTCATTGTCCGTTTGGAAGACCCATTTGCGACTGATGTCTTGAGATGTTGCTTCAATATATCCACATCATTTTCCTCCCTAATGATGCCATCTATTTTATGAAGTGCACCAGTCCCTCCTGCAGCAAAGCATCCCCACAACATGATGCTGCCACCTCCGTGCTTCACGGTTTGGATGGTGTTCTTCGGCTTGCAAGCCTCCCCCTTTTTCCTCCAAACATAACGATGGTCATTATGGCCAAACAGTTCTATTTTTGTTTCATCAGACCAGAGGACATTTCTCAAAAAATTACGATCTTTGTCCCCATGTGCAGTTGCAAACCGTAGTCAGCTTTTTTATGGCAGTTTTGGAGCAGTGGCTTCTTCCTTGCTGAACGGCCTTTCAGGTTATTTCGATATAGGACTAATTTTACTGTGGATATAGATACCTTTGTACCTGTTTCCTCCAGCATCTTCACATGGTCATTTGCTGTTGTTCTGGGATTGATTTTTACTTTTCGCACCAAAGTACGTTCATCTCAAGTAGACAGAACGCATCTCCTTCCTGAGCGTTATGACGGCTGCGTGGTCCCATGGTGTTTATACTTGCGTACTATTGTTTGTACAGATGAACTTGGTACCTTCAGGCGTTTCAAAATTTCTCCCAAGGATGAACCAGACTTGTGGTGGTCTACAATTTTTGGGGGGAGGTCTTGGTTGATTTCTTTTGATTTTCCCATGTCAAGCAAAGAGGTACTGAGTTTGAAGGTAGGCCTTGAAATATATCTACAGGTACATCTCCAATTGACTCAAATTATGTCAATTAGCCTATCAGAAGCTTCTAAAGCCATGACATAATTTTCTGAAATTTTCCAAGCTGTTTAAAGGCACAGTCAACTTAGTGAATGTAAACTTCTGACCCACTGGAATTGTGATACAGTGAATTATAAGTGAAATAATCTGTCTGTAAACAATTGTTGGAAAAATTACTTGTGTCATGCACAAAGTAGATGTCCCAACCGACTTGCCAAAGCTATAGTTTGTTGACAAGAAATTTGTGGAGTGGTTGAAAAATGGGTTTTAATGACTTTAATGTCTATACATCCCATATATATATATGTATATATATTTATACTTCGGACTCCGACATTGCTTGTCCGAATATTTATATTTGTCTTAATTCCATTCTTTTAGTTTTAGACCTGTGTGTATTGTTGTGAATTGTTAGATATTACTGCACTGTTGCAGCTAGGAACACAAGCATTTCCCTATACCCGCAATAACATCTGCTCAATATTTGTATGCAACCAATCAAACTTGGTTTGATTTTGATTTGAAGGCAGTGAAATGAAGTGAGTTAGAGGGCAAAAGAGGGGAGAGGGGTGGAGTGGAAGTGGAGGAGAGAGGGAGCTCGTGTGCGTTGGTGGAGTGGGTCTCCTTGGTTAATTCCTTAAGGGAGGAGAGTAATGAGATTTTCCATAATTTCTCTCTTCCCCTCCCTCTCTCCTCCTCTCTCCTCCTCTCCGTTTTACCAAATGTATCCTTCTGCTGGATTTCTCCTCTTGACCCTCAATCAGGTTGGAATCATAGAAATAGAATTGCTTCATTCTGTTTCTATGTTTGGAACATCCTCCCACTCAACCAATATGGTGTAGCATTTGTTCCTATAGATAATGCAATAGTAATACACAGTTTGTAAGGGAATGTCTTGGGAGTAGAGAAGTAAACATGTTCATGGTGGTTGAGTGGTTTCTGTTGCGGGGTCAGTCTTGTTTTGCATTCAATCAAATCAGTCTACATTGCATCCATCAGCAGATTTCATATTAGAATAAAATGGTTGGATTCTTCTTGCGTCCCCTGCCACCACAGCAGCAAATAATTGTAAATGTGTGTGTGTGTGTGTGTGTGTGTGTGTGTGTGTGTGTGTGTGTGTGTGTGTGTGTGTGTGTGTGTGTGTGTGTGTGTGTGTGTGTGTGTGTGTGTGGTGGCATTAGTTTTGACTTCATTACGTCTTGGCAGTATATTATGTGGCTGGACGGGTTTGTATTTAATCAGATGGACTGCCAGCATTATTAATAACTGGAAGAGAGAGGGGAGGGGGAGGTGCTGACAGAATGCAGTATAATGATTTATTGTACCCCAGGCCTCCCCACTGCCCTTAGGGGTGGGGTGGCAGGGTTGTCAGCCCCATATAAATACTAATAATTATCATATCATACTATTTCTATGGTCAGCCATCATATGTGGAGCCCATATCCCCCTGGCTCCTCATTAACATGTTGTGGTAATGTACATACAAAATAACAGCGTCATCACCCAGTTGTGGATGTATTGGTTTGCAGTGTGTTTGTAAGTCAATGTTTTGTGAGATCATGGTTTATTGACAGTGAAAACCAATGTACATTCTTTGGAACATCATAGCAGACAAGTATACAGCAGGCTACATGTAAGAGAATAAAGACCTACACTGTCAATGTGAAATTATGAAAGAAATATATAGTGCAGTCCACCCAACACAAGTACAATAGCAAGGGGTTGAAACTAGGGTTGCAAATTTTTCAATAAATTTCCTGGTTTTCCCAAAATCATGTTTTGAAGGATTCCGGATTTCCTGCTTATTCCCTCCTGACTCCGGGAATCCTCCAAAAGGGATTTTTTGCGATCCTTTTTTAATGTTTTTTAAATTGTTTTATTTTTTTGGTAACATTGACAGGAGACAACAGTTAAAACCAAAAAGTGAAGCCTTTTCTATTCCATTCTACTATTGTGTTCTTCATTGATTTTCCGAGGCTCTGTGAGTGAGAGCTGCATCATGTAGAATGGCACGCTGGACTTGTTGAAGAGAGACAGACACTGTCACAGCATTCCTAACGAGGCAGGCAGGCTGGACTTGTGCAAGCAAACCCTGCAGAGTACTGCCTCTGTAGTGCACTGAGCTGCACTGTGCTTTGCTCCATGCTTGCTGTATCCACCTCTGTGTCAGTGTGTATGCCTTCCTCTCTGCCTGCGCACCCCCAGCAGCAGTGTGTGTGTGTGTGCGTGTGTGCGTGCGTGCAGCTGTGTGTGTGTCTTTCTGTGCATGTGTGGAGCACGGCAGCAGGGGCAGAGCCAGTCACTCTCCCTGGGTTGGCCTGCCTTTGAATATTAACGTGAGTCAATTCTCTTCTCTCACACAGCAGAGCTGCAAGCCGAGAAAGAGCCAAGCTCCTCCTCCTCTCCTGCCACTCAGGAGCTGATGACAAGGCTGGGCTTCTTACTGGGAGAAGGGATCCCGGGCACGGCTCGCATACCTATGGAAGACAAGAATGAAAAGAAGGTATTTCATTTCCCCCTGCAGCTGCTGCAGCAGCCGCACAACAACAGAGATAGAGAGCTAGAAGGAGGGAGGGGAGGGAGGGGAGTTGAGAGAGTGTGAAAAGAGGGGAAAGAAGAAAGGATGCTTTTTTGGTGCAGCTTGCACTCGCATTTGCCCCGCTTCTTTGGACTTGGATTAAAGTCTCAATTCTACCACGGAAATGATACTAATTGCGGCGAATAAGGGTAACTCTAAACTCTATCATCAACATGTTCTCAGAGATGTTTTGTGCCTGTAAACTAAGTGAATGTTTGGTTAGTTAAACTGCTCGAGTGTGTTAGTGTTGGAGTATGAGCCTGAGGTATCCAGTGTGATGATCTTAGGCAAACTTGAGTGGCTCTTGCAGGGGCACTTGAGTATGTAACACAAGTGTACAAGCTTACCTCCAGAAATAGAATTATGTCAAGTCTTCGGCTCAGTTTGTTTGGACCATTTGGCTAATTAATCAGAAGCTCAGTGGAAGGGAGCAGAGCACCCCTTTGATTTCCCTCTTCATGCTTCTTTGACACATTTTGGCCCAGAAACGGTCATTCAAGTCACTTTTAAGAAGCTTATATTTTGTGAATCATATTCATTAGTTGAGATGTCAAAGTGAGAATCCCAAGAAATTAGGGTAACACTGGTTTTGTGATGTTGTTTGTCAATCTAGAATGAAGTTCTTCTCAGTGCTTTAGAGAGAAACGTTTGGAGGCATTGATCATCTGTTAAAGGTCCCCGACCAGTCATTCTGATTCCTATGTAAAATAGCCCTTCGAGTGACTAAAACATCACCTGCAATATTTTTCCCGATAGAAATGCTCCAAAGAGCCTTTTTCTCTTAGGGGCAAACTACCAGGAAGTCTGAGAAGACAGAATGAGTGGGCGGGGTGCTCACCTCGACTGACGGTTCTTTTGAGAACGCCTATGTCAAGTAACATGGACGCAGTGAGATTATCTCAAGCAAATTTGCTGATACACAAAGAAACTCAAACAACATTGAAATTGCATGCAACATCCAATCCTGTCATACATCACATCATGGTTTCACAAAGATTGTTTTATCCAACTGTTTTGTAACAGCATCAATATGGAAAAAAAGGCTGGCTGTATAATTTAGCTAGCTAGCCCAAGTGGAATTGTCAGCACTGTTTATCAAACTAGTTAGCTAGTTCATCTTGGACACATTCAGTTGAAACTTTACAGGGTAAAGTCTTTGTACTTTCCATAAAATATATACACTGAGTATACAAAACATTAAGGACACCTGCTCTTTCCATGACAGACTGATCAGGTGAATCCAGGTGAAAGCTATGATCCCTTCTTGATGTCACCTCTCAAATCCACTTCAATCAGTGTAGATGAAAGTGGAAAGAGACTGGTTAAAGAAGGATTTTTTGTTATTGAGACAATTGAGACATGGATTGTGTATGTGTGCCATTCAGATGGTGAATGGGCAAGGCAAAGGATTTAAGTGCCTTCGAACGGGGTCTAGTAATAGGTGCCAGGCGCACCGGGTTGTGTCAAGAACTGCAACGCTGCTGCGTGATTCACGCTCCACAGTTTCCCTTGTGTATCAAGAATGGTCCACCACCCAAGGATATCCAGCCAACTTGACAGAACTGTCGGAAGCATTGGTGTCAACATAGGCCAGCATCCCTCAATGCAACTCAATATTAGGAAGGTGTCCTTAATGTTTTGTACTGCCAGACAATGTTCATATATCATGACTATAAATTACGTCAAGATGTTTGTATGTATCTTCCGTTTGACATGTCTCTTGATGTAATGACATGACAACTGCATCACAGTTTTGGGCAACCACTTTTGGTCCATGCAACCGCTTTTGTTCCATGCTGGCTAAAGACTTAGTTGGCCAGTTATTAGCTAACACCAGACACAGATGGAAGTGGAAACCTATGTGACCTCATCACCTCAATTGGGTCTTCTGTAGCAACATTTGTAGTTGGTGTTTTTTTGCATTGATAAAAGTAGAGACTCAGAGCTACAAAATTGTATATCATACACTGCAGTTGAGGAACAATGGGGAAGTAATTCTGCTTAGATAGTTGATGAACTTGTAACCCCACTTTTGATAAAATGGCACTTGAATGTTTTGTTACACCTACTGTACTGAAGAGCTCTTCTTTGTCTTATTCAGCATCGTTCACACCCTCTTAACCTTAGCCCCACCCATCTCTTTAAGGATTCACTTGTGAGGCCATGTGCTAAACAGAATGAGTAAGGTAGTGTAGTAAATAACCAAAGATTTAAAGACTAAAAGTGATGAAAGTTGTAGCCTACAATAAGGAAAAACTCCAAGTAAAAATACACTATCTAGTCCTTGGCCTATATCCTAATCTGACTTTGTTGCAGGTCATGTTGTTCTTCACATTACCGTCTCTGTTAAACACAAACTAATCAAATAAAATCTAAGTTTATTTGTCACATGCACAGGATACAGGTGTAAACGGTATAGTGAAATGGTTACTTGCATATTTGCATGGTAGCAATATCAAAAATAGAAAGTATCCAGATAAAAATATTTTATAAATATTTAATAATTATTAGATTATGCTTACCCAGACACATTTGTCTAAATTGATGGGTCATGTGAAAGAAACGCTATAACCACCCACCAGCCACAACTAGCTAAGTGGATGGGTCACTATTGTCTAGACACATGTCAATGAAATACAATAGATTGCCGTAATCACCCCCAGACACACCTGGCTAACTTGATGGGTCATGTAATCAACTGGCAAAGTGGAGTCTTTTGTTTAGACATGTAGCTAGCTAGCTAAACAATGAACCATAATCCCAGCCCATAGTTACTGTCCAAACGGATTATCATAGCTAGTCACCATGCATGAAATGCTGTAGTATGAATCTGCAGGTAGCTAAAGCTAACCAACTAGGTTCAATGTTAGTTAGTTAGCTAACATTAGGCTATAACTAGGAATGCAAATAGTTTCTGAGATACAAATCTTATTACTACACAGATCATACACGTAACTTTAGCTAGCGAGCCAGCAAGGTAATGTTCGCTAGCAAGCGAACAGTACGCTTTAACTTGCAATAAAAACAACTTTCTGACAAAATTAGAAATGTATAATATCTGAAAATGTAGCTAGACTCTTACCCGTATACATGGATGAACACTTCACGGTAGTGTGTCTTTTCCGTTTGGTTTGTAGCTAACTACAGCTTGTTTGGCCTGTTGTGTCAAGTCACTCCGTTTCACACTGACCGTGTGCAGAAAGTAGTCCATCACAACCTTTCCATCACAACTTTTTTTTGTCGATTGCGCCTGCTAAATTCAGGGCAGCAATGTTGTTGAGAGCAGTAGCAACCCTTTTATAGTTCTCCATGACTAACGTTATATCTTTCAAAAAAGCTGCAGTAGCAAGGATTATCTACACCTACTGAGCAGCTCATGTTATAGACAGAAATGTGCTAAATGGCAGACCAATACAAACTCATCTCTCAGCATGTCCAGCCCATCCATTATCATAGCCAGTCATGGCTAGCGGGAAGGTTCCTGACATTTTCCGTGGCTAAACCAACCAGGCTCGTCATTTAAACCAATATATTTGAATTTACAGATGGCATATAAGTATGTTATCAAGGCACATGAAAGTTTATATGTTCCAGAAGGCATTTTATCCAAAAAATGCTTTTTGATAAAAATACATTCAAATACGTTCAAATGCCTCTCCTTTGAAGTAGTGATGAAGTAGTGACCTACGCCTAGCTTCTTGAAATTGGTCACCTGTAAGTATCTTTGCCTTAGATGAATATGGGAAACCTGCAATTATATTTTCTGATACGCTGCAGTCAAATGCTGGCACCAGTAGAGCTATGTAAACCACGCCCCTCTGCAAACACGCCTTCTGCGATGTTGGTTACAAGGTGGTACTTATTTAAATTAGGTAAGAGAATAAGACTTTACCATTGGTGTATTAAAATTTGAGATTTTGTGACGCCACAAAATCCCTTAATAATCCGGCCTCCCGAATCAAGGTGTTTGACATGGGGGAAGGGGACCAGTAACTTTATGATACAACTTTAGTCGAGTAATCAACTTTATCAATGTAGAATCAACAGTTATTTTTTATACTTTGGTCATCCTACTTTGATCTGGTTTTATCCAAATATCATCCAATTGAATGAAAAACGTGATTTTGACTGTGCATGACCTTTAACTATTCCCTATCCCATTGACTTCTACACTGCTGTTTTACCATCAGAGTTTAAAAGCATTGTCTGTTTAATTCTCCCTTAGAGTAAATGCCGTTAAGCTATTATGTTATAAGCGTGGTATGTTGGGTGATGTAAGTTACCTTATCCTTTGCTCCACATTACATGGGTCCTATTCAATAGGTACCAAATGAAAGAAAACAGACTGAAACAGGGAGGGACTACCTCCTGGTTGTCCATTGCCAAAACATTTTGTTGTTGTTGTGTTCCGTTAGGAATTTGACCCTGATCACAATTTAGCTAGAGTGCGACATCGTGATGTAGATGGGAAAAGATGAGGAAGAGTTAGCATGCAGAACCCTTTGGTGAGGCAGTGTTAGAAGGCTCCTGGGCTGTGTCCCAAATGGCACCCTATTCAAATCAAATCAAATCACATTTTATTTGTCACATACACATGGTTAACAGATGTTAATGAAAGTGTAGCGAATGCTTGAGCCTCTAGATCCGACAGTGCAGTAATATCTAACAAGTAATCTAACAAATTCACAACAACTACCTAATACACACAAATGTAAAGGGATGGAATAAGAATATGTACATATAAATATATGGTTGAACGATGGCCGTGCGACATAGGCAAGATGCAATAGATGGTATTAAATACAGTATATACATATGAGATGAGTAATGTAGGATATGTAAATATTATTACAGTGGCATTATTTAAAGTGACTAGTGATACCTTTATTAAATCCATTTATTAAAGTGGACGGTGATTTGGGTCTGTATATTGGCAGCAACCTCTCTATGTTAGCGATGGCTGTTTAACAGTCTGATGGCCTTAGAGATAGATATATAGTTCACTACCCATAGGGCTCTGGTCAAATGTAGTGCACTAAATAGGGAATAAAGTGTAATTTGGGAGTAGGCATGTAGCACACCTCTAGGCGGTAATGCTAACCCCAGCCATAAAGCACTCATACTGACGTAGGCTACACACTGAATCGCATAGGGAGAGAGAGGCAGCGGAGAGGAGAATACAAGGGACACACCTAAAGGTTGGGGTTGTGGCATAAGCACTTCTTGAGTAAGAAGAACATGGTAATCAATCATGGGTTGAGTTATTCTGGTTAGTAGTTACATTGTAAGTTGGTATTCAGTCGTTCTAGCTCAGGCCTTGTCTACAGCCTGGGCCCCTATTCATCATCCATCGCAGACTAGGAGTACTGATATAGGATCAGTTTCAGCTTTTAGATCATAATGAATCCTATTCCATATTATGGAAAGGAGGGAACTGATCCTGGATCAGCACTCATACTCCGATATACAGGTCCTGGAGTCGTTTTAGGCCTGAGTTTGCTGTTTTGAAAGCCTCGCTTTGTTTACTGAGCGAGCTCATGCCTTCAGCTTGTGTGTCATGCTCACATGTAAACTGCTAATTTATTTCCTCAGGAATTTGCATTGCTTGCGCATGATTCGGGTTATTTGCTCAGGTTAAAAAAACGCTAGTTGACTTGACTCATATTTTCCAGTCTGCTCCCATATAAGGAGACAAGCTCTTTATTCCCAAGTGAAAAATATGAACAGGTTTTTATTGTTAAACTTTGTAGCTATGAGATTCCATTCATACTGATTGCAGTAGTTTTCTTTCCTTGGCTCAACGCTCTACTCTCTGCTCTTTCTCTTCCTCTGTTGTCATGTTTTATTATGTTGTTGTTGTTGATGAGGACAATGATGACAGCAACTTCATAGGCCTATGTGCCTTATCTTTGTAAATACCCATGCATTTCAGTAATAAACTCAGCAAAAAAAGAAGTGTCCCTATTTCAGGACCCTGTCTTTCAAAGATAATTCATAAAAATCCAAATAACTTCACAGATCTTCATTGTAAAGGGTTTAAACACTGTTTTCAATGAACCATAAACAATTAATGAACATGCACCTGTGGAACGGTCGTTAAGACACTAACAGCTTTCAGACGGTAGGCAACTAAGGTCACAGTTATGAAAATGTAGGACACTAAAGAGGCCTTTCTACTGACTCTGAAAAACACCAAAAGAAAGATGTCCCTGCTCATCTGCGTGAACGTGCCTTACGCATGCTGCAAGGAGGCATGAGGACTGCAGATGTGGCCAGGGCAATAAATTGCAATGTCCGTACTGTGAGATGCCTAAAACAGTTCTACAGGGAGGCAGGACGGACAGCTGATCGTCCTCGCAGTGGTAGACCACGTGTAACAACACCTGCACAGGATCGGTACATCTGAACATCACACCTGCGGGACAGGTACAGGATGGCAACAACAACTTCCCGAGTTACACCAGGAAAGCACAATCCCTCCATCAGTGCTCAGACTGTCTGCAATAGGCTGAGAGGCTGGACTGAGGGCTTGTAGGCCTGTTGTAAAGCAGGTCCTCACCAGACATCACCGGCAACAACGTCGCTTATGGGCACAAACCCACCGTCGCTGGACCAGACAGGACTGGCAAAAAGTGCTCTTCACTGACGAGTCGCGGTTTTGTCTCACCAGGGGTGATGGTCGGATTCACGTTTATCATTGAAGGAATGAGCGTTACACCGAGGCCTGTACTCTGGAGCGGGATTGATTTGGAGGTAGAGGGTCCGTCATGGTCTGGGGCGGTGTGTCACAGCATCATCGGACTGAGCTTGTTGTCATTGCAGGCAATCTCAACGCTGTGCGTTACAGGGAAGACATCCTCCTCCCTCATGTGGTACACGTCCTGCATTCTCATCCTGACATGACCCTTCAGCATGACAATGCCACCAGCCATACTGCTCACTCTGTGCGTGATTTCCTGAAAGACTGGAATGTCAGTGTTCTGCCGTGGTCAGCGAAGAGCCCGGATCTCAATCCCATTGAGCACGTCTGGGACCTGTTGGATAGGAGGGTGAGGGCTCGGGCCATTCCCCCCAGAAATGTCCGAGCACTTGCAGGTGCCTTGGTGGAAGAGTGGGGTAACGTCTCACAGCAAGAACTGACAAATCTGGTGCAGTCAATGAGGAGGAGATGCACTGCAGTACTTAATGCAGCTGGTGGCCACACCAGATACTGACTGTTACTTTTGCTTTTGACCCGTCCACACTTTGTTCAGGGACACATTATTTCATTTCTGTTAGTCACAGTCGGTGGAACTTGTTCAGTTTATGTCTCAGTTGTTTAATCTTATGTTCATACAAATATTTACACATGTTAAGTTTGCTGAAAATAAACGCAGTTGACAGTGAGAGGACGTTTCTTTTTTGCTGAGTTTATATTTGACTGCCATGTGGGATCAATAAAACTAAATAAAATGTGTTTCTCCTTTCCAGTGCTCAGTGACTAGTCAGGGTATCAGTCCCTGCTCCAGTCTGACCAGTAGCACAGCGTCCCCCTGCACAGAGAGCCCGTGCTCCACCCTGAACAGCAACGCCAGCCACAGCCTCAGACACAGCAGCAGCGGTCACAGCAAAACTCCTCTGAGTCACTCCAGCCCCTGTGGAACCATCGCCAGCCCCAGCTCCACGCTCGAGAGCAAGGACAGCGGGATCATAGGTGAGAGACACTCGGGTTGCGTCTCAATCGGAACCTTATTCCCTATGCAGTGCACTACTTTTGACCAGGGCCCTTCTGGTCAAAGGTTGTGCACTATAGGGAATAGGGTGCCATTAAGGACACAGTCTCACTCACCCATCCACTCAATCAGTTACTCAGTCCCCAGCACTCAGCCTTTCCTCATCACTTACTATTCACATTCTGCACAATGCCCACAAGAATGGACCTAGATTGTCCTCCATGCCTCTTGTGTCTCATGAGACTAGCATCGTCAACAATCTCAACAGGGTCTGCATTACCCTGATAAGTCCAATCTATCATTATTCATATGGACTATATACATTCATCTTCTCCAAAATCATTGATCGTTTTACTGTTTTATTGCCTGATAACTCATCCTGAATTTGATTCTGCTACTCTATCGATCGCTACGTAAATTTAGTCTGTATCCTAGAAGTCGTTTGTGCTGACGTCATAGTGAGGGACCTTGTACTCAACATATTCATCAGCGATTGAATCGTCTTTAACCAATCAGAGTATCAAAGTTGACCGTGTCATCATGTAGGCCGGCTCTGTCCCAACCCGTCGGTTTCTGGGACCAATCGGAATGGTCAGAATATGTTTGCATTCTACAAGAGGGAGGAAGGCAAAATCCAGACACATCATGGAGAAGAAAGCAGTGTTGCATTGCGCTGTTAGTGGTGTGTACAGTATTAAAGAGTAGTGGTGGTTGAAAGCTCCAACAACATGTGGCTGTTCTGTTCCTCTACTAACAGGGGCTTTAGGAGATTTGGGGATTTACATGTGCTGACAGGAAGATGGGTTATCACTGTATTCAACTCCTTTGTGGTTTCTGCTTATAGGTTCCAGGGACTGTCAAATCTACTAGAAATCCATTCGGAATTCTGAATTGTACCGTTTTTATTGGCCGAAAATGCTAGTCATGCAACAATTTTCATGACTAAAAAACTAGTTTTTTTTGTCTGTTTATTGACATACTTTTTTCAAGGCTCCAGTTGATTTGGACCAAAGTAGAACAAAGCATGTCACATCCTGACCCTTGTAAGATGTCATTTTCTATAGTAAAGTAGGTCAGGGCGTGACAGGGGGTGTTTTTGGGTGGTTTTCTGGTTATCTGTTTCTATGTGGGTTTCTAGGTTTCTATTTCTACAGTGGGGGGAAAAAGTATTTGATCCCCTGCTGATTTTGTACGTTTGCCCACTTACAAAGAAATGATCAGTCTATAATTTTAATGGTAGGTTTATTTGAACAGTGAGAGACAGAATAACAACAACAAAAATCCAGAAAAACTCATGTCAAAAATGTTATAAAATGATTTGCATTTTAATGAGGGAAATAAGTATTTGACCCCTCTGCAAAACATGACTTAGTACTTGGTGGCAAAACCCTTGTTGGCAATCACAGAGGTCAGATGTTTCTTGTAGTTGGCCACCAGGTTTGCACACATCTCAGGAGGGATTTTGTCCCACTCCTCTTTGCAGATCTTCTCCAAGTCATTAAGGTTTCGAGGCTGACGTTTGGCAACTCAAACCTTCAGCTCCCTCCACAGATTTTCTATGGGATTAAGGTCTGGAGACTGGCTAGGCCACTCCATGTATGAAATGTATGCATTCACTACTGTAAGTCGCTCTGGATAAGAGCGTCTGCTAAATGACTAAAATGTAAAATGTAAATGTAATGTGCTTCTTCTTGAGCCACTCCTTTGTTGCCTTGGCCGTGTGTTTTGGGTCATTGTCATGCTGGAAAACCCATCCACGACCCATTTTCAATGCCCTGGCTGAGGGAAGGAGGTTCTCACCCAAGATTTGATGGTACATGGCCCCGTCCATCGTCCCTTTGATGCGGTGAAGTTGTCCTGTCTCTTAGCAGAAAAACACCCCCAAAGCATAATGTTTCCACCTCCATGTTTGACGGTGGAGATGGTGTTCTTGGGGTCATAGGCAGCATTCCTCCACCTCCAAACACGGCGAGTTGAGTTGATGTCAAAGAGCTCCATTTTGGTCTCATCTGACCACAACAACACTTTCACCAGTTGTCCTCTGAATCATTCAGATGTTCATTGGCAAACTTCAGACGGACATGTATATGTATTCTTGAGCAGGGGGACCTTGCGGGCGCTGCAGGATTTCAGTCCTTCACGGTGTAGTGTGTTACCAATTGTTTTCTTGGTGACTATGGTCCCAGCTGCCTTGAGATCATTGACAAGATCCTCCCGTGTAGTTCTGTGCTGATTCCTCACCGGTCTCATGATCATTGCAACTCCACGAGGTGAGATCTTGCATGGAGCCCCAGGCCGAGGGATATTGACAGTTCTTTTGTGTATCTTCCATTTGCGAATAATCGCACCAAATGTTGTCGCCTTCTCACCAAGCTGCTTGGCGATGGTCTTGTAGCCCATTCCAGCCTTGTGTAGGTCTACAATCTTGTCCCTGACGTCCTTGGAGAGCTCTTTGGTCTTGGCCATGGTGGAGAGTTTGGAATCTGATTGATTGATTGCTTCTGTGGATAGGTGTCTTTTTTACAGGTAACAAGCTGCGGTTAGGAGCACTCCCTTTAAGAATGTGCTCCTAATCTCAGCTCGTTACCTGTATAAAAGACACCTGGGAGCCAGAAATCTTTCTAATTGAGAGGGGGTCAAATACTTATTTCCCTCATTAAAATGCAAATCAATTCATAACATTTTTGACATGCGTTTTTCTGGATTTTTGTTGTTATTCTGTCTCTCACTGTTCAAATAAACCTACCATTAAAATGATAGACTGATCCTTTCTTTATCAGTGGGCAAACGTACAAAATCAGCAGGGGATCAAATACTTTTTCCCCCCACTGTATGTTGGGGTTGTTGGGATGATCTCCAATTAGAGGCAGCCGGTTCTCGTTGTCTCTAATTGGAGATCATATTTATGTAGGGGTTTTTTCCACTTGTGTTTGTGGGTTGTTAATTTGTGAGTAGTGTGTATTTTTCTCTGCGTCACGGTTTTGTTGTTTTGTTATTTCAAGTATTTGGTGTATTGCAACGTTTCACAATAATAATAATAATAAATATGTGGAACTACAAACACGCTGCGCCTTGGTCCGATCCTTTAAACAGCCGTGACAAAGCAGTTAACTATTCCCTATTGTACATTCATCCAAGTAGACATATTTGACCTATAGCAAAATAAAATGAAGGAAAAAGACCTGTGGCAATAGCCTCTGCTGAAATCGTGAGCTGTTTCACCAGTGTTTCAACCTTTTTGTACCATTTTGTGGCCAAGACAGACTTGGTTGGTTGGCAGTAATACTTTTCATCTCCCGAATGCAAATCCTGTGCTGCTGTTGACATAATTGATAACTGTGACTCATATTCCTCCTAACCCCCTGTGCAATATCATAGCTGCTAAATAATTCATGCTGGCTGTGATATTGTATCTGCCATTGTAAAGCAGTGTGAATAGCGCTGTGCCGTGCCCAGCTACTGCCTACATACAGTTGAAGTTGGAAGTTTACATACACTTAGGTTGAAGTCATTAAAACTCGTTTTTCAACCACTCCACAAATTTCTTGTTAACAAACTATAGTTTTGGCAAGTCGGTTAGGACATCTACTTTGTGCATGACACAAGTAATTTTTCTAACAATTGTTTACAGACAGATTATTTAATTTATAATTCACTATATCACAATTCCAGTGGGTCAGAAGTTTACATACACTAAGTTGACTGTGCCTTCAAACAGCTTGGAAAATTCCAGAAAATGAGGACTGGCTACCCCTCATAGCCTGGTTCCTCTCTAGGTTTCTTCCTAGGTTTTGGCCTTTCTAGGGATTTTTTCCTAGCCACCGTGCTTCTACACCTGCATTGCTTGCTGTTTGGGGTTTTAGGCTGGGTTTCTGTACAGCACTTTGATATATCAGCTGATGTAAGAAGGGCTATATAAATACATTTGATTTGATTTGCTTGCAAGCCGAAGAACACCATCCCAACCGTGAAGCATGGGGGTGGCAGCATCATGTTGTGTGGGTTCTTTGCTGCAGGAGGGACGAGTGCACTTCACAAAATAGATGGCATGATTAGCATGGAAAATTATGTGGATATATTGAAGCAACATCTCAAGACGTCAGTCAGGAAGTTAAAGCTTGGTCGCAAAAGGGTCTTCCAAATGGACAATGACCCCAAGCATACTTCCAAAGTTGTGGCAAAATGGCTTAAGGACAACAAAGTCAAGGTATAGGCGTGGCATCACAAAACCCTGACCTCAATCCCATTGAACATTTGTTGGCAGAACTGAAAAAGCGTGTGCGAGCAAGGAGGCCTTCAAAAATGACTCCATTACAACAGCTCTGTCAGGAGGAATGGGCCAAAATTCACCCAACTTATTGTGGGAAGCTTGAGGAAGGCTACCCAAAACATTTGATCCAAGTTAAACGATTTAAAGGCAATGCTACCAAATACTAATTGAGTGTATGTAAACTTCTGACCCACTGGGAATGTGATGAAAGAAATAAAAGCTGAAATAAATCATTCTCTCTACTATTATTCTGACATTTCACATTCTTAAAATAAAGTGGTGATCCTAACTGACCTAAGACAGGGAATTTATACTAGGATTAAATGTCAGGAATTGTGAAAAACTGAGTTTAAATGTATTTGGCTAAAGTGTATGTAAACTTCCGACTTCAACTGTACCTACTGCCCAGGTTGAGACCGAGAGATGTAGCCTAAGCTTCTCAGATTTGAAGTGCTGATCTAGGATCAGGTCCTTGTCCATGTCAGCTTATTCAGTGTGAACTTCAAGGCAAAACTGATCCTAGATCAGCGCTTCCACTCTGAGACGCTTGATACGTATGGGCCACTTCAGATCACTAGGACCTACTTTTTCTTCTGTGGAATCTGTACTGTAGAACTCAATGCTTCTAGCCAAGTCTAGCGGCCTCATGGTTTCTCCTTCAAACACTCAAAATTCTGTTTGTCGGCGGAGGACAAGCTATAACATTGGTCCGGAACTTCCCCCTAGTGAGTAGGGCTTCTTGGGTTATTTAAAAGGCACAGGGAGAAGCCAAGTAGGTTGCGTTCCTAATGGCACCCTATTTCATAGGGCTCTGGTCAAAAATAGTGCACTATGTAGGGAACAGGGTGCCATTTGGGACATAGATGTTGTGTCCATGAGACTGATTCCCAGCTCTGATGAATAGTAGTCAGGACCTTTGAAGTGGTTGAAACGGACTGTGGAAGAAGCAGGATAAGAGAACGCAAGGAATCATTTACTTCAAAAACCCATATTAATTTGGCTGGTTTTTAAACAGCACGTTGGGTGGGATGGTATGGAGCCTACTGCAGAGTGTGTGTTGACATATGAAAACCTGCAGCTGCTGTTGTGGGGTGGGGCCGAGGGAGGGAGGGAGGGCATCGCAAGGAGGGGACTTAAGAGGGTCATAGGAATGGTCATAAGCAGTTATTCCTGTTGTAATTAATGGTCATGACAAGTTATTAATGTTTTATACAACAGGTGGGTCTAATCCTGATTGGTTATTGGTTAAAACCGCATTCCAGCCGGTGTCTATTCCACAAGTTGCCACCGGCTAAATCTATGATGTTAAAATGCCCATTTACTCTGTTCCATCTGACTGCGCATTTCACTATCTCATCATCTCAGCCAGGCAATTTATAAACTTGATCTCCACTCTAAAAATGACTTGCCTAGTTAAATAAAAGGTAAAATATATATATATTTTTAAATTAAAAAGCATCTAGACATTATCTCACATTTCTTTTACGCTAACATTTAGTTTTCAACAGCGGAGATTTGATTATACCTTGCTGTCTGTCTCGCCGACATTTGCAACATTGTTTCAATATTCAAATGTGATCTCCCGCTGTCCCATAGTAATGAACGTGATGAGAGTCAGAACGAGACAGACAGGCAGGCAGTGTTTCTCAGCCAGTCAAAATTCTGAATCAGCATAATTTTTGGGGATACACAGTACCAGTCAAAGTTTGGACACACCTACTCATTCAAGGGTTTTTACATTTACATTTACGTCATTTAGCAGACGCTCTTATCTAGAGCGACTTACAAATTGGTGCATTCACCTTATGATATCCAGTGGAACAACCACTTTACAATAGTACATCTATATCTTTTTTTTGGGGGGGGGGGGTTAGAAGGATTACTATATCCTATCCCAGGTATTCCTTAAAGAGGTGGGGTTTCAGGTGTCTACGGAAGGTGGTGATTGACTCCGCTGTCCTGGCGTCGTGAGGGAGCTTGTTCCACCATTGGGGTGCCAGAGCAGCGAACAGTTTTGACTGGGCTGAGCGGGAACTGTGCTTCCGCAGAGGTGGGGGGCCAGCAGGCCAGAGGTGGATGAACGCAGTGCCCTTGTTTGGGTGTTGGCCTGATCAGAGCCTGAAGGTACGGAGGTGCCGTTCCCCTCACAGCTCCGTAGGCAAGCACCATGGTCTTGTAGCAGATGCGAGCTTCAACTGGAAGCCAGTGGAGTGTGCGGAGGAGCGGGGTGACGTGAGAGAACTTGGGAAGGTTGAACACCAGACGGGCTGCGGCGTTCTGGATGAGTTGTAGGGGTTTAATGGCACAGGCAGGGAGCCCCGCCAACAGGGAGTTGCAGTAATCCAGACGGGAGATGACAAGTGCCTGGATTAGGACCTGCGCCGCTTCCTGTGTAAGGCAGGGTCGTACTCTGCGAATGTTGTATAGCATGAACCTACAGGATCGGGTCACCGCCTTGATGTTAGCGGAGAACGACAGGGTGTTGTCCAGGGTCACGCCGAGGCTCTTAGCACTCTGGGAGGAGGACACAATGGAGTTGTCCACCGTGATGGCGAGATCATGGAAAGGGCAGTCCTTCCCTGGGAGGAAGAACAGCTCCGTCTTGCCGAGGTTCAGCTTGAGGTGGTGATCCGTCATCCACACTGATATGTCTGCCAGACATGCAGAGATGCGATTCGCCACCTGGTTATCAGAAGGGGGAAAGGAGAAGATTAATTGTGTGTCGTCTGCGTAGCAATGATAGGAGAGACCATGTGAGGATATGACAGAGCCAAGTGACTTGGTGTATAGCGAGAATAGGAGAGGGCCTAGAACTGAGCCCTGGGGGACACCAGTGGTGAGAGCACGTGGTGCGGAGATGGATTCTCGCCACGCCACCTGGTAGGAGCGACCTGTCAGGTAGGACGCAATCCAAGAGTGAGCCGCGCCGGAGATACCCAACTCGGAGAGGGTGGAGAGGAGGATCTGATGGTTCACAGTATCAAAGGCAGCAGATAGGTCTAGAAGGATGAGAGCAGAGGGGAGAGAGTTAGCTTTAGCAGTGCGGAGAGCCTCCGTGACACAGAGAAGAGCAGTCTCAGTTGAATGACCAGCCTTGAAACCTGACTGACTTGGATCGAGAAGGTAATTCTGAGAGAGATAGCAGGAGAGCTGGCAAAGGACGGCACGTTCAAGTTTTGGAGAGAAAAGAAAGAAGGGATACTGGTCTGTAGTTGTTGACATCGGAGGGATCGAGTGTAGGTTTTTTGAGAAGGGGTGCAACTCTTGCTCTCTTGAAGACGGAAGGGATGTAGCCAGCGGTCAAGGATGAGTTGATGAGCGAGGTAAGGGAGAAGGTCTCCGGAAATGGTCTGGAGAAGAGAGGAGGGGATAGGGTCAAGCGGGCAGGTTGTTGGGCGGCCGGCCGTCACAAGACGCAAGATTTCATCTGGAGAGAGAGGGGAGAAAGAGGCCAAAGCATAGGGTAGGGCAATGTGAGCAGGACCAGCGGTGTCGTTTGACTTAACAAACGAGGATCGGATGTCGTCGACCTTCATCCGCGGGGGGGGGGGGGATTCAGGAGAGAGGAGAAGGTGGCAAAGAGCTTCCTAGGGTTAGAGGCAGATGCTTGGAAGTTAAAGTGGTAGAAAGTGGCTTTAGCAGCAGAAACAGAGGAGGAAAATGTAGAGAGGAGGGAGCAAAAAGATGCCAGGTCCGCAGGGAGGCTAGTTTTCCTCCATTTCCGCTCGGCTGCCCGGAGACAGATGGGTCAGGGGAGAAAGAGAGAATGTCCACTTGGGAGAGATGAGGATTCCAGTGCCACCACCCCGCTGACCAGATGCTCTCGGGGTGTGCGAGAACACGTGGTCAGACGAGGAGAGAGCAGTAGGAGTAGCAGTGTTTTCTGTGGTAATCCATGTTTCCGTCAGCGCCAAGAAGTCAAGGGACTGGAGGGTAGCATAGGCTGAGATGAACTCTGCCTTGTTGGCCGCAGACCGGCAGTTCCAGAGGCTGCCGGAGACCTGGAACTCCACGTGGGTCGTGCGCGCTGGGACCACCAGGTTAGAGTGGCAGCGGCCACGCGATGTGAAGCGTTTGTATGGCCTGTGCAGAGAGGAGAGAACAGGGATAGACCGACACATAGTTGATAGGCTACAGGAGAGGCTACGCTAATGCAAAGGAGATTGGCATGACAAATTAACTAAACAACTGGGGAAGGGAGAGAGCAGGGCCTCCCTCACTAACAATTCACTGAAACACTAAAATGCTAAAATATAACTTTTCTAGCTACCACTAGAAATTAAAATTGATGTAAACTACAGTGGTTCAATGTTTTCAGGAATAAGCTCAAACTTAGTTTATTCCGCTAGATAACTTGGTACAGTATTCTTCCGTGAAAACCCACCTAGTGCACCGTGTCCTATGACACCATAGCTAACTAGCATGCTAGCATCCTATAACACACGGTTACCACCAATACTTGGTAACAACAAGCTACCAATGGATCATTCGTGTCCGTGTCTAGTTCATAACGCATAAGTAATTAAACATTGGCTAGCTAACACAAAGTCAGTCCTGCTAGCTACACAAGTGGACTACACATCTCAAATGTTCAGAAAGTTAAGCTTACGTTGCAAAAATCTTATTGACTAAAAATGATACAGCTAGCTAGGGTTAGCTAGCTAGCAGTGGGCACGTTGTAGACTATGTTAGAAAATGTAGCTGGCTAGCTAACCTCGATAGTTACTCTGTACTACGCCTTTATCTTGATACAAAGACAACTATGTAGCTAGCTAACATTACACTAGTCAAATCGTTCCGTTGTAATGTATATAGTTTCTACAGTACTGCTAATTGGTAAAGTTGGCTAGCTAGCAGTGGCGGTGGTGTTATGGTGTTGACGCCGTTTCGAAAACAGCGCGAACGAACGAATACAGCTGGCTAGCTAACCTTGTTATTTCCTCAGAGCTACACCTTTATCCTTGATACAAAGACAGCAGATACAACTATGTAGCTAGCTAACAATACACTAATCAAATCGTTCCAATGTAATGTAATATTACCCGCGGAGCGAGGTGCAGCACGACCAACAATTGTCCAGACAGAGGTTTATTAACCCAACTTCACACAGGCTACTGTTTGGCCATAGCCCACGTCAAATAAACATTTTTCTTTATTTGTACTATTTTCTACAGTGTAGAATAATAGTGAAGACATCAAAACTATGAAATAACACATATGGAATCATGTAGTAACCAAAAAATCTAGTTACTTTGTTGTTATTCTGGCTGCACTGTTTGACAGGACTGTAAGTTAGCTGTAGTTGGCTAGCTAGCAAACATAGGATAAGAACGTTTCCAGTCAGGATGGCAATGGAACATTTAGAACGAATGACTGGGTAGCGTCCCTAGATAGAGAACAAAAAGACTGAACAACTGGGTCACGTCTGTAGATACAGAACAAAAAGACAGAATGACTGGGTCACGTCTCTAGATACAGAACAAAAAGACAGAACAACTGGGTCACGTCTCTAGATACAGAATAAAAAGACTGAACGACTGGGTCACATCTCTAGATACGGAACAAAAAGACGGAACGACTGGGTCACGTCTCTAGATACAGAACAAAAAGACGGAACGACTGGGTCACGTCTCTAGATACAGAACAAAAAGACGGAACGACTGGGTCACGTCTCTAGATACAGAACAAAAAGACGGAACGACTGGGTCGAGTCTCTGGCAACCGAACCAATAGAAAGAACGACCAGCCAGCTTGGGTAGGAACCCTAGACTTTTGTTGGGACTGTATCTTGTGGAAGGATGAAATAGTAGAAATAAATAAATCAAAATAACATTTTTACTGAAAATATGCCAACCATTATTTGAATATGTTGGTAACCCGTTGTATAAAAGTGATAATCCCCTCGAAGCCGGTCCTCGACTTCATCTCGGGCCTAACAACACCCGTGCCAATATATCCTCCAAACACCGACTTCGAGGGCATTATCACTTAAGTAAATAACGGTGATAACCAGTTATTAATGTTGTAAATAACGGCGATAACCAGTTATTCATGTTGTACATAATGGTGATAACCAGTTATTCATGTTCTAAAGCAGAGTGAGGAGATGGTAAAGCTAGTGTAAGAAGGTAGGCTGTTTTACCTTTTTATTCAGACCACTTTGGTCGATCTTTGTGAATCAAATCACTGTATCAAATATTACAACATTTAGGGATTTCTGAGATGCTGAATATTTGCACAAGCATCAGGCTAGTTATCCCAGACGTATTTGTTATGTTATTATTAGTGACGATGCAACACACAGCACCGTTATGAAATCCAGATTAGCTATGTGGTACAGTGGGCCTACTCTAAAGCTGCCAAAAACAGACGCATTTCCTCTGACTGCACATGGGAGCATCCCAAATGACACCCTATTCCCTATGTAGTGTGCTACTTTTGACAGTCAAATTTGGGAAGCATTCCCATGTTTTGGAGCCCAGCTGCCAGTTGGTGGCTTTTGCCTTTCCACACCACTTTTAGTGATTCTGTTTAGCATGGTCAGCCAAGCCTGAGGAGAGGATTAAAAGGGGATTTGCTTTCATGTAAGCACACACCTGTCTAAACTCTTCAAATGGAAGTTTGAAGTCAAATGGTATCTTTCCCAGAATTCACAGGTTTCCCAGAGATCTTGGTTGGAGGATTCCTTGCTTATTCTCTCCTGATTCCGGGAACCTTCCATCCTGAATTTTTGGAAAATTTGGGAATTTTGGGAAAGTAACCGTAATTTTGCAACCCTACTACAGTATCAACTTCAGTTTGATCACACCGTGTTCTATTAGATAGATGACAGTACTGTTTGGAGGCAAACATATTTGATGTACAGTGTACACTTTTGAGTATTGTAAGCTACTCCATTCAAGATACCTTTAATAAGGGAAAATAATGGTGGTTAATACAGACTAAAAAACTTGGGGCAGGCTCTATTGATCTAAATCTACCTCACCATGCCAGCTCTGGATAATTCTCATTAGTTGGAACTACATTTATTGGTAAATATCAGATCAGGTGGAGGGTGTTGATGAGGTCAATGAAAACAGAGTGGAAATGCTAAAGACTCATAACTTCTCCATTATAGCACAATGTCGTTTCACTCCGTATCAAGGTGCAGAGAATTCCTGATAATGACAATGACTTACTGCACCGATTTTCTCTCTCTCTCTCTCTCTCTCTCTCAATTCAATTCAATTCGCTTTATTGGCATGACGTAACAATGTACATATTGCCAAAGCTTACTTTGGATATTTACAATATAAAAATAAATAAAAATGAGAATCAAAAATTGTCAACGGGACAACAGTAACAACAATAACCAACGGTCAATATAACCATACATTCAACAATAACAATAATCATACAGTTGAGGACATGTGCAGGTTTATTGGTCTGTCAGACACTGTCCCTCAACTTATGGCAGGCAGCAATGTAGTGCGCTGCCAACCCACAGCTCTCTGCGTCCTCCCCCAACAGGATGGGTAGCCTATCCTCATCAGAGAGGTCTTTGAAACCTTGAATAAGGGTTTCAAATTTGGGGAAATGACACTCTCTAATTGTTTTATATTTTTGACATTTTGTCAGGAAATGCAGCTCCGTCTCAGGTTCTGCTGTTGTGCAGTGGTTGCACAGCCTTTCCTCTACAGGGAGCCAGGTTTTCCTGTGTCTACCCTTCTCAATGGCAAGGCTGTGCTCACTGAGCCTGTACTTTGTCAAGGTTTTTCTAAGGTTTTGATCAGTAACCATGGTCAAATATTTAGCCATAGTGTACTGTCGATTTAGGGCCAGATAGCACTGCATTTTGCTTTGTGTTTGTGCTTGTGTTTCCCAATAAGCAATGTAGTTTTGTTTTGACTGTGTTGTAATTTGGTTTATTCTGATTGATTGGATGTTCTGGTCCTGAGGCTTCAGTGTGTTAGTAGAACAGGTTTGTGAACTCAGCCCCAGGACCAGCTGGATGAGGGGACTCTTTTCTTTGCTCAGCTCTTGGCATTGCAGGGCTTGGTAATGATATGAGAGGGGGTCACTGTATTTTAGATGTTTCCAAAACTTAATTGCTCTTTTTTGAGTTTTTATTATTAGTGGATATTGGCCTAATTCTGCCCTAATTCTCTCTCTCTCTCTCTCTCTCTCTCTCTCTCTCTCTCTCTCTCTCAGCCACCATCACAAGCTCCTCGGAGAATGACGACCGCAGCGGCTCCAGCCTGGAATGGAGTAAAGATGGCAGCCTGAGGAGCAGCGGGCAGCATGGCCTGGCGCCCAGCGTGCGGGCCGATACGTGCTCTCCCGTGGCGGAGGAAGACCCCAGTGGGCCCCCAGAGACCCCCACCCCGTCCAGGACAGAGCACCCCACAGGCTCCTCAGCGGGGGCCGCAGGAGGAGTAGCAGTAGGACCAAGCCACCCACGAGAGGGCCCCGTTCCATACCCCACAGCACACACCTCCTTGTCCCTCATGATGCCGCGGCCCAACTCTGTTGCAGGTAAGAAACCTTGGCTCTGGGTGATTCATTATGCGGAGAAGGGATATTATCAGGACTTGTATACTGGTTAGAGTTTTCTAGACGTCTACACTGATTTGAGTTATATGGTCTTGTATGCTGGTTTTGGTTATCTGGACTTGTACACTGGTTTTGAGTTATCTGGACATGTACACTGGTTTGAGTTGGTATTGGGTCATCAGAGGAAGTGCTCCTTCATCCTTGCTCAGTGAATCTTCCTTCAAATGTGACTTAGTTCATCTTGACTTTGTGTCTGCATTATCTCCTTAGGAAGATCTCTTAACCTGGAAAGGAAGGTGTTAGTCTGTGACCCTTTAGGACCCAACAGTGTCTGTACTTCACAGAACGTCCTGACTCAGGTCCTCAGAGAGCCAGCTAAGCCACAGTGCCCTGTGTGACTGTGGCACTGACTGACACACAACTCTGTCCTTTTCCCGGCTGACCAAGTGAGAGGGAAATGGAGAGAAGAAAACGGGGGTGGACGAGACGTTGATGTGTCAATTCAGCAGACAGAAAGAGAGAAGGAGAGATATATATTATTTGTATATTATCTACCTCACTTGCTTTGGCAATGTTAACATATGTTTCCCATGCCACTAAAGCCCTTTGAATTGAATTGAATTGAAATTGAGAGGAGTGAGTGAGTGAGTGAGTGAGTGAGTGAGTGAGTGAGTGAGTGAGTGAATTGTACTGTGTGTTCTACAGCTAGCTGTTTGTACACAAACGTGCATAAACAGTGGATTTTACACACTCACTTTGCTCTTGGTGCACAAAACATTCATCTTTACTGCATGCTGATAAATCTACAACTTTGCCATATAAAGAGTATAGAAGTGCATACAGGGCATTGTGTGGAGAATTCACTAAGGCCTCTTGCATTTAACGACCTAATTATTCCAATAACTCATAACCTGTTTTAACATCTTCTGTTGTTTTGGTCCGACGCAGCTCAAACAGCATGGACACGCACACACACACATACACACACACACACACACGGACAAACACACACTCACGGACATTCACTGCCTCGTAAAGCTAACAGCCCAGGGGCCATCGGCCCCTTCTTTGCTCTCGGACGAGGAGTTTGTTATGCAGTGTTGCCCCTGAGGACTGAGTTGGATTCACACCTCTGATTTTATGGTTGGTTACGTTGCCCTGGGAGCAGACAGCAATGCCATGGAAAGACAAGTTCTCTGCCCTGTCACCAGGGGCCAGGGATATGAGTGGGGCTTGAGTTGCTTCCCAAATGGCACCCTAGTCCCTTCGTATATAAGGAATAGGGTGCAATTTGGGATAATTATTTTCCACTCGCTCTTTTACGAGAGGGCTATAGTAGGTTAAATGTGATGTCTTAATTAGGTTAATACATTGTGTGTGCATTAATCAATGCTTGATAGAGAGAGACTATAGGAGTGAGACTATGAAGCCATTACCTTTGATTGAGTACCAAATGGCATCCTATTCCCTATATTGTGCACTACTTTTGACCAGGACCCATTGGGCTCTGGTCAAAGTAGTGCACTATATAGGGTTAGGGTGGCCTTATCTGTAGCTTCATACCAAACATTCTATATGGAGAGTATAACAACATCCCACAGTCATCCAGAGTTATCCAGTTGATCCTCTTGTCGTAATCTCATAATCTGTAGGACACACTGATAGAGAGGGACTGACTGATAGAGAGTGATAGGGGGAGAGAGAGAAAGAGAGACAGTAGGCAGACTGAGAAAGAGAGCGAGAGAGAGAGGTGTGATGTGATGTGATGCCAGGCCGTGTCGTAGAGGAGAGGAGTCGTAATGAAATTCCCATAGTATGATTGTTGCCAAAGTGCTGAAAGGCAAGCTGTCATTGATTGGAGCTCCTTAACTAGGGATGTGATGGTCATGGCATTTTGGATGATGGTTATTGGTCAGCCAAATGACCGCAGCCACTGTAATAACGTACAAAATCATAATAATTAAAAAGTCCGCTCCTGACTGCATGTGCTGCTGCAGGAAGGGGGGCGTTGATCTGCCAGGAGAGTGAGAGAGGGATTTGAGGCGATATGTTTGAATACTGCATCCTGTGACTTGTTACCGGGCAGACTAGAGTCTAATTAGAGTCCAGAGGATGGCGTTGCCTATGCAACCAAAGACTTGTTTGCTACAACACCTTGCTTGTTTCAGCAAGGAGCAACAAAGTTTCATCGCGTCGTAAAGTCCATGTTATAGCAGAAACCGACTCAACTGCACGAATGCCCGGCCGTCCCATCTTCAGTTAGCTGTTCGTTCCACACTAAACATTTCTTTTTACTCTTCTAATTACATTGGTAACCAGTTTATAATAGCAATAAGGCACCTCGGGGGGGTTGTGGCATATGGCAAATATGCCACAGCTGAGGGCTGTATCCAAGCACTCCAGGTTGGGTTGTGCGTAAGAACAGCCCTTAGCCGTGGTATATTGGCCATATACCACACCCCCGGGCCTTATTGCTTAGCTGTACCAGCCCTAGCCTTAACACGCTGTGATGCAGAGTTCCTACCAGGACTTCAGGAGTTAAGAGTTGGAATAGCTGCTGTCTCTCTGTTGCTCTGCTGACCTGCTGGCTCAAAGTTGAACTATTATGGACTGGACAGACACAATATAGAACGTCAGCTCACCTGCTAGGTGTCTACAAACGATGGTGATTCAACATGTGGAATCGTCGGGAAATGAACCGAAAATGACGGCTAATGTTCTGTGGTCAGAGGTGATAGGACCACTGTTTTTAACCGTCTGTTTTGTCCTTTAGACTTCTTTCTGTCTGCACATACAAAAGCGTTTGACCCCTTCTCAGGTGGTTGTGTAACGGCTGTCGTCGGAAGAAAACCAAGATGCAGCGGAGGTTGTGTGTTCATCTTGATATTTAATTCAAAAAACAAGAGAACACTACAAAAATGAACAAAACAATAGCAACGACAGCAAACAGTCCTGTCTGGTCCCAACTGAACAAAACAGAAAACAATCCCCCACAAAACCCAAAGGAAAAACCTGCTCCTATTGTGTGACTCCCAATCAACAACAACGAACTTCAGCTGTGCCTGACTGGGAGCCACACACAGGCCCAAAACAAAGAAATACAAAAAACCTAGAAAAAGAACATAGAACGCCCACCCAATATAACACCCTGGCCTAACCAAAATAAAGAACAAAAAACCCCTCTCTATGGCCAGGGCGTTACAGGTTGGATGTTTTTAGCCTGAGAACAAAGGGTCCATTTCTATGGGGGTGAATTAGTGGAGTCTGTCTAATGTCCCACAGCCCTGCTAAAATGTGAGATATGCGCAGGGAATGTATCCGTGTTGCTCAGAAGTATCATTTGCAGTGTGCGTGATTACAGCGGACATCGTGTCTGGCCTGCAACAATCGAGCTGCTGCTGTGGGAAATCCAAGCAGCACAGTCTGCACATTAAGCTGTGGCTAACTGGCTAGGTCCAGATCCACACCAATCCACACCAACCTGTCTGAGTGAGAAGACAGAAACCTGAATCCTACTCATTAAACCAAACCACCAAATTTCTTTGCTCAGAAAATCAACAAGCGTTTTGCCGTTTTCTCAGGGCAAAGCAGGACTCAAGTCGATTGACCCACCATGAGCGCACAAATATGCTTCATTCAAATCAAAACACAGACAAACTCGCAACATAACACTGACAATATGATAATTATTTTTGTACAATCCCCCTCTGGCTGCTGCTTGTCTTGTCTAGTCAGACCCTGCTGGAAGACTGGACTTTATAGGGGATATTTTCCTATTTTTGCTGTGATTTTGATTGACTCTTGTGGCTTGTAAGCCCCTCCAAAATCTGTTGGAATAAATCCCTAATTGTATTGTCTCTCAGCAGGACATGTCTGTAAAGCTTATTTTTACTCCATCCATTCTGCATAGGACATTTTTTTTTGTATATGTATCTGAGTCACAATGCCTCCATTGAAATGTGGCATTTGTTTCCATCTCAAATGTCACCCTATTCCCTGTATAGTGCACTCATTTTGACGAGGGCCCATAGGGTGCCATTTAGGATGCAGACTTTGAATTATTAAGGCAGTCAGACTGGCAAAAAGCCACACAACCGGTCCGGGCATCATCACATTTCTATTCATTTAAAAACCACCCAATATAAATGAGATGCGACAGGGAATGAGACTGTGGGTTTAATTACAAATGACTGTAACATTGGAAGCCTAATCATAAATTAGTGATGTCTTACTCACACACAGCCCCTAATCTGACTGCTGTCACACTCTCCCTACCTCTCATTGCTATGGCTGGGAAATTAACCCGCGCCATTGGGGGATTTTAGCAACAGTTCCAGCTGCACAGAGTTTGGCAACAGTGCATGGATGCGTCCCAAATGGCACCCTATTCCCTATATAGTGCACCACTTTTGATGCACAGTCGCACACACTCTGTCAGATTATTTTAGGAAGAGATGGTTCGGAATGTTGTTTTGCTTTCTTTCACTTGTTTTTCACATTAGACACCACAGAGCAACTCACACTACTAGAGACATAGTAACTCTACAGAGTCATTTCTAGTGCTTAATGTTATGTTACCAGCAACAGACCACTCTATTTGGTAATGTGTTGTTACTGCTAAATGCCAGCTTCACCTCTATAAGGATGTGCTTCAAAAGTGTGCGCTGTATAGGGGAATAGGGTGCCGTGTGACACACAGACAGTGGCTACGGGATAAGCTTCTGAAAACATCTCAGAGATTACTCTCTCCTAGCCCAACCCACACTCCATCACAGGTGCCACCGGCTTCAAAAAGGATTGCCTTTGACACGGGCTCTGTAACGGAAACTAAATATGTAAATGTTATTATAATACTGCATGTAAAGTGGTGGCTTCAGAGAGCAGAATTCTAAATGAGAACTGAGAGGGCGAGGAAGGGAGGAAGGTAGGGACTCGGTGCAGCTGAAAGAGATCTTCTTAGTTTCTACCCCTCTGATGTGTGGGGGTACAGAGTAGAAGAAGAGGGCTCTGTCTTGGCTCTATTGTAAGCTCTTCAGATTTGGCTGAAATCCAATTTGACACCTCCATGCCTCCTTCATCCAGTGCAGATTCAGGGGTTTTCGGGGAAAAAATTCAGCTCAAAGCCTTCTGTATTCTTTGTTACGCTCAAATAATAAGAATTATATTTCAAGTCATCAGAGTTAAGCCATTTACCGTGGATTAGGGAATCAAAGGCTACATTAATGGTCTATGGTCCATGGTCCAAAGACCTCCCATTGAACCGCTGGTGGAGATTTCTCCAGACAGTAAAACGGCATTAAGGTGGTTAGCTGTGTAATGGTTCGGCCACAGCACATAGCCAAGGGGCACCCAACCTTGGAACATGTTGATTGGTGCATTGCCTAGGCAGGCATTAGTACTATTGTGGTTCACAGTCGTGTGCCGGGTGCCCAGTCTGCACAGGTAGTCTTTGTCACTGCCCTGCTGCCCTACTCAGCATTCCTTTGTGTTACGGTGTCTAGGTGATTGTTCCTTTGTGGCTGGCAGAGGTCCGCTGCCCTGCCCCCCCCACCCCAGAGCAGAAGTAGGCATCATTGACGGCCATTGTTCCATCTCCTGGTTACTATGGATCCCTCTTCATAGGAGACTACTTTTACTGGAGCACATAGTGACTGCAGCAAACAGCTGCGTCCCATCTCTTAGACTGATGTCATCTCCATGAGTCCCAGATGGACACACTCTCAATGGTCCCCAGATGTTCTGCAGGTTTGCTTATGTTACAGTCATTACTTAAAATCATAAAGTCATGTGTTTTAACCACTGGTGGATGAGGTGATGAACCAGAACAGGCTTAACTGGTTTTTATCAGCCTTTATGTTTTGTCTAGTCACGTATGGATTTTATGAGAGGATTCTTTGGGTATGCTTTTATTGTCAAGTTTCCCATTCGCTCAATGAGAATGTGTATGTGGAGTCTCACTGTTCCCTGAAGACTTCTCCACCTATTTCTCTGATGTTGATGGTGCACATGGCGTCCATTTTGTCACCTCTGACCAAAGTTCCCTCTAAGCTGCGAGTGTGCGTGGGTGCACAGCTCCCCAGGGACTGCGGTACATAAGAAAAATCAGCCCGTGCAGAGAAGCACAAGACTGAACTTCACTCAACTTTCTAAAGTTTTCCCTGTTAGTTAACACTATCAACGTGTGCCTTTACTGTGGGAATTGGGATCGAATCTTTGCAAAATTTGCCACTTTCCATGTAACATACCGAAAACAAAACAAACAATACAAGACTTAGAATTCAAACCGAACTATGCAAGAGATTTTGTTGCAGACAGAGCGCATCGGAGTACGATTCTATTGTATTGACAGGCACTACTCAGGCCTGTACTCTGCACAGACCGGTAAGCTATAACCAATCAGAGCTGCAGTAAGGCCTACAGTGCTTTCGTAAAGTATTCAGACCCCTTGAATTTTTCCACATTTTGTTACGTTGTAGCCTTATTCAATATTCAATATTTTTTTTTTATCTCATTAATCTACACACAATACCCCATAATGACAAAGCAAAAACAGGTATTTAGAAAATGTATTAAAAGAAACAACTGAAATATCACATTTACATAAGTATTCAGACCCTTTACTCAGTACTTTGTTGAAGCACCTTTGGCAGCAATTACAGCCTCGAGTCTTCTTGAGTATGACGCTACAAGCTTGGAACACCTGTATTTGGGGAGTTTCTCCTATTCTTCTCTTCAGATCCTCTCAAGCTCTGTCAGGTTGGATGGGGAGCGTCGCTGCACAGCTATTTTCAGGTCTCTCGAGATGTTTGATCGGGTTCAAGGCATGGCCCTGGTTAGGCCACTCAAGGACATTCAGAGACTTTGTGTTTAGGGTCGTTGTCTTCTTCGAGGGTGAACCATCGTCCCAGTCTGAGCTCCTGAGTGGTCTGGAGCAGATTTTCATCAAAGATCTCTCTGTACTTTGCTCCGTTCATCTTTCCCTCGATCCTGACTAGTCTCCCAGTCCCCGCCACTGAAAAACATTCCCACAGCATGATGCTGCCACCACCATGCTTCACGGTAGGGATGGTGCCAGGTTTACTCCAGACGTGACGCTTGCCATTCAGGCAAAATAGTTCAATCTTGATTTCACATGGTCTGAGAGTCCTTTAGGTGCCTTTTGGCAAACTCCAAGCGGTGCCTTTTACATGGGGTGGCTTCCGTCTGGCCACTCTATCATAAAGGCCTGATTGGTGGAGTGCTGCAGAGGTGGTTGTCCTTCTGGAAGGTTCTCCCATCTCCACAGAGGAACTCTGGAGCTCTGTCAGAGTGACCCTCGGGTCTTGGTCACCTCCCTGACCAAGGCCCTTCTCCCCCGATTGCTCAGTTTGGCCGGGTGGCCAGCTCTAGAGGAAGAGTCTTGGTGGTTCCAAACTTCTACCATTTTTAAGAATTATGGAGACCACTGTGTTCTTGGGGACCTTCACTGCTGCAGACATTTTTTTGGTACCCTTCCCCAGATTTGTGCCTCGACACAATCCTCTCTCTACGGACAATTCCTTCGTCCTCATGGCTAATATAGACAGGTGTGTGCCTTTCTAAATCATGTCCAATCAATTTAATTTATGTAAATATATTTATGTAAATAAGTTATTTCTGTTTTTTATTTTTGATAAATGTGCAAACATTAAAAAAAACTGTTCTCGCTTTATCGTTATGCGGCATTGTGTATAGATTGATGAGGATTTTATTTACTTAATCCATTTTAGAATAAGGCTGTAAAGTAACAACATTTGGAAAAAGGGAAGGCGTCTGAATACTTTTCGAATGCACTGTATATGCAAATAGACCATTGCCATATATGGATTTGTGCCGTTCACATTGAACTGGACTGTTTTACAGCATGAGCGGTTGCGATTATTATGCGCTTGTTTTTAGATCAAAGCGACAGCTGCATGTACAGGGATGCAAACTGTTCACCTTTCGGCGAAATTCGCCTTTTCGAATTCAAAATAGGTGACCTATATGATTCATATAGATCCAATTAGAAAAGTTTGCGGGGGCTTTGGATCACTACTGACTGTAAGGGAACGAGTGTTTCGCGTTTGGAGCAATACTGGCTGTATCCAAGGCTCAGCCCTGAGATAACATTAGTAACTAACCAATTCGCTATAGTATTAGCTGGTATACGACTCCTTGCCATTCCTCAAGTTATAACACGTTAGTTGCTTACTGGACCCTGGCAATCTGTGTGAAATGTTATTAACTAGCGAACTAACTAACTACCATCTGTGAACTAATGTTTTCCCTCTACAGTATTTGGTTAATTTTCAGAATGAGAGAATTAGGTGTAAATGAGGCTTTAAACAAGTGGATGCCGCTATAGAGGTGAAAGGAACACCCCACACTTTCCCTCTTTCTCACTTTTTCAATACAGTGGATAAAAAGGTGTATGCCAGGTGTACTCTCTGCCTGAAAGAGATCAATTATGCCAACAAATGGTATCATGCTCTGCTGCTGGCACATTGTCGAACAGATGTCCACAGGCAGAAAGTGTACAATGTAATAATGTGCACTGTAGCCCAAAGATATTGCTTTAGTTGTGTTGAACTTGACAGTAACACTTGTGTGTGAGTGAGGGGATTATTACATTTTTTACTCAGTGAACGTTATTTTTGCACACATGTAGCCTTGTGCACTTGATCAATGTCTATAGTGGCCACTATAATAGAGCAAAAATATAATGCCTGTTTGTTTCATTCTAATTCTACTTTAAGATGTTTTTTTTCCCCAAGTGCAATATTTAGATGTGTGTGTGGTCACAAGCGTTCTATTATAAAGGCTGTCATAGCTAACTGCAATATTAGTGTATTGTTTTTTCTCAAGACTTGAGTGTCATTTGCAGTAAAGTCTAGGCAACAAATAACATTGGGTTGCTTTCTTTACATTTTTTTTAGCTGTGAGTTAGGTTCACATTAACCACTTTTTATTTTTTATTTTACACACAGCAACTGATCATGTAGATCATATTCTTTGTTGTTTAATTAGGTAAAACCTGTTTTTCTCCCTAGCAGGGATTTTTTTGCATGTTTCAGTGCAACAAACAAAGGTTTTACCTTTTTGGGCCCTCACCAGTTTGCATCCCTGCATGTAGCCACGTGTGCACATTTGTTCATATCCTTTGCTAGTTAGTGAGTTATTAGCCCAGTTATAGATCATTTGTAGTCAGCAATGGGGGAGTGATTACTTCCTACAAGAGCACAAAATGTGTACATTTCTAGCCATCTTTGAAAAGCAGGTCAGGTAAAGAGCTTTTTTATGTCTTAAAGGGGCAGTGTTGTGTTTTGAGACAGGCTTGAATAAGCTAAGTAGCCAATAGGCAGAGGGTAGCATAATTTGTCTTGTTCTCTGTAATAAATGGTATGGGAATAATGATTCATTGTATTTTGTAAAGTGATTTCTTGCATCAAACAACACAACAAAATGTTCAGTCACCTCCTTGTCTGAAGGACAAGTGGATAATCAGGTTCATTTGAAGCCCTGCGTGTTTTTTTCAGTCTCATGGAATGTAGGCCTACATTGAACACAGATTGGCTGTTACTGTAGGCTGAATGATAGAACTGCTATTTCTATGTTAAAATGTTATGGGATGCGTTTTCTCCATTGTTTTTGATGGTAGGCCACTCTGGTAGGCCTACATTATGATCGAATAGCCACAGTAGCCTACTTGGCCACTGTTAAAACTGTAAATGAAAGCGGGTACAGCCCCAGTGCTCACAGTAAACACTCGGCAGAAGTTGCACAGACATTTTACGATGTTCAAGTTTGCGCTTAGCAGACCTCAAATTTGCTCAGTGCCGAAAAATATTAGAGGGAACATTGCCTCTGACCATATCTGGACATTGACTGGCTCAGTTTGGAGACTGAGGGGCACCCTTTTCCCTACATAGGGCACTACATTTGGGTGCCATTGGGGACGTAGCCTGAAAGACAACACTTTGAAAGGTCACATTGACGTGAGTCGAATTGTCCTTTTTCACAAAGTTGCCAATGGGTGAAGAAGGTTAGAGCCAGAGCAAAGATAAAGACCTCTCCTTCAGGGATCGATCGGATCCAATTTTGAGCAGCCAATTAGCATTCAACTCAGTGGTGCTTATTGATTTATATAAACCTGTGGAGAGACAACCGAGCACAGTATGCTACCAGCCTCCAGTGAGCCATCTGACAGAGTTTGACTGACAGGTCCCAACATTTCTTTGCTTTGTGGATTCACTCCTTGTGGGACTTTATTAGCATCCTTTTTTAATTTCATCCATCACACAATTCAGAGTTCAATTGTATTCTGCCATGTAACTTCATTGAATGAACTAGAACTTGAGTGTACTGCATATCAGGAATATGTGGAATCTATACTTTTTTCTTAGTCTGGATCCTGGTGATCCTCAAAATAAATTATGTGATTGTTAGGGTAAGTGTACCTATTAAGCCCATTTTCATCTTTGAATTCAAGTAAAAAATAAAACAATTCTGCTCTTTAATGTTTCAATCAATTAATCTGGTTGTCATGTCCATAGCAGTTTTTATTCTAAACCAATCAGATGTTTTATTATTAAGTTATTTACAGTTATGTGTAAATTCCCACAAGTGACATTGTCATATTCACAAGTGACATTGTCCTTCATTCATCCAGGTGATTCTGTTTGTTGGTCCACCACCTGTAATTGTGTAATACAACAGTAGAAAGGGAGATTTGAAACGGTCTTCAGATAGGCTTTAGGAAGTTCAACTAATTAACAGGAATAGCAGGACAGCAAATGTGAATCCGCTTTCAGATAATTCATTGAAACTTGTGTGTGTGTTGTGGTCTTTGTTCATGGCTTCTTATCCACAGAGGGTCCGTTTTTTTTTTTATAACCAAGTACTGGTGTGTACTGGTTGGCAAGAACAAAAGCCTAAATCCACATTGGTCTTTGTGGATACGATTGGACCCCCCTGGACCCCCCTGTTACGAGTGCTACTTTCATGATGAATAGTAATTATCAGTTTATTTTACTAAATTTAGGGGAGATTAATATAATCACATTTTATATAAATGTCAGTTTGTACGTTGTTAAAATTAGGTGGGCTTATTTGGAACACCTATGGGCTTTCCGTACCAATTATGCTCAGTCCGGACTTTTCACATATTGTATCAAATATTTATTTAAGAATTTAAGTAAAGTCATAAAACCTCATGTGAGAGATGAGTCTTTCATTCCATCTCAACTTTTCTAACAGAAATTAGGGCAGTATATGTTAGAAATGTCTAAACTTAGATTTTGGCAGGCTTAATAGGTACACTTACCTTAATTATCTCATATAACGTTGATATTGAGTCTTTCCATACATGTAGTTTGCCTGTATTGCTTGACCAGCATTCTGGGGATGTAGGCAGTGTAATGCAGGGCTCCAGTGAAGTTTGTGTGCTCTGGTCTACTTTAAAGCTTTTCTGCATTCTGCTATGTGCCCTGCAGTGTCTGCAGTGTCTTCTGCCTGCACCACACTAACAGGTCAGATCTAAGTCTCTGTGCCCGCTAGGGGAGCAACTTACTCCTCATATATTCTGTCATGTCTTACCGTGGGATAAATAAAGGGGTTTGTGTTTGGTAACAAAATAACAGGGGATAAAACAGATTTATGCAGGCTGTTACATCCTCATTAGTTTATTTATTTTCATCATAACAATCAGATTGCTCGCCATGCAGCCAGCGACAACCAGCGAGGTATCGAGCGTAATCTGTTAACTTGGTTACGTGCCAAAATCTGTGCGTAAGCGACTTTGATTTCTATTTTGCACTTAGTCAATTCCAGCTCAGGGCATTTTGACATGGCGGGTCAGAAAGGGATTTGAGGTGGGAGATGCCAAGAGGCTTCTGGAGGCATTAAGCCTATACCAGAGCCCACTAACTAACACTGGGGGTGTGTCCCAATAGGCACCTTATTCCCCCTATATACAGTTGAAGTCAGAAGTTTACATACACTTAGGTTGGAGTCATTAAAACCTGTTTTACAATCACTCCACAAATTTCTTGTTAACAAACTATAGTTTTGGCAAGTCGGTTAGGGCATCTACTTCGTGCATGACACAAGTAATTTTCCCAACCATTGTTTACAGACAGATTATTTAATTTATAATTCACTGTATCACAATTCCAGTGGGCAGAAGTTTACATACACTAAGTTGACTGTGCCTTTAAACAGCTTGGAAAATTCCAGAAAATGATGTCATGGCTTTAGAAGCTTCTGATAGGCTAATTGACATAATTTGTGTCAATTGGAGGTGTACCTGGGTATGTATTTCAAAGCCTACCTTCAAACTCGGTGCCTCTTTGCTTGATATCATGGGGAAATCAAAAGAAATCAGCCAAGACCTCAAAAAAAAAATTGTAGACCTCCACAAGTCTGGTTCATTCTTGGGAGAAATTTCCAAACGCCTGAAGGTACCACATTCATCTGTACAAACAATAGTACGCAAGTGTAAACACCATGGGACCACGCATCCGTCATAGCGCTCAGGAAGGAGACGCGTTCTGTCTCCTAGAGATGAACGTACTTTGGTGCGAAAAGTGCAAATCAATCCCAGAACAACAGCAAAGGACCTTGTGAAGATGCTGCAGGAAACAGGTACAAAAGTATCTATATCCACAGTAAAACGAGTCCTATATCGACATAACCTGAAAGGCCGCTCAGCAAGGAAGAAGCCACTGCTCCAAAACCGCCATAAAAAAGCCAGACTACGATTTGCAACTGCACAAAGATCGTACTTTTTGGAGAAATGTCCTCTGGTCTGATGAAACAAAAATAGAACTGTTTGGCCATAATGACCATCGTTATGTTTGGAGGAAAAAGGGGGAGGCTTGCAAGCCGAAGAACACCATCCCAACCGTGAAGCATGGGGGTGGCAGCATCATGTTGTAGGGGTGCTTTGCTGCAGGAGGGACTGGTGCACTTCACAAAATAGATGGCATCATGAGGGAGGAAAATTATGTGGATATTTTGAAGCAACATCTCAAGACATCAGTCAGGATTTTAAAGCTTGGTCGCAAATGGGTATTCCAAATGGACAATGACCCCAAGCATACTTCCAAAGTTGTGGCAAAATGGCTTAAGGACAGCAAAGTCAAGGTATTGGAGTGGCCATCATAAAGCCCTGACCTCGCATAGAAAATTTGTTGGCAGAACTGAAAAAGCGTGTGTGAGCAAGGAGTCCAGCTCTGTCAGGAGGAATGGGCCAAAATCCACCAACTTGCGGGAGGCTACCCGAAACCAAATACTAATTGAGTGTATGTAAACTTCTGACCCACTGGGAATGTGATGAAAGAAATAAAAGCTGAAATAAATCATTTTCTCCAATATTATTCTGAGTTTAAATGTATTTTGCTAAGGTGTATGTAAACGTCCAACTTCAACTGTACACTAGTACACTACTTTTACCCCTATGGTCTGTGGCACCCTGTTCCCTGTGTAGTGCACTACTTTTGAGAATAGGATTGCCATTTGGGTTGTACACAAGTACTGGGGAGTGGTGCACGGGTGCAAGTGAAGCGATGTCCACAGAGCTCGCAACTCAGTTTACCCCCCCCCCATCTTACTCCGACACAGGAGACAAAGAACAGAGGGATTCAAAGGTCAAAGCCGCACAAAACAAATACCGATTTTCATCAGAAGGGAACCTGTCACATCTGTGGAGCTTCAAAGCTGCTCCCAACACATTCATACACAATATCACATCAACCAGGAATGATCTGCTGCCGGAATAAGAATAAGAATAAGAAAAATAAGAGAGAGAGAAGAGGCTTCGTATAAAGGGATACCAATTCCAATGGGTCTACTGAGAGCACGAAAGGGGGGGAGGGAGAGAGGTAGAGAAGGGAGAGATGGGATGGTAATCTCACTGCAGTCCACGAATGTCAGCATGGGGCTTGAATGATGCGCTAGAGCTGGATCGCCGCACAGACTTTCAACTTAACTTCTCTCTCTCTCCCTCCCTCCATCTCTTCTCCTGTCCCCCTCCTTTCTGCCATCTCTCACTCCTCTCTTCCTTACATCATTCACTCTGCGGTTCACACTACCTTCTTCCTCCTCTCCCGGTGCCCTGGTTTTGGCTCTTTCTTTTCTCTATCCCTCTCTCTTTCACTTTCTCTCTCCCTTCTCTCCCTTTCCTATCTCCCTCTCTGTATATACTGTATATCTCCCTCTATCTCTCACTCTCTTTCTCCATCTCCCCCCTCTCTCCCTCCCCGCTCTCTCTGTGTGACAGCAGTACAGGGAGGATCATTGATTAATTCCTCTGTGAGTCCGGCTGCCTAGTGCAAACTGTAATCAACCAGGAGAGCAGCTTTCATCGCATTCCCGCCTTTCATTTCTTCTTTGGTTTATTCACATGCTTTTTCTCCTCCGCTTGCTAAAAATCTGTGTGAGGGGTGGGTAGAGGGAACATTCTCATAAAGCACCTGCATTCATTTTGCACGGAGCGCTGCTAATGCTGTGGATGTTGTGAGGTAGGGAGAGGGAGAGGGAGCCGTGCCTGTGGACTGCCAAGCCCAGTCACCAGTTGAATGCGGCCAGTGTGCCTGGACATGGATGGGAGCGCTGGGGCAGAAGATTCACTTGGGTACCCTGATGAGCATCCAGCCCAGTGGGGAGAATAATTCTCTGGAGCTTTTCCACAAAGAGCCTCCGCCCTGCCTGCCTCTCAGTCTGCCTGCTCCATGCCAGGAAGGTTTTTAAATTCCTGCTGCTGTCCTGCCCAGCTCTCTGGCTCTGCTGCCGCTGACCGACTGTAAGTAGCTACTTCAGCCTCTAGTGTGGTAATACCGGCGGGGGGCCCACTGCCCAGCACTAACAGGTTGGCACTGTTGGGAGCGTTGAGCTCAAGTGCAACAAACGGTTTAACATTCTGGCTGCATCGTGTGAAGTGATTTCTCACTGTGCATGCTGAATTAAAGTTATGCTTTCCCGGACTTGAGCTGTCATTTATTCTCATTTTGGAGCCGAAGTAAAATTCACATCATCAGGCTTGTGAAAAGTGAAACATAAAAGTGGCTGATCGTTGAATTTTATTTTTGCCTATTAAAGTTCTATTGATTCCTATTAAAGTTATATGGATGCCTATTAAAGTTCTGTTGATGCCTATTAAAGTTCTGTTGATGCGCGCTGCCTTGCCTGCTGGTTCCTAATTAGGAGAACATTCCTCCAAGTAAGTTGGAGAAGAGAGTCGCATACTGTCCTGTATGTCCTCCCAGCTCAGCTGAGGCAGATGGAGTAGAGAGAGAGAGAGAAGGGCTTTGATTTTTCCTGTTAAAGGGACAATCTATAATTGGTACATCCATTTAGCTGTTTAGCAAAAAACAAGTGGTGGCTTGTCCGCATTGTTGTTGTTCCTTTAAACATGACAGCCAGGTCTCCATGGTGATTTCATTGTTGCCAGGAACACCGAAGACCTTGTTTCACGTTGTCTGTCTTTGTCTGCATGTTGCTAGAGGATGCCGGCTCAGACGGTAGGTAGAGTTTGAGGTTGAATTTTATATAGCAAACTGCTAGTGTTTATTATCACTTCTCATTCTGATCCAATGACAGGAATTGTTTGCAGTCATTCTTCCTTCATGGCTGTTTCTTCTCCTGTGACTTCTCTCTGTAATGCTGCTGTAGCCTACTGTATGTTTTCATGCAGTAATTCCTGTAGTAAGGCTGTCTTTATTGAGTAAATGTGTCTGTTGGTTCTGTTTGTTGTGTTCCTGACATCCGTATTCATTCGCTGAGTCCCAAATGGCACCATATTCCCTATAAAGTGAACTACTTTTCACCAGATGCACTATGGGCCCTGGTCTAAAGTATTGCACTATAAAGGGAATAGTGAGGCATTTGGGACGCAGGCCTAGTTGTATTTGGGTTGTTACTGTAGCTCAGTTTGTACTCCACTACACTAGGAGTGTTTATGGGGGACAGACCTCCCCTCTCTCTGGATCCTCCTCAGCTGTCAGGTTGGATCAGGGTGGGTAACAGGGGATTTTAGGGGGGATATTGAATGGATATTGCTCACCTCTCCTGTCGGCTGTACTGTATCTGGCTGCCCAGTGCCGACACCACCTCCAGGGAACTGCCAATGCCAGGGTCCACTGCTCTGGCCCAACTCCCGTTCACTTTCCTCTGCTGAAATCCTGCCATCGTCACCCTGGATCTGTGTCCCTTCTTCTTCTCTCTACTCCTCTTTTCTCTCAGCGTATTCCGGACAAGCCCTGGATTAGAATTTATGACTTATTGACATGATTTCCCCTGTGACATGTTTGTCATCATTGGTTTTAGATTGTGATCATTGTCTGTTTAGGGTCATCTGATCATGTGCATTCACCTAATAAAGGCTGAACTGTGAATCACGTCATCATTTTCGTGAAAAACACATGATCTCATCGTTTTCTCTCTTTCTCTGTAGCCACCAGTTCCACCAAGCTGGAAGACCTGAGCTATCTTGATGAACAGCGTAATACTCCCCTGCGGACGTCCATTCGGCTGCCCTGGCATAACACAGGTGGGAGGGCACCACAAGACTCCAAAGGTACTATTAAACAGCATGTACACCTAGACTATGTCCTAAATGGTACCCCATTCCCTATATAGTTCACTTCTTTTGATCAGGGCCCTTTGTAGTGCACTATATAATAGGGAATAAGGTGCCATTTGGATCACAGCCATACAGTAACTAGCTATTCTCCGGGATAGAACAAGGGCCAGCACAATGCACACCAGAATTATAAACAAAACATAAGGAAAATGTAAACCTATTCCATAGAACACAGAGCAGCATATGCTACATGGTGAAAAGTATGTTTATTAATATGGAGTTGGTCCCCCCCTTTAATGCTGCTACTATTTAACCCTCTTTTAAACCCTCTCAGTTTTCTCTGCCGCTGTCAGTATAAAGTTGTTAGACTTATGTAAAATGTCCCTCTGGACAGACATTTTTGCAACAGTCCACATTTATGAGCATTATGTGTTTGGCTTTCATTAGACACTTTAAGCAGTCTAATAGAAGCATTCATGTTTGTTAAATTGCAAACCTTTGCCATCCACCTCCATGATTTCCATTTAAATGCAGTTGTGCACCAACTAAACTGCTATTCCCAGAGCTCAGTAGACGGAGGGGACTGGCGGTCGTCGGATAGTACGGCTAGTACTGATTTGTCTCTCTTATGCAGTAAAGATCACTTACAAATGGTCCAAGCCAATGGTGCTAGCTGGTCATAGCTCAGACTAAGAGATGGAGAGAGAAAAAGAGAGAGAAAGAAAGAAAGACAGAGAGAGCGAGAGAGGGAAAAATACAGAGAGAGGGGGGAGAGATAGAGAGGGCAATGATGAAGAGAGAAAGAGAAAGCTACCGAGGAAAAATAGCCCACTCTTTCTCTAGCTGTGTGGTGGACACTGAATGCAGTCCAGGCATCTCCTCTCCTCCCCCTCAACAGCCCTGAGAAGAGTGTTTGGCCTGCAGCAGGTGTTTATCGCCTGGCTGACAGTCAGCACTTATCACACTGCAACCGCCGTAGACAGACAGACAGACGGACAGTGATTTTTTTGTTATGATCAACTGATATTAATGTTCCTCGAATGGTTTGTGAACGAATGGTGTGACAATGAGACACACAAAGACGGTTCAGACGATTACAGGAGAAAAATATGTTGATTTCAATCTGATTATCCTGGATGATACTAGGGCTTGGCCTCCGCATTCTAATTGATCTCTCATCTCGATGTGCGAGTTTGATCTTGCCGTGGCGTGTGTATGTGTCAGGTTTGCAATCCACAGAAATGTTAAACATTGTATCATATTGGGTCATTTTGACTGAGTGCTGGCTTTCAGAGAAAACAGATGAAAGATGTGGAAGGTAAACAGTGCAGGTGTAAACGGTGTTTCAGATGGAGACGTTCCCTAATCAGTGACTGAATTGGTTTCGAGGCTTGGCTTCACGCCAGCTAGGGAGGCAAATAAATGTCTGTCTATTTATTCACTCTCACGCCTAGCTAAATGTATGATTCGTTATATATGCCCTCTTTTCTTATGAACTTTCAGTTAGTAAAGGTTTGTCTTTTATTTGGTTCCCTCTAGCACGCTTCGCTCCCTACAAGACGGTGGACATCATGCTCAAGCCGCTGCTGTTCGAGGTGCCCAGCATCACCACAGACTCTGTGTTTGTGGGCCGCGATTGGCTCTTCCAGCAACTGGAGGACGCTATGAAGGGCGACGGTTGCGAGGAGAGGCATGGCGCCGTGGTTGTGGGCAACGTGGGCTTCGGCAAGACGGCCATCATCTCCCGCCTGGTGGCGCTCAGCTGTCACGGCGGCCGCATGCGGCAGATCGCCTCTAACAGCCCCAGCTCATCGCCCAAAAGTAAGAAATAACCCTTAGTTACGTTTCAAATGGTACCCTATTCCCTATTTAGTGCCCTCCCTTTGACCAGGGGCCCAGGACGCATCCACAGTCACGCACTGCCTGGACCAAATGTGACCTAATCCTCCTCATCATCATCATTCATGTTGGGTGCTCACGTGTAAATAGACATGTCAGGGACTTACAGAAAGGAGATTAGACTATGGGCTGAAATAATGTGTGGTTAAACCCATCAACATGTACAGTAGTGACATGAAATGTCCAGGAACTGTGTAGCCAAACACGTCAATCATCCAGGTTCTGACAGGAAGTGATGCTGATAAGTATAAAGTTTTCACTTGTCTACTGAATGGCAGAAAAAAATATGTACACTACCGTTCAAAAGTTTGGGGTCACTTAGGAATGTCTTGTTTTTGAAAGAAAAGCTAATTTTCTGTCCTTTAAAATAACATAAAATTGATCAGGAATACAGTGTAGACATTGTTAATGTTGTAAATGACAATTGTAGCTGGAAACGGCTGATTTGTTATGGAATATCTACATAGGCGTACAGAGGCCCATTATCAGCAACCATCACTCCTGTGTTCCAATGGCATGTTGTGTTAGCTAATCCAAGTTGATCATTTTAAAAGGCTAATTGATCATTAGAAAACCCTTTTGCAATTATGTTACCACAGCTGAAAACTGTTGTGCTAATTAAAGAAGCAATAAAACTGGCCTTCTTTAGACTAGTTGAGTATCTGGAGCATCAGCATTTGTGGGTTTGATTACAGGTTCAAAATGGCCAGAAACAAAGACATTCTTCTGAAACTGGTCAGTCTATTCTTGTTCTGAGAAATTAATGCTATTCCATGTGATAAATTACCAAGAAACTGAAGATCTCGTACAACGCTGTGTACTACTCCCTTCACAGAACAGCGCAAACTGTCTCTAACCAGAATAGAAAGAGGAGTGGGAGGCCCCGGTGTACAACTGAGCAAGAGAACAAGTACATTTGAGTGTCTAGTTTGAGAAACAGACGCCTCACAAGTCCTCTACTGGCAGCTTCATTAAATAGTACCCACAAAACACCAGTCTCAATGTCAACAGTGAGGAGGCGACTCCGGGATGCTGGCCTTCAAGGCAGAAGGCCTTCAAGGCAGCATGTACAAAAAATTTGCTTTTCTTTGAAAAACATGGACATTTCTAAGTGACCCCAACTTTTGAACGGTAGTGTAATTGTAATTCTACAGACTACTGTTGGTTTCTGAATACAGAAGGACACAGCCTTGGTTGCATTGATGTAATTTCTATGCTTTCTTGAGTTGGGAAATGCTGAATACTATATGCTATGCATAAGTCTTCCACACAATCTCACAAGGTTATTCTGTACGAATGAAAATACATTTTCATTGTGAGAATCAGAACTGATTTGTCAAATAATGAAAAGTTATCAGCTAAGTCCCAAACAGCAGCCAATTCCCTATATAGTGTGCTGCTTTTGACGAGTAAAAAGTAGTGCACTATTGGAATAGGGTGCCATTTAGGATGCAACCATGGTTGCACCTGAATAGTCTTTACAGTGAGTCTTCCTGTTGATGGACGACCCTGCTTCCCTCCCGCTCTTCCTTCTAGATGGTGGGGACGCCCAGAGCACCGACCTCCCCCTCAGCCAGCCCCCTCAGCCCACCCCTCCACCCAGCGTCACCAACACCATGCGAAACAACAGCTGTCCCAGCACCCCTGAGATCCAGAGACGCAAGGAGGAGGCCGTCAAACGCCTGGCCACCAAGGTACCAAGGCTCACATTGCCAGATCACAGTTCATAGCCCAACCCAACAATTGGGAATGTTGTTGCTGTGACTTTGTCTGTGTCCCAGATCACCTATAGAGCTCTGGTCAAAAGTAGCACTATGTAGGGAATATGGTGCAATTTGGGACATACCCTTTGAGATTATAAAATAACTTCTGGTCTCTTTTTTAAGTTGGTCTTCTGTAAGTTTGCATGGAAATGTATTTATTACACATGATGGTTTTGGGGCGTTGTGTCATTTCACCGGTCAGGTTCAAGGTAGACATTTTGTTACTGTGAAGTGCATCTTGGTGCTCAGAATAGCAAGAATTCGACGAGAGTGTCTATACCTTAACACTAGAACCGCTAAAGCAGTCCTTGTCTTTTCCTAAATAAGTCTATATAACACAGTCGGTGTTAGAATCTTAATATCACAAACATAACTGTTTTATGGTTTTCCCCGTTGCCCTCCTTCTCCCAAGAGTAGGGCCAGCTCCGCTCCACTCCTTCTTCCGACAGTTGAAAGTGCCCATCTGATAATCACCCCGATAATTGCTTTGAAACTGAACCTAAACTATACTGAAACTAATTTCACACATATAACAAAAGATTAAATAAATTAAGTAAAGTATGATGGGGAGAAAGAGGGAGAATGGGTGAGATGATGAGCGAGGGGAAGCGAACGATGCATAATTATATAATCAACTATTTTAAATGAAGAACAGGGGCGGCCCATTCTATTGTATTGATCCATGTTAATTATAATCTTAAAATGGCACAGTGCTTCAGAAAGTATTCACACCCCTTGACTTTTTCCACATTTTGTTGTGTTATAGCAGGAATTTAAAATGGATTAAAATTGAATTTTTTTGTCACTGGCCTACACTTCCTGACTGATGTCTTGAGATGTTGCTTCAATATATCCACATAATTTTCCTTCCTCATGATGCCATCTATTTTGTGAAGTGCACCAGTCCCTCCTGCAGCAAAGCACCCCCACAACAGCACCCCCACACAGTTGGAATGGTGTTCTTCGGCTTGCAAACCTCCCCCTTTTTCCTCCAAACAGTTCTATTTTTGTTTCATCAGACCAGAGGACATTTCTTCAAAAAGTACGATCTTTGTCCCCATGTGCAGTTGCAAACTGTAGTCTGGCTTTTTTTATGGCGGTTTTGGAGCAGTGGCTTCTTCCTTGCTGAGCGGCCTTTCAGGTTATGTCGATATAGGACTCGTTTTACTGTGGATATAGATACTTTTGTACCTGTTTCCTCCAGCATCTTCACAAGGTCCTTTGCTGTTGTTCTGGGATTGATTTGCACTTTTCTCACCAAAGTACGTTCATCTCTAGGAGACAGAACGCGTCTCCTTCCAGAGCGGTATGACGGCTGCGTGGTCCCATGGTGTTTACACTTGTGGACTATTGTTTGTACAGATGAATGTGATACCTTCAGGCGTTTGGAAATTGCTCCCAAGGATGAACCAGACTTGTAGAGATCTACAATTGTTTTATTATTTTTTGATATCTCTTGATTTTCCCTTGATGTCAAACTGATTTGAAGGTAGGCCTTGAAATACATCTGCAGGTACACCTCGAATTGACTCAAATTATGTCAATTAGCCTATCAGAAGCTTCTAAAGCCATGACATCATTTTCTGGAATTTTCCAAGCTGTTGAAAGGCACAGCCAACTTAGTGTATGTTAACTTCTGGCCCACTGGAATTGTGATACAGTGAATTACAAGTGAAATAATCTGCCTGTAAGCAATTGTTGGAAAAATTACACAAAGTAGATGTCCTAACCGTCTTGCCAAAACTATAGTTTGTTAACAAGAAATTTGTGGAGTGATTGAAAAACAAGTTTTAATGACTCCAACCTAAGTTATGTAAACTTCCGACTTCAACTGTATGTTCAGGAGTAAAAATGTGCGTAACACAAGAACCGACTGGCCTTTCAGCCTATAAGTACCTGCTAGGGACCGTTGCCACATATCAACCCGCAAGGTGCGCAAACATAAGCACCAAGGCTTGTTAAATAGTGAAGAATCAATTGTAAAGCATGATATGCATGAATAAATATTTGTGGAAATGCACAGTATATCCATTAAAAAATATAACAACAATATGTTTGTGTTTAGATAGAGTCAAGGATATGTTTTTTTTTATAAATGTACAAATTCCTAGTGAAAATGTAGGCCTAAAGCCAATTCTTGACACTTCCAACCAATGACTCATCAATATTCTAATGGTCTAATAAGTACATTTCATATATGCTATCTGAAGAATAATCATTTGATGGTGTTTTTAAAGGTCTTAGGTAAAATTACTATTATTACAATGAACATAATTGCATTTTTATTCGTTTTGTTACTCTAGGCTATAAGTAATAACGAAATACCACTAGTTCATCCATCACAAGGAAGTCCGTAATAATTTAGTTTTGTCAGGTCAAAAAAAAAAATGGAAATAAGAAAATGTATTTAAAAGAAAACACAATTGTGAATTTGTCATTTGCTGAACACATGGATTGTGCAGATATTCTTGGAAAAAGTGACATTTGGAAATGGAATTGCACCTCTGAATTTTGAGAGTTATTTGACAAATGTAAGTATCATAGAAACTGCAGAATATGCTCTTTTTGATACTATATAGAAATCAAAACGTTTTACCTGCATGTGACTCTGAAGGATGATTTGATAAGGTGATGGTCCTTTCCCTGCATCTGTCATTTCTAAGCTATGTCCATCTCTTCATGTACAATTTGACAACTGATAGTATTGTCACTCATCAGACTATTGTCAATTTAATCTAGTCTATATTCTAACTCTTATGTGTGAAATTAGGTGTAGTTTCGATGGGCCGGCTGTGCAGGCTGACTGACATCGTTTGCTTCCCCGCGCTCATCAACTTGGATAGTCAAGAATATGTTTTGCATTATTCTAAAGGCCTACTGCATGTTTTCATAGAATGTTTTCGTTTCCCTTACAATAAATGTGATTAGAAATTTAAAAAACAGTCCCATAACGGCTTATTTTTACAAAGTAAAACTTTAAACAGAATGGTATCAACCCGTAAGGTGTAACGGCCGTCGTAGGAAGTGGACCAAGGCGCAGATGGTTGAGTGCTCTTTTTACATTATTTACAACACTTACCAAACAAAACAAGAAAACGAACGGACGACAAACAGTAATGCAGGCTACACACAGCTATGCACAAACAACCTCCCACAATTCCCATGACAAACACACCCCTATACATAGGACCTTCAATCAGAGGCACCGATGAACAGCTGCCTCCAATTGAAGGCCCAATCCCAATTAATGAGGCCAGGGGGCAGGATCTTATCCCGGTATTGGGATTCATTGTCATGTGACCATGGCGGGGAATTCAAAACTGCAAGAGTAATCATTTCAAATAATCAACTATTTTCCTCCATTTGAAAGATATATCTCCTAAATCTAACCACGCTGTCCGATTTTCAGAGGCTTTACGGAGAATGCATAAAGTTAGGTTATGTGAGGAGAGTACATTGACAATAGCTGCGTGTAATGTTTAGCCAATTCAAAGAAGGGCATCAACAGACAGAAAACTAGCTAGAATTATGCACTTACCTTTGACAATCTGCATCAGATGACACTCATAGGACATTATGTTAGACAATACATGCATTTTTAGTTCCATCAAGTTCATATTTATATCCAAAAACAGCATTTACAGTTGCGGTGAAATTCAGAATTTTTTTCGGCTCGAATGCTCCCAGTGAATCCAGCATTACAAATCACGGAATTACTATTCGAAAACATTGGTAAATTATAATATTGTCATTCAAAGAATAATATATTATCATCTCGTAATTGCTACCGAATGGCCAGATCTCAAAATAACTTTACTGGGAAATCACATTTTGCTATAAACTGGGTACTATGCTAACAACATAAGCTAAGCTATAAGCTAAGCTAAGCTAAGCTATACCGTTAGCATTAGCATCATCTAATATCGATAATAACATTCTAAATATCCCCTTACCTTTGATTATCTCCATCAGAAGGCGCTGCCAGCGATCCCAGGTCCAGAACAAATGTGGTTTCTTTTGACAAAGTTCATAATTTATGTCCAAATAGTTAGCGTTCAGTAGGCTCCCACAAAATGAGGTGGGCAGTGTAAAGTCACGCCGAAAAGCTAAAAAAAACCTAGTAAATAATCTATTTATGTTTGTTCAAACATGTCAAACGTTGTTTAGCATTAATCTTTTGGTCCATTTTTAACGTGAAACATCAGTAAACATCAGTAATATTTTCACACAACCTATCAAGTGTCTAGAATAAACGATTATGACAAAGACACTCTTCTCAGATTCATGCGCAGGCGCAAAAAATGAAGTGATGACGTGTCAACTTGTAAGCATTCTAATTCGGTCTGTATTCATGACAGATGCTTCCAACAACTTTCTAAAGATCGTTGACATCTAGTGGAAGCAGTAGGAGTTGCGAACTGAATCCTTTCTCACTGTGGTATCTATAAAACAATGACACTAAATAGTACAGTCACAAAATTCTCATTTTTTTTAATCTATTTTTCACAGGTTTTTGCCTGCAATATGAGTTTTGTTATACTTACAGACACCATTCAAACTGTTTTAGAAAATTCAGAGTGTTTTCTATCCAAATCTGGTAATAATATGCATATCCTAGCTTCTGAGTTGGTGTAGGTGGCAGTTAAAAATGGGCACATCTTTTTTCCAAAATTCTCAATACTGCCCCCGTAGCCCGTAGAGGTTAACTAAACATAGAAATAGACAGACTAGACTGAACATAGAAATACACTAACATAGAACATAGACCAAAACCCCGGAATACTCTAAACAAACACCCCTCTACATAAACACACACCCAGAACCACATAAAACAAATACCCCCCTGCCACGTCCTGACCGAACTACAATAACAAATGACCCCTTACTGGTCAGAACGTGACAGTACCCCCCCCCCCCCCCCAAAGGTGCAGACCCCAGATGCACCTCACACAAAAACACAACACTAAAATAAACCCCCCAAACTAAAGAGAGGGAAGGGAGGGTGGCTGCCTTCTCCAACAGTTCCCGTGCTACACCCCCCCCCCTCCCCAAACCTCCTACTGTGGAGGTGGCTCAGTCTCTGTCCTTAGTCCCCCACCTAAGCAGTCCACCCCTACTGAATACCTCGGCCTGAAGCGTGTCACTGTAGACCTCAGACTGTAGGGCGACTCTGGGAGCTCCGAACTGTAGGGCGACTCTGGGAGCTCCGGACTGTAGGCCGTCTCACTCGGTTCCGGACTGTAGGCCGTCTGTCTCACTCGGTTCTGGACTGTAGGCCGTCTGTCTCACTCGGTTCCGGACTGTAGGCCGTCTGTCTCACTCGGTTCCGGACTGTAGGCCGTCTCACTCGGTTCCGGACTGTAGGCTGTCTCACTCGGTTCCGGACTGTGGGCCGTCTCACTCGGTTCCGGACTGTGGGCCGTCTCACTTGGTTCCGGACTGTGGGCCGTCTCACTCGGTTCCGGACTGTGGACCATCTCTAGACGGGGCACTGTCGCCGGACACTCTAGACGGGGAACTGTCGCCGGACACTCTGGACGGGGCACTGTCGCCGGACACTCTGGACGGGGCACTGTTGCCGGAAGTTCTGGACGAGGCACTATTGCCGGAAGGCCTGATGCGTGGGGCTGGCTTAGGACGCGCCGGACTAAGGACACGCACCACAGGGCTAGTACGAGGAGCAGGGACAGGACGAGCTGGACTGGGCTGACGCACTGGAGGCCTGGTGTGTGGGGTGGTAGTGGAGGTACCAGACTGGAGACACGCACCTCAGGGCTAGTGCGAGGAGCAGGAACAGGACGAGTTGGACTGGGCTGATGCACTGGAAGCCTAGTGCGTGGGGCTGGTACTGGAGGTATCAGACTGGAGACACGCACCCCAAGGCTAGTGCGAGGAGCGGGAACAGGACGTACTGGACTGGGCTGATGCACTGGAAGCCTAGTGTGTGGGGCTGGTACTGGAGGTATCAGACTGGAGACACGCACCCCAAGGCTAGTGCGAGGAGCGGGAACAGGACGTACTGGACTGGGCTGATGCACTGGAAGCCTAGTGCGTGGTGCTGGCTTGGGAGGTGCCAGACTGGAAACACGCACCTCAAGGCTAGTGCGAGGAGCGGGAACAGGATACACTGGGCCGTCAAGGCGCACTGGCGGTCTCAAGCACAGTACTGGCACCACCCTTACTGGCTGGATGCCCGCTTCACCCTGGCAAATGCGGGGCGCTGGCACCGCGCATACCGGCCTGTGAATGCTTGGCCTCAACGCCGTGCGGATCACTCCATAGCACGGGAGCTGACCAGTAATAGGCTGCCTCCGATAAGCACGGAGAATTGGCTTGGAGCTTAACCCTGGCCCAGCCAAGCTACCCGTGTGCCCCCCCCAAAAAATTATTGGGGCTGCCTCTCAGGCTTAAATGCCAACCGTGTACCCCTGTAACAGTCCCGGTCTTCGCTCCACCTTCGCCGTTCCTCCCTTGCTGTCTCCACCTGTCTCCATGGCAGGGTCTTGTCCCCTGCCATTATCTCCTCCCATGTCCAAGATGTCCTCCACTCCCTTCTCTCCCTGGCCCAGGATCCTTCCTCCTCCTGGGCCCGCTGCTTGGTCTGTTGGTGGTGGGAGGTTCTGTAACGGCCGTCGTAGGAAGTGGACCAAGGCGCAGCGGGTTGAGTGCTCATTTTTACTTTATTTAGAACACTTACCAAACAAAACAAGAAAACAAACGGACGACAAACAGTAATGCAGGCTACACACAGCTATGCACAAACAACCTCCCACATTTCCCATGACAAACACAACCCTATACATAGGACCTTCGATCAGAGGCAACGAGGAACAACTTCCTCGAATTGAAGGCCCAATCCCAATTAACTAAACATAGAAATAGACAGACTAGACTGAACATGGAAATACACTAACAAATACACTAACTGAACCCCGGAATACTCTAAACAAACACCCCTCTACATAAACACACACCCCGAACCACATAAAACAAATACCCCCCTGCCACGTCCTGACCAAACTACAATAACAAAATGACCCCTTACTGGTCAGAACGTGACACAAGGTGCGTGGTCAAATTACTTATGTGCACCAACGATGATAAATAGGCATGGCACAAACTCATCATTACACTATTGTTGTTCGTAATTAAATCAACATCTTCTCCCTCCTTACCATTTAGTTAGGCCTCATTTAAATTTGATTCTAAAGTAATGTGCACAATTATCTCCTTTCATCCATTTGTCATTCATTCAGTGGGCTGGCATCGTTTGCTTCCCTTCCCTCATCAATTAGGATAGAGTCAAGATATGTTTTGCGTTATTCTAAAGGCCTACTGCAACACGTAGTTATAATAAATAAAACAATCCCATATCAGCTTATTTTTCCAAAGTAAAACAAAAGAAAATGATATCAACCCGCAAGGCGCGCAGTGAAATTATTTGCTATAAACATGAGCGCCAAAGCTGACAAATAGGCATAACAAACTCATCATTACACTATTGTCTTTCTAAATTAAATCAACCTCTTCACCTTCCTTGTCATTCAGCTAGGCCTAATTTAAATCAAATTGTGAAGTAACCTGCACAATTATCACCCATTCATCCATTTGTCATTCAGTGAGGCGAGAGAGACGCATTAGCGCCTGGCTTGGTACCAACATCCTACAGCGCATTTGTCTTGGCCCATTAAGGTGGTACTAGGTGTGGAAACAACAGGTAAAAGAGCTCTAAATACTTTTCAGTTTGGCATTTAAAGATTCTGACAACTGAGCAATGTAAAATGCAAACATTTAGTAAAAGTCAGGGAAGGAGCAGGAGGTAGCTTTTTCTTTTGCCTATTTGTTTTATTTACAAATCAAACGTCAGTGGCCGTTGACCTATGGCGGTTCTAGTGTTAACAAGTCACATAAGTTTCACTCTGTGTGCAATAGTTTTTACATGATTTTGAATGACTACCTCATCGCTGTGCTCCACACATGCAATTATATGTAAGGTCCCTCAGGAGAGCAGTGAATTTCAGACACAGATTCAACCACAAAGACCAGGGAGGTTTTCCAATGCCTCGCAAAGAAGGGCACCTATTAGTAGATGGGTAAAAAAAAAGCAGACCTTGAATATCCCCTTGATCATGGTGAAGTTATTAATTACACATTGGATAGTGTATCAATACACCAAGTCACTACAAAGATACAGGCGTCCTTCCTAACTCAGTTGCCGGAGAGGAAGGAAACTGCTCAGGGATTTCAGCATGAGGCCAATGGCGACTTTAAAACAGTTACAGAGTTTAATGGCTGTGATAGAGGAAAACTGAGGATGGATCAACAACATTGTAGTTACTCCACAATACTAATCTAATTGACAGAGTGAAAATATTTTCCTGAATACAACAAAGTGATATGTTTGGGGTAAATCCAATACAACACATTGCCACTCTCCATATTTTCAAGCGTATTGGTGGCTGCATCATGTTATGCTTGTAATCGTTAAGGACTGGGGAGTTTTTCAGGATAAAATATAAAATTGAATGGAGTCAAGCACCGGCAAATTTCTAGAGGAAAACCTGGTTCATTCGGCTTGCCACCGGACACTGGGAGATTAATTCACCTTTCAGCAGGAGAATAACCTAAAACACAAGGCCAAGTCTACATTGGAGTTGCTTACCAAGAAGACAGTGAATGTTCCTGAATAGCCAATTTATAGTTTTGACTTATATCTTCTTGAAAATCTATGGCAAGACCTGAAAATGGTTGTCTAGCAATGATCAACAACCAATTTGACATAACTTGAAGAATTTTGAATAATGGGCAAATGTTGCACAATCCAAGCCTGGAAAGCTCATTGAGACCTACCCTGAAAGACTCACAGCTGTAATCGCTGCCAAAGGTGCTTCTACAAAGTATTGACTCAGGGGTGTGAATACTTATGAAAATTTGTTATTTCTGTATTCCATTTTCAATAAATTTGCAAACATTTCTACAAACATGTTATTACCGTAATTTCCGGACTATAAGCCGCTACTTTGTTCCCAGGCTTTGAACCTCGCGGCTTAAACAATGACGCGGCTAATATATGCATTTTTCCCGCTTTCAATTTTTTATTTAAAAAAAAAACACATTCTGTGACGTGCTCAGTTCTTTGGCTGCATGAAGCATTCATTAGACCAATGAAATTGCCGATTTAGGTCAAAAAACTTTTTTGTTTACTGTTTAGATTAAATCGAGCGCTCTCAAACTTCCCATCATTCTGATTACGGTAGGCATTTTGTCACCCTGATTCCTGGGGGTACAACAAAGTATTTGCAGCCACTCGACATCAGTGTAAATCGTGCATTTAAGGTGGCGCTCCATGTTCAGCGGGAGGCTTGGATGACAAGTGGGGAGAAATCCTTCACCAAAACGGGCCGCATGCAAAGAGCAACTTATGGTCAAGTCTGCCAGTGGGTACAGACAGCGTGGAGCATTGTCAAAAAATCCACTATTATCAACGGGTTTCGAAAGGCTGGACTGCTGCGTATTGAAGAGGGCTCAGCAGGGGATTTGCCTCCAGATGAAAGTGACGAGAGCGACAATGAAAACGATCCAATATCGGATGAAGCAATTCTGAGGCTATTCAACTCCGACACCGAAGGAGATGGTTTCAGTGCACAGGAGGAGGAAGATAGTGACCAATGACTTTCTTGGTAGGCACTGTTTACTGCAATTATTATTTTTTTTTTACAAGCCGTGTTTCGTTAAAGCCTATTTATTTTTGTTACAAGCCGGGCTTCGTTAAAGCCTATTTATTTTTGTTACAAGCCGTGTTTCGTTAAAGCCTATTTATTTTTGTTACAAGCCGTGTTTCGTTAAAGCCTGTGTAAAGTTAATTTGTTTCAATGTACGGGTAGGCACCTGCGGCTTATAGACATGTGCGGCTTATTTATGTTCAAAATTAAAAATTAAAATTAAATTCAGTGGGTGCGGCTTATATTCAGGTGCGCTTAATAGTCCGGAAATTACGGTACTTTCTCGTTATGGGGTATTGTGTGTAGATGGGGAAAAAACGATTTAATACATTGTGAATTCAGGCTGTGGAATAATTGAAGGGGTATGAATACTTTGTGAAGGCACTGTATGCACCCTATATCAGTCCAGCGAATCAAAGCAGTCTTATCAGTCTCCTCCGGGCTATTTGGAGTATGCTACAGTGAGAGTGTGCGTAATTTTACATGCTAAGCGGCTTTCAATATCTGTGAAAATATCCACATCGGGCAGCAAGTGATCGAGAGTCAGAGAATGTGGTGATGGGGCTTGTGGAACCTTGTGGAACGTTGGCAAGGGGAGAAATGTCACCATGAACAATTTCCTAACTTCACTGTCATTGGTGAACAATTTGCTTGCAAAGAAAACTAATCTGGCCGGCACCATGAACAACTGAAATCCAACTGATGCCATTGTGTGAAGATGCACACAATATAAGCACGAGCTGACCAAAAATGTGACTCACTGCCTCAATTTGGTCTTATGTAGCAAAATTTGAAATTGTGTTTTTTACATTGGATAAATGTAGAGACTTGGAGCTAGAAAATTGTATATCATACACTACAGTTGAGGAACAATGGGAAAGTAATTCTGCTTTGAAAGTTGATCAACTTGTAACCCCACTTTTGAGAAAATGGCACTTGAATATTATGGTACACCTACTGGAGTGCTCTTCTTTGTCTACACCATTCAGCATCGTTCACACCCTCTTAAGACTTAGCCCTACCCATCTCTTTAAGGATTCACATGTGAGGCCATGTGCCAAACAGAGTGAGTAGTGTAGTAAACAACCAAAGATTTCAAGTCTAAAAGTGGTACAAGTAATAGCAAAAAGTAGTAGTAAAAATACACTTTATCTGGTCATTGGTCTATATCCTAATCTGACTTTGAAGCAGGTCATGTTGTTCTTCACATTACCGACTCTGGTAAACACACTATATCAAGTAAAATCAAAGTTTATTTGTCACATGCAGAGGATACAGAAGGTGTATACAGTACAGATACTTGCATATTTACATAGTTGCAATATAAAAAATAGTGTTGAGATAAAAATATTGTATAAATATTAGATTATTCTTACTCAGACACACTTGTCTAAATTGATGGGTAATGTGAAAGAAACGCTATAACCACCCACCAGCCACATCTAGCTAAGTGGATGGGTCACTATTGTCTAGACATGTACAGTGCATTCATAAAGTATTCAGGCCCCTTCACTTTTTCCACATTTTGTTACGCTACAGCCTTATTCTAAAATGGATTAAATCTACACACAATACCCTATAATGACAAAACGAAAACAGGTTTTTAGACATTTTTGCAAAAAAAATTCTTTAAAAAAAATATTCATTTTTATATACACTGCTCAAAAAAATAAAGGGAACACTTAAACAACACAATGTAACTCCAAGTCAATCACACTTCTGTGAAATCAAACTGTCCACTTAGGAAGCAACACTGATTGACAATAAATGTCACATGCTGTTGTGCAAATGGAATAGACAACAGGTGGAAATTATAGGCAATTAGCAAGACACCCCCAATAAAGGAGTGGTTCTGCAGGTGGGGACCACAGACCACTTCTCAGTTCCTATGCTTCCTGGCTGATGTTTTGGTCACTTTTGAATGCTGGCGGTGCTTTCACTCTAGTGGTAGCATGAGACGGAGTCTACAACCCACACAAGTGGCTCAGGTAGTGCAGCTCATCCAGGATGGCACATCAAGGTTTGCTGTGTCTGTCAGCGTAGTGTCCAGAGCATGGAGACGCTACCAGGAGACAGGCCAGTACATCAGGAGACGTGGAGGAGGCCGTAGGAGGGCAACAACCCAGCAGCAGGACCGCTACCTCCGCCTTTGTGCAAGGAGGAGCAGGAGAAGCACTGCCAGAGCCCTGCAAAATGACCTCCAGCAGGCCACAAATGTGCATGTGTCTGCTCAAACAGTCAGAAACAGACTCCATGAGGGTGGTATGAGGGCCCGACGTCCACAGGTGGGGGTTGTGCTTACAGCCTAACACCGTGCAGGACGTTTGGCATTTGCCAGAGAACACCAAGATTGGCAAATTCGCCACTGGCGCCCTGTGCTCTTCACAGATGAAAGCAGGTTCACACTGAGCACATGTGACAGACGTGACAGAGTCTGGAGACGCCGTGGAGAATGTTCTGCTGCCTGCAACATCCTCCAGCATGACCGGTTTGGCGGTGGGTCAGTCATGGTGTGGGGTGGCATTTCTTTGGGGGGCCGCACAGCCCTCCATGTGCTCGCCAGAGGTAGCCTGACTGCCATTAGGTACCGAGATGAGATCCTCAGACCCCTTGTGAGACCATATGCTGGTGCGGTTGGCCCTGGGTTCCTCCTAATGCAAGACAATACTAGACCTCATGTGGCTGGAGTGTGTCAGCAGTTCCTGCAAGAGGAAGGCATTGATGCTATGGACTGGCCCGCCCATTCCCCAGACCTGAATCCAATTGAGCACATCTGGGACATCATGTCTCGCTCCATCCACCAACGCCACGTTGCACCACAGACTGTCCAGGAGTTGGCGGATGCTTTAGTCCAGGTCTGGGAGGGGATCCCTCAGGAGACCATCCGCCACCTCATCAGGAGCATGCCCAGGCATTGTAGGGAGGTCATATAGGCACGTGGAGGCCACACACACTACTGAGCCTCATTTTGACTTGTTTTAAGGACATTACATCAAAGTTGGATCAGCCTGTAGTGTGGTTTTCCACTTTAATTTTGAGTGTGACTCCAAATCCAGACCTCCATGGGTTGATAAATTGGATTTCCATAGATTATTTTTGTGTGATTTTGTTGTCAGCACATTCAACTATGTAAAGAAAAAAGTATTTAATAAGATTATTTCTTTCATTCAGATCTAGGATGTGTTGTTTAAGTGTTCCCTTTATTTTTTTGAGCAGTATATATATTTTTTTACATTTGTAATAATGACAATTACAACAATACTCAATGAACACTTATTTTAACTTAATATAATAATATAATACATAAATACTATCAATTTAGCCTCAAATAAATAATGAAACATGTTCAATTTGGTTTAAATAACTCACTCCTACCTGGGCTCGAACCAGGAACACATCGACAACAGCCACCCTCGAAGCAGCGTTACCCATGTAGAGCAAGGGGAACAACTACTCCCAAGTCTCAGAGCGAGTGACGTTTGAAACGCTATTAGCGTGCACCCCGCTAACTAGCTAGCCATTTCACATCGGTTACACCAGCCTAATCTCGGGGGTTGAAGTCATAAACAGCGCAATGCTTGAAAAATTGCGAAGAGCTGCTGGCAAACGCACGAAGGTGCTGTTTGAATGAATGCTTACGAGCCTGCTGCTACCTACCATCACTCAGTCAGACTGCTCTATCAAATATCAAATCATAGACTTAATTATAACATAAAACACAGAAGTACGAGCCTTTTGGTCATTAATATGGTCGAATCCGGAAACGATCATTTCGAAAACTAAATGTTTATTATTTCAGTGAAATACGGAACCGTTCCGTATTTTATCTAACGGGTGGCATCCCTAAGTCTAAATATTCCTGTTACATTGCACAACCTTCAATGTTATGTCATAATTATGTACAATTCTGGCAAATTAATTACGGCCTTTGTTAGGAATAAATGGACTTCACACAGTTCGCAATGAGCCAGGCGGCCCAAACTGCTGTATATACCCTGACTGCTTGCACGGAACGCAAGAGAAGTGACAGAAATTCATGTTAGCAGGCAATATTAACTAAATATGCAGGTTTAAAAATATATACTTGTGTATTGATTTTAAAGAAAGGCATTGATGTTTATGGTTAGGTACATTGGTGCAACGACAGTACTTTTTTCGCAAATGTGCTTGTTAAATCATCACCCGTTTGTCGAAGTAGGCTGTGATTCGATGAGAAATCAACAGGCACCGCATCAATTATATGCAACGCAGGACATGTTAGATAACTACACACGGTTGATGATATTACTAGTTTAACTAGTGATTATGTTTGATAGTTTTTTATAAGATAAGTTTAATGCTAGCTAGCAACTTACCTTGGCTTCTTGCTGCCCTTGCGTAACAGGTAGTCAGCCTGCCACGCAGGCTCCTCGTAGAGTGCAATGTAAGGCAGGTGGTTAGAGCGTTGGACTAGTAACCGGAAGGTTGCAAAAACGAATCCCCGAGGTGACAAGGTAAAAATCTGTTGTTCTGCCCCTGAACAAGGCAGTTAACCCCCGTTCCTAGGCCGTCATTGAAAATATGAATGTGTTTTTAATCTGACTTGCCTAGTTAAATAAAGGTGTAAAAAAATCGGTGTCCAAAAATACTTCAACTGTGAGAGAAGGAATCTAAAACAGAAATCCAGAAAATCACATTGTATGATTTTTAAGTAAATTATTTGCATTTTATTGCATGACATGAGTATTTGATACATCAGAAAAGCAGAACTTAATATTTGGTACAGAAACCTTTGTTTGCAATTACAGAGATCATACGTTTCCTGTAGTTCTTGACCAGGTTTGCACACACTGCAGCAGGCATTTTGGCCCACTCCTCCATACAGACCTTCTCCAGATCATTCCGGTTTCGGGGCTGTCGCTGGGCAATACGGACTTTCAGCTCCCTCCAAAGATTTTCTATTGGGTTCAGGTCTGGAGACTGGCTAGGCCACTCCAGGACCTTGAGATGCTTCTTACGGAGCCACTCCTTAGTTGTCCTGGCTGTGTGTTTCGGGTCGTTGTCATGCTGGAAGACCCAGCCACGACCCATCTTCAATGCTCTTACTGAGGGAAGGAGGTTGTTGGCCAAAATCTCGCGATACATAGCCCCATCCATCCTCCCCTCAATACGGTGCAGTCGTCCTGTCCCCTTTGCAGAAAAGCATCCCCAAAGAATGATGTTTCCACCTCCATGCTTCACGGTTGGGATGGTGTTCTTGAGGTTGTACTCATCCTTCTTCTTCCTCCAAACACGGCGAGTGGAGTTTAGAACAAAAAGCTCTATTTTTGTCTCATCAGACCACATGACCTTCTCCCATTCCTCCTCTGGATCATCCAGATGGTCATTGGCAAACTTCAGATGGGCCTGGACATGCGCTGGCTTGAGCAGGGGGACCTTGCGTGCGCTGCAGGATTTTAAATCCATGACCGCGTAGTGTGTTACTAATGGTTTACTTTGAGACTGTGGTCCCAGCTCTCTTCAGGTCATTGAGCAGGTCCTGGCGTGTAGTTCTGGGCTGATCCCTCACCTTCCTCATGATCATTGATGCCCCACGAGGTGAGATCTTGCGTGGAGCCCCAGACCGAGGGTGATTGACCGTCATCTTGAACTTCTTCCATTTTCTAATAATTGCGCCAACAGTTGTTGCCTTCTCACCAAGCTGCTTGCCTATTGTCCTGTAGCCCATCCCAGCCTTGTGCAGGTCTACAATTTTATCCCTGATGTCCTTACACAGCTCTCTGGTCTTGGCCATTGTGGAGAGGTTGGATTCTGTTTGATTGAGTGTGTGGACAGGTGTCTTTTATACAGGTAACGAGTTCAAACAGGTGCAGTTAATACAGGTAATGAGTGGAGAACAGGAGGGCTTCTTAAAGAAAAACTAACAGGTCTGTGAGAGCCGGAATTCTTACTGGTTGATAGGTGATCAAATAACTTATGTCATGCAATAAAATACAAATTAATTACTTAAAAATCATACAATGTGATTTTCGTTTTAGATTCCGTCTCTCACAGTTGAAGTGTAACTATGATCAAAATTACAGACCTCTACATACTTTGTAAGTAGGAAAACCTGCAAAATTGGCGGTGTATCAAATACTTGTTCTCCCCACTGTATATACCTTATTTACATAAGTATTTAGACCCTTTGCTATGAGACTCGAAGAAGGGCCTTGGTCAGGGAGAACCCAAGAACCCGAGGGAGTTCTCTGCAGCTCTCCACCAATCAGGCCTTTATGGTAGAGTGGCCAGATGGAAGCCACTCCTCAGTAAAAAGCAAATGACAGCTCGCTTGGAGTTTGCTAAAAGGCACCTAAAGGACTCTCAGACCATGAGAAACAAGATTCTCTGGTCTGATGAAACCAAGATTTAAATCTTTGGCCTGAATGCCAAGCGTCACGTCTGGAGGAAACCTGGCACCATCCCTACGGTGAAGCATGGTGGTGGAAGCATCATGCTGTGGGGATGTAGCGGCAGGGACTGAGAGACTAGTCAGAATTGAGGGAAAGATGAATGGAGCAAAGTACAGCGATATCCTTGATGAAAACCTGCTCCAGATCGCTCAGGACCTCAGACTGGGGCAAAGATTCACCTTCCAACAGGACAACCACCCTAAGCACACAGCCAAGACAACGCAGGAGTGGCTTCTATACAAGTCTCTGAATGTCCTTGAGTGGCCCATCCAGAACCCAGACTTGAACCCGATCAAACATCTCTGGAGAGACCTGAAAATAGCTGTGGAGCGACGCCAAGAAAACTCAAGGCTGTAATCGCTGCCAAAGGTGCTTCAACAAAGAAGTGAATAATGGGTCTGAATACTTATGTAAATACATTTGCAAAAATGTGAAATCTTATTTTGGTTTGTCATTAGGGGGTATTGTGTGTAGATTGATGAGGGGAAAAAAATAACAATTGAATCCACTTTAGAATAAGGCTGTAAAGTAACAAAATGTGGAAAAAGTCAAGGAGTCTGAATACTTTCCAAATGCTCTGTACATGTCTTGACACGTTGTGTCTAGTCACTCTGGTTCACACTGATCGTAGTAGTAGTCCATAATACATTTTTCCCACTGATCTTTGTCTATAGCGCCTGCTAAAATTCAGGGCAGTAATGTTGTTTAGTGCAGTCCATGTTGTTGAGGGCAGTCCAACGTTATATCTTTAAAAAAAGCTGCGGTAGGCAGGATTATCTTCACATACTGAGCAGCACACATTATAGACAGAAACATTCTACATGGCAGACCAATCCAAACTAATTTCTCGGCATGTCCAGCCCATCCATTATCTCAGCTAATCATGGCTAGCGGGAAGGTCCCTGTCTTTTTCCGTGGATTATCCAACTAAGCTCATAATTTAACAATTTTATTTGTATTTACAGATGGCATAGAAGTTTATTTTTAAGGCACATAAAAGTTCACATGTTCCTGAAGGCATTTTGATAAAAAATGTAATAAAACGTTCAAATTGACAGTTATATTCATTATAATGCCATTATTGCTTTTGTGCCGAGTTTCACTATTTATAAAGGCCACTTGGTGCTTATTATGATGTTTTGGCTACTGATGTTTTCATCATTTCATCAGTTTTGCAGATGCACGTATTCTCTTCTCTCTGTCTACTTCTACTGTCCTTCATTTCATCCCGCTGTAGATTGGGGAGGGAGGCTGTGGCGCCTCCCTGAATCATGTCCTTTCATATTGAGGCTGGGTTTCCTTTAGTATTCATGAGGTTTCGTCAAAAACCATAACAGACCGTGCGGCACTCAGTTGATTTATGTTTGTTTACATTAATTTATTTGTATCTGAAGCAAGTTAATTAAAACATGTCCCTGGGGTCCTGGATGTTTATTGAAGACAATCACAGAGTCCCCATTAAATGAATTCTCACATCATAGGCCCATTTGATTTGCAGCGAGCACTGAGCTTAGTTAAATAATCATTCATCTTGATTCTCCCTCATCAAATGGACTTAAAATCCAATGCGAAGTCACTCAGGCCCAATTTTCACCTTGGCAGCTCCAATACAATGAAGAGGGAGAGAGTGAGAAGCTCATTCTGGATCCTTAACATGTTGTGATTGCTACTGCACACTTCTGTCACTCACAGAGATAGGCAAATCATGTGTCGGGCCAGACTCCCCTAGGACTCGTCTCTGGTTGCATCCCAAATGGCACCCTATTCTCTATATAGTGCGCTACTTTTGACCAGCGTCTTATGCACAATAAAGGGAAATAGTGTGCCATTTGGGACATCAGTGTTGCCAGGGTAACATGTTAGAAGTGTGGTCAGAAAGACCTCAGGTTGGGTAAATTGTCCAAATCGGATGGCTGTGGCTCACAGTTCACAACATGAATATTGCAGCTTCCTACAACCTGAGGCGACTTGTCAATACAGAATGGCTTATTAATCGGTTTATTTACAGTGCATTCGGAAAGTATTCAGACCTCTTCCAGTTTTCCACATTTTGTTACATTACAGCCTTATTCTAAAATGGATTAAATATGTTTTTCCTCATCAATCGACACACAATACCCCATAAACACAAAGCATAAACAGGTTTTTAGACATTTCTGCAAATTTATAAAAATAATTTAAAAATACCTTATTTACATAAGTATTTAGACCCTTTGGTATGAGACTCGAAATTGAGTTTAAGTGCATCCTCTTCCCATTGATCATTCTTGAGGTGTTTCTACAACATGATTGGAGTCCACCTGTGGTAAATTCAACTGATTGGACATGATTTGGAAATGTACACACCTGTCTATATAAGGTCCCACAGTTGAAAGTGTATGTCAGAGAGCAAAAACCAAGCCATGAGGTCGAAGGAATTGTCCGTAGAGGTCCGAGACAGGATTGTGTCGAGGCACATATCTGGTGAAGGGTACCAAAAAATGTCTGCAGTATTGTAGGTCCCCAAGAACACAGTGGCCTCCATCATTCTTAAATGGAAAAAGTTCGGGACCACCAAGACTCTTCCAAGAGCTGGCCATCTGGCCAAACTGAGCAATTGGGCTTGAAGGGCCTTGGTCAGGGAGGTGACCAAGAACCCGAGGGTCACTCTGACAGAGCTCCAAAGTTCCTCTGTGGAGATGGGAGAACGTTCCAGAAGGACAACCATCTCTGCAACCCTCCACCAATCAGGCCTTTATGGTAGAGTGGGCAGATGGAAGCCACTTCTCAGTAAAAGGCACATGACAGCCCGCTTTGAGTTTGCCAAAAGGCATCTAAAGGACTCTCAGACCATGAGAAACAAGATTCTCTGGTCTGATGAAACCAAGATTGAACTCTTTGGTCTGAATGCCAAGCGTCACGTCTGGAGGAAACCTGGCAACATCCCTACGGTGAAGCATGGTGGTGGCAGCATCATGCTGTTGGGATGATTTTCAGCGGTAGGGACTGGGAGACTAGTCAGGTTCGAGGGATAGATGAACGGAGCAAAGTACAGAGAGATCCTTGATTTAAACCTGCTCCAGACAAACAGGCTTCGAGACAGCTTCTACCCCCAAGCCATAAGACTGATATATAGCCATAAGTCTGCTAAATACTGTAGTTAATTAATAGGGTCAGTGCATATAGTACAGGTAACTATCTTGCATTGATATGCACACTCATAAGACTATACTGTATATACACACTATATACACTGACAGTCACACAAAACCCACACATTCACTACACACACACACACAAATGCAGTACCAGTCATATGTCAAAGTGAAATTATGTTTTTTGAAATGTTTACAAAGTTAATTTGTGGAATTTCTTTGCTTCTTAAGGTGTTTGAGCCAGTCAGTTGTGTTTTGACAAGTTGGATGTGGTATACAGAAAATAGCCCTATTTGGTAAAAGACCAAGTCCATATTATAGCAAGAACAGCTGAAATAAGCAAAGAGAAACAAAATAAATTGCACAAATTCACTTTTAACAACGCACACCTGTTAATTGAAATGCATTCCAGGTGACTATCTCATGAAGCTGGTTGAGAGAATGCCAAGAGTGTACAAAGCTGTCATCAAGGCAAAGATCTCAAATATAAAATATATTTAGATTAGTTTAACACTTTTTTGGTTACTACATGATTCCATGTGTTATTTTATAGTTTTGATGTCTTCACTATTATTCTACAATGTAGAATATGTAAAAATAAAGAAAAACCCTGGAATGAGTATGTGTGCCCAAACTTTTGACTGATAATATATATATATATATATATATATATATATATATATATATATATATATACTGCTAAATAAAATAAAGGAAACACTTAAACAACACATCCTATATCTGAATGAAATAAATAATCTTATTAAATAATTTTTTCTTTACATAGTTGAATGTGCTGACAACAAAATGACACAAAAGTAATCAATGGAAATCCAATTTATCAACCCATGGAGGTCTGGATTTTGCATCACACTCAAAATTAAAGTGGAAAACCACACTACAGGCTGATCCAACTTTGATGTAATGTCCTTAAAACATGTCAAAATGAAGGTCAGTAGTGTGTGTGGCCTCCACGTGCCTGTATGACCTCCCTACAACGCCTAGGCATGCTCCTGATGAGGTGGCGGATGGTCTCCTGAGGGATCTCTTCCCAGACCTGGACTAAAGCATCCGCCAACTCCTGGACAGTCTGTGGTGCAACGTGGCGCTGGTGGATGGAGCGAGACATGATGTCCCAGATGTGCTCAATTGGATTCAGGTCTGGGGAATGGGCGGGCCAGTCCATAGCATCAATGCCTTCCTCTTGCAGGAACTGCTGACACACTCCAGCCACATGAGGTCTAGCATTGTCTTGCATTAGGAGAAACCCAGGGCCAACCGCACCAGCATATGGTCTCACAAGGGGTCTGAGGATCTCATCTCGGTACCTAATGGCAGTCAGGCTACCTCTGGCGAGCACATGGAGGTCTGTGCGGCCCCCCAAAGAAATGCAACCCCACACCATGACTGACCCACCGCCAAACCGGTCATGCTGGAGGATGTTGCAGGCAGCAGAACGTTCTCCATGGCGTCTCCAGACTCTGTCACGTCTGTCACGTGCTCAGTGTGAACCTGCTTTCATCTGTGAAGAGCACAGGGCGCCAGTGGCGAATTTGCCAATCTTGGTGTTCTCTGGCAAATGCCAAATGTCCTGCACGGTGTTGGGCTGTAAGCACAACCCCCACCTGTGGACGTCGGGCCCTCATACCACCCTCATGGAGTCTGTTTCTGACCGTTTGAGCAGACACATGCACATTTGTGGCCTGCTGGAGGTCATTTTGTAGGGCTCTGGCAGTGCTTCTCCTTGCACAAAGGCGGAGGTAGTGGTCCTGCTGCTGGGTTGTTGCCCTCCTACGGCCTCCTCCACGTCTCCTGATGTACTGGCCTGTCTCCTGGTAGCGCCTCCATGCTCTGGACACTACGCTGACAGACACAGCAAACCTTCTTGCCAAGCTCGCATTGATGTGCCATCCTGGATGAGCTGCACTACCTGAGCCACTTGTGTGGGTTGTAGACTCCGTCTCATGCTACCACTAGAGTGAAAGCACCGGCAGCATTCAAAATTGACCAAAACATCAGCCAGGAAGCATAGGAACTGAGAAATGGTCTGTGGTCCCCACCTGCAGAACCACTCCTTTATTGGGGTGTCTTGCTAATTGCCTACAATTTCCACCTGTTGTCTATTCCATTTGCACAACAGCATGTGAAATTTATTGTCAATCAGTGTTGCTTCCTAAGTGGACAGTTTGATTTCACAGAAGTGTGATTGACTTGGAGTTACATTGTGTTGTTTAAGTGTTCCCTTCATTTTTTTGAGCAGTGTGTGTATATATATATATATATATATATATATATATATATTTATTTATTTATTTTACTCACAAAGGTAGTGCACCGGGCATTTAATAGTCCTGTATTAGTGAACCGATATGCAGCATGGGCAATTCCCCCCCCCCACCCCGCATTGGAGAAAGACATCGCAGCACCCACTACTCCCAAACTACTTCACCGCAGCTATGCTTTGAGGTACCCTACTGAGGTTTGTACGTGATTACAGCTTATATATTCAGTATTCACCGCCTATTTCCATTTCACAGAGTTCCCCTTCCCACTTTTGAAATATCCATCAGTCATTTTGCTTCTGTTGTTTTGACAGAAAAGATACACCACATCCACCTTGCAGCTTAGCATGCCATTTACAAACATTACTGTATGACTTTTAGAAATACTTAAACATGACTAAAACATTCCAAGCCGTTTCATTCACCCTTATCCCTTGTGCTGTTACATCACATGAATGGTTCAGCTTCAGAGTAGCCTGCTTTCTTTCTCCATGTCATGACTGAAGTTATTTCAATAACACATGTTTTTAACACTCCTTGACATCATAATGACCTTCCACTCCTGCGCTGGATGGATTGAATCAGTGCGGCACTAACACAGGATAGTATAACGTGGGATGACGAGGCGGCAGGTAGCTTAGCGGTTAAGAACGTTGGGCCAGTAACGGTGGTTTGAATCCCCAAGCCAACTTGGTGAATCTGTCAAATCTGTCAATTTGCCATTAAGCAAGGCACATAACACTAATTGCTCCTGAGTGTCTGCTAAATGACAAAAATGACAACAGCAAGCCGCTGCTATAGGGAATAGGCAGCCTCTAGGAGCCACGTGCCACTGAATCTGAACATCTTAAAAGCCCCCATGCAGTCTTTTTCATTTATTGTATGTCTAATAAATCAGTGTGTGTGTTTATTTAATGAAAACAATTTTTGAAAATAACTCAAAATATGTTTAACCCCCTAGAGTGGTTCCGCGGGCCGTGAAAATCGAATTAGCAGTTTTTTTTTGTTGCATTGGATGCGTCTCAATCCACTGCCCTTCCGCAACTGCGGTGAAAGATGGCAGAGCTAGAGCGGTGTTTGTCAAACCATGAGACATCCCGAGAATGTGTCTTCTCACGAAAACGTCTATAGCCTCTGAACGATTTGGCCTACAAACTCTTATGACCCCCCCCCCCCCCCCCCCCCCCCCCCCCCCGATGGAAAGATGAGACTCTCCTGAACACGTACATGTTGTTTTGTTCTAGGACGCCCACAAGTGTCTAGAGACTCGTCTAAAGTCAGTACAGCCAATATGCCATCTTCTGTCTGTAGCGAACAGTTTGTGCTACACACTAATATGACCCCTCTGTGGAAAGGTGAGTCTCCATTCAGCCACAAGAGCATTAGTAAAGTCGGGCACTAATGTTGGACGATTGGGTCTGGCTTGCAGTCGTCATAACAGTTAATCCCAAAGGTGTTCGGTGGGGTTGAAGTCAGGGCTCTGTGAAGGCCAGTCAAGTTCTTCCACACCGATCTTATCAAACTATTTCTGTATGGACCTCGATTTGGGCACAGGGGCATTATGATGCTGAAACAGGAAAGGGCCTTCCCCAAACTGTTGCCACAAAGTTGAAGCACAGATTTGTCTAGAATGTCGTTGTATGCTGTAGCGTTAATATTTCCCTTCACTGGATCTAAGGGGCCTAGCCCGAACCATGAAAAACAGCCCCAGACCATTATTCGTCCTCCACCAAACTTTACAGTTGGCACTATGCATTCAGGCAGGTATTGTTCTCCTGTCATCCTCCAAACGGATGGGGATACGTGATTCATCACTCCAGAGAACGCATTTCCACTGCTCCAGAGTCCAATGGCGGCGAACTTTACACCACTCCAGCAGACGCTTGGCATTGCGCAGGGCGATATTAGGCTTGTGTGCGGCTGCTTGGCCATGGAAACCCATTCCATGAAGCTCCCGACGAACAGTTCTTGTGATGACGTTGCTTCGAAAGGCAGTTTGGAACTCGGTAGTGAGTGTTGCAGCTCACTACTGAGCCGTTGTTGCTCCTAGACTTTTCCAATTCACAATAACAGCACTAACAGTTGACCGGGCAGCTCTAGCAGGGCACAAATTTGACGAACTGACTTGTTGGAATCCTATGATGGTGATACGTTGAAAGTCACTGAGCTCTTCAGTACGTGCCATTCTACTGCCAATGTTTGTCTATGGAGATTGTATGGCTCTGAGCTCGATTTTATACACCTGTCAGCAACGTGTGGCTGAAATAGCCGAATCCACTAATTTGAAGAGGTGTCCACATACTTTTGGCCATGTAGTGTGGCTACACCCGAGGGTTAATAATTTATTTCCCTGATCCTCCATTTGCCATTGAAATGCTCAGTCTGATGGTGTGAGCATGTTGAAACAAATTGTTATATATTAATATACACAGCCCTGATTGGTGGATAGGATTGTCTAGAGCAGGTGTGGGCATTTGCAGTCCTCGAGAGCCTGATTGGTGTCGCGGTTTTGCTCCAGCCCCAGCTAACACACCTGACTCCAATAATCTACTAATCATGATCTTCAGTTAAGAATGCAATTTGATTAATCAGCTGTGTTTGCTAGGGATGGAGAAAAAGTGTGACACCAATCAGGCCCTCAATGACTGGAGTGCTCTAGAGCACTCCACCCCCTGCTCTAGAGCCTACCCCGTTTAAGGTGTCGCCTAGCCGAACTCAGCTAGGTGAACTGAATGACTGCTCGCATGCTCCCTTAAAAGACCTTCATCTCTCGTTGAATGACAACACTTAAATGAAAAATCCCTACACTGCAAAAATTGAAATCGAAATAAGATTAAATATCTTAAATCAAGGCAATATATGCTTGTTTTTTGTCTGACGAGATATTTCTTCTTACCGGGCAGTTTTTATGTTAGAGCATTTCACCAGTTTCAAGCTTTTTTTTCTTAATTATCTTAATAAGATAATATAACGTGTTACTGAGATTGCATTACTGGTTCTGAGTAATTTACCGTAATTTCCGGACTATTGAGCACACCTGAATATAAGCCACACCCACTGAATTTAAAAAATATGTTATTTTGAACATAAATAAGCCGCACATGTCTATAAGCCGCAGGTGCCTACCGGTACATTGAAACAAATGAACTTTACACAGGCTTTAACGAAACACGGCTTGTAACAAAAATAAATAGGCTTTAACGAAACACGGCTTGTAACAAAAATAAAATATTAGCAGTAAGCTTTAGTTGTCTTTTTGCACTGAGTCAATTCCTCACGCTGCTGTTTCCAACGTCTTATCGAGTCATTAAGACCAAGCTCCCATGTAGCAGCTCTATTTCCTTTTCCAACAGCCAGATCAATCACCTTCAACTTGAAAGCTGCATCATATGCATTTCTCCGTGTCTTTGCCATGATGAGGGTGACAAAATGACTACCGTAATCAGAATGATGGGAAGTTTGAGAGCGCTCGATTTAATCTAAACAGTAAACAAAAAAGTTGTTTGACCTTAACCCGTTCGGCAATTTCATTGGTCTAATGAAAGCTTCATGCCGCCAAGAAACTGAGCACGTCACAGAATGTGTTTTTTGGAGAGAAAAAAAATTGAAAGCGGGAAAAATCCATATATTAGCCGCGGCATTGTTTAAGCCGCGAGGTTCAAAGCGTGGGAAAAAAGTTGCGGCTTATAGTCCGGAAATTACGGTAATGCTTGAAACTAGAATTACCAGAATTATAAAGATGTTTGATCAACACTGACAAGTACTAAACTGTGTTGTCAAAGTCAGAATTTCTTATTTCAGCACCTTTTCATCTCTTCACATATTACGAACAGATAATGACCAAATGGAATTCACTGTTTTATTGTCATCTTACACACAGGAAGGTAATCATGTAGACAAAATACAGTACAGAACAAAGACAGTATACTTTTCATATCTGGGGAACACAATATGAGTCATTTGAACTGTTGTACAATTCTATTACATCCCCAAGATGGTATTTGACTTGTGCATACGTTTGGCTCTTGTTGCTAATTGTGTAATAAGAGGTAAAATCAACCAGCTTTTCAGCATCCGCTAACTCAGTGACCTGTGCAAGGCGTGGGACCTCAACTTGATAAGCCATGACGTTTCTATCAAAGTGTCTAGTTTGACATGGTTGACATTCCAAACAATAAAGCCTAGAATCAACAAGAAATATGTTTTTGACCAGTCCAAATTCTGGCATATTACCATTCAGTACTTTGGCAAAGATCATGGACTTCTGAGTTATGTATTTATTACAATTTATTACAAGCCATTTGACTGACACAGCATGGTTTACTTCATTGAAACCTAGGAAGTCCCTCAATTTTCCACGTAAATATTGTAGATCTTTAACCTCTGATACAGGTCCCATCTCCCTTTCATTTGAAGAAATTGGGTGCGTTGAACTGTCAACATTTTGGCAGCTTTCATATATTTGGTTCTGATTGATCAAAGACTTAAAATTGAGCTTGGAAGCCCATTGTTTAAAGAAGCAATGTTTCGACTCGAACCGCATAATGCTGTTTAGGTGTAACATTGCGGTCTGGAAAAAAGCTCCTTCCAATGCTTCAAATGATTTTCAATGAGTAACTTCAACCTAGACACAGTCGCAATGGAAAGAACAAGTGCAAATACTATCTGTACAATCTCTATTAGCTCAATTATCAGTTGTATATATGCATTGACTTCCAAACTCTCCAAAACAAATGGCAATATCCTTAGCAGGACAAGCATTTGCCCAGATGACTGTTTTAGTTTACCGTCACTTGACGTTAATGTACTAACATAAATTGGGGATGGGCGATCTCTAACATCTAGAGGGGAATAAGGGAAACCGAGAATAGCAGAATTCACTGAGTCCAGATCAATCTGTCCTGACACAACAAGATGATTCAAAACACATTTGATTTCCAATGGGGCAACGCCCTCCAGAATTACATGCTTAAGGTCTTGCGGAGTTTGTTGTATAATATCAAAGGCTGGGAATTCAACTAACTTGCTCCTTTTATTGATCCCGTATGTTGTTCTCAGGCTGACCAATCAACGACAAAGGGGCGTAGACTTCGGCTTGCCTCAAGAAAATGTTTTGTGTGCACAAACAGCCCAATTTTTTTGTCATAATATATGCACGAACTGCTTCGGATGGAAGGCATGCGGACCCCTTTACCCCTTTACTGTAGGAGGATACATATGAAAATAAAAGATGACTGACTGGTCATTGGTCAGAATAATCAGATCAGATTGTGGTATTATGCTTTGGGCCAAAAACTCCATCCCACCTGAACAGGCTCTTACACTTAACCTCTCTAGTACATGTGGGACGAACTCGTCCCACCTACGTAACAGCCACTGAAATCCAGTGGCGCGATTTTTGAATCGTTAGAAATGCTATAACTTCAATTTCTCAAACATATGACTATTTCACAGCTATTTAAAGACAAGAATCTCGTTAATCTAACCCCACTGTCCGATTTCAAAAAGGCTTTACAACGAAAGCAAAACATTAGATTATGTCAGCAGAGTACCCAGCCAGAAAAAATCAGACACCCATTTTTCAAGCTAGCATATCATGTCACATAAACCCAAACCACAGCTAAATGCAGCACTAACCTTTTATAATCTTCATCAGATGACACACCTAGGACATTGTGTTATACAATACATGCATGTCTGTTCAATCAAGTTCATATTTATATCAAAAACCAGCTTTTTACATTAGCATGTGACGTTCAGAAAAAGCATAACCACCGCAAACTTCCGGTGAATTTACTAACAGTTTGCTAAATTACTCACGATAAACGTTCACAAAAAGCATAACAATTATTTTAAGAATTATAGATACATTACCCCTCTATGCACTCGATATGTCCGATTTTAAAATAGCTTTTCGGATGAAGCACATTTTGCAATAATCTAAGTACATAGCCCGGCATTACAGGGCTAGCTATTTAGATACCCACCCAGGTCAGCATCCACCAAAATCACATTTCCTATAAGAAAGATGTTCTTACCTTGCTTGTTCTTCATCAGAATACACTGCCAGGACTTCTACTTCAATAACAAATGTTGGTTTGGTCCCAAATAATCCATCGTTATATCCAAACAGCGACGTTTTGTTCGTGAGTTCTAGAATGCTTCTTCGCGGTGTTGCGCATGGCGCATTGGCGTGTCAAAAATGTCTAAATATTCCATTACCGTACTTCGAAGCATGTCAACCGCTGTTTAAAACCAATTTTTATGCCATTTATGTCGTAGAGAAGTGATAATATTCCGACCGGGAGTATGCATTGAGCCTAAACAGCCGAATAAAATTTCTCCTCAGAAGCGACTCATGCACGCGCATCATTGAAAGGTCCTCCGAGCATCCACTTACAAAAGGCGATAATATATTTCAACCTGAGGTTCCCTCGTAAACCTTCAGTTATTTCGCGGGCTCTGAGAGCCTATTGGAGCCCTGGGAATTGTCACGTTACAGCTAAGATCCTTACTTTTCAATAAAAAGAGGTAAGACGCACGACTCCTTGTCAGACAGGGTACTTCCTGCTTGAAACCTTGTCAGGTTTTTGCCTGCCATAGGAGTTCTGTTATACTCACAGACACCATTCAAACAGTTTTAGAAAATTCAGAGTGTTTTCTATCCAAACCTGAACAATAATATGCATATTCTTCTGAGTTGGTGTAGGAGGCAGTTAAAAATGGGAACATATTTTTTCCAAAATTCTCAATACTGCCCCCTATACCAAACAGGTTAAAGGGCATTATCATAATTTTGACAATTTCAGAGTGTTATTTCGACCTCGTAGTGTGGAAATATCATAACAAAAAACTAGAAAATCTAGTTTTGGACTGCACTGCGCCTTTAACATATTTAAACTCTGTGAATCCCTCATACCAATTATGCATTAAACTGCTTTCAACAGCGTCTCTCAAAGGAGCGATCCTGTGGTGTTGTGACTGCCACGCAACATTGCATCGTCAGTCATCACGGCTAAATGAAAAGGAGGTGCCGCTCTTCAAATCCACCCTCATATCCAGGGCACTCACTGATGCATCCGCAAAGTATTTCATGCTTTTGCAGTTGCAATTAGGCACTGGTTTCGCTTGATTCGCTTATATGAGCACAATCACACTTCAAGGTTTTGTCCCTGAATTGGAAATTAATTACAGTCGATCATGACTCTGGAAACATCCAGTTGTACTGCAGACAATCACCTAGGAATACGTGACAAACACCAGATGTTCATGTCTCTTTGATGAGGTAGTGGTCTGCATGGGATGTACAGTATGGTCCACATCTGTGAGACATTGTAGCTCAATGTTACTGCATCCTTTCCTCTCAGGTTACTACAGAGTAGCTGTACAGTGAAACAGTTTCTGATTAGCAAGCTGCTGTCTCCTCTCATTCTAATCCATCCACAACAATGGACATCTACTTATCCCACGCCCAGTGTCTAACGGCATTGTGTCTCTCTCACAGCAGTATGTCATATCGATAGCAAAGCTAGGTTTTTTGCTCCGATACAGCTCTTTCATAGCAGCTCGTTTGACTTAATTGTCTCAGTGTGAGAAATGTCTTGGCAGCAGAGCTAGTAACAGTACTTTGGCAACGGTCCTTGCTTCGGCCGCTTTATTATTATGCCCGGTGAAAAAGTGGAATTCTCCACCACTTGTGAAGGCTCTGTAGATTCATCATGTTAGCTTGGCCGTCTCACTCAGAAGGCTGCATTGGACCAGGAAGTTTACCCCCAAGGAGGTGTAGGACAAGCCATCCCTATTAACCCTGTCTGTCCAAACAGGAAAGAACGCCATCCGTCAAGCAGACGATTCAATAATAATTTGATCATTTCATTGGAAATTATGGCGGCGGCCAGGCCTGCGCCTCAAGGTCCTCCTTCCCTCGTCCTAGGCCAGAATCGTGTGCCAACTTCCTCTGCCATTTAGATCTGTGACAGAGATCATCATGAGAGCACTACTTTGTTAAAGTTAAAGTGCTTACTCTTGTTTTATCTGTTGGCGAGGGTTATATTTCTCTCATTTCAAATCAGACTATTTGGGTGTGATTTACTCACAGGTCGCATCCAAGAAATTTGCATGGGACATATTTAGACTATATGTCTCATCTGATAGTGAATGTGCGGTTCTGAGACTGGTGTTGTTATGGGCCAACTGTCTCTCTGACCTCTCTGGGACGTCTTCATCATTGTGCCTGAGGACAGGCTCCAGGTCTTGAGTCCTTCTGCAGTAGACCCAGGCAGAGTCAGGACTGCTATGTGGTGCGCTAAGGTGTTAGCCAGTCACCTGCTTCTCCCTCCTCTTGTCCTGCTGCCCTGTAAAGTGTATCAGCTCCTCCAGGTTTGATTGTAATTAGGACAGAGAGAGAGAGAGACAGATCCACAGGGTCCCACCGCCCCTCTCCCGTCCCCCAACCCCTGTCCAAGTCAGATGTCCGTGAACACAGCAGAACCTGTTCAGTACAAGGCACAGGCAGCACATCCTACTTTTAGAGCTCCACTTGGAGACAGTATTTGGGGAGGTTAGTTGAGGTCGTTGAGCAATGCTTCAACCAGTTCATCATCATCCCCTCTGTCTGGGTAGGGGATGCCACCTGGATCGCATTCATTAGTGCACAACATAGCAAAATGTTTTGCAATGGAAAACTTAACAAATATTTATTGTTGGACAAATCCAGGTAGACCCCTATCTGTTTCAGCCTGTTTGCTTCCGTTTCGTTCCTAGTGAATACAACCCTGCTCAAGTGGACTGGAGTGTGTTATAGCCTAGTGGGTGTTGGTTAGTCAGACGATTGCATATGAAGGTCACAATACAAGGACATGCCTTCAAGTCCCAGCTTTGATTTCAGACTAACAAATAGCTACTGTATTTTCTCACCGCCAAATTCCATTGTATAATGGCAAAAGTGGAATGAGGTCAGGGCTGGCTTAGTCTATATACCGAACTGATGTATTTAGGGACCTATAAAAGGGGAGTACGCGTAGATGCTAATGATAACCGTCTTCTGGTAGAGATGGGAAAGGCTTTCCCATAAATCTTCCAAAATAAATGTTAACTACAAAGTAGCCTATGCCTACCTGGCAGAATGATATCATGATTATTTACATCAATCCAGTGGTCTTTTGTTTTGCAAACTCAGCAATTACATGAGTGCTTACCGAACAACAGTGTCTTGCTGGTGTGCAGTTACATTAATGGGTAACTACACCCAAAATTAAAATGTATTCGATTTTTCCCAGACCTCAAAAGTGGTCTTCTGATGAGGTCGCACGACCTCGCGGAAATCAAATTAACATAATGCAAAATCCCCATCAAAATCTGTATGGTTTAAGCTAGAGATGTGTTTTTTTGCATGGGCTGTGTCTCAATCCATCACATCCGCCAATATAGCCCTTCCGCATCTGTGGTGAAAGGTGGCTAGAGCGTGTTTGTCAGACCATGAGACATCCCAAGATTCTGTCTTCTCACGAAATGTCTGTAGCGTCCAAACGGTTTGACCTACATTATGACCACTCTATTGAAAGCTGAGACTCTCACGGACACTCTGGCGTTCTCTGTTTTTTCATATGGCGCCCACAAGCCTCACAAGACTCATCTGAAGGTCCCCGGTACCAGTTAAAAAAATATGGAGATAGTTTAGTGCCTCAAATAAGGCGGTAAATACATGTAAAGAAATAAATGTATTGTTTCCTGATCTTTCTTATATCTCTCAGATATCCTGTGCATTCGGAAAGTATTCAGACTCTGACTTTTTCCACATTTTATTACGTTACAGCAATCTACACACAATACCCCATAATGACAAAGCAAAACACGTTTTTAGAAATTTGTGCATATTTAATTGCATATCACATTTACATAAGTATTCAGACCCTTTACTCAGTACTTTGTTGAAGCACCTTTGGCAGTGATTACAGCCTCAAGTCTTCCTGGGTATGACGCTACGAGCTTGGCACACATGTATTTCGGGAGTTTCTCGCATTCTTCTCTGCAGATTCTCTCAAGTTCTGTCAGGTTGGATGGGGAGCGTCGCTGCACAGCTGTTTTCAGGTCTCTCCAGAGATGTTCGATCGGGTTCAAGTCCGGCCTCTGGCTGGGTCACTCAAAGACATTCAGAGACTTGTCCTGAAGCCACTCCTGCATTGTCTTGGTTGTGTGCTTAGGGTGGTTGTCCTGTTGGAAGGTGAACCTTCGCCCCAGTCTGAGGTCCTGAGCGTTCTGGAGCAGGTTTTCATCAAGGATTTCTCTGTACTTTGCTCCGTTCATCTATCCCTCGATCCTGACTTGTCTCCCAGTCAATACCGCTGAAAAACATCCCCACAGCATGATGCTGCCAACAGCATGCTTCACCATAGGGATGGTGCCAGGTTTCCTCCAGACGTGACGCTTAGCATTCAGGCCAAAGAGTTCAATCTTGATTTCATCAGACCTTTAGGTGCCTTTTGGCAAACTCCAAGCAGGCTATCATGTGCCACTTTACCATAAAGGCCTGATTGGTGAAGTGCTGCATAGATGGTTGGCCTTCTGGAAGGTTCTCCTATCTCCACAGAGGAACTCTGGAGCTCCCTGACCAAGGCCCTTCTCCCCCGATTAAGTTTGGCCAGGCGGCTAGCTCTAGGAAGAGTCTTGGTTCCAATCTTCTTCCATTTAAGAATGATGGAGGCCACTGTGTTCTTGGGGACCTTCAATGCTCCAGACATTTTTTGGTAACCTTCCCCAGATCTGTGCCTCGACACAATCCTGTCTCAGAGCTCTACGGACAATTCCTTCGACCCCATGGCTTGGATTTTGCTGTGGGACCTTATATAGACAGGTATGTGCCTTTCCAAATCATGTCCAATCAATTGAATTTACCACAAGTGGACTGAATACTTTCCGAATGCACTGTAGGACCATCACATCAGAACAAACTTTGTTTTGATTTTTTTTGTTGGTCTATCTGTTGTTCCATGTAGTGAATCTGTTATTCAATGCATTTCTATTGGCTAATAGTAGCAGTAATGCCAAATTCATTATTTAAAAAAAAAAAATGTTTATACCTTAACGGTTCTAAAAATTCGAAATCAATATGAAATACAATAATGTAGGGGAATCAGGCAAAAATATAACTGATTTTATAGGGCCCTATGTATTGCATCAAATGCCTTTTAGTCACCAAGCCTATTGGCTTTACAAGAACTTTGAGGTCACACAGCCAGCTTAGCAGATTTCTGCTGACTTAAACCAACAACAATGTAAGCTACTCACAGTCGATATTGTTGTATGGTTTGGTAATACACCAAAGGTTAACGTCTTATACATTTTTAGCCACTAAAGTTCCTAAACAATTGTACTCTTTTTTTTTTTCTCCCGTCCAGGTGGTTGCATATCACTACTGCCAGGCTGACAACACCTACACCTGCCTGGTGCCAGAGTTTGTGCACAGTATCGCTGCCCTGCTGTGCAGAGCGCACCAGCTCACCGCCTATAGAGAGCTGCTGCTGAAGGATTCCTATCTACAGAGCATGCTCAGTCTGCGCTCCTGCGTCCAGGACCCAATGGCAGCCTTCCGCAGGGGCGTGTTGGAGCCGCTGGCCAACCTCCGCAAGGGTACGATGCTAAATTAGTTACACCTAGGTTCATTCATATCTGACTGTTGTCACTGGTGTTCATGGTCCAAAATTATGTCTTGAAAGTACACATTGAATCCATTCTATTATCTAGGCCTTCAGTGGTTCAAGTGTATTATAACTGTAATTTAACCACAGGTTTGCTTAGATGACTTAAATCGCAAACAGCTACCCAAGGTCCCTTCAGAGACCATTTTCTGTGCTTTTCACTTCTTCCAGCCAGCTGAGATAAATTGGTTCCATTCCTTACACAAAGAACCTGAAATACCTGAGTTAAATGGGTTAAGTGCTGGCTGTACAGAGGGAGCATAATCTGCGGGGACATTGTTAATTGCTTAGTGTAGGAGCTCTGCGTTTGCTTTGACAACATTGATTTGAATTGATGTTACACTAAATGGTTAGTATTACTTTGTTATTGTTGTCAGGGCAGAAGAATAGTGCCTCTCCAAGGAAGCGTAAACTTGGTGACGGATGCATCTCTCCGATACAGACAGACAGAAACATGACTATCTCAAGGTCAAGTCCGTTTTGCAAAGACAACACGACCCACTATTTTCCCTGCTCTGCAGTGAATCGATATGTTACTGCAGGAGCCTAAACAGACAATGTAGATATAGAAACCCAGTGTTGGAATGATGGAGATGGAAAAGAATGAGGATCAATGTGCAGCCAGGGCATGCAGCAGCTCTCCTGTGACGGGCCCCTCACAACTACCCCCTGTTCTTTATTGAAATGAATGACCGTGTTTGATTGGGCTTGATATGGAGGGAAGTGTTGATTTGTCCACTCCATCACAATGATGGGGGGGGGGGGGTTGAGACATCCCAGCTGGGAGGGGAGTTGAACTTTGCACATTTTCCTGTCATTTATATTTTAGCGTGTTTCTGATCACTGTGCAAAGCTGGATGTGAGGAGGAACACTAGGTTGTGTCCCAAATGGCACTCTATTTCCTATATAGTGCACTACTTATTGACAAGTAGCCTATGGTCAAAGTAGTGCACTATATAGGAAATAGAGTGCCATTTGGGATGCACACATGGGCCCTGTCGTTCCGCTGCTGTGAAAGCATGGCTTAGATACTGCAGTGAAGAAGAGCAGATCCCCGCTGCGGTCTCACCACAGAGCAGTTTAACGTACTGCACTGTCGATATGGCTGCGGACTAAAACACACTCATGTTCATTCATTACTGTGCTAGCTGTAGAGATGTGGGAGAATACCAGAGTAAACCATCTTAAGATGTGTTAATGCACCAGGCACTGCAGTGCAGAGAGATGTTATCTAAGTACAACGTTGTTTGTAGTTCTTTAAAGTGTGGTGTCCAACTATCTTACTCTCTTTCTCTGCTGTATGTTCAGTTCTTATTTTTACTGACACGTTTCTGGCAGCAGCTTGTATGTCTAGCTTAAATTTTATGAGAACAAACTCAAAAGAAAATGTTCTACTCCTCGGCAAAATGGCATGTTTGCAGTCGACTTGGCCTGAAAGATTTGTGAATTGTCGATTTGTTTCTTTCCACCATGTCTTCTCTACTGATCTGTGTGTGTGTGTGTGTGTGTGTGTGTGTGTGTGTGTGTGTGTGTGTGTGTGTGTGTGTGTGTGTGTGTGTGTGTGTTGTGTGTGTGTGTGTGTGTGTGTGTGTGTGTGTGTGTGTGTGTTTAGAGAGGAAGATTCCAGAAGAAGACCATATCATACTGATAGACGGGCTAAACGAGGCAGAGTTCCACAAGCCTGACTACGGAGACACCATCGCCTCCTTCATCACCAAGATAATCTCCAAGTTCCCCTCCTGGCTCAAACTGGTTGTTACTGTCCGAGTGAACCTACTGGTGAGTCTACATGTACACTCCTACTGTACAGTGTATGATTACAGAAAAGTTACCAAAATGTTTCAACTTAAGATGGTGTTATACTGTCCAAGTAATGTACAGTATGACTTAATGACAGAGATATTTTGTAATCTGCCTATTTGTATATGTAGGGCGACAGGTAGCCTAGCGGTCAAGAGCTTTGGGCCAGTAACCGAAAGGTCACTGGTTTCAATCCCCGAGCCGACTTGGTGAAAAATTTGCCGACGTGCCCTTGAGCAATGCACTTAACACTAATTGCCTCTAAGTCACTTTGGATAAGAGGGTCTTATAAATTACTAGAATGTAAATGTTAATATGTCACCATTCATGTTGATATCCAATAATTCATGAATTAATTTAATTGACCATTTGTATTTTTCCCGGTAAGGGTGCTGATGAGTTTAGCTGTATTCAAGGGCCATTTCAGCACAGCTAACTTGCCAATTTCAAGTGAATTAAGATACTTTTACAACCTCCATGGGTAAGTCTGGGTATCAATATTTGATACCTCTCTCACTGAATGACACAAGCACCAGCAGATCCTGACAAGTGTAAAAGAAGAACTGCTTTACGAAGCGTTTCTTGTTGTCATACACTATCCTCTACAAAGTGTCATTTCTGTCGAGTGCATCGAGAACAGTAGCGGAGAGAGTGAGAGAAATAACAGTTACCCATTAAATAAGACAGCATGACAACGGAACATGCAGACAGCCACTAACTGAAATTGACACTGAGTCTACCAATGGAGGAGATGAGCTGAGCTGGGGTGATCCAAATTCCCTATTCCCTATGTAGTGTACTACATTTGACCAGAGCTCTGACTACATAGGGACTAGGGCGCCATTTGAGAAGCAGATCCTGGTATCACTTCTTTGCATTCTTTGCAGAGTCTGATGTCTGATGGACAGAGCTAGGCTGTCCCTCCAATAGGTTTGCAGAAGGAGAGGAGAGAGGATGCAAGGAGTGCAATTGAGATTAATCCTGGGCCTTGGGATAATGTGGCAGCTGACTGACAGCCATATCTGTACCAGCTCTTGTCATTATTGCTCTCTCAGCCACTCTGGCCATGGGCACAACTATCCATCAGTATGCATAGGCAGGAGTTAGTTACACTGCACTGCAGGCAGGGAGCATAGGAGGCTGCACTCATTTGTTAGATCTATACTGTTCTGTTTAGTTTTTCTTGCGACTGGAGAATTGAAGGGGTAATGGGGATTATCCTGATTTCGTATTCAGTTATTTTTTTAATTTCCTCCTCCGTTTTGGTTAATCCTTGCATGGTGTGGGTGATTCTGTGATGTGCAGGGTTCGATACTGCGATTAAAACAGTCGCATTTGCAACCGTTTGACTTGGCAGTGCGACGCACATTTTTAATCGGTTGCAAGGGTGCAAGTGAAAAAAGTGCACCTGGTCACGTTAGTTTTTGGATCACAATTTGTTTTTGTTTTTTCTTCAGGATTTATTCAAAGAGTAATGTGCAGTTGACCAAAAATAAACAAACTTTCGGAAGAGGCAACAATGGCACGGGAATATCAATTCAAATCAAATTGTATTGATCACATACGCGTGGTTAGCAGATGTTAATGCAAGTGTAGCGAAATGCTTGTGCTTATAGTTCCGACAATGCAGTAATATCTATCAAGTAATCTGGGTAACAAATTCACAACAACTACCTTATACACACAAATGTAAGGGATTAATAAGAATATGTACAAATATATGGATGTGCGATGGCCGTGCGGCATAGGCAAGATGCAGTAGATGGTAGAGTACAGTATATACATATGAGATGAGTAATGTAGGATATGTAAAAATTATTAAAGTGCCGATAATTAAAGTGATTAGTGCTACCTTTATTAAGTCCATTTATTAAAGTGGCCAGAGATTTGAGTCTGTATTTTGGCAGCAGCCTCTCTATGTTAGTGATGGCTGTTTAACAGTCTGATGGCCTTGAGATAGAAGCTGTTTTTCAGTCTCTCGGTCCCAGCTTTGATGCACCTGTACTGACCTCGCCTTCTGGAGGGCAGGTAGTTTGCCCCCGGTGATGTGTTGTGCAGACCACACTACCGTCTGGAGAGCCTTGCAGTTGAGGGCGGTGCAGTTGCCGTACCAGGCAGTGATACAGGATGCTCTCGATTGTGCATCTGTAAAAGTTTGTGAGGGTTTTAGGTGATAAGCCAAATTTCTTCAGCATTCTGAGATTGAGGAGGAGCTGTTGCGCTTTCTTCACCATGCTGTCTGTGTGGGTGGACTATTTCAGTTTGTCCGTGATGTGTACGCCGAGGAAGTTAAAACTTTCCACCTTCTCCACTACTGTCTCGTCGATGTGGATGGGGGGGTGCACCCTCTGCTGTTTCCTGAAGTCCACGATGATCTCTTTTGTTTTGTTGCCGTTGAGTGAGAGGTTGTTTTCCTGACACCACATTCCGAGGGCCCTTACCTCCTCCCTGTAGGCCGTCTCGTTGTCGTTGTTAATCAAGCCTACCACTGTAATGTTGTCTGCAAACTTGATGATTGAGTTGGAAGCGTGCATGGCCACGCAGTCATGGGTGAACAGGGAGTACAGGAGAGGGCTGAGAACGCACCCTTGTGGGGCCCCAGTGTTGAGGATCAGCGGGTTGGAGATGTTGTTTCCTACCTTCACCACCTGGGGGCATCCCATCAGAAAGTCCAGGACCCAGTTGCACAGGGTGGGGTTGAGACACAGGATCTCAAGCTTAATGACGAGTTTGGAGGGTACTATAGTGTTAAATGCTGAGCTGTAGTCAATGACCAGCATTCTTACATAGGTATTCCTCTTGTCCAGATGGGATAGGGCAGTGTGCAGTGTGATGGCGATTGCGTCATCAGTGGACCTATTGGGGCGGTAAGCAAATTGTAGTGGGTCTAGGGTATCAGGTAGGGTGGAGGTGATATGATCCTTGACTAGTCTCTCAAAGCACTTCATGATGACAGAAGTGAGTGCAACGGGGCGATAGTCATTTAGTTCAGTTACCTTTGCTTTCTTGGGAACAGTAACAATGGTGGCCATCTTGAAGCATGTGTGGACAACAGACTGGGATAGGGATTGATTGAGTATGTCCGTAAACACACCAGCCAGCTGGTCTGCGCATGCTCTGAGGACGTGGCTAGGGATGCCCGGGGCCGGCAGCCTTGCGAGGGTTAACACATTTAAATGTTTTACTCACGTTGGCCACGGAGAAGGAGAGCCCACAGGTTTTGATAGCGGGTCGTGTCAGTGGCACTGTATTGTCCTCAAAGCGAGCAAAGAAGTTGTTTAATTTGTCTGGGAGCAAGACGTCGATGTCCGCGACGGGGTTGGTTTTCTTTTTGTAATCCATGATTGACTGTAGACCCTGCCACATAAGTCTCGTGCAAATGAAAGATAAAATCCCCTGCTATTGAAATGATGCACGCATCATTCGCTTTCCTGGCAGATCTTGACCTGGGACAGTATTTTTTTCATTCGGGCCAGTAGATTTTATTTGGCACTGGCTCGGTGTGCCACTGGCAAGTCTACCTGATTGTCGACGCCCTGCTGTGTGCGGTGCACGTAGTGCCAGTATGTCTACCACTTTGTGTAGCTGTTAGCGATGCTAATGATAGCCTAACCATTTTCGGGTAGATGGAAAGGCAATTGAAGCTAACTACAAAGTAGCCTATGCCTACCTGGCAGAATCATGATTATTTGCATCAATCCAGTGGCCATTTGGTTTGAAAACTCCATCACAAGTGCACTACAAGAGCACCTCTAGCCAAACACAACTGTCTGGCTGGTGTGCACCTGAATTAAAGGGTATCTACACAAAAAAAATCGAAATTTCTCTATTTTTTTCTCAGACTTCAACATGGGCCCCCTGATGTGGTTTAAGCATTAATTGTTTCAAAAAAAAAGATTTCTAGAGCAAAAATCTGAAAAAAACAACTGGGGGAAATCATACTAATCATATTTTTTTTGACGTGGTATCGTTTTGTTGTCACGTATGTTTTGGTATCACGTATGTTCTAAATTGAGTGTTAGGACCCCTGGACCAGAGAGAGGATTTCCATGTTCGTGTTCATGGATCTTTTTGGGTTGGGTTGGGATTAGGCTACATGTCATGTCAAAATATGTTGATCCATCATTCCAAAAAAGAAACCTGTACATTTTTTCAAAAACCTGGGAAGTTACTGACATTTTTCAAACCTAGGGAGGCCCTTTGATAAATTCTCTCATGAAGTAGGTAGGATAAGTGGAGACTAGAGCCAGATGAGGGTGTGAGTGTTACCTCATGCTCACACATCCAAAGTGTAAACAAGATCTCGGGGCAAGGTCGCTCACAATGGCTAACACTACAGACTAATAAGTGTGAGGTGTTCTTAGGTGAGGTGTTGCTCAGAAACCTTGGCCAGTCTGTGTATTATTCAGTATGTTTTTTTCTCTTTTCTCTCTCTCGCTCTCTTGCTCACTTTCGCTGTGTCTGACTCTCCCTCTATCTCTATCTCTTCTACCCCTCTCACTCTCTTTCTGAGAAGGTGTTATCTCTGGGCTGCATTACTTCTCTATCCTCTCCAGAAAGGCAGGAGGATTGCAGCGGGATTAAGGTGGATTGATTTCTCCCACCCTGAGGAGTGAGATTGAAGTGTAGGTTGTGTCCCACTAAAAGTCTCCCCAATGGCCCCATCTCCTGCTCTCTCCAGCTCTATCATCTCCCAGCTCCCAAAGCCTTTGTTTGCAAACACATCGGCGAGTGACTGCGGCAGGCCGATAGCTTAGTGCTCAGTGTCAGTTCCAGCTAGCCCCCTGTGCTTACTGACCTTGGGCTGATAAGAAAAGCTGGAGGAACCACACATGATATAGCCTTTATGGAGAGTGGAAGATTGTCCATTAAGCTCTTCATTTTGCAGTGGTTTCTGTGGTGTGGAAACCATTTTGGAATAGGAATTTGGAATTCTGGGCATACACTTACTTGTAAATTATATAGTTGATTTATTGTTTAACCCACTTTCTCATTTACATAGACATATTTTTTGTGTGGGTGATGGTACTGGAGAACATATATTTATAATATAATAACGATATAATGTAACAATATAATATTAAAGTGCAGTAGCAAATCTAATGACAATATCCTTGTGTCTTCCATAGGAAGTCACCAGCCTCCTCCCCTTCTCCAAGATCTCCCTGGACGATTTCCCAGAGAACAAGGAAATCAACACGGACCTCAATGCCTACATCCAGTACCGCATCAACGGCAGCAAAGACATCATGAACAACATCTCCCTCAATGGCAAGGCCGACCCCATCATTGTGGGCAAGGTGAGCAGCCACCTGATCGCCCGCAGCCAGGGCTCCTATCTGTACCTCAAACTGACCCTGGACCTGTTCGAGAGGGGTCACCTGGTGATCAAGAGCGCTAGTTACAAGGTAGTGCCCGTGTCGCTGGCCGAGCTCTACCTGCTGCAGTGCAACATGAAGTTCATGACTCAGTCGGCGTTCGAGCGCTCGCTGCCCATCCTGAATGTAGCGCTGGCGTCTCTCCACCCGATGATGGACGAGCAGCTGTTCCAGGCCATCAACGCAGGTGCCGTGCGCGGCGAGCTGCCCTGGGACGACTTCCAGCAGCACATGGAGACGTTGTCCTGTTTCCTCATCAAGCGGCGGGACAAGACGCGCATGTTCTGCCACCCATCCTTCAGAGAGTGGTTGGTGTGGAGGGCAGACGGAGAGAGCACCAACTTTCTCTGTGACCCCAGGTGAGCTAGGCTAACTCAAATCTACCCTGGTTAGTTAGGTGAACTTAAACCCAATTAGTCAGATAGATGAACTCAAGCCCAATCAGTGAGTTAGGGAGCCCAGCAAAATAGCCTCAATTAGCCTTACTACCGTAGCTAGCTAGCTGGCTAACTTTGCTTGCTACTGTTGCTAGCTAGCTTCTATGCAAAGATTTGATGCAGTCAAGACAGGCACTACCATATGGTATGATAGATAACCAACCTATGGCAGCAACACGTTTGTCTAACTAGCGCAAGTTGGTTTGCCTACTTTCTCTCCCTCCTGCCACACACATAGACTGCCACACACACTGGTCGCTGCTCCACTCCCACCCCTCCCCCACATTCTGCTGAAACAAGCAGAGTGCAGCACACCAGCTCTCTCCCGATTCGCGCAAGGAAGTCTCCATTGAAGTAAAAAAAAAATCATGTTTATTTGAAACGCAACATGTAAAGTGTTGGTCCCATGTTTTATGAGCTGAAATAAAAGATCCCATAACATTTCCATAGGCACAAAAAGCTTATTTCTCTCAAATGCACACATTTCTCCTTTGCCAAGATAATCCATCGACCTGACAGGTGTGGCATATCAAGAAGCTGATTATTACACAGATGTACCTTGTGCTGGGGACAATAAAAGGCCATTCTAAAATGTGCAGTTTTGTCACACAACATAATGCCACAGTTGTCTCGAGTTTTGTGGGAGCGTACAATTGGCATGCTGACTACAGGAATGTCCACCAGAGCTGTTGCCAGATAATGTTAATTTCTCTACCATAAGCTGCCTCCAACGTCGTTTTAGAGAATTTGGCAGTACGTCCAACCGGCTTCACAACCGCAAACAACGTGTAACAACGTCAGCCCAGGACCTCCACATCCGGCTTCTTCACCTGCTGGATTGTCTTGAGACCAGCCACCCAGATAGCTGATGAAACTGTGGATTTGCACAACTGAAGTATTTCTGCACAAATCTCAGGGAAGCTCATCTGCGTGCTCGTCGTCCTCACCAGGGTATTGACCTGACTGTAGTTTGGCGTCGTAAGTTCTTCCATGGCCTGCATACTCACCAGAAATGTCACCCATTGAGCATGTTTGGGATGTTCTGGATCGACTTGTGCGACAGCATGTTCCAGTTCCTGCCAATATCCAGAAACTTTGCACAGCCATTGAAGAGGACTGGGACAACATTCCACAGGCCACAATCAACAGCCTGATCAACTTTATGTGAAGGAGATGTGTCGCACTGCATGAGGCAAATTGTGGTCACACTAGATACTGACTGTTTTTTTGATCCACGCCCCTACCTTTTTTTAAGGTATTTGTGACCAACAGATACAGATCTGTATTCCCAGTCATGGGAAATCCATCGATTAGAGCCTCGTGAATTTATTTCAATTGACTGATTTCCTTATATGAACTGTAACTCAGTTGCATTTATATTTTTGTTCAGTGTGTTTCAACTATTCAGATATCAACCCAAAAAAATCATGATATTATTTGAGTAGTGAAATCATTTCAAATGCCCACCCTGGAACCCCCTACAAACGTGCCTAGCATATTCTGTCAAGGGGTTAACACTGACAGTAGAGCTTTTAATCAGCAATACATTCAAAGCCAGTAGGAGATTTCTCTTTTCAGTCATTCAGTTGTGTTGAATTGAAATTGCAGCCTCTCTACCATGAGTGAAATGTGTGGTTTCCTAGAAGAGATGGCTCACTTTGGCATCTTCTAGCACTCAGAAGGAGGAGAAATAATTACAGTACCTTGTTTAGAGCTGCATATTCTGATCTTCAGACGCTTTTAAAAATGTAAACACCGAGGGAGACAGTGTACCATTTTGTTTAAGGAGCAAACAAGCACAAGACAGTATTGAATGGTTGTTTATGCAGTAAAGAGGGAGGAAATTACCATCAATAAGAAGTTGTGCGTGACTCATCTCTGCCTGGGAAACCTCTGATGTCTGATGTCTGTTTCTTCACTTGAAGAGGAAATCGAACATTCAAGACAGCGTCGCCGCGTTCCCTTTTAAGTTATATCAATCCACTCCTTTTCACTCAATCACAGACATGTTATTGCTCCCTAGTTTGTATACCGCCATTGATCGATACACATGGGGCAGGATACTTATGTAATCCGCGAGGAGGGAGAAGACGGCGCTTCGCTGCAGAAGAAATTATGGATTTTTTTCTGAAACAGAAGCTGACAAGTCATATTTCTTCCTGTTGCTGTTAAGATGTGCTTTGCTGGGTGAGGGGATGGATGGACAGCCAGGAGAAGTAGCCTAGTGGATGTCTGAATCCCAAATGGCACCCTATTCCCTATATAGTGCACTACTTTCGACCAAACCCTTTTGGGCCCTTGTCAAAAATGGTGGACTAAATAGGGAATAGGATGCCATTTGGGACAGTGCTGATGTTGTTTGGCAGAAACACAGGGGTTGTCAGCATACATCCTGGGTCCCGGCCCTGTCACATTATCTTACATGGGGTCGACTGATGAAATGTAGGGCTCCTTCAGTGCTCTGCGTGTAGGGAAATTGATTTAGCTCAAGTCGGATGAGGGAGGTTGTTTACATTTACATTTACATTACATTTACGTCATTTAGCAGACGCTCTTATACTGGCAAGGATGTTTCCATAAACTCTATTCAGTGTAATAGAAGAACCATCTGTATGGAGTTCAGACATCACTGGCAACTGATGTCGACATTTGAATTTCAACACTCATTTGAGTTGGAACTGAATTTGCTCTTAGACATGGTTTTCTCTCAGCGAACATACTCTTGAGCTTAGTAGCAAATGTATACTATACAGTAGTTAGCATTACTACTGTCAAGAGTGTACTACTATCTTGTTGCTATCATTTATAACAACAAGAACTAGGGATTCACGATATGTCGGGGAACATATCGGAATCGGACGATATTAGCTAAAAATGCCAACATCGGTGTCTAGTTCAACGCCGATGTGAGTAACCGATGACGTAATGATGCCACATAAAATTTTGCGCTACACCTGCAACACAGCATTCCTAGCCTAGCCCACAATGTCTGCTGTGTGGATCCAGCAATCAACAAGTCATTTGAAAGAGTAAGAACATTTCAGCAAGATAACTCAAAGGCGAAATCCATTAACGCCAAGATAATGGAATTCATTGCCCTTGACAATCAACCGTTCTCTGTCGTGGGTGATGTTGGCTTTCACGACTGGTTGAGCACCGGTACACACTAACGTTACCAAGTGCGCTATTGTTCAGATGTTGCCCTACCGGAGTTACACAGTAATAGCGTCACTGCTATTAGCTTCAGGACATGCTATGGAACGCCGTTTGGGTCTTTGCGTGTCCAAAAAGATACACGTCAAATAACACTATTTGACAATAACACTATTTGACGCATTAAATAAGATTTCAATTTGACACGTCAAATACAACCGTTCTATTGTAGAATGTTATGTGTTCTGAATTTGCATGTGCAAGCCAAGCGCCACCACTACTATCAGTAGCACTGTCAAAGCTGTACAAAAGTCTGCAAACAAGCAAACACCGGTCACGAACGATGTGTTTACAATACCGGGTTGGTAATAAAGCATTATTTGTTCGACCGCAACTTCTGGGGTAGTTAGCTAGCTTTAGCTTGGTACCTAACTAGCACCAATACAACCAATATAGCACCAATACAACCAATCTGAAAACAGTGACCAGTAGAAACTGCTGTCATTTTCACTATTCTTAGCAATGATTTAGGAATCCTTGTGAGTAAGTATTAGCTAGGTAGCCACTTGTTGTTTACCTATTGAAATTGAACTTCAGTTCATGAAAATAAATAGCTAGCCAGCTACTCAACCCTGTTGCCCAAAGCTAACGTTATAAGCAGCCAGCTAGCTTCATCTGTCTTGTGAGGCTCGACCTGACCGGGTAATGTGTTGTGAAACTAGCCACAAGAAGAATTAGGCACAATAGTGGAATTTGCGGTTTGCCTTCAAAATAAAAGTACCTCTTTGGAAGTGATGCAGAAGGTTACAATTGGTGGAATCATGCCATATTTAGACGAGATAATGTTAAACAAGGTTGGAAGGTGAAGCAATGAAATGGGGTATCAATCTACTCGGTGGCACCCACAGAACACAACTGTGAAGAGTTTACACAAATATTAGCATTGTAGCTCTTATTGCGGGACTGTGACTGTGTGAAATCACCTCCCCAGTCAGCCTATTGTGTGTATTGACATTCATATTGCATTGTACAGCTTTACCTAAGGATTGGGGATCAATAAAATGGGGTATCAGTCTACTCAATACCCAATATATTTTTTCCCAACACCCTCCTCAGAGTTATCAGACTCCAAAACATCCACGCAGTATTGTTTTTCCTCGAGAATAGTGTTCGATACACATAGGTTGACAATACATGTGGCCAATTCACAGTCCCGCAATAAGAGCTACAATGCTAATGTTCTCTGGATGTCACTGAGTAGACTGATACCCCATGTCATTGATCCACAATCCATAGGTAAGACTCTACAGTGAAGTAAGTATGCCCCCAATGCAATTCTAAGTATAATACATCCAGTGTGATTTCAACACATTTTTGTCAAATTAACAAATTATTGTCTTTTGTTGATTTTATATAACAACATTTCAACCTCGTTTAGCATGATCTATTCAAATATGGCATAATTCTACAATTTGCATTAATTTGCGTCACTGTCAATGACATACTTTTATTTTGAAGGCTAACCGCAAGTCCACATAGATGGTTCCGACCACCATTAATAAAATAAGAACTGTCTTATAAATTACGGTTATTTTAGATGATGACACCTAGCTATATAGTTTCACTGTAATAGAATGCTTAAAAAGCTGCTAAAATTGTAAATATCGGTTATCGGTATAATTCATTTTTTTAATTGCAAGGAAAATATCGGATATCGGTATCGGGCAAAAATGTCATATCGGTGCATCACTAACAAGAACTTATGTGGTCCCTAAAGCATCAACACAGTATGAAGTGTTATTGTAGATTTAAAGAGAAATCTTTGAAAACAAAGACATGATTTGGTAGCAAAGATTGGTGATCGAAGACATGGGCTAATGCCAATCAGGAGGGGGACAAGTACAAACTTGGGTGTTTACTGTATATTGTAAGGGAATATGTATGCATCCTATCTTAAATATTATCAAGGAATTTACTATGTGTTCCACTTCATCATAGATTAATTTTGGCAGGAATCTCAATCTGCAAAAAAGTCAATGTTTCCTGCGGTGTTGCTGCCATGTGGAACGGGCTAATGTGTCTTTAGACTGATTTTTTTAGACTGTGATTAGACTCGGATTCTTCATACCCTCATTAGTGACTACCATAGTGCACACTAATCATACTAGGGACAAATCCCAAATGGCACCCTATTCCCTATATAGGGGTCAAAAGTAGTGCACTATATAGTGAATAAGGTGCCATTTGGGACGCACTATGATTGTCCTTACTTTCTCTCTGTTCTGACTCACCTCTGCATACCTCCTCCAAGCTGCAGTCACTGACCTCTATACACCCCCTCTCAGACCCCTCCAACACAATCTGTCAAAACAAAAGCAAGCGAAGACCTGGCACGACGACTGACACACAGAACTAGAAGAAAAGCTTGTTATTTCCCCATTTAAAAGAGAAAGCACACCTTAACGGAAAAAGTTCAAACTGAAACGTCAGTCATGCGTGGTCTTTTAATGAAGTTCTCTGGTAATTAACACCAGAGAGCAGAGCTTCAGTGAGAAGAGGAAGGTGGTTACGTTCAACACAAGGGCTGCATTTTCTAGCCTACACCACTTGTCCTCCTCTCCTCGCGGGCCAGACCAGGCATGGCCTAGACAGGGTCTAGACACTAGCGTTTAACAGTGTTTAATCAGACCGGCCAACAGAGAGGCTGACGTGGAGTAATGGATAGAATAATGCACCATGATTACAACAAACTCTCCAATCTCTCAAGATAAGAAAATTACAAATCTCAATTCTGTCTCCGACTGCCTGGGGAAATTAAACAAGCTTTAGTTGGAATGAAAAAATAGCAGCCGTCACTCCCCATCAGCCAAGTTTGAAAGTGGATGATGAACAATGTGTCACTCACATCGATACATTGTAAGACCATCCTACCATGGCATAACTACGGCACCTGTAGGCCCTAGACATTGTTTTTCGAACACTTTGCACACTTTTAGTTGTTGATGGGAAATGTCTTGGTGTTTCCTCTACAGGAGTGGACACGCACTCATGGCCTTCATGCTGTCGCGACAAGAGGGGAAACTGAACCGGCAGCAGACCATGGAGCTGGGCCACCATATCCTTAAAGCACACATCTTCAAGGTACAAGAGACTAGCCAGGACCAGATTACCGAACGGGCATGCAGGGCACATCCCGGGGCCCCTTTAAAGCTATATTTGAGCTATAAAACAGCCCCATAAAAATATCTACCTCATGGCAAAAAGTATAGAATTTTCTAGTAGAAAATGTGTAGAATAGCATTATAAAACTGCACATTTTTCTCTCTGCACTTTTGCAAAATGTGTTGAAATGCAGTAAAAATAATAATAATATACAATATAATGCCCCAGGGCCTCAAGGTAGTCCGGCCTTGAGACTAGCTAGTTCTGGGCCAGAATTCACAAAGCGTCTCAGTGGCAGTGCTGATTTATGATCAGTTTTGCCTTTTATATCACAGTTTTGCCTTTTATATCACTCCTACTCTGAGACTCTAGATGCAAATGGCCCCTGAAGCCTATAGTGTATATCCCACCCTTACTCGGATTACATTCCTTTTGTGAATTTTAGAGTGCGTATGTTTATTAATGAATCAAGATACATGTACATACGGACAGTATCATCAGAGGATAAGCCCTCTGGGTGTGAGAGAAGGCTCTGGGAGGGAATCTACTGTATGTATCATTGGTTTATTGACCTAGTGTGTGTGCATGGTTTCAGTGTCTCTGTCTCTGTCCTCAGGGTCTGAGTAAGAAGACAGGTGTGTCTTCCAGCGTGCTGCAGGCCCTCTGGATCAGCTGCAGCGCTGACGGCCTCTCTGCAGCCCTGGCCTCTCTGAGGAACCTCTACACCCCCAACGTCAAGGTGAGACCTCCACCCTAGACATCCAGACCCTCATCTGGAGCACTGCTATGACATACTGACATAGGATATGCTATTTATTTATTTCTTCAGGGTATTTGTATTGATAGATACAGTGAAAAAAGTGATTGAGATGGGGAGAGGGACATAGAATGGAAAATGGCGCTGTCAGGGGTTGAACCCATGCCTCCAGGGGCAATGTGTAGTCTGCAAGCAGTAGCACTACCACTAGACCAGCCAAACCCAACTGGGGGACCGTGGTCTGGGTCCGGACCCAGAGAAGAGTCAATCCGGACCGGACAACATCGCATTTTGTTTTATAAAAGTCAAAACATTATTTTTTATAGTTGACAGCTTTAAAAAATCAACCCGGCGCAGCAGCCTCTTTAACTCAGCAATCTCTCTTTCTCGCTCTCTCTGTCGATGCAACGCCCACCTGAAAAGTAGCAATATTAAGCGCCATTATGACACCAGGCATAGTCATTTCGATCAGAAGTATCCCCTGAATGCGGAGGTGAGAACAAACAAGATGAACCAACTAAAATCATAATTTGAGAGGTCCGCCAAAGTCCTTGCCAATTCCCAGACAGCCCAACAACATGCAATGGAGTGTTCACTGAGGAAAGCTTGGGTTTTGGGAAAACACAAAACACAACAAAAGATGAGCTCAGGGAAAAGATCAAACGGATCCTACGTTTGAAAGAGGACCACCCTGACCTGATATCATATCACTGCATCATCCTTCAATCTGTCCTGTGTGCCAGTCTGGGGAAATAGTATTCTGAGGTCATGACAACGATGACGAAACTGATCAACTTTTTGAGAGCAACATCATCCCTACACACTGCTTGTTACGAGGCATTCTGACAGAGGCCAATGCCAGTTTTGCTAACTTACTACTGCACAACAATATCAGATGACTCAGCAAAGGCAGGGTTTTGGAATGCTTTTGGGCCATTCGGGAGGAAATCAAAGCTTTGTTATCAGAGCAAAAGAGTGACAAGGCAATTCACTTTTTTGAGTTTTTGGAAGATGAGGAGAAGATGGAAACAGTTGCATTTTTGACAGACATTACATCACACCTTAATCAACTGAATGTTAAGCTGCAGGGATGGCACAACACAGTGTGTGATATGATAACAGCAGTCCGGGCTTTCCAGAAGAAATTGGAGCTTTTCAAGAATGATCTCTAGGTAGAACTTGTCCACTTCCCCAATCTTCTGGTGCAAATGCAGGGAGACAAAGATGTTCCCAAACCATGTTGATTTCATCCAGAAGCTGATGGAAAACTTCAAGGCTCGCTTTGATGACGTCACTGTTGGAAGAGAACTGCTGCTGCTCATTCAGAACCCCTTCTTGGTCATAAGTGTGACAAAGTTGTCAGAAGAAGCAAAACAGATCTTCAGATGGGTAGATGTTGCCTCACTGCTAATGGAGTTGATTGAGCTGCAAGAAAATGTGTCTTTGAAGGAGCAGACTGGTGACTGTGACCCTGTTACTTTCTGGGGAAAGATGGTGCCTGCAGCTGATGTCCCTGTTCTCAAGAAGCTGGCACCATACATCCTGACCATGTTTGGCTCCGCATACAGCTGTGAATCAGCTTTCTCCACAATGAACTTTATTAAAAACAAATACTGCACCAGGCTCACCAATGAACAACAGCACCAGTGTCTCAAGAGTTGCTTTCACACCATTTGTGCCAAATTTCAAAGCATTGGCAGGAGACAGAAAGTGTAATTTCTCTCATTGATGCAAGCCCAGAGTGACTTCTACATGAATATTGCATGGCCCACAGAGACATTCTGTGCATTCAGATTATTATTTTTGTTAAACTCTCCTTTCTTCTCCAGAAACATGTACTTTATTTTATTAGAATTCATGTTCACAGTGCACTTTATGCATAGACAGTTATGCCACCACTTCTGTTCTTCTGCAAAATAAGTTGTAATTCATTGAAGTTCTTAGTCTCATTTTCTGTATTTAATGTACATTTTATATAACAACATGTTTCCTAAGTCGTAGACGACTATGTTTGTTACTGCGGCTGTACCACAGCGCCGATAAAGGACGATATCCATCCAGACCTTTGCCACCTAGGAAATTTGTGTCACTGAACCTTCTCAAATAGTAGTTGAGTACCAACCCCCAGCACTGACATATAGACTGGTCCAAAATGATTGATGAGCAATAATGACTGTATAAAATAAATAATTAAAATACTGAGCTGTATTGTATATTGTTATTGTAATACATGCTAACCTCCCCTGTTATTGGTAATGGTGAGAGGTTCGCATGCCTTGGGGGTATGATCTTTGATCCTCTGTAACTTTCTCATTTCTCATTATTCAGGATTATCCGTAATCATGGTTGCATCCACATTAATATAGAAGTGTTTAGAAGCCTATTCTATTCTTATTTATAATAACTGACTCCAAAATGACAATACATTATTTACCATTCATTTCTATTGGGCACAAAACAAACTGCAAAAATGTAGAGTCACAAGCTTGATGTAATCATTGTGTGCTAGGTATATTGGACCAAATACTAAACTTTTCACGACTTAATTTATAAGAATCTTTTTATACTGTCATTATTGCTGTGTGTCAATAATTTCGGACCCCACTATATGTTCTTGAACTCATGCATGTTGCCTGAACACACTGGTCATTGGTCTCCCTGAATTTTTTCCTATTACATTTTTCCACCAGCGATTTGTATTAGCACAGTAGTATTATTGTAATCTACTCTCCTCACCTCGAATGTCCTCCCTGAGTGCTTGTTAATTCCACTGATGGCTCCCAGTGTGTGTTATGATAAGCATTGTGATGTTTCCTGGAAACACTCACTCACGGTGATGAGTGTGGGCTCGCCACTGATGAACAGCTCATTGGAAATCTCACCAAGATGCTCACTGGCTCCAATAGATTGATGCAGGTTGCACTCTCTTCCATTAGTTTGATCCATCTGCTATCTGTGATGCTGCTCTCAGCGGGGGAAAAGGAGGCTGTGCCATTCTAAGTAATTACAGAGCCCTTTTTAATTTAATAAACAAGAAGGCACATAATGACAGAGTGGGCAAAATCATTTTTTATGTTAAATTATGCCTGGCTGTGTGTCTGTCTACGTGCCCTGCTCTGTCTATTATGGCAGAAGATAGGAGGACTATTTTCTAAGGCGTTTAAGGCAATTATCAGTGGGGAATGATGTATTGTAGCTTTAAGCAAAAACAACTATATATTTTTCTTTGCCATTAGCAGTATGCTTAGGGTGTGGTTCTATTAACGCTTAGTGTTGTTTTGTTAACGCTTAGAATGTTGTTTTGTTAATGCTTAAACATTATCATCTCCGTTTTTTTGAGTGTAACATCTCTCATGAAGACAGTCACAGACAGAGTTGTTCCTTGTCCTCCAATGCCCCCTAAGAATCATTGGTGCTAATTTATTTTGTTGTGGTTCCGCCGGTAAATAAAATAAATTCAATTTCCTCTTCTTTTAACACTCACTGGGTTTGACGTCTCGTCTGATTAAACATAAATTATTATATTCCTTATCAAGGAGAAGAAGAATATGCTCTGATTATCGCAACACTAGATAATTTCCACTGTGTACTCTTGCGTTGAATGCCTTTCTAAATTACTATATGTGCAATCAAATTTAGTTTAGAGCAATCTGAGAACTGTGGTAAGGTCATGTTTAAAGCTAGGAAAAAAATATATATATATTATAAAAAATTGTTTTGCTATTTGGCTGAATTCAATGCTCGATTTTCTTTTTTCCAAAATATTTTTAAAGGTTAGATAGTGAGAGAGATGACAGTATGGGAAGATGGAGAAAGGATGTGTCAAAGAGCAGTAGGCCAGATTTGAACCTATGTGTCACGTCCTGACCAGTGAAAAGGGTCATTTGCCATAGTAGAATGGTCAGGGCGTGGCAGGGGGGTTTTTGGTTCTAGGGGATTTTGTTCTAGTTTTCTATTTCTATGTTTCGTTTTTATGTTTGGCCGAGTATGGTTTCCATTCAGAGGCAGGTGTCTTTCATTGTCTCTGATTGGAAGCCATACTTAGGCAGCCTGTTTTCCTTTGGGTTTCGTGGGTGGTTATTTTCCGTTTAGTTATTTTACCTGACGGAACTGTTTTGTCGTTTGGTTATTTTGTTTAAGTGTTCTCTTAAAATAAATGAAGATGAGCACTATACACGCTGCGCCTTGGTCTGTTCAAAACGACGATTGTGACACTATGACGACAAAATACACATGTGCTTGAGGATAGTGGTGTGCCGGTCAGCTGTTTGTTCACCCGCTCCCGTCCGTAATTGCTAACCCATCCGCAACCACCCAACTATATGTGATAAAATGAAAATCTGAGGCCCGCGCCCGACTCTAACCCGCTAATATAGAAAATACCTGTAGGCTACACTCTTAGAAAAAAGTGTTCCAAAAGGGTTCTTTGGCTGACCCCATAAGAGAACCTTTTTTGGTTTCAGGTAGAACTCTTGGGTTCCATGTAGAACTCTCTGTGGGTAGGGTTCTACCTTGAACCAAAAGAGGTTCTTGAAAGGGTTCTACAATGGGTACAATCAAAAACCCTTTTTGGTTCTAGATAGCACCTTTTTTTCTAAGAGTGTACAGTCAGAGACGGGGGAACGATTTTTTGACAGGGGGTGCAGTTTTTTTTGCCAGATTTAGATATGTTTCTGCTTATAATTTCTAACATTTTGATAGGCTATTTGTTAGTCAACTTTTCTATAATTAGATACATGCAGCTTCTCTTCTGTCATTATATGTTGCCCTAGAAGACTAAATAAACCCTTGCTTACCAGAATAATGTCATAAATTGATAGAATGAGTGCTTCAATCTAGTTGACATCGGGACATTTTTCTCTGTGGTCTCTGCTTCTTTCACAGAGCAAAGACATTTAGGTATCGAGAAGAAAATGCAATAACATTTATTTTTTATTTTTTTTGCAAAAATCTGTTTGACCGGTTGCAAGGAAATAGAAAGCTGTGATAACGACCCAACATGTTTCTGATAAGATTTCTTCCGAAAAAGTAAGAGCGCCTGCTAAATGACTAAAATGTAAACATTTCAGTTCTGCTTGGATGCATATTTTATGTGGGTGAAATACTATCAGCTTTTATAATGCTGATAAACATAGCACTTCTACAGATGGTATCTAACTGTGCATTTGCATTCTCTCAAGATGCTGAAAGAAAGAAATCATATTTCTCTGTCCATATGTACATTTGGTATATCACTCTACTGCAATAAGTTCTTTATTCTGCAGGAGTTAATATGAAGGCTATATGAGAGGTTATAGAACTACAGTCAGTGTCCAGATTTCAGTTTCCATTTAACCCATCTGAACAGTAGGCTACAGTTCCCTTGACGTGCCAAAGGCCTATTTGAAGTCCCCGTCTTGTGACTGTCGAATATGTATATTGCCACACAATCATCACACATAACACTGCTATAATCCTCTTTTACCACTTCACCAAATCTTTCCCAAACATTGCTTTTCTGGCCCTCCCTTCTCTTTATTTTCAAATCTCCATTTCACAGCTTTTTGCTTGTTGAATTGAATTAAACTCGGACATTGTCCTTTTTGCCTCCGTGAATTGACGTTAACTTTTTCTGCCCGTTCCCAAAAGCATTTGGCGATTGGAATGTAGGCTACAGTTAGGCCCTAAAGCTTATTAGGCTTACGCTCGAATGCCAGATGGCCTAAAATAATGAAAGAAAACCTCAATGTAGCCTATAGATATAAAATGCACAAGTCTAGGTCCAAAAGGCTCCTTAACAGCTTCTACTCCCAAGCCATAAGACTGCTGAACAATTCATCAAATGGCCACCCGGAGTATTTGCATTGACACCCCCCCCGCCCCATTTTGTTTTTACACTGCTCCTACTCGCTGTTTATTATCTATGCATAGTCACTTTTCCCCTACCTTATTTATTTTTTATTTTATTTAGTAAATATTTTCTTAACTCTATTTTCTTAAAACTGCATTGTTGGTTAAGGGCTTGTAAGTAAGCATTTCACGGTAAGGTTGTGTGCCAAATAAAATTTGATTTGATACATTTATGGATTTTTTAAGGTATTGTTTTCTCTTTCTTCAACCCACCACACTACCCACCCGCCCTTCATCCATACAATATTTCATGACCATAAACTCGCCCGCCGCATAGATACAACCGCGGGGACTGCGAGTTATGAGTCAACCCACGCATCACAACCGAAGGATGCGGCATTACCCCTAGCCCAGCCAGGCCTCTATTTTCTTCTAACAGGTTTAGGGAAGCCAAAAAGTTTAATTCCATGCTCATGTTTTTCTTATTCAATTTCATAAGACAGTTGAATTCCATGTGTATTTAATGTGTGCTGCTCTTGCAGGTGAGTCGTCTGCTGATGCTAGGCGGGGCCAATGTGAACTACAGGACAGAGGTGCTGAACAACGGCCCGGTGCTGTGTGTCCAGTCCCACCTGGGCCACCAGGAGATGGCTGGCTTGCTGCTGGAGTTCGGGGCTACTTTGGACGTGGTGTCCGAGAACGGCATGAGCCCTCTCTGCTTCGCCTCAGCTGCCGGACACCTGGGTTTAGTCAGCCTGCTCTGCAAGAGAGGAGCCAAGGTTGGTGGTACTGCCCTTAGACCCTCAGACAACTACAGGATCAGGGCTAATCATCCCAGCTTTTCCCTTAACACTAGAACCACTGGGCCTCAATGGACCCCCCCTTCAAGCTAATGAACAGTCATTTTGACTGCAACATTCTAACAGTGTATTTAATATATTTCATATATGCTATCGCAAAAATAATCAAATTCAAGTGTTCAATCAATTTTATTTATGGAATGCCTTTGTTACAATTATGAAACAGAATGCATATGTTCTGGACACGGTAACAGCTTATTTTTATAACAACAAAATAAAAATACCGCAACCACAAGACGCACGGTCAAACGATGAAAGTAGCTTAAACATCATTATAAGCACCAAGTGGCCTTTATAAATAGTGAAACTCGACATAAAAGCAATAATGGCGTTATAATGAATAAGTGTCGATATGACAGCAGTAAAAAAATATATATATTGTCAGCTCATGCTTATATTGTGTGCATTTCATTTAGCTGCTATCCCTTGTCCTAACAGTTGACACAATTTTTGTAACTTTCACTTCCTTGACACACTTTGACATAACTTTGTTTGGTTATAGTGCGTAATAGTCTCCGGTTTTCTCTTTATTGTATTCCCGTTGTCTTGTCATTGTTCAACACCGTTGTGGAGTACGTACAATGGCTGTGCAGGTGCCTTATTTTGTGCAGACTGAGGGAGCTCCGTTCTCACTTTGTTCATAGTGCCGACCAGACTTGTTTTCTTTGCAAGAAAATTGTTCGCCAATGACAGTGAAGTTAGGAAATTGTTCATGGTGACATTTCTCCCCTTGCCAACGTAAAGTTCCACAAGCCCCATCACCACATTATCTGACACTTGTTCTTAACTGACTTGCCTTGTTAAATAAAGGTTCAATTTAAAACTATTTAAATAATAAAATATGTCACTGTATTACAGCATATAAAACATGTTCAGATGAACCCTGTTGTTGTTTTGTTGCAGGTTGACCATGTGGATAAGAGCGGTCAGTGTGCTCTGGTCCATGCTGCTCTGAGGGGCCACCCTGACATCATCCAGTACCTCTTGGAGCTGGAGTGGACCCCCGAGGGCCAGCAGCAGAACTGCAGTCTGAAGAACAAGGCCCTCCAGCAGGCTCTGATCGCTGCCTCCAGCATGGGACACACACAGGTCAGACTGTTGAATCACACAGAGACACCGGTTGAATCCCAAATGGCACACGTTGCAACCACCCAGTTTACTGCACAGGGTTTGTAGGTCATGAAAATCCTAGAAAAGTCATGGAATTAGAAAATATTTTTCCAGGCCTGGAAAAGTATGGTTGTGCCGATCTCATCATATTCGTATTCGTACTCATATCTGTTTTATCTCGTAATCGGTAAACCCGGAAGTGTGCTTTAAATGTTGTAAAGCTAATTCCTCAAGTGGGCATTACTGCGCTATCACTCGGAATGCATCACATAGCACATCGTTATGTTCCTTCACTCATACACACACATTGTTAAATGACCCCGACAAGTGAAAATGCACATGATTTACTTACTTAGTCCTTTTCTATTATCAACGAAATAGGCTAATAAATATCCTAATGCATGGCTACTATTGCCTGCATTTATTCCAGACACAGATTTAGATAAAGATAGGCTAATTCGCTTTACCAATATATTTTTTTTAATTTCGAGAAGAGCAAATCTTTTATCTCCCGACACTTATGCCACAACATTTCTACAATGAAAATAAACAATGTACATTTGTCATTTTATTTTCTTATCTTTCGCTCTGTAAACTTTCCTGGGGAGAATAAATAATAATAGCAAGACGCATGGGCTTTGGTCACTACATAACGACAGACGTCGTCAGCAATGGAATAATTATACAGACAGACAAAGTAGGCCTTCTAAACAACACCAAGTAGACAGACAGAAACAACCATATGTCCTTAGCAAACAATGATGACTAGCTACATATTCTGATTCATACAGGATGTTTGGAGAAGTGGAGACTTGTGCCCTGAGACGAGTGACTATGAGTGAGTGAAGCAGCCTGTCTGGGAAAATGAGAGCAGAGAGAGAGTGACTTGGTCTAATCCAATCGTTGCAGCAGGCTCAACCGATACCCCACCCATTTCTTTACAGACAGAACTAGCCAATAGTTGTTCAGAGCACACAGCGCATCACATTGTTTGAGTGAAAGAGAGATGTGCGCTGGCAGCAGAAAATAATACTTTTTTTCCCGATCACGGATAATTTATAAAAATACTTGTCATAATCCTATTCGGAAAATTCTCCATATCCGTTACGATACTCTTTTTGCAGTACTCGGCGCACCCCTATGGAAAAGTTTTGGAAAATATAAAAATCCGAAACGTTTTGGAAAAGTCATGGAAATTAGTTTCATAATTTTGGCTCATGTAAATAATTTAGGCATACTTTTTAAATGTTGTATCAATCACATAAAAATCGACATATCAGTCATCGCGCGTTTCTGTGTGTGTGTGTGAATACTTGCGTATGTGTCCTAAAAACTTGCCACAGGCAAATGGCCGACGTGCAGTTGATGAACGGGACGGGTGCTACATACTTTGGTTGTAGAACGATGGCTCATACCTTGAATATTAGGAGTTGAGAAATACATCTGACACCGTTGGAAAGTTGGCATTCCCCTCTAATCAACATTAGCCATGTTATTCTGACAATGTTAAAGATATATTTATAGAATAACCTAATTGACAAACAACTTCCACAGCGGCAGGAGGTTTTGGTACAAGTAATCAGAGTCCACATTTGTGACCGACTGGCACAAATTGGTCTTATGTAGCAAAATTTGAAATTGTGTTTTTTACATTGGATAAAAGTAGACTCAGAGCTACACAAATAGCATACGCTGCATTTTTGAGGAACAATAGGAAAGTAATCCTGCTTTGAAAGTTGATGAACTTGTAAATTCACTTTTGAGAAAATGTCCTTTGGTACCTAGTGAAGAGATCTTCTTTGGTGGTGTCTCTACAGTATGTATACATGAAAAAGTAAGCATACATTTTATGCATGCTTTTTCATGTATACATACTGTAGAGATACCACCAAATTATTGGTCATGGAAATGTGGTTAAAAGTCAGGGAAAAGTCATGTGTCAAAAAGTGTATGAACCCTGACTGCAATGTACACCCACACGGGTCAGTCCTGTACTGTACACAGGAGAGTTCTCCTACACAGTCCCTCACCTTTACAACTCCACAACACAACCTCACCTCTGTGCTTTGGAAACAAAGATGATTCCACTGAAAACTTCAGCTGAACGCTCTTCTTGTTTTCATTTATGAAATAGGCTGTAGGTCGACCATGCGTACAGTATTGATCCCATAGTATGTCTGCAGCAGTGGAGGCTGCTGAGGGGAGGACAGCTCATAATAATGGCTGAAACGGAGCGAATGGAATGGCTTCAAACCATGTGTTTGATGTATTTGATACCATTCCACCAATTCTGCTACAGTCATTACCACGAACCCGAGCCAGTCCTCCCCAATTAAGGTGCCAACAACCTCCTGTGATTTGCAGTTAGCTGCCCAGGAGAGGAGCATAGTGGGCTGTGGGTTAGGGATGGGCCTTTGAAATGATTTCACTGTTCAAATGATATCATGCTATTTTTTCAGGTATCCGGAGAGTCGAATACATGTGTTTTAAAGAAAACTTTGGGGGGAAACTTCAATGGAGACTTGCTCGCGCATGTTTTAGCAGAATGGTGGGGGATGGGCAAGAGATAAGCAGGGGCCGGTGTGTGACAGTATGGGGTTGGCAAGGAGAGAGAGAAAGTAGCCAAACCATCTCGCGCTAGTTAGACAAAGTTGTTGCTGCCATAGGTTGGTTATCTATCATACGATCTGGTAGTGCCTGTCTTGACTGCATTAAATCGCTGTAAAGAAGCTAGCTAGCTACAGTAGCCAGCGAAGTTAGCCAACAAACTAGCTAAAGTAGCAAGGCTAATTGACTGTATTTTACTGCACTCCCCGTAAATGTCTACAACGACTCCATTAATATGAAACAACAGCCTACCTGTTGGTTGATCATTGTAGCCTACTACTCCTCATTTAGCCAACTTAATGGCATAATTTTGCGTTGATTGGAAATCTGCCACTTCACTTGCTACACATGGAGCCGCTTTGATTGATCGACAGTAACAACAAGCTACAATAACAACAAGTTATACGTGTGAAACATGTATAGGCTACCAGTGCCTTTTTTATGGGGCACACTCATAAAAACTGTCATAAAATGTTTGTTTTATTAAAAAGTTGAATGTTATGGTCTGTCCTTGTAGGCTTCGTAGCAATGTCACATAGATCATGTAATAAACATTTTGACAAAGCCAAAAATAGGTATATTTTGTATACTATCCCAAGTAATCAAAAACGAACGTCTGTTTGAATATTCTAAATACCGTGTCAATCCCTACTGTGGGTTGATTGATGCCAGCTCCTCATTAAAAGGGCTGTGATACTGTTAGCCCTATACACTAGGGCTGTGGGTCGACAGTATTATAGAATGGGCCAGAGTGAGCTATCGACCTCCACCTCCACGGAGGGCCCAGTGAGAGAGGAATGTAAAGGAGAGCACAGACAAAGGGGCTAACTAGCACTACCGACATATGAATACCATTGGGCCTGTACTACACAGCACGGAGAATCTCTACTATAGAGGCTATAGAGACACTAGTACATGCATCAGCACTCTAGTCCAGTGATTAATTTAACATGCGCCAGAGAAGCATAATTTGCTGGGGCAGCTTTTTAATCGACCCACAGAAGTTGATTCGTCGCTCCGGTATTTCTGCGATGTAACCAGCACGGAATAGAACTAACTCATAGCTTTTATATTTGATGCTTGGATTCTGTGTCATTAATCAAAGTTTCTCGTTCGGCAGGTTGTGAGAGGCTTGTTGGGGTTGAATAACGAGCACGCTGTGCAAATTGATGGCCAAGACACTCTGTGGGGAGAAACCGGTACGTTTTCTCTCGATTTTTCTTATTTTCTTTTTCATTTTTTTCTCTCGATTTTTTTCCAATATGTTGTTCCCTTTGTGTTAACACTTACTGTTGAAATTGTGTATGCTTGTCCAATGTTCTATACTTTATCTCCTTCCAGTAACATAACACTTTCTTTTTGCATGATGTAGTTGTTCACATTTAGCCAAATATCTGTTCATTTTTATTTTTACTGCCTGTCTAATTTTCCCTGTCCTCTTCCCTTAAAGGGGCCATCTGTAGTTGCTACATCCATTTTTGGACTTATAAATGAATAAAATGTACTCATTGATTCTTAACTTATGGTGCTACTGTATCACTCTGTTATTGTTATACCTGCGCCGTAGTCTCACTGTTGATGGACCTGGCATGAGTACAATGGCAACCATAAACTGGAACCTAGTCATTGTGTCATTTTAAGTTAGCATTGGTAGCAGAGGATGGCTAATAACTACAATGTGCCACCTCGGTTCGACGAGAAGAGGTCGTATGAAAGTTGGAAAAATGTACTTGGAATCTGGACACGGGTTACTAATCTGGACGAGAAAAAGCAAGCACTTGCGGTGGTATTATCACTCGAGGGAAGAGCGAGAGATACAGCACTGGAAATATCCATTGAGGATTTGAACAAGGATGACGGTATGGGAACTTTGATCAGAGCACTGGATTCTGTCTTAAAGAAGAGAAAGACCGTGCCAACGAGGCATATTCAAACTTTGACCGTTTTACTATAGACATTTCGGTTGCAATGACGGACTACATCATTGATTTGGAACAGAGGTACAATAGGATGTGAAAGTACGACATGGTTCTCCCGGATGCAGTGTTAGCTTTCAAGTTTATTTATTTTTGTTTAACCTTTATTTAACTAGGCAAGTCAGTTAAGAACAAATTCTTATTTACAATGACAGCCTACCACAGCCAAATCCGGATGATGCTGGGCCAATTGTGCGCCGCCCTATGGGACTCCCAAATCAAATCAAACTTTATTTGTCACATGCGCCGAATACAACAAGTGTAGACCTTACCATGAAATGCTTACTTACAAGCCCTTAACCAACAGTGCAGTTCAAGAAGAGTTAAGAAAATATTCACCAAATAGACTAAAGTAAAAAATAATAATAAAAAGTAACAAGAAGAATAACAATAACGAGGCTATATACAGGGGCTATCGGTACCGAGTCAGTGTGCGGGGGTACAGGTTAGGGGTGAAGTGAGTAGATAATAAACAACGAGTAGCAGCAGTGTACAAAAGCGGGGGGGGGGGGGGTCAATGTAAATAGTCCAGTGGCGATTTTATTAATTGTTCAGCAGTCTTATGGCTTGGGGGTATAAGCTGTTGAGGAGCCTTTTGGTCCTAGACTTGGTGCTCCGGTACCGCTTGCCGTGCGATAGCAGAGAAAACAGTCTATAACTTGGGTGACTGGAGTCTATTATATAGGTCCTGGATGGCAGGAAGTTTGGCTCCAGTGATGTACTGGGCCGTACGCACTACACTCTGTAGCGCCTTACAGTCAAATGCCGAGCAGTTGCCATACCAGGTGGTGATGATGAATGTAATGATGGCGCCGGTGGGTAGGGCTGCCGTCTTACCGGCCCTCAACCAATTGTGCTATTTTGTTTGTTTTTCCGCGTTGTTCGTAACTTGTTTTGTACATAATGTTGCTGCTACTGTCTCCTATGACCGAAAAGAGCTTCTAAACATCAGAACTGGGATTGCTCACCTCAAACTGGACTAAGAGTTTTTCTTCAATGAGTCGGATGCCAGGGATATGCTGTTGACACCCGACCAGGCCCCGATCCCCGTGATTCACTGGAGAAGGAAACAGAGGTTCCGAGGCAAAATATCAGGGTGCCTTGTACCAGGTCGACGACTGGCTTATCTGCCCTTGCCCTCTGTTCTGCTATCTAACATTCAATCGCTAGAAAATAAATGGGACGAACTGAAAGCACGTATATATTCTACCAACAGGACATTAAAAACTGTAATATTTTATGCTTCACCGAGTCGTGGATGAACAACGACATTAAGAACATGGCGGGTTATACACTCTATCAGCAAGACAGAACAGCAGCCTCTGGTAAGACACGGGGCAGGGGCATATGCATTTATGTAAACAACAGTTGGTGCACGATATCTAAGGAAGTCTCAAAGTTTTGTTTGCCTGAGGTGGAGTATCTTACGATAAGCTGAAGACCTCACTATTTTCCTGGAGAGTTTTCATCAGTTTTTTTTGTAGCTGTCTATATACCACCACAGAGCGAGGTTGGAACTAAAACCGCACTAAATGAACTGTATTCCGCCATAAGCAAACAGCAAAACGCTCATCCAGAGGCGGCGTTCCTAGTGGCCGGTGACTTTAATGCAGGGAAACTCAAATCAGTTTTACCGAATTTCTATCAACATGTGAAATGTGAAACCAGAGGTAAAATAAAATTCTAGACCACCTCTACTCCACCCCCAGTACAAACCTCTCCCTCACCCTCCATTTGGCATATCTGACCATAACTCTATCCTCCTGATTCCTGCTTACAAGCAAAAATGTAATCAGGAAGCACCAGTGACTCGGTCTATAAAAAAGTGGTCAGATGAAGCAGATGCTAAACTACAGAACTGTTTTGCTAGCACAGACTTGAATATGTTCCTGGATTCTTCCGATGGCATTGAGGAGTACACCACATCAGTCACTGGCTTTATCAATAGGTGCATACCCCAACCAGAAGCCATGGATTACAGGCAACATTCGCACTGAGCTAAAGGGTAGAGCTGCCACTTTCAAGGAGCGGGACTCTAACCCGGAAACTTATAAGAAATCCCGCTATGCCCTCCGAAGAATCATCAAACAGGCAACTCGTCAATACAGGACTAAGATCAAATCATACTACACCGGCTCCGACGCTCGTCGGATGTGGCAGGGCTTACAAACTATTACAGACTACAAAGGGAAGCACAGCCGAGAGCTGCCCAGTGACACGAGCCTACTAGACGAGCTAAATAACTTCTATGCTCGCTTCGAGGCAAGTAACACTGAAACATGCATGAGAGCATCAACTGTGTGATCACGCTCTCCTTAGCCGATGTGAGTAAGACCTTTAAACTGGTCAACACTCACAAGGCCGCAGGGCCAGACAAATTACCAGGATGTGTACTCCGAGCATGCGCTGACCAACTGGCAAGTGTCTTCACTGACATTTTCAACCTCTCCCTGTCTGAGTCTGTAATACCAACATGTTTCAAGCAGACCACCATAGTCCCTGTGCCCAAGAATACTAAAGTAACCTGCCTACATGACTACCGACCCATAGCACTCACGATTGTAGCCATGAAATGCTTTGAAAGGCTGGTTATGGCTCACATCAACACCATTATCCCAGAAACCCTAGACCCACTCCAATTTGTATACCGCACCAACAGATCCACAGATGATGCAATCTCTATTGCACTCCACACTGCCCTTTCCCACCTGGACAAAAGGGCCACCTATGTGAGAATGTTATTCATTGACTACAGCTCAGCGTTCAACACCATAGTGCCCTCAAAACTCATCACTAAGTTAAGGACCCTGGGACTAAACAGCTTCCTCTGCAACTGGATCCTAGAATTCCTGACAGGCCGCCCCCAGGTGGTAAGGGTAGGTAACAATACATCCGCTACGCTGATCCTCAACACAGGGGCCCCTCAGGGGTGCGTGCTCAGTCCCCTCATTTACTCCCTGTTCACTCATGACTGCACAGCCAGGCACAACTCCAACACCATCATCAAGTTTGCTGATGACACAACAGTTGTAGGCCTGATCACCGAAAACGATGAGACAGCCTATAGGGAGGAGGTCAGAGACCTGACCACGTGGTGCAAGGACAACAACCTCTCCCTCAACGTGATCAAGACAAAGGAGATGATTGTGGACTACAGGAAAAAGAGGACCGAGCACACCCCCATTCTCATCGACGGGGCTGTAGTGGAGCAGGTTGAGAGCTTCAAGTTCCTTGGTGTCCACATCAACAACAAACTAACATGGTCCAAGCACACCAAGACAGTCGTGAAGAGGGCACAGCAAAGCCTATTCCCCTCAGGAGACTGAAAGAATTTGGCATGCGTCCTCAGATCCTCAAAAGATTTTACAGCTGCACCATCGAGAGCATCCTGACTGGTTGCATCACTGCCTGGTATGGCAACTGCTCGGCCTCCGACAGCAAGGCACTACAGAGGGTAGTGCGTACAGCCCAGTACATCACCGGGGCCAAGCTTCCTGCCATCCAGGACCTCTATACCAGGCGGTGTCAGAGGAAGGCCCTAAAAATTGTCATAGACTCCAGCCACCCTAGTCATAAACTGTTCTCTCTGCTACCGCCACGGCAAGCAGAGGTCCAAGTCGAGGTCCAAGAGGCTTCTAAACAGCTTCTAGTCCGAAGCCACAAGACTCCTGGACAGCTAATCAAATGGCTACCCAGACTATATGCACCTCCCCCCCACACTCCTACTACTCTGTGTTATTATCTATGCATAGCCACTTTAACAACCCTACCTGCATGTACATAATTATCTCAATTACCTCGACACCTGTGCCCCCGCACATTAACACATTGACTCTGAACCGGTACCCCCTGTATATAGCCCCGCTATTGTTATTTACTGCTGCTCTTTAATTATTTGTTTTTCTTTTTATTATTTGAATTTTTTAGGTATTTTCTTAACTGCATCGTTGGTTAAGGGCTTGTAAGTAAGCGTTTCACTGTAAGGTCTACACCTGTTGTATTCGGCACATGTGACAAATAAAATTTTATTTGATGCAACCGGTCAGGATGCTCTCGATGGTGCAGCTGTAGAACCTTTTGAGGATCTGGGGACCCATGCCAAATCTTTTCAGTCTCCTGAGGGGAAAAGGTTTGGTTGTGCCCTCTTTACGGCCAGATGTGATACAGCCTGGAATCTAACCAGGGTCTGTAGTAACGCCTCTAGCACTTAGATGCAGTGCCTTAGACCGCTGCGCCATTCGGGACCCCAAGTTGCTAGATACTGCCTGTCTGGATGGTAGGGAGAAACCGTTGGCTTCGACTGCTTGTAATGTGCTGACTTTTGCATCAATGAAGTCGGCACTAAAAGTACATTTAGTGCTGAATTGTCGTGCCAATAACAGATGGAATGCAAGTGAGTGACGCAGCATATTACACTGAGCAGCAGAGAAAAGGCGCTACAAGTCACGTTCTCAAGACAACCAGACATGCCCGGCATAAATCCACTGGACAGGTATGGAAGGAGATCAAAATGTGCAATCTGTCATAGCACTTACCATTAGTTTAAAGACTGTCCTCATAAAAATGAACAATTTAAACTAACAGAGGAAAATGTAAACATAGAGAGAGAGCAGTGTAACCTTACACTGATTGACACACCAAGCAACAGAGATTTCAAATTTGGAGATGGGAGAATCGTCCAATCGACCAAGAGAGTCAAGATACCAGCAAAAATTGGTCATACTAAGTGTCACATTGAAACAGAGGTGGTCCCTACAGAAATCCCCTTACTATTAAGCAAAGCTTCCCTCAAGAAGGCAGGGGCTGTACTAGACATAAAAAATGACAAGGCAGTGATGTTTAAACAACCAGTGACCCTTGAACTTATTACCTCAGGCCACTACTGTGTAAACATTTTAGAGAAAGACATCACACAGAGTACATGTAAAAATGAGAGTCTGATGGACACAGAGCACATGGAAATTCTTAGTCACAGAGAACATGAACACAGAGGAAAAACACAAAGTATTGTTAAAACTTCAAAAAAGAGTTTAGACATGCTACAGTTGACAGACTTCAGAAATTATTCAGCAGTTCTGGGATAATGATAATGAGAGTATTTACATTTTACGGCAGATAGTTAACAGTTGTGAGACATGCCAGAAATACAGCAAACCTAAGCCCAGACCAGCTGTTGGTTTGCCACTGGCTTCCAAGTACAATGAAACAGTGGCTGTAGATCAACATGAGTTAGGACCAAGTGTGTGGTACCTTCACGTTATTGACCACTTCACACTCTTCAGTGCTGGAAGCCTTGTGAATACAAAGAAACCCAGTGACCTCGTCAAGCACTTCATGCATTCCTGGGTAAGTGTGCATGGCCCGCCCCAGAAATTGTACAGTGACAATGGAGGAGAATTCAATAATAATGAAATAAGAGAAATGGCAGAGAACTTCAACATGGAAGTAAAGACAACTGCTGCATACAGTCCATGGAGCAATGGACTTCTGGAGAGACATAATCAAACACTCACAGAGATTGTGCTGAAAGTGAAGCAAGACAATGGATGTGACTGGAACACAGCCCTAGATTGGGCTTTGATGGCAAAAAATGAAATGCACAATGTTCATGGCTACAGCCCATACCGACTAGTGTTCGGGCAGAACTCTAATCTTCCTCTGTACCAGTGGTGGAAAAAGTAACCAATTGTCATACTTGAGTAAAAGTAAATATACCTTTAAAATAAAATGACTCAAGTAAAAGCGAAAGTCACCCATTAAAATACTATTTGAGTAAAAGTCTAAAAGTATTTGGTTTGAAATGTACTTAAGTAAATGTAATCACTAAAATATACTTTATCAAAAGTAAAAGTGTAAATCATTTCACATTCCTTATATTAAGCAAACCAGACGGCACAATTTTCTTGATTTTTTTATTGACGGATAGCCAGGGGCACATTTCAACACTCAGACAAAATTTACAAACAAAGCATTTGTGTTTAGTGAGTCTGCCAGATCAGAGGCAATAGGGATGATCAGGGATGTTCAATGTCCTGTCCTGCTAAACATTCAAAATGTAACTAGTACTTTTGGGTGTCAGTGAAAATGTATGGAGTAAAAAGTACATTATTTTCTTTAGGAATGTAGTGGAGTAAAAGTAAAAGTTGGCAAAAATATAAATAGTAAAGTACAGACACCCCAAAAATCTACTTAAGTAGTACTTTAAAGTATGTTTACTTAAGTACTTTACACCATTGCTCTGTACTGGTTGATAAGCCACCAGCACTTGAAGGGACCAGTGTGAGTGCATGGGTGGGACAGCACCTTTCAGCAGTACAAGCAGCTAGAAAAGCATTCACTGAAGCAGGTTGTTGAGAGAGAATTCACAGGGCTCTGCATAAACAGTTTCAATCTACCGACGAGTGTACTACAAACGAGTTGACTGTCAATAGTGGAAAGGACCTCGAGTAGTCATTGGCCAAGATGGTGTGGTGATATTTGTGAGGCACGGAGGCATCATTGTCAGGGTGCATCACTCAAGATTGCGGAAAGTAAATGATCAACAAGATGGAGGGGCTGTTGCTGAGAATCAGTCTCCTAATGAAAATGACAAAAAGGACACAATAACAGACAATAACCTACCAGATGTTGCATCCAATGATATGGACACTGAAACTGACACAGGAAATGGAGCAGAGACCTTCAACCATGACACAGATAATACTGTTGACCGTTCAAATAAGGAAAACTTTCAACAGCCACATGTGAAGAAAACATGGTTGTTCCAATCTGAAAACTGGATAAACTGTTAAATACAGTTGAAGACGGAAGTTTACATACACTAAGGTTGGAGTCATTAAAACTCATTTTTCAACCACTCCACAAATTTCTTGTTAACAAGCTATATTTTTGGCAAGTCGGTTAGGTTATCTACTGTGTGCATGACACAAGTCATTTTTCCAACAATTATTTACAGACATATAATTTCACTTATAATTCACTGTATCACAATTCCAGTGGGTCAGAAGTTTACATTCACTAAGTTGACTGTGCCTTTAAACAGCTTGGAAAATTCCAGAAAATTATGTCATGGCTTTAGAAGCTTCTGATTGGCTAATTGACATCATGTGTGTCAATTGGAGGTGTACTTGTGGATGTATTTCAAGGCCTACCTTCAAATCAGTGCCTCTTTGCTTGACATCATGGGAAAATCAAAAGAAATCAGCCAAGACCTCAGAAAAACAATTGTAGACCTCCACAAGTCTGGTTCATCCTTGGGAGCAATTTCCAAACGCAATTTCCAAACGCTGAAGGTACCACTTTCATCTGTACAAATAATAGTACGCAAGTATAAACACCATGGGACCACGCAGCCGTCATACCGCTCAGGAAGGGGACGTGTTCTGTCTCCCAGAGATGAACGTACTTTGGTGCGAAAAGTGCAAATCAATCCCAGAACAACAGCAAAGGACCTTGTGAAGATGCTGGAGGAAACAGGTACAAAAGTATCTATATCCACAGTAAAACGAGTCCTATATCGACATAACCTGAAAGGCTGCTCAGCAAGGAAGAAGCCACTGCTCCAAAATCGGCATAAAAAAGCCAGACTACGGTTTGCAACTGCACATGGGGACAAAGATCGTACTTTTTGGAGAAATGTCCTCTGGTCTGATGAAACAAAAATAGAACTGTTTGGCCATAATGACCATCATTATGTTTGAAAATGGGGAGGTTTGGAAAAATGGGGAGGCTTGCGAGCCGAAGAACACCATCCCAACCTTGAAGCACGGGGGTGGCAGCATCATGTTGTGTGGGTGCTTTGCTGCAGGAGGGACTGGTGCACTTCACAAAATAGACGGCATCATGAGGGAGGAAAATTATGTGGATATATTGAAGCAACATCTCAAGACATCAGTCAGGAAGTTAAAGCTTGGTCGCAAATGGGTCTTCCAAATGGACAATGACCCCAAGCATACTTCCAAAATTGTGGCAAAATGACTTAATGACAACAAAGTCGATGTATTGGAGTGGCCATCACAAAGCCCTGACCTCAATCCTATAGAAAATGTGTGGGCTAAACTGAAAAGGCGTGTGCGAGCAAGGAGGCCTACAAACCTGAATCAGTTACACCAGCTCTGTCAGGAGGAATGGGCCAAAATTCACCCAACTTATTATGGGAAGCTTGTGGAAGGCTACCTGAAACGTTTCACCTAAGTTAAACAATTTAAAGCCAATGCTACCAAATACTAATTGAGTGTATGTTAACTTCTGACCCACTAGGAATGTGATGAAAGAAATAAAAGCTGAAATGAATCATTATCTTCTATTATTCTGACATTTCACATTCTTAAAATAAAGTGGTGATCCTATCTGACCCAAGACAGGGCATTTTTACCAGGATTAAATGTCAGGAATTGTGAAAAACTGAGTTTAAATGTATTTGGCTAAGGTGTATGTAAACTTCCGACTTCAACTGTACATGGACAAAGAAAGTGCTATTCCACACACAGCAACCGTTATTGGACGTGTAGGAAAAGCTAAAGGAAAACACCAGTACTGGTACAACTTGCAGTATTCTGAACGAGCTACACAGGTCAGCTGACCTGTCACTTGTAGATAACCTCAGAATTGAACCAATGGAAAATCGAGAAAAACAGAATGATATCCAAAATGACGATGTACTTGAAATAAAGGACGTGTCATTTGACTCAGCTAAACTAGAGGAGCTCAGTAATTAGAGGAAAAATTGAGTGTTTGAGGAAGTCAAAGACATTGGCCAAAAATGTGTCTCAACAAGGTGGGTGTGTTGAAGAATCCTTAACTGGAATAGTGCCTAAAGCACATCTAGTGGCTAGAGGTTTTGAGGAGCTGGCTGCTAAACAACTCCCAAAAGACTCACCGACATGTGCCTCAGAGTCACTCAGATTGCTGATGTCAGTGATCTGCCAGAAAAAATGGAAACTTAATTCCATAGACATCAAATCTCAATTTTTACAGGGAACAGAGCTGTCAAGTGACATTCATGTCCGACCTCCACCTAAAGCTAAGAACGAAGGAACACTGGAAACTAAAAAAGTGTGTGTATGGCCTGACAGATGCATCACTTTTCTGGTACAACGAAGTCACTGCAACAATGCTGAGTACAGGTGGAAAAATATCACAAGTGGATCCTGTAGTTTTCTATTGGCTTGATCAAGACTACAATGTGACTGTACTTGCCTGTCATGTTGATGACTTCATCTGGGGACTTCATCTACAACTGTGATTCCACACCTCAAAGCAGTTTTCCAGGTCGGCCGTGAGGAGCATGATAGTTTTTGTTATGTTGGCATAGAGTTTATTACAGTTGTCGGAACAATACTGACGCAACAGGAAAGCTATGTCATTAATCTTCAACCCATCCACATGGATTCTTCAAGAGCCGTAGAACGGAATTCCCCTCTCTGTGGAATTGAAGCTGGTCAATTGAGGTCAAAGATAGGTCAAATTATATGGGTTGCTAGACAGAGTAGACCTGATGTAATGTTGGCTGGCTGCAACTTGGCATCAAACACAAAACACGCCACTGTACATTCATGAGGCAAACAAAGTTGTTCGTAAACTGAAATCACAACATGTGACTAAAGTTTCAGCATGTTGGAAAAGATGACTCTCTGAACTAGTTGACTTGAGTGATGCTTCGCTAGGGAACCTTGCAGATGGAGGCACACAAGATGGACATCTAATCGTGTTAATGGGTGAAGGAGGAAGATTCTCACCTATCTGTTGGCAGTCAAAAAGGATCAGAAGGGTTGTCCAAAGCACACTTGCTGGGGAAACCCTTGCTCTTGCGGATGGAATTGACGATGCCATCTTTCTGACAACTCTGTTCTCAGAACTTACCACTGGTGAGACAAAACGTACTGTATCACTCTGTTATTGTTATACCTGCGTGGTAGTCTCACTGTTGATGGACCTGGCATGAGTAGAATGGCAACCATGTATTGTGGAAATACGGTTTAGTAAACGTGGTTAAACTGGAACCTAGTCGTTGTGTCATTTTAAGTTAACAGTTTAACTCTGTTTGTAAACAAAGTAAATGTAAACAAACTGTATAGTTTCAAAACATGGTTAAAACTATCATTTAGATGTCATGGACTGTCAATGAATTTGAGCGTGGTTACATTTCTCCAGCCCCATCCCTTAGATTTGTACCGAAACAGTGGCAGTGAGAACTTAGTTTCCGCTCAGCGGAAAGACGCTTTAAAAGCGTCCCTGCTTTGGTCATTTGGTCCTTTATCAAATCAAATTTATTTATATAGCCCTTCGTACATCAGCTGAAATCTCAAAGTGCTGTACAGAAACCCAGCCTAAAACCCCAAACAGCAAGCAATGCATGTGAAAGAAGCACGGTGGCTGGGAAAAACTCCCTAGGAAAAACTCCTGCGAAAGGCCAAAAACCTAGGAAGAAACCTAGAGAGGAACCAGGCTATGAGGGGTGGCCAGTCCTCTTCTGGCTGTGCCGGGTGGATATTATAACAGAACATGGTCAAGATGTTAAAATGTTCGTAAATGACCAGCATGGTCAAATAATAATAATCATAGTAATTGTCGAGGGTGCAACAAGCACGTCCGGTGAACAGGTCAGGGTTCCGTAGCCGCAGGCAGAACAGTTGAAACTGGAGCAGCAGCATGGCCAGGTGGACTGGGGACAGCAAGGAGTCATCATGCCAGGTAGTCCTAGGGCTCAGGTCCTCCGAGAGAAAGAAAGAAAGAGAGAATTAGAGAGAGCATATTTACATTCACACAGGACACCGGATAAGACAAGAGAATACTCCAGATGTAACAGACTGACCCTAGCCCCCCGACACATAAACTACTGCAGCATAGATACTGGAGGCTGAGACAGGAGGGATCAGAAGACACTGTGGCCCCATCCGATGATACCCCCGGACAGGGCCAAACAGGCAGGATATAACCCCACCCACTTTGCCAAAGCACAGCCCCCACACCACTAGAGGGATATCTACAACCACCAACTTACCGTCCGAAGACAAGGCCGAGTATAGCCCACAAAGATGTCCGCCACGGCACAACCCAAGGGGGGGGCGCCAACCCAGACAGGAAGACCACGTCAGTGGCTCAACCTACTCAAGTGACGCACCCCTCCCATGGACGGCATGGAAGAACACCAGTAAGTCAGTGACTCAGCCCCTGTAAAAGGGTTAGAGGCAGAGAATCCCAGTGGGAAGAGGGGAACCGACAAGGCAGAGACAGCAAGGGCGGTTCGTTGCTCCAGCCTTTCCGTTCACCTTCACACTCCTGGGCCAGACTATACTTAATCATAGGACCTACTGAAGAGATAAGTCTTCAGTAAAGACTTAAAGGTTGAGACTGAGTCTGCGTCTCTCACATGGGTAGGCAGACCATTCCATAAAAATGGAGCTCTATAGGAGAAAGCCCTACCTCCAGCCGTTTGCTTAGAAATTCTAGGGACAGTTAGGAGGCCTGCGTCTTGTGACCGTAGCGTACGTGTAGGTATGTACGGCAGGACCAAATCGGAAAGATAGGTAGGAGCAAGCCCATGTAATGCTTTGTAGGTTAGCAGTAAAACCTTGAAATCAGCCCTTGTCTTAACAGGAAGCCAGTGTAGGGAGGCTAGCACTGGAGTAATATGATCAAATTTTTTGGTTCTAGTCAGGATTCTAGCAGCCGTATTTAGCACTAACTGAAGTTTGTTTAGTGCTTTATCCGGGTAGCCGGAAAGTAGAGCATTGCAGTAGTCGAGCCTAGAAGTAACAAAAGCATGGATTAATTTTTCTGCGTCATTTTTGGACAGAAAGTTTCTGATTTTTGCAATGTTACGTAGATGGAAAAAAAGCTGTCCTTGAAGCAGTCTTGATATGTTCTTCAAAAGAGAGATCAGGGTCCAGAGTAACGCCGAGGTCCTTCACAGTTTTATTTGAGACGACTGTACAACCATCCAGATTAATTGTCAGATTCAACAGAAGATCTCTTTGTTTCTTGGGACCTAGGACAAGCATCTCTGTTTTGTCCGAGTTTAAAAGTAGAAAATTTGCAGCCATCCACTTCCTTATGTCTGAAACACAGGCTTCTAGCGAGGGCAATTTTGGGGCTTCACCATGTTTCATTGAAATGTACAGCTGTGTGTCGTCCGCATAGCAGTGAAATTTAACATTATGTTTTCGAATGACATCCCCAAGAGGTAAAATATATAGTGAAAACAATAGTGGTCCTAGAACGGAACCTTGAGGAACACCGAAATTTACAATTGATTTGTCAGAGGACGAACCATTCACAGAGACAAACTGATATCTTTCCGACAGATAAGATCTAAACCAGGCCAGAACTTGTCCATGTAGACCAATTTGGGTTTCCAATCTCTCCAAAAGAATGTGGTGATCGATGGTATCAAAAGCGGCACTAAGATCTAGGAGCATGAGGACAGATGCAGAGCCTCGGTCTGACGTCATTAAAAGGTCATTTACCACCTTCACAAGTGCAGTCTCAGTGCTATGATGGGGTCTAAAACCAGACTGAAGCGTTTCGTATACATTGTTTGTCTTCAGGAAGGCAGTGAGTTGCTGCGCAACAACTTTTTCTAAAATTTTTGAGAGGAATGGAAGATTCGATATAGGCCGATAGTTTTTTATAATTTCTGGGTCAAGATTCGGCTTTTTCAAGAGAGGCTTTATTACTGCCACTTTTAGTGAGCTTGGTACACATCCGGTGGATAGAGAGCCGTTTATTATGTTCAACATAGGAGGGCCAAGCACAGGAAGCAGCTCTTTCAGTAGTTTAGTTGGAATAGGGTCCAGTATGCAGCTTGAGGGTTTGGAGGCCATGATTATTTTCATCATTGTGTCAAGAGATATAGTACTAAAACACTTTAGTATCTCCCTTGAGCCAAGGTCCTGGCAGAGTTGTGCAGACTCTGGACAATGAAGCCCTGGAGGAATACCCAGATTTAAAGAGGAGTCCGTAATTTGCTTTCTAATGATCATGATCTTTTCCTCAAAAAAGTTCATAAATGTATTACTGCTGAAGTGAAAGCCATCCTCCATTTGCGAATGCTGCTTTTTAGTTAGCTTTGCGACAGTGTCAAAAAGAAATTTCGGATTGTTCTTATTTTCCTCAATTAAGTTGGAAAAATAGGATGATCGTGCAGCAGTGAGGGCTCTTCGATACTGCACGGTACTGTCTTTCCAAGCTAGTCGGAAGACTTCCAGTTTAGTGTGGCGCCATTTCCGTTCCAATTTTCTGGAAGCTTGCTTCAGAGCTCGTGTATTTTCTGTATACCAGGGAGCTAGTTTCTTATGACAGATGTTTTTAATTTTTAGGGGTGCAACTGCATCTAGGGTATTGCGCAAGGTTGAATTGAGTTCCTCGGTTAGGTGGTTAACTGATTCTTGTCCTCTGACGTCCTTGGGTAGGCAGAGGGAGTCTGGAAGGGCATCAAGGAATCTTTGGGTTGTCTGAGAATTTATAGCACGACTTTTAATCTTCCTTGGTTGGGGTCTGAGCAGATTATTTGTTGCAATTGTAAACGCAATAAAATGGTGGTCCGATAATCCAGGATTATGAGGAAAAACATTAAGATCCACAACATTTATTCCATGGGACAAAACTAGGTCCAGAGTATGACTGTGGCAGTGAGTAGGTCCAGAGACATGTTGGACAAAACCCACTGAGTCGATGATGGCTCCGAAAGCCTTTTGGAGTGGGTCTGTGGACTTTTCCATGTGAATGTTAAAGTCACCAAAAATTAGAATATTATCTGCTATGACTACAAGATCCGATAGGAATTCAGGGAACTCAGTAAGGAACACTGCATATGGCCCAGGAGGCCTGTAAACAGTAGCTATAAAAAGTGATTGAGTAGGCTGCATAGATTTCATGACTAGAAGCTCAAAAGACGAAAACGTCATTGTTTTTTTTTTTTGTAAATTGAAATTTGCTATCGTAAATGTTAGCAACACCTCCGCCTTTGCCGGATGCACGGGGGGTTTGGTCACTAGTGTAACCAGGGGGTGAGGCCTCATTTAACACAGTAAATTCATCAGGCTTAAGCCATGTTTCAGTCAGGCCAATCACATCAAGATTATGATCAGTGATTAGTTCATTGACTATAACTGCCTTGGAAGTGAGGGATCTAACATTAAGTAACCCAATTTTGAGATGTGAAGTATCACAATCTCTTTCAATAATGGCAGGAATGGAGGAGGTCTTTATACTAGTAAGATTACTGAAGCGAACACCGCCATTTTTAATTTTGCCCAACCAAGATCGAGGCACAGACACGGTCTCAATGGGGAAAGCTGAGCTGACTACGCTAACTGTGCTAGTGGCAGACTCCACTAAGCTGGCAGGCTGGCTAACAGCCTGTTGCCTGGCCTGCACCCTATTTCATTGTGGAGCTAGAGGAGTTAGAGCCCTGTCTATGTTCGTAGATAAGATGAGAGCACCCCTCCAGCTAGGATGGAGTCCGTCACTCCTCAGCAGGCCAGGCTTGGTCCTGTTTGTGGGTGAATCCCAGAAAGAGGGCCAGTTATCTACAAATTCTATCTTTTGGGAGGGGCAGAAAACAGTTTTCATCCAGCGATTGAGTTGTGAGACTCTGCTGTAGAGCTCATCACTCCCCCTAACTGGGAGGGGGCCAGAGACAATTACTCGATGCCGACACATCTTTCTAGCTGATTTACACGCTGAAGCTATATTGCGCTTGGTGACCTCTGACTGTTTCATCCTAACATCGTTGGTGCCGACGTGGATAACAATATCTCTATACTCTCTACACTCGCCAGTTTTAGCTTTAGCCAGCACCGTCTTTAGATTAGCCTTAACGTCGGTAGCCCTGCCCCCTGGTAAACAGTGTATGATCGCTGGATGATTCGTTTTAAGTCTAATACTGCGGGTAATGGAGTCGCCAATGACTAGGGTTTTCAATTTGTCAATTTATCTGGATGGAGAGCCATCAGGCCATCCTGTGGTGCTTACTGAATTAATTTCTACTTTAGAGCAGAATTACCGCCATCGTTCCCAGCAAGAGCAGTCTAAGCACTAAGTCATCAGTGCAATACATTGTCCATTTAGGTCATGTCAAGCCATTTGCCCTCATTTTGTGTCCTGTGTTTCTACCATTATCACACATTACTCATATGTTCTTCTTACTGGAAGTGTCGCCAGAGCTTCAGTTTCGACCTGAAACAAACCATTGATCATAAAGCACTGCGGAGAATTATTACAGTCTTTTCGTTGGACAGTATTAAAGTGCCAGTCGGAATACAGAGAAACTGTTGATATTGGCAGAGGTACAATGTACTTAGTGGCCACTTAAAAATTATATGCAAGACCTCTTTTGGAAGAGCAGGAAAGTTGGGACCCATCTGACAAAAGCAACAGTTGAGAGAGGAAAAACAGGAGCAGGAGAGCTATGGAGCTGCTGGCAGGGGGGGGGGGGGGGGGGGGGGCTGCAAGAGACATGAGTTGTTAATGACCAGTCAAAGCAATTTAAGATTGATCCTGTAAATGGTGCAGGAAGCCAAATGGAGCCGGGAACAAAAGTCTAAAAGTATGCGTCCAAAGAGGCACCCTATTTCCTACATAGCGCTCTACTTTTGACCAGAGCCCTATGGGTCCTGTTCTAAAGTCGTACACTTTTTAGGGAATAGGGTGCCATTTGGGACGCACACTAAAATCATGGGTCTGTTGTCATTTCTGTGAGTCACCAGGGTTGTCATTTAAATGCTGAACAAAACAAATGTGTCTGTGGGTAACATTGTGTTTTGATATAAATCAAAGATGAGGCCCTTGGGTATGGAAGTATTAAAATTGGGATTGGTTTTAAACATTTGCCACAATAACAGTACCCCCATGCTGATAAACATTACCACTTACCAGTACCATCACTATTCGTGTTGGTACAGCGTCTCTGTGTACTGAACGAGTAAACACATTTCTTAAGGGTATTCTTTGGCTCAGTCCCAAATAGCACCCTTACTGAGTCCCAAATGGCACCCTATCCCTTTAAAAGTGCACTACTTTTGACTAGGGTCCATAGGGAATAGAGTGCCATTTGGAATGTAGACTACACCAAGACAAGTTTTTAGAAATTATTATTGTTGTTTTTGTTATTCTTATCACCTCTTGTGGAAAGCTGCACACTGGAGATAAACAGAGACAGAGTGGAGATAACGGACTCCAGCATTCTCTTATCTGTGGTAGTCTGTTAAAAAATTGGAGTACAACAGCACAGACAGGGATCTGTGTGTGTCTGTCTATCAGATGTCTCTGACTTTTTCACAGTAGCAGAACTTTGCTTGTTTGGCCCAACATGAAAGAAACCCATTGTATATGATCATGGTGACCAACTGTTGCTTAGAAAGCATAATAATCTAGACCAGAACGGCATTGAAATGGGACAGAAGTTCCCAGCTCCTCATCGTTTGGGCAGCTCATTTTTATAGGTATGTTTTAGAGCACACAATCTAATGGTGAGAGAGAATGTGAACAATAGTCTCTCTGTGGCCTCAGTAGAATGTCAGCCCTGGTGTAGCCTAGTAGTAACAAATGGTTCTGATGTACACTACCGGTCCAAAGTTTTAGAACACCTACTCATTCAATAGTTTTTCTTTATTTTTACTATGTTCTACATTGTAGAATAATAGTGAAGACATCAAAACTATGAAATAACACATGGAATCATGTAGTAACCAAAAAAGTGTTAAACAAATCAAAATATGTTTTATATTTGAGATTCTTCAAATAGCCAACCTTTGCCTTGATGACAGCTTTGCACACTCTTGGCATTCTCTCAACCAGCTTCACCTGGAATGGTTTTCCAACCGTCTTAAAGGAGTTCCCACACATGCTGAGCACTTGTTGGCTGCTTTTCCTTCACTCTGTAGTCCAACTCATCCCAAACCATCTCAATTTGGTTATGGTCGGGGGATTGTGGAGGCCAGGTCATCTGATGCAGCACTCCATCACTCTCCTTCTTGGTCAAATAGCCATTACACAGCCTGGAGGTGTGTTGGGTCATTGTCTTGTTGAAAAACAAACCAGATTGGACTGCGTATTGCTGTAGAATACAGTGGTAGCCATGCTGGTTAAGTGTCATAGACAGTGTCACCAGCAAAGCACCCTCACACCATAACACCTCCTCTTCCATGCTTTACGGTGGGAAATACACATCCAGAGATCATCCGTTCACCCACACCGCGTCTCACAAAGACACAGCGGTTGGAACCAAAAATCTCAAATTTGGACTCCAGACCAAAGGACAAATTTCCACCGGTCTAATGTTCATTGCTCGTGTTTCTTTGCCCAAGCAAGTCTCTTCTTATTATTGGTGTCCTTTCGTAGTGGTTTATTTGCAGCAATTTGACCATGAAGGCCTGATTCACACTGTCCCCTCTGAACAGTTGATGTTGAGATGTGTCTGTTACGTGAACACTGTGAAGCATTTATTTGGGCTGCAATTTCTGAGGCTGGTAACTAATGAACTTATCCTCTGCAGCCGAGGTAACTCTGGGTCTTCCGTTCCTGTGGTGGTCCTCATGAGAGCCAGTTTCATCATAGTGCTTGATGGTTTTTGCGACTGCACTTGAAGAAACTTTCAAAGTTCTTGACATTTTCCCTATTGACTGACCTTCATGTCTTAAAGTAATCATGGACAATTGTTTCTCTTTGCTTATTACTACCTTGTCACAACACAACTGATTGGCTCAAACGCATTAAGAAGGAAACAAATTCCACAAATTAACTTTTAAGAAGGCACACCAGTATAAACACCATGGGACCACGCAGCCATCATACCGCTCAGGAAGGAAACGCGTTCTAGAGATGAACATACTTTGGTGTGAAAAGTGCAAATCAATCCCAGAACAACAGCAAAGGACCTTGTGAAGATGCTGGAGGAAACATAACCTGAAAGGATGGCTCTGATGTAGGACAGCCCATTAGGACTAGGAGAGAGAGAGGATGGCTCTGATGTAGGACAGCCCATTAGGACTAGGGGAGAAAGAATGGCTCTGATGTAGGACAGCCCATTAGGACTAGGAGAGAGAGAGGATGGCTCTGATGTAGGACAGCCCATTAGGACTAGGAGAGAGAGAGGATGGCTCTGATGTAGGACAGCCCATTAGGACTAGGAGAGAAAGGATGGATCTGATGTAGGTCAGCCCATTAGGACTAGGAGAGAAAGGATGGCTCTGATGTAAGACAGCCCATTAGGACTAGGAGATAAAGGATGGCTCTGATGTATGTCAGCCCATTAGGACTAGGAGAGAGAGAGAGAGGATGGCTCTGATGTAGGTCAGCCCATTAGGACTAGGAGAGAGAGAGGATGGCTCTGATGTATGTCAGCCCATTAGGACTAGGAGAGAGAGAGAGGATGGCTCTGATGTAGGACAGCCCATTAGGACTAGGAGAGAAAGGATGGCTCTGATGTAGGACAGCCCATCAGGACTAGGAGAGAAAGGATGGCTCTGATGTAGGACAGTCCATTAGGACTAGGAGATAAAGGATGGATCTGATGTATGTCAGCCCATTAGGACTAGGAGAGAAAGGATGGCTCTGATGTATGTCAGCCCATTAGGACTAGGAGAGAGAGAGGATGGCTCTGATGTAGGTCAGCCCATTAGGACTAGGAGAGAAAGGATGGCTCTGATGTAGGACAGCCCATTAGGACTAGGAGAGAGAAAGGATGGCTCTGATGTAGGACAGCCCATTAGGACTAGGAGAGAGAGAGGATGGCTCTGATGTAGGTCAGCTTATTAGGACTAGGAGAGAAAGGATGGCTCTGATGTAGGTCAGCCCATTAGGACTAGGAGAGAAAGGATGGATCTGATGTAGGTCAGCCCATTAGGACTAGGAGAGAAAAGATGGCTCTGATGTATGTCAGCCCATTAGGACTTGGAGAGAGAGAGAGGATGGCTCTGTAGGACAGCCCATTAGGACTAGGAGAGAAAGGATGGCTCTGATGTAGGTCAGCCCATTAGGACTAGGAGAGAGAGAGGATGGCTCTGATGTATGTCAGCCCATTAGGACTAGGAGAGAGAGAGGATGGCTCTGATGTAGGTCAGCCCATTAGGACTAGGAGAGAGAGAGGATGGCTCTGATGTAGGACAGCCTATTAGGACTAGGAGATAGAGAGGATGGCTCTGATGTAGGAGAGAGAGAGAGAGGATGGCTCTGATGTAGGACAGCCCATTAGGACTAGGAGATAGAGAGGATGGCTCTGATGTCGGTCAGCCCATTAGGACTAGGAGAGAGAGAGGATGGCTCTGATGTAGGACCGCCTATTAGGACTAGGAGAGAGAGAGGATGGCTCTGATGTAGGACAGCCCATTAGGACTAGGAGAGAGAGAGGATGGCTCTGATGTAGGACAGCCCATTAGGACTAGGAGAGAGAGAGGATGGCTCTGATGTAGGACAGCCTATTAGGACTAGGAGAGAGAGAGGATGGCTCTGATGTAGGACAGCCCATTAGGACTAGGAGATAGAGAGGATGGCTCTGATGTCGGTCAGCCCATTAGGACTAGGAGAGAGCGGATAGCTCTGTTCCAAGTGACACCCTATTCCCTATATAGTGCACTACTTTTGACCAGGGCCCATAGGCCCTCACTGTATTCTCCTTAGTGCTACTTCTGCCAACTGGTGCTGCTTCTGCAAATACATTTTGTAGCAAAAAGTGATGAAGGGCTTTGGGGCTTACTACATCCTAGGGACAAAGATATCTCCATTCGAAATGGGCCTTCATCTCTGGAAACGGCTGCTTTCCATCTTAGCGCCGCATGTTCTTATGGCTGAGAAATGGGCCGCAGTGTTATTTAGATTTGTACGAAAACTTTGATATTTTTTAATCAAAAACTGCTGCTTCAAGTTTTGCACTTTGTTACATCATCACACTGCTGCATACCAACATTTCTGTTCCAACCCCCACCACCTACTTTATTTTAGAGAAGGATAGAGACCTGCTTTATTTTTACTTCATTAGACAGTAGTGCAAATCAAATCAAATTTTATATGACACATGCTTCGTAACAACAGGTGTAGACTAACAGTGAAATGCTTACTAACGCTGTTACTGTAGTCTACACCTGTTGTTTACGAAGCATGTGACAAGTAAGATTTGATTCGCGCTACCGTTTTGATTTGCAAGAGGTATAGGACAAAATACTAATTTATCATAAGTAGTAGGCAGATGTGTATGGGTCCCTTTAAACAGAGCAGATTTACACACAAGCCATGGATGGTTCCTGTAGACATGACCATTACTGTGAATAATAGTAGTCATGCTTGCCTTCATTCTCAAAGTCATCCGGTATGTGCCACTTGCTGTAACTGTGATCTAATATTTGCCTCTGAGCTCTATGTATTTACCTAGTGGATGTTAAATCATAGCCACGTTCGTCCTTTCAACTCCCATCCATTATAGGCTAATGCAATAGCAGGTTGCAGGTGGCCGAATGGCGCCGGGCACAACACCAACGACACGCTCCAACACCCACCTCAGCCGCTTAATGAACGCATTTTGAAAGCCCTTTTCACCCACCTGGCACTAGGCTCATTCAAAGCAAATATGCAAATATTAATGATTTTGTGCACTGTGGTGCTTTAAACTCATTGAATATATGTATTTTAGCAAACATAAAGAAATTACGCTTCTCTGCACTTTTCCTGACCCCTTAGGAGAATGATTCAAATTCAATGCCTCTTTACAGGTGGGATTGGGTTGTAATTCAATGGAGAGCCATCACAGCTATAGAAAAGAGCATCAATACTTAAATGTTGTGGATACGGCATAGACAGCAGAACCTTTTAGGCCTTAGAAATACTGAGTCAATATCACAGTCAGACCCCTTCATATTAATTATGATTTAGGGTTTATTAACCCAATCTGGAGGCCTGTATGGTGATATGGGAGAAAACTCAGTGAGACACAAATACCCCCGGTGAAATATCCTCCCGAAAATTGACATTTATTGCTGCAGCTCTGAACAAATTCTCTCAGTTAACGACCTGTCTGAGAAATATAATTTCATATGTGAAAGAAATAACATCTTTATGCAAATAGGCCCATTGCACTTTGTTTGGATAGAGAGAGATTGGATCACGGCTCTGTGTTGGCAAAAAATAAATAACAAATTCCCTCCTGACTGTTTTACTTCTAGGAATGACAAAAGGTAATTTAGCCCTCTTTGTAAAACAGCTTTCTGATATATGTGAATAAGTCGGCGGCAGTGCAAAAGGTAAGGGGAAAGACATATAGACACGGTGAGGTATAATGTTTGTGATCACATGGCATATATCACAAGTTACAAGAGAAGAGCTATTCTGAGGTTATGGTTTCTGTAGGAAATTGCAAATGGGGGTTGTTTTCCATCTGTAAAAGAGAAGGTTTGTTTACATTATATATCACATATATCAAAAATGAATAATGCAGCGACCAAGTCAAGCGGCACCCCTGACATTTTCTAGATTACTTAGTAAAACGATGAGATCAACTTCTCATTGTCATGAAATATACAGTAGAGACATCGAGTGTAGTACCGTATATTATCCACTGTAATTATGCCAAGAATCTTCCCCGTTCTCACAGGCTGTGTTTAATATATGTGGTGTTTAGTTGTTTGTGTTATAAGTGTTTGGTTGTGTTTAATTATTTACAGCTGGGAAGACGTATTCCAGGCTGACATGTCATACTTTAGTTTCTTTGCTGGTGGAGTGAACTTGTAATGATCTAGACCTACATAGAAATAGACTGCAACTCCCATGCTGCCACAGTCACAGTCAGGATGTAGGTTTTCATGTGATGGATATCGTATGTCGCTGTGGTGTCCTTGACCGACTGATACAGATGTCATGCTACAGCTGCTACCCTGCTTCTCCAGTTAGCCATGCAATGGTCTCCAGCTAAACCTTCACAATCAGCTGTTTCATAAATGATTAGCTGCTAGTGCATGTCTACAAACTGTGCACCTTGACACAGGACACTGTAAAGTCATGGCCTCTCTGGTATTCTGGACTGTGTGTCCCAAATGGCACCCTATTACCTATATAGTTATTTTCAAAAGTTACAACCAACTAATTATATATATATATATATATATATATATATATATATATATATATATATATATATATATATATATATATATATATATATATATGATGCAATTAGTTGGTTGTAATTTTGGATAGAGCAGATATTTCCAGATATTTTTGTTTGATGCATGTGTGACATAATTCCACCAGTCCTATTTATGATAGAATTTATATCAATTATATAATTTATATCAATACTATTTGTTGTAATCTTTATTCCATCTTTTCTGGTGGATTAAACTGAAATTACAACCAACTTTCTATGGCTTGTTTTTAAAATAGCGATATTTTCAAATAACCGAAATTAGAGGTTGTAATCTGAATAAAGGGGAAAAGGCCATTCCTGAACATGGGGTGAGACATTCTTACTAATCTGCAATACAACCAGTTTGGATTATTGAGAGGTTTTTAATATTGAATCATTTCTGCCTCTGAATTCATATTTATTATATACTGCTCAAAAACATAAAGGGAACACTTAAACAACACAATGTAACTCCAAGTCAATCACACTTCTGTGAAATCAAACTGTCCACTTAGGAAGCAACACTGATTGACAATAAATTTCACATGCTGTTGTGCAAATGGAATAGACAACAGGTGGAAATTATAGGCAATTAGCAAGACACCCCCAATAAAGGAGTGGTTCTGCAGGTGGGGACCACAGACCACTTCTCAGTTCCTATGCTTCCTGGCTGATGTTTTGGTCACTTTTGAATGCTGGCGGTGCTTTCACTCTAGTGGTAGCATGAGACGGAGTCTACAACCCACACAAGTGGCTCAGGTAGTGGCCTCCAGCAGGCCACAAATGTGCATGTGTCTGCTCAAACGGTCAGAAACAGACTCCATGAGGGTGGTATGAGGGCCCGACGTCCACAGGTGGGGGTTGTGCTTACAGCCCAACACCGTGCAGGACGTTTGGATTTGCCAGAGAACACCAAGATTGGCAAATTCGCCACTGGCGCCCTGTGCTCTTCATAGATGAAAGCAGGTTCACACTGAGCACATGTGACAGACGTGACAGTCTGGAGACGCCGTGGAGAACGTTCTGCTGCCTGCAACATCCTCCAGCATGACCGGTTTGGCGGGGGGTCAGTCATGGTGTGGGGTGGCATTTCTTTGGGGGGCCGCACAGCCCTCCATGTGCTCGCCAGAGGTAGCCTGACTGCCATTAGGTACCGAGATGAGATCCTCAGACCCCTTGTGAGACCATATGCTGGTGCGGTTGGCCCTGGGTTCCTCCTAATGCAAGACAATGCTAGACCTCATGTGGCTGGAGTGTGTCAGCAGTTCCTGCAAGAGGAAGGCATTGATGCTATGGACTGGCCTGCCCGTTCCCCAGACCTGAATCCAATTGAGCACATCTGGGACATCATGTCTCGCTCCATCCACCAACGCCACGTTGCACCACAGACTGTCCAGGAGTTGGCGGATGCTTTAGTCCAGGTCTGGGAGGAGATCCCTCAGGAGACCATCCGCCACCTCATCAGGAGCATGCCCAGGCATTGTAGGGAGGTCATACAGGCATGTGGAGGCCACACACACTACTGAGCCTCATTTTGACTTGTTTTAAGGACATTACATCAAAGTTGGATCAGCCTGTAGTGTGGTTTTCCACTTTAATTTTGAGTGTGACTCCAAATCCAGACCTCCATGGGTTGATAAATTTCCATTGATTATTTTTGTGTGATTTTGTTGTCAGCACATTCAACTATGTAAAGAAAAAAGTATTTAATAAGATTATTTCATTCATTCAGATCTAGGATGTGTTATTTTAGTGTTCCCTTTATTTTTTTGAGCAGTGTATGAATAGGCATGTTTAATTTTGTCTGGCTTGCCGTTCCAAATAAAATGCTAAATTTTTTTACATCTAATTTAATAAACAAGTTGCTAGGTGTAGGCAAGGCCATAAGCAAATAGGTAAATGGGCATATGACTAAAGAGTTAATAAGAGTGATTTTTTTTCCCCTTTCCGTGGTAGCAAGATCTAACCACTAAGCTACCTGCCGCCCCAAATACCAAAATAAATACAGAGTATGTCCACTTCACCGTCAGACCATTTTATTGGTGAACTACACGGTAATCCCCCAAACATTTGTAAGTGATCCAACACGTATACTTATCATCATTTGGTTGTAATCCAGAGAGGTTAGAACAAGTATCTAGACCCTCTATGAGGCTGTGGAGGGTTCCAAGTTGTGGATTTAAAAGAAAACATGAATCATCAGCGTTCAATGACACCTTTGTTTTTAAGCCTTGGATTTCTAGCACATTGATATTATTGTTGGATCTGGTTCTAATAGCTAACGTTTCAATGGCCATAATAAGTAGATATGCAGATAGTGAACAACCTTGTTTACTCCTCTTGACAGTTTAATACTTTCTAAGAAGTAGCCACTATTTACTATTTTACACCTAGGGTTACTTTACATAACTTTAGCCCATTGTATAAGAGATTCTCCAAAATTGAAATATTCCAGGCATTTATATATACATTTCATTTGTACTTTATCAAAAGCCTTTTCAAAGTCAGCTATGAATACAAGGCCTGGTTTCCCAGATTTTTCATAGTGTACTATTATTTCCAGGTTTGGTTTGCGTATCAGACTGTGATTTACAGTCCCCCCTCCCCTAACGACAGCAGTGTTGGTGGGCGGGAGAGGCAGATTAGGAGGAAATGCAAGGTTGAGTGGCTTATTACAGAACATACCTGGCTCTGAAAGAAGGAGGGAAGGAATGAGTGAGGGAGGGAGGGAGGGAATGGGCGCAGTAAAGAGTAATGTTTGTGAGATCAGAGAGAGACATAAAATGCATTGAATTGTACTTAGAAGATCAGCGAGGAATGCCACTGGGGTCTCCTATAGGGTTTGAAAGTAGTATGCAGACAGAGACCACTGTTAGTCATCCCTTAACATTCCACTCCAGATAAGTGTACATCAGAATCGTGTCTAAAATCACAGATCAAAAAATGAATGCAACCCTGAAAGAGTCAATCATTAGAACAATCAAATATTTAATCCTCTGGGCTTTTGAGTTTTTACTCATGGAGCCAGCTGATCTCAAATCTGTTTTGGCTGATGCTGCCCCATAGAGATTTGTACTGTGTAGTAGTCTGGAGGTGTATGTCTGCTTTGAAGAGATATGCTAGTGGATCAGATGGAGGGTGTGGTCGGCTGAGACAGGCTCGTAATGGAACAACCCTCCGCTCACACTCACATCCAGATGGATGATGTCACTCAGACAGAGACAGGGGCTCTGGGTCTTGAATCTTCCTGAGGTGAATCAGAAAGCACCACAATATTCGCTCTCTCCCTCACTCTGTGGTCTCTGTGGATTTATTTGTTTGGATACCAACATTCATCCAAGATTGCCTGAATCTACCACAGCCCACAGTAAAGTGTAGCATCCACTGAATGTGGGCCTCGAACTACTGCTAGGATTAGTCTGTTTTGGCATGGCTCAAATGAATGCAAAGCAGGAGGTGAGCCTATTGACTATTGTATCATAAATGTGTGATTTGTCACTGTATCTTATGCGTTTAGATTAGTTGGAGCATACTTGCATGCATCTGTCTTTAAAATAGAATACGTACATACACTACAGTAATTTGAATGAAAACAGAAATGGCAAAGATGTATTAATTAACCTGTCAGCATATTAATGGTATCTCGTTTATTTTTCCCCCCCTGTTTTTGTTGTTTTCGACCTGCTATCATGCAGACATTAGATGAGGTCACTTCTCAAGTCTCAACTCTTGGCACACTAATATCAGACAGCTTAAGGCAACAAGTTAACCAGAATACGTACCTACAGTATACCATAGTTGTCTGATTGTAAACAGGACTTGCATAAAAGCATTAGCCTATTTTCCCCAATCTGTTATTTGAATCGATGGTAGGCCTATATACAGTACATAATGTAACAACAATGTGTGTGTGTGTCCAAACTTCCTGACCACAGTTCCTGCGTCAGTGTTTATTTTTATCATGGAATGACTAACCAGGCCCAGCACACGATTCCAAGAGATAAGGTTCCCACATTAATGTACAATCAGAGAGTATTGTTTATTAAGCTTTATTGCAGCTTATTATCCATTGACATATTCAGACACTTGTTTTGTCCCTTTTCTCAAGAAGGAAATAATACATATTGTGGTTGGGTCCAATTGTTGGCACTCAGTACAACTAAATGCTGTATATTTTCAACTTGAATGGGAGCAAGCTTTGTCTCATGCGAGCCATAGCCTGTCGTGTGTGTGTGTGGTCTCACCCTTGCTGACCCCAGTTCTTACCTATCTCCTCTCCTCTGGTCTCCTCAGCTCTGACAGTGTCGGCGGGCCGGGGGAAGATGGACGTGTGTGGCTTCCTGCTGGAGCAGGGGGCCATGGTGCAGCAGATCAACCGCAGAGGGGTCTCACCTCTCTTCTGTGCTGTCAGACAGGGACTCTGGCAGGTGAGGAACACACACACTGCTTGCCTCAAACTACAATTACACATCAAAGTAACCATGACGATTTACCCTGAGGAAGTAGAGTTTACTGTAAATCTGTGTGTGTGTCAGATTGCAGAGCTGCTGCTGCAGCATGGTGCTGACGTGAACATCAGTGACAAACAGGGACGGACACTACTCATGGTGGCGGCGTGCGAGGGCCACCTGAGCACGGCCGACTTTCTGCTGTCAAAGGGTGAGTTACCACGACGCTACGCTAGATATCGTCTGTGTCCGTGGAAGCTGCGGAGGTGAGGACAGCTCATAATAATGGCTGGAATGGAGTAAATGGAATGGTATCAAACACATGGAAACCATGTGTTTGATGTATTTGATACCGTTCCACGTATTCCGCTCCAGCCATTACCAGGAGTCCGTTCTCCCCAATTAAGCTGCATCCAACCTCCTGTGGTCTGTGTCCCAAATGGCACCCTTCTTTTTACCAGGGCTCATAAGACTCTCAAAAGTAATGCGCTATAAAGGAAATAGGGTGCCATTTGGGATGCAAACCATCTGCTCTTTTTCTAAAGTCAAATGAAATTCAAATTTAGAGCATTCACATTTCAATAACCACATATCACACTTAGTTTTATGTCAAATGTTTTGTTGAGTGAAGGTTATATGCTGTGGTTTTGAGAAATATGATGTTGAATATTCGGTCTCTCCCAGGTGCGTTGTTGACATCGATGGACAAGGAAGGGTTAACGCCCCTGAGCTGGGCATGTTTGAAAGGACATAAGAACGTTGTGCAGTTTCTGGTGGAGAAGGGTGCGGTCATAGACCACACGGACAAGAATGGACGGACTCCACTGGACCTGGCCGCCTTCTACGGCGACGCATCGATCGTGAGTAGTAGAGAGAGATGGACGGACGGATGGATGGATGGACAGACAGAGACAGTCATTGAGCTCGATCTAAATCTGTCTCACTAGGCCTGCCCCTTAGTTAGGCCCAACACAAGTCCTCTGTGTCTCCTTATGGGACGCACACTGCTGAGAATTACCAAAGATCTATGGGACAGTTAAGAGTGTGTGTTTGACTGTGTTGTTCCTGGTGTGTAGGTCCATTACCTGGTGGAGAGAGGAGCGGTGATAGAGCATGTGGACTACAGTGGCATGAGGCCATTGGACCGGGCGATCGGGTGTCGGAACACGTCGGTAGTGGTGACCCTGCTGAAGAAGGGGGCTAAACTGGGTAAGAAACTAAGAACTCTAACTATACAAATGGTCCGTGTCTGTCTGTCTGTCTGCAAATAATGTTCATTCGGTTAATGTGTCCACTTTTGTCTATTCCAACCACAGGACGGTATTTTGGTTGCTTTAAGATGTTAGTAATGAGAGTGACTTGTGCTTCCAGCGGAGTGTCTGTACTCCTACTAAATAAGATGAGGCTAATCCATGGAATCAGGTGACAAACTCCTGGTTTCATTGATGCTCACTGCTAAATTTAAGGCAATGACACTGAACCAATTTCTACCAGCATTCACCTAATGTGTGTAGTGTCTCTCTCTCTTTCTATGTCTCTCTTTCCCCCTCTCTCTCTCACTCTCTCTCTCACTCTCTCTTTTTATCTTTTCTCCCCGGGGTGTGCCGGCGGGCTAATTCGAGAATGGTACTTATCACCTAAATGACATTCACTGAGCTATCTTGGCCTGGAGCTTATCTGCCTCATTTTACATCTGCAGTGCAGGCCAGCCAGGTGCACCCCTCCCTGAATTAGCTAATGGCCAATATCTTCAACCCACTCTCCTTGCTCTGGTAGCAATGTAGCCTGTTCCTAGCACACAAACCTATCAGTCTCTATGATCTCAATGACTGTTACGACCAGCAAATCACAATTTTTCCCATTAGGATTCATATCAATGCAATTATAGGTACAGTATATCCACAGACAAACTCACTTTGTATTATCAGTGCAGGAATCCTTAATGGTGAAACAGACACGTTTATTTCAGATAATACAACAACAAAGAAGTTATTGTAAAACAAACACTGTTTTCTTCCCTCAGACATCAATTGCACGCGCGATATTCTGCTGTTCTATATGCTGCCATTTTTTTCCCCCGCGTTGCGCGATGTGCCTCAACTTCAGCAACAAAACAACAATGGCGGACAGTGGCGCTGTTTCCCCTACTGTGAATGCCATCTTTAATCTGGGAAAGGTCTAAAATGAATAAATCACATTTTATAGCTGTAGCAGTTTCAAATTCTCCTCTGCTTTCATCTTTTTACATAATTCCTTCCTTCCTTCAATCTCTCATCCTTTTTTTCTTCTTCTTGACTGCCTTCAATGTAACCCTAAGGGTACAGAACATCGCCTTATGATCGATCAGGTACAATCTTTAGGTAACTTTACCTTGTTACCAATTTCCTAGTGAATATAGTCCGTGGATTGGGGAGCGACAGTGGTGTAACTACTTTTTCTATGTCTGTGTGGACCAACAGGGAATGCAGCCTGGGCTATGGCCACATCCAAGCCTGATATCCTCATCATTCTCCTGCAGAAGCTTATGGAGGAGGGCAACCTGCTTTACAAGGTATGGAAAAGAGATCAAGTCAACATTATACTGTTAAAATTATAATTTGGGATTTTGGCAATGAGGCCCTTTATATTTTGGCAATGAGGCTCCCAAGAGGCGCAGCGGTCTAAGGCACTGCATCTCAGTGCTAGAGGCATCACTACAGACCCTGGTTCAATTCCAGGCTGTATCACAGCCGGCCGTGATTGGGAGACCCATGTGGTGGCGCACAATTGGTCCAGCGTCGTCCGGGTTAGGCCGGGGTAAGCCGTCATTGTAAAAAAAAAATTGTTAACTGATTAAATAAAGGTTGAATAAAATAAAATAAAAAATCTACATGTACTGTGCGGTTTGTAGGAAGATGCTTACTAGTGCAATTGCTAACTAGCGTTCACATAATGACTGGAAGTCTATGGTATCTGCTAGCATGCTAGCAGATACCCATAGGCTTCCAGTCATTGTGCTAACGCTAGTTAGCATTGGCTCAGGAAACTACCTCCAACTTACTTCATACTTGACACAGGGACATAAAAATGGTATCTACGAGTTCCTCTGACTCTGGAGAAGTAGATAAAGGGCCTCATTGCCAAAATCCTGAAGTATCCCATTAAGTCTGAACTTTATTGTTCTTAAAACCTGTTAGGGACAGACGTTCCGCTCCCAGGACTTCTACAACAAATGTTGTTTTGGTTCGAAATAATCCATAGTTATATTGAAATAGCTCCGTTTTGTTCGTGCGTTGAGGTCACTATCCGAAGGGTGATGCACGGGCGCATTTCGTGACAAAAAAATGCAAAATATTCCATTACCGTACTTCGAAGCATGTCAAACGCTGTTTAAAATACATTTTTCTGCTATTTTTCTCGTAAAATAGCGATAATATTCCAACCGGGTGACGTTATATTCATTCATAGACAAAGAAAAACATGGAGTCGTCTCGTGCACGCGCACTCCAGTGTCATTGTTCCCTGCCTGACCACTCACAAAAACTCCTGCTGTTTTTCGCCCAGAGACTGCAGAGACGTCATTCTACTTTCTAGCGCCTTCTGAGAGCCAATGGAAGCCTTAGAAAATGTCACGTTACAGCAGAGATGCTGTATTTTTGATAGAGACGCCCTAGAAGGAGAACAAATTGTCAGACAGGACACTTCCTGTATGGAATCCTCTCAGGTTTTGGCCTGCCATATGAGTTCTGTTATACTCACAGACACCATTCAAACAGTTTTAGAAACTTTAGAGTGTTTTCTATCCAAATCTACTAACTATATGCATATTCTAGTTTCTGGGCAGGAGTAGTAACCAGATTAAATCGGGTACGTTTTTTATCCGGCCGTGAAAATACTGCCCCCTATCCCAAACAGGTTAGCAAGGACATTATACTGTATAATGTGGCTCAGTTGGTAGAGCATGGTGTTTGCAACGCCAGGGTTGTGGGTTTGATTCCCATGGGGGACCAGTATGGGAAGAAAAAAAAAATGTATGAAATGTATGCATTCACTACTGTAAGTCGCTCTGGATAAGAGTGTCTACTAAAATGTAATGTAAATGTAATAATGTGTATGTACAGTCAAGTGTGTTCTGAGTGAATGGAATATATATCATATTTTATGATGGGCTACCATCTAAACAAAGACTGATGCAAGTACTGTAATTATACCTTGATGATGTCACTGAATTGATCAGCCATCAAAAGGAGTGTTTGTATATATCTTAGCCACTGAAAGGACATCTCAGGCACTAATTTGCTTGAGAGAAAACAATATAATGACTGTCATATTTTGAGCAGCTCAATGCGACGCAGCAGAGATGAACGGGTGTGTGCCGTGCCACACTCGCCTTCTGAGCAATGATTGATCCGTGACATTTAACAGATTGAGTTTTATGGCAGATAAGGACAATCCACTCGGGTGGAACCTGTGTGTGATTGATGAGCGAGACGGAAGGGAGTGTGTGGGCTGCTGCAGCACAGCTGTTGGGTTGGGGGGAGTATCTGACGACCGTTCTTCTTTCCATCCCTCCCTCTATCTATCCCTCCCTCCTGCTCTCTCTCCCTCATTTCCCTCTCCCTGCAGAAGGGGAAGATGAAAGAGGCAGCCCAGAGGTACCAGTATGCTCTGAGGAAGTTCCCCAGGGAAGGGTTTGGCGATGACCTGAAGGCCTTCAAAGAGCTGAGGGTGTCTCTGTACCTCAACCTCTCCCGCTGTCGCAGGAAAACCAACGTAAGATTCCCCACAATCCTCCTCTCCTTTTCTCCTCTAGTGCTATATTTACTGGCTCATTGGTTCCCAAATGTCTCTGTTAAAAAGACAATATGCGATCAGGCCATGTATGACACTAGAAGTAGATGTTGGAAGATCTTTAAGTCTAAGAAACTGTTGTTGTACTGTGTGTTTATGAACATATTTGAAAGATACACATACCAGAAGTATGGCTGCACTTAGGGAGTAGTAGACAGCACTTTAAAAGCCCCATGATACAATTTCGAGCCAATTCGTGTTCCAGGCCTATGATCGATGAAACGTGACAAAAACTAACACAATGTTCTTAGGAACAGATTGAATTCAATAAATAATACTATCTACTACCCGTCCAAAATTATAGCTATTAAGCTGTCCAGTTGAGTGAGTTTGATTGAGCCGACTAAATTATAATCTGTGCAGAAGTCCACAAGCGATAGCATGCTTGTAGTCATTATGTCAGCTTGCTCCCATAAACAATCAGGGAGATAGATGCAGAGAGAGAGCTGGCCCCCTGGACAATGTGCATTTCTATTTCCTTGCATTGGTTAATCATATTGATCCTCCCCTACCCCTCGCAACAGGACTTTGGCTTGGCAGAGGAGTTTGCGACAAAGGCCCTGGAGCTGAAACCCAAATCGTACGAGGCCTATTACGCCCGCGCCCGAGCCAAGAGGAGCAGCAGGTAAAGCTATTCGTCAGAAACTCATAAGGATAAATACCCCCCCCCAGCTTTTTTTTTACCTCGCTTCTCAAATATCCCCCTAACTTGCTCTATCTCCATCCCACCACAGGCAGTTCACGGCAGCCATGGCTGACCTGCACGAAGCAGCCAGGCTGTGTCCCAACAACCGGGAAATCCGGCGGCTGCTTGCCCGTGTAGAGGAGGAGTGTAAGCAGATGCAGCGCAGCACCACCCAGGGCAAACCGCAGGGGGCCACGTCCTCGTCAAACCAGGGCCCGGCCAACCACGACTCTGAACACAAACACGAGGAAGGGGAGGAGGAGGAGGTGTCGGGGCATAGCATGACCGTCAGAGGTCTGGTTGGACAGAACACTCTGGGGATGAATGACATGGAAGGGGAGGGAACTTTTCAGTCTCAGCACTCAGACAGGAGAGGAGAGAGAGGTGAGCCCTTGCCACAGAACATCTACTCCATCAATAGAACTCTGCCTGACACCCTCAGCCTCACCACCCAGCAGCAGAGTACCAGGCCTGGCTCTCCCCCCTCCTGCCCCTCAGGCCCTGGCAGGCTGAGTCACCACCACTACCCTCCCCGGGAGCCCAGAGAGGCCACCAAGCAGGCCCAGATAGTCAAAACCAACCAGCACATGAGCTCCCTGCAGGCAGGAGGCCGCTCCTCGGGGGCCAAGTCCCAGTACGCCCCCTCCAGCCCCCTGCCCAGCCGACACATGTCCAGCATGCTGAAGCCAGGGGGTCTGGGCATAGACATCAGCCCTCTACCGCCCCCTCCTGATGAGCCCGTCTACGGGGAGCAACGCCTGTCCATGGCTGCTGCCTCCCAGAACATGGCTATGGGCCACCACTGCGAAAGGGACAGCGAATCCCTGCACTCTGCCCAGGCCTCCTACTCCTCCCAGGACCGTCTGTCTACCCACTCGGTGTCCTCCCTGGACGCTCTGACCTCAGGGTCTCCCCAGGACCCCCTCAATGCTGCAGGGCCAGGCCAGGAGCGGAGGAAGGAGTCTGGGGGTAACGGGGTCTCCCAGGCACTCTCCCAGGGGGGAGACGGCAACATCAGGGTGTCCAGCTCCACCAGCTCCCTGGCCTCCAGCAGTAGTCTGTCGGAGAGCAGCAAGCTGCAGGGCCCTGACGTACGCACCAAGACCACCACAGACAAGGCCAAGCAGGGCCAGAACCAGGGAGGCACAAGCGAGTGGAAACCCAGGCCCTTCATGGGCATCATGGACAAGAAGGCACGCTTTCTTCAGCAGCAGCAGCAAATGCAGCGGGAACTACTGCAGCAGGAACAACTGCAGCGAGAACAACTTCAGCGAGAACAACTTCAGCGACAACAACTGCAGCGGCAACAGCTGCAGCGGCAACAACTGCAGCGGCAACAACTGCAGCAGCAACAACTGCAGCAGCAACAACTGCAGCAGCAACAACTGCAGCAGCAACAACACCAAGGGCTCCAGAACCACCCAGGCCTACAGCCCGTCACCGGAGCCCTCCGCAGCTGGCAGAGTCACTTGTCTGATGGATTAGTGTCCCACACCATGTCTGCCATGGGCCTCCAGGCAGCAGGGGTGAACTGTGAGCTACCTTATGCCAAAATAGGGAGCACTCACCACGAGCAGCTCAAAGCTCCATCTCAGGGTGCTATGGGGAGCCTGCAGAATGGAATGCACTCAAATGAATTTGCAGAGAAGTTGTGCCAAGCATCCACCTGTTACAAGGAATCCAAGCCAGCTCTGGCCATGCCGTCGCACACTTTTGTGGACAGTAAGCCCAAGCAGCCAAGCTTAGTCCGAGAAAATCCCGCCATTCACGTAGCTTCAATGAAACCAAAGCGATCGTTCATAGAGTCAAATGTGTAGGGATATTTATCTCCCCTCTCTCAACACACAGACACATGTGCGTGCATACACAAACAACGAGATACACATGCAGGCACGCACATACAGACAACATGCGCATTGCACACACTCAACACACCCACAAACACTTTACACACACACCTTTGCAAAAATTCTAAGTGGAGAGATTGCTTAAGTTTTTACCAGCCCATAAAAAACAATGTAAGTCTAAACTTTGAAAGAAGTACGCAAACTATGTTTGTTCCCCCTGTGAATATCTGCCACATGGAGCGTTTTGATTGAAGCAGTAACAGAACAGATGTATTTCTTTCCTACTGTTGCGTACAGCTGTTTGCTTCTGTTACAGGACGACATGTTCCCTCTCATTCAGCAAAGCTGGAGACATTGCAGTGACAGCACTTTACGCATTTACATAGGCCTTTAAGTAAAGTGCTTATACAACATATTATATTACAGTATAATGGTTTTACTGAATTGTTCAGTGTTAAGTATAAGACAATATTTGCATCCAAAATGGCACCCTATTCGCTATATACTGTAGTGCACTACTTTTGGTTGACCCCGGTCAGAAGTAGTGCACTATATAGGGAATAGGGTGCCATTCTGGATGCATCCAATGGGATTTGAACTGTGTTCATTATGTCAGTGGTGCTGATGGCAAAATTACGGAGCTATTTACAAGAGCTGTAAGGATATGTTTGAGATGGGTATTCCTGTGTTCAAAGAAGGATGTTGTAGATCCTCACATTGTGTAAATATAAATATGTATTTTTCCTTCTTTTGAGTGAAGATCAATGTCAGTGTATTGACTTGTTCAAATTATCTGTATTTTGAGGTTTATTTTATGCACAATTTGGTTCCAGCTGTGTTCAAGGTTCTGAAAAATGTTTTGTTTATATGTTTGTACATTCTATAAATTGCCCGATAACGTTAACTAAATCCTCTCTGTATCTGCTTGTCGTTGCTGTCACGTTAATTTATTTACAGCGTCTATGGCTTGATTCACTGTAAAAAAATATATTTTATATAGTTATTTTTGCACAGCTACTAAGACATTTTACGATTTCAATAATAAGCTCTGTCAAAGTAATATTGGTTTAAGTGCATGCCACAATTTCAATTTATAATAAAGAGTTCAAAAAATATATAAACAACAGGTTTGGGGGAGCGTGGTGCCATCGATAATATTTTAATATGTATGTATGTATGTATGTTGAAATGGTTGCCATGTTTCCAGTATTGTGAGCTGTGTTACCCATAATCACATACTTTAATAGAACATTACTGCCATTCCCAAGATATGGAAATAAAATTCCACTGAGAAAACACTCAGGCCTGCTGGCTGTCATTGTAGCAGGGAACAGAAGAGGAACAGTTCGACATAGCCCTGGTCCAGGACGGTAGTGCCCGTTTGAATGCAAAGTAAACGTCCCGGACCAGAGCAAAGTTACACAATACATTTTTAGAACCACATGTTTATACTGGATATACGTGGACTCCAGTTTAGTTTATTCCAACAAAATCTTATTGCACAAATGATGTAAAGATCTAGTAATTTACAAGGCACACACAGGCAAACGACATATCATTCATTCATGAATAATCACCCTTGTTTAATCAAAAGTATGTAATAGAACTGTGCAGTGAACTGACTGTCAGTAATCACATTGTACAAATTTGTCTTGATTCTGAAATGCCCCCTTCGCATTGAGGATTTCAAGTTGAAGGCCGACCACAGTACTGCAGGCATTGTTTCCAGAAAACAGCATCCCCCAATTATTGTGAAATGGCAAATTCTGTGGTCAATATTCGTGGATATAAAAACCTTTTCCGAACACAATCATGGTACATGATTTCTATTTCACTGGATGTATGTCTTTGAAGCAATTCCTTTAAAATCACACACAGACAAAGTTCTAAGGATCATTTAGTTGCTAAATGGTAGCCTGTAGTACCTGGTCGGCCTTCAACTTGAGGTTCTCCGTGAGAGGTGGCAGCACTGAGCTAGCCTGCACCGTCACTTCCTAGAGTAGCTCAAACTGTGCATGCAATGTTACCAAAAACTCCATGTAGCAAGATGGTGACATGCTGAAATGACACTTCCTGATCATCAAATGCGCCACTGAGCATTCTCATAGGAAACAATTGGGTGACGTCATTTTACAGTCTGTGCTTCAGAGTAAGGCATTACTGATTACTCGTACACCAATCCATCACTGAGTGGCAGTCCAACGGCCAATAGCGGTCTTCAGGCTTCTGTTGGGCATGATCAGAGTGGTTGGTAAAGGTAGGTTGGTCATGGGACTGGAGCGGTTCTTAGCGCTGATCCAACTCTCAATGGCCTCTCTCTCATAGGAATATCCATCTGTTGATTTCAGACACATTTTATACATCAGACATTGACATAATTACTTTTATAGGCTAAGTACAGTTTAACATGAGTTGGGGCAGGAAACAGTGCCAATTTCTATTTTAAAAAACAATAACAAATGGGCTACGTTAGCATTGACGAACAAGGACATGTATACCGTGCAGTTGGAAAGTATTCAGACCCCCTGACCTTTTCCACATTTTGTTACGTTACAGCCTTATTCTAAAATGGATTCAATATTTTTTTCTTAGTCTACACACAATACCTCATAATGACAAAACGAAATCAGGTTTTTAACAATGTTTACAAATGTATTAACAATAAAAAACAAATACCTTATTTACATAAGTATTCAGACCCTTTGCTATGAGACTCGATATTGAGCTCAGGTGCATACTGTTTCCATTGATCATCCTTGATGTTTCTACAACTTGATTGGAGTCCATCTGTGGTAAATTCACTTGATTGGACATGATTTGGAAAGGCTCACACACCTGTCTTGATAAAGGTTCCACAGATGACAGTGCATGTCAGAGCAAAAACCAAGCCATGAGGTCAAAGAAATTGTCCGTAGAGCTCAGAAACAGGATTGTGTCGAGGCACAGATCTGGGGAAGGGTACCAAAATATTTCTGCAGCATTGAAGGTCCCCAATAACACAGTGGCCTCCATCATTCTTAAAAGTTTGGAACCACCAAGACTCTTCCTAGAGCAGGCTGTCCGGCCAAACTGAGCAATCGGGGGAGACGGGCCATGGTCAGGGAGGTGACCAAGAACCCGATGGTCACTGACCGAGCTCCAGAGTTCCTCTGTGGCAATGGAAGAAACTTCCAGAAGGACAACCATCTCTGCAACACTCGACCAATCAGGCCTTTATGGTAGAGGGGCCAGATGGAAGCCACTCCTCAGTAAAAGGCACATGACAGCCTGCTTGGAGTTTACCAAAAGGCACATAAAGTACTCTCAGACCATGAGAAACAAGATTCCCTGGTCTGATGAAACCAAGATTGAACTCTTGGGCCTGAATGCCAAGCATCGCGTCTGGAGGAAACCTGGCACGATCCCTACCATGAAGTATGGTGGTGGCAGCATCATACTGGGAATGTTCTTCAGCGGCGGGGACTGGGAGACTAGTCAGGATCGAGGCAAAGATGAACGGAGCAAAGTAGAGAGAGATCCTTGATGAAACCTGCTCCAGAGCACTCAGGACCTCAGACTGGGGCAAAGGTTCACCTTCCAACAGGACAATGACCCTAAGCACACAGCCAAGACAACACAGGAGTGGCTTCGGGACAAGTCTCTGAATGTCTTTGAGTGGCCCAGCCAGAGCCCGGACTTGAACCCAATCGAACATCTCTGGAGAGACCTGAAAATAGCTGTGCAGCGACGAGCCCCATCCAACCTGACAGAACTTGAGAGGATCTGCAGAGAAGAATGCGAGAAACTCCCCAAATACAGGTGTGCCAAAGTTTGTAGCGTCATACCCAAGAAGACTCGAGGCTGTAATCGCTGCCAAAGGTGCTTCAACAAAGTACAAGGTCTGAATACTTATGTAAATCTGATATTTAATTTTTCTTTTTAAATACATTTGCAAAAATTTCTAAAAACCTGGTTTTGCTTTGTCATTATGGGGCATTGTGTGTAGATGGAGGAGGGCCATTTTTTAGAATAAGGCTGTAATGTAATAAAATGTGGAAAAAGTGAATACTTTCTGAATGCACTGTATGGTTGCGTTTAGACCGGCAACCCAATTTGGATCTTTTTTACACTAATTAGTCTTGACAAATCTCAGATCTTTTCAAGTCAGATTTTTCAGAGCTGATCGGATTGGTCAAAAGACCAATTAATGAAAAAATACGCAGCCTATGTGAGACAGATGTTTTTATGCCCTCTCCCTCACCTGCAGCAATGACAGGGTCCTTCATCACCTCTCTGGTGATTGGACAGAGGAACTCATCTGGGGCGTCTAGTCCCGTCAACTCTGCCTTCAGAGCTTCCACCTTCCTCAGGACTTTACCACGGAGACCCACCGACTCTAGCAAAACAATGACAACATACAAAACTATACTGGACAAACATATAAAACGCAACACGTAAAGTGTTGGTCCCATGTTTCAAGAGCTGAAATCAAAGAACCCAGAAATGTTCCATAATGCACAAAAAAAGCTTAAATGTTGTGGACATATTTGTTTGCATCGCTGTTAGTGAGCATTTCTCTTTTGCCAAGATATTCCATCCACCTGACAGGTGTGGCATATCAACAAGCAGATTAAACAGCATGATCATTACACAGGTGCACCTTGTGCTGGGAGCGTGCAATTTTTAAATAAAGGTTAAATAAAAAATGTAAATACACAGGTGCAGCTTGTGCTGGGGACAAAAGGCCACTCTAAAATGTGCAGTTTTGTCCCACAACACAATGCCACAGATGTGTCAAGTTGAGGGAGCGTGCAATTGGTATGCTGACTGCAGGAATGTCCACCACAGCTGTTGCCAGAGAATTGAATGTTCATTTCTCTACCATAAGTGTAACCACGCCAGCCCAGGACCTCCACATCCGGCTTCTTCACCTGCAGGATCGTTTGAGACCAGCCACCCAGACAGCTGATGAAACTGAAGAAGAGTATTTCTGTCTATAATAAAGCCCTTTTGTGAGGGAAAACTCATTCTGATTGTCTGGGCCTGTATAGATAAGTCATATTTATGGTTATGTGTGGTAGTAGTACATTTCCCTAGAAATTAACACAGCATGTGTGTGGACATTGGTGAAGGGTAAAGCCAAGCTGAGGAACTGCCAGTGTCAGTGCTTCCATAAACAAGCCCTCATTATCGGTGCTAGGAAACCCAATTTCACGGGAATGACAGCATCTACTGTTCAATAAAATGTGCAATCCTTTCTTCTGGCTTACCCCGATAAGAGGCAGATGCATAAATCTGACTGGGATTCTCCTTCACCCATCTTCACAGAAACAAAGGGTAATACTGATGATTCAAAGCCTGTAGACGGTTTTAAAGCTCTGCTTTTCAAAAGCAGCAGGCAACTGAACGTCATCCCTGAGGATCACTTGAATCTGTCATTGGTGTTGGAACTTGGAATGTTCCACAGGAAGAGAGATGGTTGCCAAGAAGATGTCCGCTATCACTTGGGGCACAGCAAAGCAACCGCTGCTCAATAGAATTGTAACTCCTAAAGCCTACAGTTACCCAACGGAATAGGTTTGAATAGTGCATCTCCAGGGCCAGAGAATTGTGGTTCTCCAGTGGGTGCCAGTATGTCGACAGCAGGTACCAGTAGGCCACCTTTATTAGAGCAGCACGTCACCTTTCTGGCATGGTGAAACAGAGTCCCAGACACAATGACGTCTGCCTCCTGCCCTTGGCTGCATTGTAGATGATTCAGTTAGGGCCTCTGTGGAGCAGAACTGAGCTGCAGTCTGAAAACGGCCTCATTGTCAGGCAGTTCGACAGGGTCCGGGATGTATACCAAGGAATGATCATCTCTCCAATCAGACAGTTTTGACTAGATGGTATACAGCTACGGACAGAAGTGACTTTTCGTAGCAGGTTAGGAGAAATAGGTTAAGGTTAGGAAAAGGGTTAGGGTTAGCTAAAATTCTCCCCGATCCGAACATACCACTTTTTTACCGTAGCTTCATACCATCTAGCAGCATCCCAATCAGACCTCTTCCTGTGGAAGACCTTGCTCCTACATATGGAATGCTCTGTTTGTTAATCAGGGTTCTACCATTACCTAGTGACTTGGTGCTCAAGGGAAACAGATCCAAACCCACACACGTGCGCTTAGGCTAGGAACTGACAGAAAACTGTGTTGGTGGCGTGAAAGACAGAAACCCCGCCACCTGCCATAGTCAGTGAGATTATGGCACTAGGTCATGATGACTTTAGTGTCTCGGTAGAGTTAATTAGCCAGGACCTGCAATCAGGGGCCCCATGAGACTGTGGGGAGCAAACTGAACCAATGTGATTGGAGGAAACTCAGTGCAGATGCAGCACTATAGATAGATCGGGCAGTGCAATCACAAAAGGTCAAATCCCAGTGTGGAAAAGTGCTCAATCAAAATGTGTACGTCCAATCAGACTTGCTGAACCCATTAGTCATACAATTAACTAATGTGGATAAGGGAATTTCTCAACTCTGAGCAATATTTACAGTATCTTTGTGACTGCATTGCAGCAAATGAGGTGACATTTATGATTGCTTGCAAAATACACTTTGTAACTTAACCTCACAGTTTGCACATTGACAAACCACCATAAACCTGTAATGCAGCGGACTGATGTTTGCTGTAGATGGGGGTTGTTGTACCAGAAAAGCTAGTCCCTAGAGATAACACATGTCCTACTGTGCTGCACCGAGGTGCTGTTCTCTCTCTGTGGGTGTGATACAGAATTCTCCCTAAGCCCCTACAGCAGGGATCATCAACTAGGTTGTAGCCGCGGCACAATTTCTTTCTTCAGCGTATGGTCAGGTACATAATTACAAATCATTTGTAGACTACATATTGACCACAAGAAGCCAAAACAGATATATTTTACAAAAAAAGAAGTATAATTTCAAACCTTGCTTATATTTCTATACAATCACTTATACAGTATCTTTCTATTATGCGTGGGAATACTTTGGAACAGATTTCCAAAATTAAAATCACTTGGTGTTTTTACAGTCTTTTATGTCCAACAATAAAAAAGAAACTTTTTGGGAAGCGTTCTGCCAGTTTGGGAACCCTCCTCTACAGAGATGTGGTGAAGAATCTCATTTATTTCACTGTATCCACAAACAGCATCTTCAGGAAATCCTAAAGTAGGTTAGTGTGGACAGTGGAAAGGGGATTCATAGCAATGTAATGATTCCTCAGTAATGATTCATTGGTAATGATTCAGAAAACGATAGTCTTTGTGGCACTATCTATTTCAATCATATCACAGTGAAGACACAGAGTAAACATATCATTTTCTCTCTAACATTGATGGTTGAGGTAATAGCATGCCATCGAAAATGTAAGACACTAGGTCCTGTCCAAACAATTTTAACATCTATGGTCATCTGATGGCTGATGGGAAATTGTCTGAAGCAAATTATATAAGCAAGTAATATCCAATGGGACATTTTGGAAGTAGTAATGTCACAGCTTGGCTGCCCCAAAGCAGATTACAATGTAATTTTGGGAGCATTGTGGGAATATTAGAAGATAAAAGCCTCTGTGGCATGTATTCCATTCCAACAGAACTGCACAATCCAGAATAATCCTATGTATCTAATCCAGAATAATCCTATGTATCTACTCCTGGGTCCCTTTATTACTAATGAGAAATGGAGATGTCAGGTCACAGGTCAGACACAGGGGCGCCGTATGGGGGGGGGGGGGGGGGGGGGCATTTGGTAAAAAATAAAAAAATGTATTAACCTTTCATCATTAATATGTTATTTACAATGTACTAATAAAACTAAACGGTTTATTTTTCACACCCTCTATTTACATGGTCCTGCCCCCAAACCAGGTGTGAACAGTATTTGCATCATGTCTCAACTTTCTAAAGAAAAATCTGGTTTACAAAAACGAAAAGAAAGAAAAGACAGGAGAGAGAAAAGAAAGGACGACACTGTCACCCAATTTTTCACAAAGGAAGGTGGGTGTAGTCTGTGATTGGTGAAAATGAACCTGTTAGCTTAGTACATAGTGAAATAGGCTACTTTTGCTCCCCTAACATTAGTCACATAATATCTTCACAGTGTTTACATTTCACTACTCTTTTAGCCGACATTTAATCAATGCAGGCAAACTTTCAGCAAGATATTCATACTAAATCAGTTGTCCCTGCCCCTGCCTGGTGCAGCTTCAGGCTCAGCAGCCGTCTCCCCATCCCCCTGAACCAGCCCTACTCCCAACTGAAGAAGGAGGTGAGCAGCATTGTGTTGAATGACATGTCAGCTGGCATAATTGCAGGGGGTCCGTGGGAATTTCTTTTTTTATTATTATGAAAAGAAATTAAACTGATTCCATCCTTTTCAATGATAAGAATTCAAACACAAATTATTTTTCCACATAATGATCATTATATGAAACAAAAACAGCCTATAGTCTGTATTGGATGCTGGACAGTTTGAAGCATTGAGTGACTCAGTCTGTATAAGTGACAGCCAATGTTAAAATAATACCTTCAAATCATAAGGCCAAGGTATTTCTCCATGGCTTTGATGCAGACTGAAATATGGTAGTTTACTGACATCTAGTGGTGGTGATATGCAACAGCAAGTCATTTGGGTCAATATTCTTCAGTTTTCACTGCCGTTTAATTTTTTTACGTGGTGCATGCAGTTAATTTAAGTCAACAAAGTAACTGTAATAGCATCTGAAAATTTGGTTATGATGTTATTACAAATGGTATTATATTATAGGATATATTATCATATGCGTCAAGCACACTCTATAGAGCCAGGACCCTCTTCAAGTGATACAGTTTTGTCAGGGAGGAGTGTGGAAGTGGAGGAAGACAGTGCCGGCAGTACCAATGACCCATCTGCTAGCCGCAGCCCGCTAACTTTCTGAACACCGTGCCTCCCGCTCACCTAGCATAGTAGCGACTACCAAACGGCTCCCTGACTCACCTATAGCTAGCTGCTCATTGGACCCTATGATCACTCGGCTACACATGCCTCTCTCTAATGTCAATATGCCTTGTCTTCTGCTGTTCCGGTTAGTTATTATTGTTGTATTTCACTGTAGAGCCCCTAGTCCAGCTCAACATGCCTTAGATAGCTCTATTGTCACACATCCCACACATGGGGAGACATTTACATTTAAGTCATTTAGCAGACGCTCTTATCCAGAGCGACCTGGCTTAACTGGTGTCTCCAGAGATGCAAGCTCTATCATCGTCGATCAATGCCTAGGTTTACCCCCACTGTACTCACATCCTACCATACCCTTGTCTGTACATTATACCCTGAATCTATTCTACCACGCCCAGAAGTCTGCTCCTTTTATTCTCTGTTCCCAACGCACTAGACGACCAGTTCTTATAGCCTTCAGCCGTACCCTTATCCTACTCCTCCTCTGTTCCTCTGGTGATGTAGAGGTTAATCCAGGCCCTGTAGCCCCCAGCACCACTCCCATTCCCCAGGCGCTCTCATTTGTTAACTTCTGTAACCGTAAAAGCCTTGGTTTCATGCATGTCAACATTAGAAGCCTCCTCCCTAAATTAGTTTTATTTACTGCTTTAGCACACTCCGCCAACCCTGATGTCCTAGCCGTGTCTGAATCCTGGCTTAGGAAGGCCACCAAAAATGTAGAAATTTCCATCCCAAACTACAACATTTTCCGTCAAGATAGAACTGCCAAAGGGGGCGGAATTGCAATCTACTGCAGAGATAGCATGCAGAGTTCTGTCATATCCAGGTCTGTGCCCAAACAGTTCGAGCTTCTACTTTTAAAAATACACCTTTCCATAAATAAGTCTCTCACTGTTGCCGCTTTTATAGAACCCCCTCAGCCCCCAGCTGTGCCCTGGACACCATATGTGAATTGATTGCCCCCTATCTATCTTCCGAGTTCATACTGTTAGGTGACCTAAACTGGGATATGCTTATCACGCCGGCCATCCTACAATCTAAGCTAGATGCCCTCAATCTCATACAAATTATCAAGGAACCTACCAGGTACAACCCTAAATCTGTAAACATGGGCACCCTCATAGATATCATCCTGACCAACCTGCCATCTAAATACACCTCTGCTGTTTTCAACCAGGATCTCAGCGATCACTGCCTCATTGCCTGCATCCGTAATGGGTCTGCGGTCAAACGACCACACCTCATCACTGTCAAATGCTCCCTAAAACACTTCAGCAAGCAGGCCTTTCTAATCGACCTGGCCCGGGTATCCTGGAAGGATATTGACCTCATCCCGTCAGTAGAGGATACCTGGTTGTTCTTTAAAAGTGCTTTCCTCACCATCTTAAATAAGCATGCCCCATTTAAAACATGTAGAACTAAGAACAGATATAGCCCTTGGTTCACTCCAGACTTGACTGCCCTTGACCAGCACAAAAACCTCCTGTGGCGTTCTGCATTAGCATCGAATAGCCCCCGCGATATGCAACTTTTCAGGGAAGTCGGGAACCAATATACACAGTCAGTTAGGAAAGCTAAGGCTAGCTTTTTCAAACATAAATTTGCATCCTGTAGCACTAATTCCTAAAAGTTTCTGGACATAGACAATCTGGACCCTCTCTTTCTAAAATGATCTGCCGAAAGTGTTGCAACCCCTATTACTAGCCTGTTCAACCTCTCTTTCGTATCGTCTGAGATCCCTAAAGATTGGAAAGCTGCCGCGGTCATCGACCTCTTCAAAGGGGGAGACACTCCTGACCCAAACTGTTATAGACCTATATCCATCCTGCCCTGCCTTTCTAAAGTCTTCGAAAGCCAAGTTAACAAACAGATCACCGACCATTTCGAATCCCACTATACCTTCTCCACTATGCAATCTGGTTTCCGAGCTGGTCATGGGTGCATCTCAGCCACGCTCAAGGTCCTAAATTATATCATAACCGCTATAGATAAAAGACAGTACTGTGCAGCCGTTTTCATCGACCTGGCCAAGGCTTTCGACTCTGTCAATCACCGCATTCTTATCGGCAGACTCCATAGCCTTGGTTTCTCAAATGACTGCCTCACCTGGTTCACCAACTACTTCTCAGAATTCAGCATGTCAAATCGGAGGGCCTGTTGTCTGGACCTCTGGCAGTCTCTATGGGGGTGCCACAGGGTTCAATTCCTGCCTTCCCTGTGGCTCAGTTTGTAGAGCATGGTGTTTGAAACGCCAGCATGGTGTGTGCAACGCCAGGGTTGTGGGTTCGATTCCCAAAGGGGGCCAGTACAAAAAAAATGCATGAAATTAAATGAAATGTATGCATTCACTACTGTAAGTCGCTCTGGATAAGAGCGTCTGCTGAATGACTAAAATGTCAAATGTAAATTCTCGGGCCGACTTCTTTGTATATATCAATGATGTTGCTCTTGCTGCTGGTGATTCTCTGATCCACCTCTACGCAGACAACACCATTCTGTATACATCTGGCCCTTCCTTGGACACTGTGTTAACAAACCTCCAAACGAGCTTCAATGCCATACAACACTCCTTCCGTGGCCTCCAACTGCTCTTAAATGCCAGCAAAACTAAATGCATGCTCTTCAACCGATTACTGCCCGCACCCGCCCAGCATCACTACTCTGGACCAGAGGTCGACCGATTAATCGGAATGGCCGATTAATTAGGGCCGATTTCAAGTTTTTACAACAATCGGTAATCGGTATTTTTGGACACCGATTTTTTTATTTTTTTACACCTTTATTTAACTAGGCAAGTCAGATTAAAAACACATTCATATTTTCAATGACGGCCTAGGAACGGGGGTTAACTGCCTTGTTCAGGGGCAGAACAACAGATTTTTACCTTGTCACCTCGGGGATTCGTTTTTGCAACCTTCCGGTTACTAGTCCAACGCTCTAACCACCTGCCTTACATTGCACTCTACGAGGAGCCTGCGTGGCAGGCTGACTACCTGTTACGCAAGGGCAGCAAGAAGCCAAGGTAAGTTGCTAGCTAGCATTAAACTTATCTTATAAAAAACTATCAAACATAATCACTAGTTAAACTAGTAATATCATCAACCGTGTGTAGTTATCTAACATGTCCTGCGTTGCATATAATTGATGCGGTGCCTGTTGATTTCTCATCGAATCACAGCCTACTTCGACAAACGGGTGATGATTTAACAAGCACATTTGCGAAAAAAGTACTGTCGTTGCACCAATGTACCTAACCATAAACATCAATGCCTTTCTTTAAAATCAATACACAAGTATATATTTTTAAACCTGCATATTTAGTTAATATTGCCTGCTAACATGAATTTCTGTCACTTCTCTTGCGTTCCGTGCAAGCAGTCAGGGTATATACAGCAGTTTGGGCCGCCTGGCTCATTGCGAACTGTGTGAAGTCCATTTATTCCTAACAAAGGCCGTAATTAATTTGCCAGAATTGTACATAATTATGACATAACATTGAAGGTTGTGCAATGTAACAGGAATATTTAGACTTAGGGATGCCACCCGTTAGATAAAATACGGAACGGTTCCGTATTTCACTGAAATAATAAACATTTAGTTTTCGAAATGATCGTTTCCGGATTCGACCATATTAATGACCAAAAGGCTCGTACTTCTGTGTTTTATGTTATAATTAAGTCTATGATTTGATATTTGATAGAGCAGTCTGACTGAGTGATGGTAGGTAGCAGCAGGCTCATAAGCATTCATTCAAACAGCACCTTCGTGCGTTTGCCAGCAGCTCTTCGCAATTTTTCAAGCATTGCGCTGTTTATGACTTCAACCCCCGAGATTAGGCTGGTGTAACCGATGTGAAATGGCTAGCTAGTTAGCGGGGTGCACGCTAATAGCGTTTCAAATGTCACTCGCTCTGAGACTTGGGAGTGGTTGTTCCCCTTGCTCTACATGGGTAACGCTGCTTCGAGGGTGGCTGTTGTCGATGTGTTCCTGGTTCGAGCCCAGGTAGGAGTGAGTTATTTAAACCAAATTGAACATGTTTCATTATTTATTTGAGGCTAAATTGATAGTATTTATGTATTATATTATTATATTAAGTTAAAATAAGTGTTCATTGAGTATTGTTGTAATTGTCATTATTACAAATGTAAAAAAATATATATACTGCTCAAAAAAATAAAGGGAACACTTAAACAACACATCCTAGATCTGAATGAAAGAAATAATCTTATTAAATACTTTTTTCTTTACATAGTTGAATGTGCTGACAACAAAAATCACACAAAAATAATCTATGGAAATCCAATTTATCAACCCATGGAGGTCTGGATTTGGAGTCACACTCAAAATTAAAGTGGAAAACCACACTACAGGCTGATCCAACTTTGATGTAATGTCCTTAAAACAAGTCAAAATGAGGCTCAGTAGTGTGTGTGGCCTCCACGTGCCTATATGACCTCCCTACAATGCCTGGGCATGCTCCTGATGAGGTGGCGGATGGTCTCCTGAGGGATCTCCTCCCAGACCTGGACTAAAGCATCTGCCAACTCCTGGACAGTCTGTGGTGCAACGTGGCGTTGGTGGATGGAGCGAGACATGATGTCCCAGATGTGCTCAATTGGATTCAGGTCTGGGGAATGGGCGGGCCAGTCCATAGCATCAATGCCTTCCTCTTGCAGGAACTGCTGACACACTCCAGCCACATGAGGTCTAGTATTGTCTTGCATTAGGAGGAACCCAGGGCCAACCGCACCAGCATATGGTCTCACAAGGGGTCTGAGGATCTCATCTCGGTACCTAATGGCAGTCAGGCTACCTCTGGCGAGCACATGGAGGGCTGTGCGGCCCCCCAAAGAAATGCCACCCCACACCATGACTGACCCACCGCCAAACCGGTCATGCTGGAGGATGTTGCAGGCAGCAGAACGTTCTCCACGGCGTCTCCAGACTCTGTCACGTCTGTCACGTGCTCAGTGTGAACCTGCTTTCATCTGTGAAGAGCACAGGGCGCCAGTGGCAAATTTGCCAATCTTGGTGTTCTCTGGCAAATGCCAAACGTCCTGCACGGTGTTGGACTGTAAGCACAACCCCCACCTGTGGACGCCGGGCCCTCATACCACCCTCATGGAGTCTGTTTCTGACCGTTTGAGCAGACACATGCACATTTGTGGCCTACTGGAGGTCATTTTGCAGGGCTCTGGCAGTGCTTCTGCTGCTCCTCCTTGCACAAAGGCGGAGGTAGCGGTCCTGCTGCTGGGTTGTTGCCCTCCTACGGCCTCCTCCACGTCTCCTGATGTACTGGCCTGTCTCCTGGTAGCGCCTCCATGCTCTGGACACTACGCTGACAGACACAGCAAACCTTCTTGCCACAGCTCGCATTGATGTGCCATCCTGGATGAGCTGCACTACCTGAGCCACTTGTGTGGGTTGTAGACTCCGTCTTATGCTACCGCTAGAGTGAAAGCACCGCCAGCATTCAAAAGTGACCAAAACATTAGCCACTGAGAAGTGGTCTGTGGTCCCCACCTGCAGAACCACTCCTTTATTGGGGGTGTCTTGCTAATTGCCTATAATTTCCACCTGTTGTCTATTCCATTTGCACAACAGCATGTGAAATTTATTGTCAATCAGTGTTGCTTCCTAAGTGGACAGTTTAATTTCACAGAAGTGTGATTGACTTGGAGTTACATTGCGTTGTTTAAGTGTTCCCTTTATTTTTTTGAGCAGTGTATATTCAAAAATCGTCCGATTAATCTGCATCAGCCTTTTTTGTTTCTCCAATAATCGTTATCGGCGTTGAAAAAGCATAATCGGTCGACCTCTACTCTGGACGGTTCTGACTTAGAATATGTGGACAGCTACAAATACCTAGGTGTCTGGTTAGACTGAAAACTCTCCTTCCAGACTCACATTAAGCATCTCCAATCCAAAATTAAATCTAGAATCTGCTTCCTATTTCACAACAAAGCCTCCTTCATTCATGATATCATCTATAAAAGTCTTTGCTTGTTAAAGCCCCGCCTTATCTCAGCTCTCTGGTCACCATAACAACACCCACCCGTAGCACGAGCTCCAGCAGGTATATTTCACTGGTCATCTCCAAAGCCAACTCCTCCTTTGGTCGCCTTTCCTTCCAGTTCTCCACTGCCAATGACTGGAATGAATTGCAAAAATCACTGAAGCTGGAAACATATCTCCCTCTCTAACTTTAAGCATCAGCTGTGAGAGCAGCTTACCGATCACTGTACCTGTACACAGCCCATCTGTAAATAGCACACCCAACTACCTCATCCCCATATTGTTATTTTTTGTTGTTGCTCTTTTGTACCCCAGTATCTCTACTTGCACATCATCATCTGCACATCTATCACGCCAGTATTAATAATGTAGTAAGATACTACTAAATCTTACTACATTTGCACACACTGACATATATTTTTCTATTGTGTCATTGACTGTACGTTTGTTTATCCCATGTGTAACTCTGTGTCGTTGTTTTTGTCACACTGCTTTGCTTTACCTTGGCCAGGTCGCAGTTGTAAATGAGAACTTGTTCTCAACTGGCCTACCTGGTTAAATAAAGGTGAAATAAAAATAAAATACATTTTAAAACTGCAGATGATGAGGATGGAGCAAATGAGAGAAGGTGCACAGAAAGAGACAGACAAAGTGAGGATGTTGAAAAACAAGCTGATCAGTGACTTTGCTAGCAAGAAGGCTCGGCGCTGGGCTCTTGGTGAGTAAGGCTGAGCAAGGGCCAGTGATAACTGTTAAATGGCATGGCTATGGATATTCGATCACTACACACATGATGCCCACAGGCATGATATTGTTAATTTATTTGAATTGAAGAGGTTAATGTATATTTAAGTTATATTTATTTGAAGTTATTCATTCATGTGAAGAGAACTTTCCATTCAATAAATTGTACCATTCAAATTACATTTAGACTGTAAAAGACGGCCTTCGGCACATTTCTTATAGAGGGTATCAGTCTTGCATCAAATAGTGAATTCCACTGTATGCAGAATGTTGCATGCATGTCTGCACAGTGTTATATTTTCACAGCTCACTGTCAGTAAATATCGTACAGTAAATATTGGACTACAAGAGAGTTGCAAGCCTGCAAAGGTAGTTATTTAAAGCTTTGAATGGGTCGATTGGGATCTGGACGTGTGATTACAGCAATTGCGCAGGGTTGGTGTGGCCTGTGGTGGTGGGGCCCAATGTGATATCTTTTCATGGGGCCCAAAACCTCTGGCGGTGCCCCTGGTTAGACATGCCTGAGACCTGTGTGTTGTGTTGTAGGTAGGGTGGCAAAAGGGTTTTACAGAAATCATTGGAGGATTCTGGGTGTCCTGATTCCGGGAATCTTCCAACCCGCAGTGTTTCCCCGCTGCACCGCTGTTAAATTGTTGCCGCCACACCCACATTTTTTACTAAATTAATCTGGATCGAAAAACACCTTCAGTGTAAATTTAAATTACTAAAAGCAGTCAGAAAGTTTGTAGAAAATATCATTTACATATATTTACATTTTATATATCTTTCGAGAACTACAAATCACCAAAATAAAAGCTAAAACGATTAAACCAATAAATAAAATGAATTTACGAGTACTTTTGGCATGGTTGGATTACCGACCGAGCACGCAGAGCACATGCTTAGGGTTCCTGATTAGGGTCCTCATTGATTTGGTTATAATGTTTGAGCATAAAAATACAGAATTAGCCATTGCAAAATGTGTAGAACTGCAGGAAATTAGCTTTCACGCTGCAACATTTCCTGTCAGCTCTTCTCAAACTCCTTCTACAAAAAAAAGTAGCCCCCCCCATACACTACTTTTGCAAAAAAAATAGGAGAAACACTGAACCCGGGTTTCTGGAAAATCTGGGGAACGTTACCAGAATTTTGCAACCCTAGTTGTGAATTCCATGTCCTTACCAATGCTCAGCTCTGAGGCCAGGGTCTCCTTGGTCAGACAGAGCAGCTCAGGGCCATCTATGTTATTGGTTGTGAAGGTGGTGACCAGCTCCTCCAGACCCTCCTCACTCAGCCAGGCCAACACATCCTCCTCGGACCAGTCGCTCACCAGCAGCCTGGAGTGACCTGACAGCTTCCTTCCTGCTCCTGCGGAACACACACAAACACAGGAAGGGAGGAAGGGCCTTCCCACATGCCCCCTCCTCAAGTCCTTCACCCCCGCCCGTCTCCTGCAATACTACTTATCAGATCCCTACAAACACATCCCACACATTCCACACATCCCACACATTCCACACAAAGAAAACACTCCATCGATGCTGATAGCAAATGACCAACCAGTGATTCCTAACCTGTCACCAAACGATACCTCCTCTTTTTATCAACAGTGCTTTAAATCACATTTGCATGCCCTGGGAATATTTATCAGCTTCGGAGCCTCCCTCCCCCGGACAAGGTTGTGTTTTTCTGGCCTTTGCAGGCACACTGTTCGTCAGAGGCAACCTTCACACGACATTGTGCGAGCGGCTATCATTTTTCATGTATCGCCAAGATAAAAGGCACAGCGTCGTGTGCTGCGCTTGCTAAATGGCACCACGTAGGAAATGTAAAGCGTGGGGTATAGCTCATTAAAGCAGCTGAGTGATAACAGTGAGGACTAGTGGAGTTATTTCTCATTAACGTGGCATTGTTTGCTTTTCCTCACCTCTCTTGCTCCCTTCGCGTCACCCTCCATCTCTGGCTACCTGTTATCCCAGTCATTCACAATCGTTTCCTTGCCCCTCCGGCCAAAATAACACCGCCACTGAATTTCCCTCTCAGAAGCATACGCGTGGACGGGGAGCTTAATGATGTTATGTGAAACAGCAGCCACACCATCAACCGAAACGCACCAGGACAGTAAGTGTCCTCTTATCAAATCTGCCTGTACTGTACGCTAACACCTCGCCCTTCACAGTCCCACAGAGATGGGAATCTGAGCCTGCATCCCGAATGGCACCCTACGGACCTCGTCAAAAGTAGTGCACTCGATTTGGGACTCAGGGGAAGGTCATGTCAGTATGCTTGAAGCTTCTGGGAGCCTAGCTGACTGGGAGGGGGTTAGGGAAGCTCTGCCAAGAGAGGGTTCTTTTTTTTATCTGGAAAGGTTCCACTCTTGAACTGGCTCCTCGTCAACATCTGTCACTTTACAAGTCATCATCGTTTATTTTAATGCCTCCTCCAGACATCTCATCCATTTATTGGCCCAGTATCTGGCTCCAGCTCCAGGGTGATGTTTCCCCTAAATGCAGGTCTAGGATCAGCTCCCCTAATCCTAACCCCATTAGTGGGGAAAATGCTAAACTAACCAAAGATCAGCATCTATGGGCAGTATCTGGAGACTTCTGCTCCTGACCGTCCCATCATGCACTGGAATGAATGATATGACATTTCCCTGTGTGTTCTTACCTTGGCATGAGGGGTTCCTGGATTGAGCTAGAAGTCACAAGAAAATGCAAAATGAATCACTTTCAAAGGAGATTGTGTACACAGAGCAAGAGAGAGAGCTTGGAATGTGCTCTGTCAATGTGCCTACTCTCAGAAGGAATACTCTAGTCTAGCTTGGCCCCCTGATGTCTGAAGACACAGCTTCATTTCTTGAGTGTTTACGTGTTTAAGACATTTCATCTGATTTCTCTCTGTCTCGCCATTGGGCCCTCTGCAAGTGTGGCACTGTGGGGCTTAGAGGTTAGACAAGGTCATTATGGATCGTGTCACCTAGGTTCAGAGCCAGCCTGCTGATGACCATTAAAGGGGGAAAATTTCAAAAAAATTCTACTTCCTATTCATCATCATCTCCAGCACCACCCCAACATCAACATATCCCGTTTCTATGTTTTGTAGTAAAAAATATAGAAGATAAGTGTTTCAAATTACATCATGGGTGTGCATTATGTGATTTTAACCAATTGCCTACAAATTGGTTGATGATGTCATTGGAAACACTTATCTTCCTCTATATTTTTTACTTTGCTTAAGTCTGGCCCTGTCAGCACAGCAGGCACAGTACTCCTCCTCCAGCTCTCCCAGAGGAGCCTCTCCCACTGGGGCTACATTCCCACTACACTCCCTATGGAACTGGCTGTCTGGCTCACACAAAATGGCTGCTGGGCTTTGAGTGGTACATTAGAGTACAGCAGGCTACAACCTACCCTGCCCACTCTCTCTATCTGCTATCCTCCACACGTTGACCTTCTTGTCCATGGAGCCAGTAGCCATCCAGGGCAGGGTTGGAGAGAAGGCGCAGGCTGTCACAAAGCTAAGAGAGGGAGGGCACAGGAATTCAGTGTCTTTGACGCATACAAGTCCAGTGAGTTATATAACGTCAGAGAGTAACAGGCAGGTCATGCTGGTACCTCTCATGCCTTTTCAAAGTGTGAAGAAGGACTCCATCGCTCTACAAAGGAAGAAATAAACAAACATTGACAAAGAAGAATGTCTGGCATTCCTCACCGTTTAGAGACCGTGATTTGTAAGAGGGAAACGGTGGTGTTAGTGTGGACGGATATGTCCGTTTTAAAAAGCAAAACAACTTACTAAGACCACACCCAAGATTGTGTTTTACATACCGCATTGTACACGGTCACCGTTTTATCCACTGAGCTGTTGAAGAACAAAAGAGTGATTACATGCATTTCTTTTCTCAACAGCGCATCAGCACAAGATAAACAAACAATCGCACATAAAACAATTGTGTTTTCCCCATTATGTGCAGAAATTAAGCAAAAACTGCTACATCACTAAACAAACACGAGCGTGAATGAGATTGAAGCCTCAACCACAGAGCAGAATGTCGTAACAGAGACCCCTAGTGGTCCAATAGGATAACAGCAGTATTTAAAAGCAGCAATGGATGTTTCTACCTGATTATACCAACAGAGGCTTAATCCTACTGAATAGGGGATGTATAGAATTCTTTGGTCACACCTTACGTTACAGTGATGCTATGACTGTAATTATTCCTCTAACTATCCTAGTGTAGCATTAAGGCTATGCCAAAATGAGTGTTAGGGTAGTCCCCACTGGGTACAGACGTCAACGCATATTCCACGTTGGTTCAACGTAATGTCATTGAAATGATGTGGCAACAACGTTGATTCAACCAGTGTGTGCCAAGCGGGTCTGGTCTAAGGCGTTCGTGCGGCTTGCGTTAGGATAGCTCTGGTCCAGGGTGTTCACGCAGCTCGCAATCCACACAAAAACGCCCTGGACCAGAAGCTATGGTTAGGGTTAAGGGTCATGAGAGGACTAACATCAGAGCATAGATGGAGGACGGACGGTCTTACCCTGAGACAAGCAGCTCTCCATCAGAGGAGAAGGCACAGGAGAGCACAGGGGCTGACTGACCAGTCAGAGTGTGGAGCAGCTTCATCTCACAGGCTGGGAATCAATAACACACAAAGACCTCATGTAGAGAAGACCTCGCCACCCACACCCCACAAGGCTGTGTGTCACACTGACCACCCCTCTGACCATCCCTGGAACCCTTCCCTTGACCACAAACACAGTTGGATCAACAACTGACTGTCCATTTAGGATTTGGCTACACACACGCACTACATTCCAATTCAGTAATACCACATCGTATTTGCAGGTTGACAACTGAGCACTGTGGTAAGGCTGTTGCCCTTTTTCAAATTCATCTTATCTACATTACATTTTTTCCCCTGCTGGCAAGTCATTCAAAATCACTAATTGCTTCTTTTTAATTGAGCCTTTACAGGCTGAGGAAGTAGTGATGGCCATTTGGCTATTAAAATTCACAGTGAATGAAGAGATAAAGATAAAAAAATATATTTCTCTTCTTCTAAAAACACAAAAAAAACAACGCTACGGGACAATTGAGGAGGAAACGCATGAATAATAACACATCGGCTACAGGAAGCAGAAGCAGAATGCCAGTTGAATTGAAAGGTTACTGACACAAAAGAGAACTGGAAAATGATGACTATAAAAATTCCACCCATGCGGCTAAGCCCATCTGCAAAAGACAATTTCCTGTGAATGTGGAACAATAACCAGGCGATGCACAGCACCAGGGCCTGCACTTCGCAGCAGGCGGCCTATTCTGCAACCTGTGAGAGGTACGTGTTCTCTGGTTTCATTCCCTGTGTTTCTGTGTGCTCCCTTCAGTGTCCTGTGTCTGCTGCTCTAAGACAAAGGCACCACAACACATCCATGTGGAACACCACTCTGGACACACAACTCACCCAGGAACAGCTTTTTCCACCGCAACAGAGACCGGTTAGTCACGACCTGTACTGTACTATACAAGTAGGACAGGACAAGACCATCCATCACCACCTTCCAGAGCAGGGTTGGGCAACAACAACAAAAAATAGGACTTATGTTGCCCACCCCTGTTCCAGGCTAATACAAAGCCTGCTATCAGGCCATTCACAACCACTCAACATCAACTGTTCAGAGGAGACTGTGTGAATCAGGCCTTCATGGTCAATTTGCTGCAAAGAAACCACTACTAAAGGACACCAATAAGAAACACGAGCAATGGGCATTAGACTGGTGGAAATCTGTCCTTTGGTCTGATGAGTCCAAATTGGAGATTTTGGGTTCCAACCGCTGTGTCTTTGTTAGACGCAGTGTAGGTGAACGGATGATCTCCTCATGTGTAGTTCCCACCGTGGAGCATGGTGGAGGTGGTGTGGTGGTGTGGGGTGGCGACACTGTCTGTGATTTATTTTGAATTTAAGGCACGCTTAACCAGCATGGCTACCACAGCATTCTGCAGTGATACGCCATCCCATCTGGTTTGGGCTTAGTCGGACTATCATTTGTTTTCAATAGGACAATGACCCAACACACCTCCAGGCTGTGTAAGAGCTATTTGACCAAGAACGAGAGTGATGGAGTGCTGCATCAGATGACCTGGCCTCCACAATCACCCAACCTCAACCCAATTGAGAAGGTTTGGGATGAGTTGGACCGCAGAGTGAAGGAAAAGCAGCCAACAAGTGCTCAGCATGTGTAGGAACTCCTTCAAGACTGTTGGAAAAACATTCCAGGTGAAGCTGGTTGAGAGAATGCCAAGAGTGTGCAAAGCTGTTATTAAATGTTCATATTGAAAGGTATATATTTTTAAGCCCACAGGATAGAGATTTAACACAAGCACACAGGCAAGAGCACACACACAACCTTGCTGGTCTCTTGTCAAATCTGATATGACTGAAAACAATCTATTATTAATGAGGATTATTTTCCACTGATACGGTTTGTTCCAAACACTAATGCAATTATTTTATTCAGTGCAGATAATTCAAGGTTGTTGATGCTGTTCCCTATCTCTCGATCTGTTCCAGAGAGAGAGAGAGAGAGAGAGAGAGAGAGAGAGAGAGAGAGAGAGAGAGAGAGAGAGAGAGAGAGAGAGAGAGAGAGAGAGAGAGAGAGAGAGAGAGAGAGAGAGAGAGAGAGAGAGAGAGAGAGAGAGAGAGAGAGAGAGAGAGAGAGAGAGAGAGAGAGAGAAAGGAAAGAAAATAAAAAAGAGAGAGAAAAGAAAGAAGAGAGAAAAGAAAAAAAGAGAAAAAGGAAAGAAGAGAGACGGCCTGGGGTGAATGGAGGCGAGGCCAGCTTACCTGTTGCACCATGCTGAGATACGATCCATACCTTCAGTTGACTGTCCTGTCCACAGGAGGCCAATCGAAACTCCACCGAACTGAAATCTGTGGAGCAGAGGAACAAACCCGGCACATTGGCCCTCCATCAGAACAATAATGTTAACTTGTTTACAAACCAGGCAATAACCCCCATAATAAAAACCCATCACAATAGGAGGACACAAATGGTTGTTGCCCATCATTTGAAGTGCTGGGAAACATTGATAATACATTTCAGGTAATTTCTAGAATTCAACTCTGACAATCATAAATGGATTGCATTGATAATAGGAACTCATGTTAATGATTGATGAAAGATTAAATAAATGTTTCACCAGTTTAATAAATGATTAGCTGAGAGCGGGTGGAACATCTAATCATCTAATCATAATTTGCCATTGATAAAGATGAGTAAAAAAAGACTGTAGGAAATAAATACAAATACTGATCTACAGTGTCTTCAGAAAGTATTCATACACATTGACTCATTCCACATTTTGTTGTGTTACAGCCCGAATTCAAAATCAATAACAATTGTTTTTCCCCTCACTCATTTCCACACCCCGTAATGACAAAGTGAAAAAAATGTTTTTAGCAATTTTTGGAAATTTACAAAAAATGTCATATAGAAAAATCTCATTTACATAAGTATTCAAACCCCTGAATCAAAACAGTACATGTTAGAATTACATTAGGCAGTGATTACAGCTGTGAGTCTTTCTGGGTAAGTCGAAGAGCTTTGCAAACCGGGAATGTGCAATATTTCACAATATTCTTTAAAAAATGATTCAAGCTCAAGTTGGTTGTTGGTCATTGCTAGATAGCCATTTTCAAGTCTTGCCATAGATTTACAAGCCGTTTTAAGTCAAAACTTTAACTAAGCCACTCAGGAACATTCAATGATGTCTTGGTATGCAACTTGTGTATATTTGGCCTTGTATTTTAGGTTATTGTGCTGCTGCAAAGGTGAATTTGTTCCCAGTGTCTGTTGGAAAGCAGACTGAAACAGGTTTTCTTCTAGGATTTTGCCTGTGCTTAGCCCTATTCCGTTTATTTCTATCCTAAAAAAACTCCCTAGTACTTGCCGATGACAAGCATACCCATAACATGATACAGCCACCACCATGCTTGAAAATATGAGTGGTACTTAGTGATGAGTTGTGTTGATTTGTCCCAAACATGCTTTGAATTCAAGACAAAGTTAATTTCTTTGCCACATTTTTTGAAGTTTTACTTTAGTGCCTTGTTGCAAACACGATGCATGTTTTTGGAATAGTATTGTGGAGTAACTACAATGTTGTTGATCCATCTTCAGTTTTCTCCTATCACAGCCATATACAACTCTATAACTGTTTTAAAGTTAGTTGGAGGTTGGAGACTTATCTCCCTCACTAACTTTAAGCGTCAGCTGTCAGAGCAGCTTACCGATCGCTGCAGCTGTACACAGCCCATCTAACCAACTACCTACCTCATCCCCATATTTGTTTTTGTTTTTCTGCTCTTGCTTACACCAGTATTTCTACTTGCACATCCTCATCTGCACATATATCACTCCAGTGTAAATTGCTAAACTGTAATTACTTTTCCACTATTGGCCTATTTATTGCCTCACCTCCTTACTTCATTTGCACACACTGATTTTTTTTATTGTGTTATTGACTGTATGTTTGTTTATCCCATGTGTAACTCTGTGTTGTTGTTTTTGTCGCACTGCTTTGCTTTATCTTGGCCAGGTCGCAGTTGTAAATGAGAACTTGTTCAACTGGCCTACCTGGTTGGTAAAAGGCCTCCACAATCAACCGATCACAACCCAATTGAGATGGTTTGGGATGAGTTGGACCGCAGAGTGAAGGAAAAGCAGCCAACAAGTGCTCAGCATTTTTTATTTAACCAGGCAAGTCAGTTAAGAACACATTCTTATTTACAATGACTGCCTACCCTGGCCAAACCTGGGCGACACAGGGCCAATTGTGCGCTGCCCTATGGGACTCCCAATCACGGCTGGATGTGATGCAGCCTGGATTCGAACCAGGTACTGCAGTGACGCCTCTTGCACTGAGATGCTGTGTCTTAGACAACTGCGCCACTCAGGAGCCCAGCATATGTGGGAACTCCTGTTGGAAAAGCATTCCAGGTGAAGCTGGTTGAGAAAATGCCAAGAGTGTGCAAAGCTGTCATCGAGGTAAAGGGTGGCTACTTTGAAGAATCTACTGTAATTTCCGGACTATTGAGCGCACCTGAATATAAGCCGCACCCAATGAATTTAAAAAAAAAGATTATTTTGAACATAAATAAGCCGCACGTGTCTATAAGCCGCAGGTGCCTACCGGTACATTGAAACAAATTAACTTTACACAGGCTTTAACGAAACACGGCTTGTAACAAAAATAAATAGGCTTTAACGAAACACGGCTTGTAACAAAAAATAAAAAATTAGCAGTAAGCTTTAGTTGTCTTTTTGCACTGAGTCAATTCCTCACGCTGCTGTTTCCAACGTCTTATCATCGACTCATTAAGACCAAGCTCCCATGTAGCAGCTCTATTTCCTTTTCCAACAGCCAGATCAATCGCCTTCAACTTGAAAGCTGCATCATATGCATTTCTCTGTGTCTTTGCCATGATGAATGTGACAAAATGACTACCGTAATCAGAATGATGGGAAGTTTGAGAGCGCTCGATTTAATCTAAACAGTAAACAAAAAAGTTGTTTGACCTTAACCCGTTCGGCAATTTCATTGGTCTAATGAAAGCTTCATGCCGCCAAAAACTGAGCACGTCACAGAATGTGTTTTTTTGTATAATTTTTTTTTGAAAGCGGGAAAAGTCCATATATTAGCCGCGTCATTGTTTAAGCCGCGAGGTTCAAAGCGTGGGAAAAAAGTTGCGGCTTATAGTCCGGAAATTACGGTGAAACATATTTTGATTTGTTGAACACTTTTGGTCACTATTCCATATGTGTTCTTTCATAGTTTTGATGTCTTCACTATTATTCTACAATGTAGAAAATAGTCAAAATAAAGAAAAACCCTTGAATGAGTAGGTGTGTCCAAACTTTTGACCTGTACTGTATGTGTTTTTTTTTTCCTTACATATGATACTTCAACTGGGCACTATCCCAATTTGTTGAAGAGAACAGTTACTCAATGAGAGGATCAGGGAATGAGGTAACTGTGCTGTGCTCATCTTACCAATGTGAAACTGGGGTGCAAAATGGCAGCAGGTCACCCCCATATCATGTGCATCCCTCTCTGCATAGAGCTGCTTCATGTCCAGATCCCACACTTTGATATCTCCAGATGTACATCCTGTCACAAACATCTGACCACACGGAGTGAAGCAGCACGCCATCACCGTGGCCTCTGTCACGGCCTTGGATCTGGGAAGTTGATCATTGGAATATGACGTACCATTTTAAAGAGTAGGCCTAAATACACTGATTAGGTTGGAGCAATGAGGACAAGCAATACAATGCTTTATTCAAGATTGGACAGACCTACTTCAAAAGTTGACACACCTACTCATTCAAGGGATTTTTTTTATTTTCTGCATTGTAGAATAATAGTGAAGACATCAAAACTATGAAATAACACATATGGAATCATGTAGTAACCAAAAAAAAGTGTTCAATAATTCAAAATGTAGATTATTCCAAGTAGACACCCATTGCCTTGATGGCAGCTTTGCACACTCTTGGCATTCTCTCAACCAGCTTCACCTGGAATGCTTTTCCAACAGTCTTGAAGGAGTTTCCACAAATGCTGAGCACTTATTGGCTGCTTTTCCTTCATTCTGCGGTCCAACTCATCCCAAATCATCTTAATTGGGTTGAGGTTGGATGATTGTGGAGGCCAGGTCATCTGATGCAGCACTCCATCACTCTCCTTCTTGGTAAAATAGCCCTTACACAACCTGGAGGTGTGTTGGGTCATTGTCCTGTTGTAAAACAAATGATCGTCCCACTAAGCGCAAACCAGATGGGATGGCGTATTGCTGCAGAATGCTGTGGTACCCATGCTGGTTAATTGTGCCTTAAATTCTAAATAAATCACTGACACTGTCACCAGCAAAGCACCCCCACACCATTACACCTCCTCCACCATGCTTCACGGTGGAAACCACACATGCGGAGATCATCCATTCACCTAGTCTGCGTCTCACAAAGACACAGCGGATGGAACCAAAAATCTCCCATTTGGACTCATCAGACCAAAGGACAGATTTCCAGCGGTCTAATGTCCATTGTTCATGTTTCTTGGCCCAAGCAATCTCTTCTTTTTATTGGTGTCCTTTAGTGGTGTTTTTTTTTGCAGCAATTCGACCATGAAGGCCTGATTCACACAGTCTCCTCTGAACAGTTGATGTTGAGATGTGTCTGTTACTTGAACTCTGTGAAGCATTTATTTGGGCTGCAATCTGTGGTGCAGTTAACTCTAATGAACTTATCCTCTGCACAGGTAACTCTGGGTCTTCCTTTCCTGTGGCGGTCCTCGTGAGAGCCAGTTTTATCATTATCATGGTTTTTGCAACTGCACTTGAAGAAACTTTCAAAGTTCTTGACATTTTCTGGATTAACTGACCTTTATGTCTTAAAGTAATGATGGACTGTCTTTTCGCTTTGCTTATTTGAGCTGATCTTGCCATAATATGGACTTGGTCTTGTACCAAACAGAGCTATCTTCTGTATACCCCCCCCCCCCCCCCCCCCCCCACCTACCTTGTCACAACACAACTGATTGGCTCAAACGCATTAAGGAAAGAAATGCCACAAAGTAACTCTTAACAAGGCATACCTGTTCATTAAAATGCATTCCAGGTGACTACCTCATAAAGGTGGTTGAGAGAATGCAAAGGGTGGCAACTTTAAAGAATCTCAAATATATTTTCATTCGTTAAAAACTTTTTGGGTTACTAAATGATTCCATATGTGATTCCACAGCATTCTGCAGTGATACGCCATCCCATCTGGTTTGGGCTTAGTGGGACAATCATTTGTTTTTCAATAGGACAATGACCCAACACACCTCCAGGCTGTGTAAGAGCTATTTGACCAAGAAGGAGAGTGATGGAGTGCTGCATCAGATGACCTGGCCTGCACAATCACCCGACCTCAACCCAATTGAGAAGTTTGGGATCAGTTGGACCGCAGAGTGAAGGAAAAGCAGCCAACAGGTGCTCAGCATGTGTAGGAACTCCAAGACTGTTGGAAAAGCATTCCAGGTGAAGCTGGTTGAGAGAATGCCAAGCGTGTGCAAAGCTGTTATCAAGGAAAAGGGTGGCTACTTTTTTGCTTACTACATAATCCCATGTGTGTTATTTCATAGTTTTGATGTCTTCACTATTATTCTACAATGTAGAAAACAGTAAAAATAAAGAAAAACCTTTGAATGAGTAGGTGTCCAAACTTTTGACTGGTAGTCCTACTGTATACATCAGTTTTTAATTACTAGTAAGATTGGTTGTCTAAAGCCATCAAGACAATGCAATATAGGGATTTGTCTCATGAACTATAACCTACTTGCGTAATTTCTTAGAGTGGAAATCCCAAAGGGCCAAGGTTCCATCTGATGCCCCTGACAGCAGGAGAGAGGAGTCGGGAGACAGTGAGCACACCCTGACTGGACTGCCTCCAGGATGTTCAAATTTTGTCGTTACCTCACCTGTTGCCATACTCCAAATGATAGTTAAAGCGTCTGTGGAACAGGTGAACAGGTAGGTGCCACATACACTGAAACTGCAGCAGTGAACTCCATAGCGATGGCCTGACAGAGGCGAAAACGGCAACTCCGAGAAGTCACTGGTGTTATAGATGCGTATGGTCTTATCCCCGGAGCAAGTCGCCAGTAGTGTGGGGGAGAACGCGCACCAATATACTTCATCTCGATGGTCCTGGAGCGTGCAGATTAATGACACCATTTTGTCACAGTAGATGTTCTTCCTGTAAATAAAAGTGAACAACCTTAGTTTACACTAGGTGGCGCAAAATACCCAGGCATTAACGGAACCGAAATTCGGTAGGCATCACTGGATATAGAATAATACACCAAAATCAGGTAGGTAGGTGCTACTTTCATGTGCGCAGGTGTTAAATCAGACAAAAGCGTTTTATTACTGATATCGTTAATATTACCAAATCTAAAACTATGAATTTTTGAATACAACAGTCGCTTACCTTTCTTTACCTGTTATCAGCACGCAGATGCTGTTGGTGACAGGTGGCGCTTACCTTTTGTACACAATACACCTCATGACCGATTGCTCAACACGTCACACTGGAAGTTATGTTAATGGCCCATTGAGACAGCGTAAGAAAATAAAATGTTTCAAGGTTAATGGCAAATTATAGAACAAAATAATACTAATAATACGAGAAACAGTGAGTATCGTTAATCAGTAGGCCTTGTCGACACTGATACATTGAACAAAAATATAAATGCACCAACTTCTGGTCCCATGTATCATGAGTTGAAAAGAAAATAATCCAGAAATTGTCAGTACACACTCAAATGTTGTGCACAATTTTTTTCGCCAAGATAATCCATCCACCTGACAGGTGTGGCATATCAAGAAGCTGATTAAACAGCATGATCATTACACAGGTGCACCTTGTGCTGGGGACAATAAAAGGCCACTCTAAAATGGGCAGTTTTGTCACACAACACCACAGACGTCTCCAGTGTTGAGGGAGTGTGCAATTGGCATGCTGACTGCAGGAATTTCCTACCAAAGATTTTGCCAGAGAATTGAATGTTAATTTCTCAACCATAAGCCACCTCCAACAATGTTAGAGAATTTGACAGTACGTCCAACAGGCCTCACAACCGCAGTTTGCTGATGTCAAGGTTGTGAACAGTGGTGGTGGCAGTGGAGTTATGGTATGGGCAGGCATAAGCTACAGATCACCGCAATTGCATTTTATCAATGGCAATTTGAATGCAGAGATACCGTGGCGAGGTCCTGAGGCCCATTGTCGTGCCATTCTTCCGTCACCATCATCTCATCTTTCAGCATGATAATGCTCGGGTCCATGTCGCAAGGATCTGTACACAATTCCTAAAAGCTAAAAATGTCAAAGTTCTTCCATGGCCTGCATACTCACCAGACATGTCACCCATTGAGCATGTTTGGAATGCTCTGGATCGACATGTACGACAGCGTGTTCTGGTTCCAGCCAATGTCCAGCAATTTCGCACAGCTACTGAAGAGGAGTGGGACAACATTCCACAATCAACAGCCTGATCACCTCAATGTGAAGATGTCACGCTGTATGAGGCAAATGGCGGTCACACCACATACTGACTGGTTTTCTGATCCACGCACCTACCTTGTCTTATCTGTGACCAACAGATGCATATCTGTATTCCCAGTCATGTGAAGTCCATAGGTTTAGGCCTAATGAATTGATTTCAATTGACCGATTTCCTTATATGAATTGTAACTCAGTAAAATCTTTCAAAATTGTTGCATGTTGCGTTCATATTTTTCTTCAGTAAACATAGGTTGTGATAATTGGGTTTCTGACTCTGGAGACAGAGACCCCAAAAAAAATCCCTCTGCTTTTTTTTGTTGAGTGCTCCAAATCCTTTCTACCTCAAATTAGTCCTTTTGGAAGTTTTTCTTGGGAAGCCCTTTTTATGATTTTTGTCATTGTTGTTGAGCACCCCTTCTTTCCTTGCTGAAGCGAGATGGCCCACCTGCACTCATATAAACTCTTTAGACAAATCTAGTAATAATCCAATGACATTCAAATTACATTGCTAAATACCAGGCGTATGTTTTGCACTGAGTGTACAAAACATTAGGCACACCTGCTCTTTCTATGACAGACTGACCAGGTGAAAGCTATGATCCCTTATTGATGTCACTTGTTAAATCCACTTCAATCAGTGTAGCTGAAGGAGGAGACAGGTTAAAGAAGGATTTTTAAGACGGATTGTGTATGTGAACGGGGTATGTGAGTAGGTGCCAGGCTCACCGGTGAGTGTGTCAAGATCTGCAACGCTGCTGGGTTTAACGCTCAATAGTTTCCTGTGTGTATCAAGAATGGTCCTCCAGCCACAAGTATGGGAAGCATTGGAGTCAACATGGGCCAACATCCCCGTGGAACGCTTTCGACACCTTGTAGAGTCCATGACCCGAGGAATTGAGGCTGTTCTCAGGGCAAAAAGGGGTGGAATTCAATATTAGGAAGGTGTTCCTAATGTTTTGTACACTGTGTTTGCCCAGATATCCTACCAACATATATATTTGTAGTTGTAGTATGGAAAATGAAATATGACGGAATGCAAAATACAGAGTTGAAAAAGATCCTTTATATTAGATCCGTGCCCCACACACTAGTGAAAAATAATGCTCCTACAAAAAAAAGGGACTTTTCCCCCACAATATTCATAAATAAAATAACTTCAAGTACTCTGACTCAGGTACAAAGAAACTGCTGTACATGGCACCAGTAAACCATGACACAGCAAGATTCAAACACAGTGGTTATTACAAACGCTCTGTGTCCTTGTGTCTGTGGCAAAGCAAATGGAGAGAACATCTTTTATGAAAGGTACTGTGCACCACAATGGATAGGATGATAATGTCAGAATTCGAGGCCCACCAGAGTTGACATTTTGTATACACACACACACACACACACACACACACACACACACACACACACACCTTTTGAAGGAATGTAAACCAAAAGATTGAAATAATATCCCCCCCACACATTTGAGAGGGCAGGCATTACCCAGAGTGAAGAGACCACAGTGTATGCAGAGGATATACATTACAGGTAATATACACATGTATTTATCACTTTAGACTGAAATGAAACACCACAATCAAAGGCATAAACAATATTGGATTTCTTGTAACAATACTATATGTACACATATTACAAACAATACTTCATATTAACATGAATGAACAGTATATACAGATGTCATTGCTGCCTCACTGTCCGTGTGAAGTTAGCGAGCAATGTAAAGATACATTGAAATGCAGTGTTACAGTAATACCGTCAGGAATCTTGTGGTACCCCGGCGGCACAGAGCAGTGTAAACAATTAATTTTTTCCCTCTTGGCTTTTGTTTTATGTCCAAAAAAACAAACATCCGTGAGATTTTTGTTCAAGCAGTTTTGCTTTTTTTCTTCCTCGTCTTAGAAAACGGAACCATTTTCACTCATAAATAATTAACTAAATTAAATACATTCACTTTAATATTAATGATTTTTTTTTAAAGAAACTAAGTACAGTTAGGTGGAACGTTTTTGTTCCCAGTTACAGCTCTGATGTGGTTTCTTCTAGGAAATGGTATTGCACTTTAAAAAACACCCACCCCTTTTGTGTGAATCCCTTTGGGTGCATTTCTCTCCTCTTAAAAAAAAACTGCATTCTACTGTACATCACTGAAGTGAATGTGTAGAATTACAATTGTAAATTCATTTAGGTTCCCTGGTTGCTGACGGAGAGTCTTTAGACCAATCCAGTTGCTCTGCTTGTGGTTACTGCTGGTCCCATACAGTATAGTGAGGAAAAAGTAGTTCAAACTAGCCTAGTTGGTTTGTTTTAACAGCTCATTCCATCTATTCTCAAAAAACCTCCTCATGTTGTGTCCGGCTCGTCCAATGTCCGAATTGTCCTCATTAAACTTTTCACAGTTATCAAACACCAAGTTAACGTCGATTATAAACGTCTCCAGGTTCAAGTACCTGTAAATTGAGACAAATAAACATTTAATTATGACATTTATGAGACAGAATCATATAGGTATCAGACACACTGTATGCAGATCATTTTTCATACTAATATTGTATGGTACACGTACTGGCTGTTGACGAGCTTCTCTCGGATTGTGTAGAAATCCATGGGTTTCCTGATGACTTTCTTGTAGCCAGGGACAGATTTGGGGTTGACAGGGTTAAGGAAGGGCCAGGCATCCTGGTGACCCTCCAGCTCAACCAGTAGCACCCTTTGGAGAAAAAGGAGTCAACAAATCGAAGAACCTCAGATTAACTACAGTCTAGCATGGCAATGCATCACACACTACAGCAGCTAGTGTATGTTAGCCTGAGCACTAGCCTGTTTATGATTCCATAGCAACTGGGCCCGGGACGTTACCAGTATCACGATACTCGTTAGCATCGTGGCAAGGAAACAAAACAGGAAGCGGTTTAACTTCTTTAGGAAAACAGCCCTAATGTTGGAAACAAACATCATTATGTCACATTTATTTTCCAAGCTATAACACAATATTTTATATACAGCAGGTTTTTAAAAAGGACCAAAGACTTAGGTCTGCGTCTGGTTTTCATTTTTGCTATGGAAAAAAAATATTGCGATACTGGTAACGTCACAGCCCTAATGCCAACTCCCTGTCACTCATTGTCATGTCAAACATGTTTAGCTTGACAATGACAGCAATAGAGTCGGCAAGCGCACAAACAGATCTGGGACCAGTGTAAGTGTACATTGCTTACTGGGTCAATATAGTATTATACTAATGATGCAACCTCTAGTCATACTGTACCTGCACAACGTCAGATCCTTTTCATTGTCTCTGGCTGATGTGGCCGTCTTCGCCGCCTTCACACAGACGGGAGTACTGTCCTGCTTGGACTGCTTGGTGGCTGGGGTCCCCTCTCCTGGGCTCTTCCTCTTTTTGGGCTCTTTACTCACTTTTTTTGGCATGCTGCTGCTGGTGCTGGCAGCATCGTCCTCAGAGACCTCTCCGCTGGCTACAGACGACGGTTTCCTGCTCCGTTTTACCTCGGTGGTTTTCTTCCCTCCTCGCCCGGCTGCCCCCGCTCGGCTCTGCTGCTGCTTCTTACTCTTGGGGGATTGACCGCTTGCCTGAATGACATAAAATATGCATTTCGCATTTAGCGAGGATCACACTTGTCATCGTTGAATTGAATGAATATGAGGGGGAGGTGAGATACACAACGGGTTGGACCATACTTTGCTCGTCAATCATTTCGAAAAATGTTTTACCTCAACTGGAAATCAAATGATCATTGTTAAAACAGTGGAAGAATCAAATGCATTATTATTTAAATATTGAAAAGGTGTGGGCGACAGAAAAACAGAATAGCGCAATTTGAAAGCAATATGGCATAGTCTTACAAGTACTGGAAATAGATGCAGTGGGAACATGTGGGTCTGGGCAGGTGTGATGTCATTATTTGTGTGTGTCTGTCTGTTGTCGGTATATGTTTATACAGTGAGCGCCAGAAGTATTGGGACAGTGACACATTATTTGTTGTTTTGGCTCTGTACTCCAGCACTTTGAATTTGAAATGATACAATGACTATGAGGTTAAAGTGCAGACTGTCTTTAATTTGTTTTGGTTGTGTTTCAGATTATTTTGTGTCCAATAGAAATGAATGGTAAATAATGTATTGTGTCATTTTAGAGTCACTTTTATTGTAAATAAGAATATAATATGTTTCTAAACACCTCTACATTCAATTTTTTTTAACAATAAAAGTGACTCCAAAATGACACAATACATTATTTACCATTCATTTCTATTGGACACAAAATAATCTGAAACACAACCAAAACAAACAGCAAATGCACCCAACAAGTTTGTAGAGTCATAAGCATGGGGTCTGAATACTTTCCGAATGCACTGTACTTCAAATAAACTCTATCCGAGAACACGTACCACTTTCATGATGGATCTCTCCCAGGCAATGGACTTCTGGAGCTGCTGGATGCAGAGAGACAGTTGGGCGGCGCTGCAGACCTCACCCATGGCCTTGCGCCATACCTTCATGCCTGGGGCCAGTTCTTCTTCCCCCCTGAGAAGATGGAGACAGACAACGTGATCAGAGAACCAACCACTCACAACATCACATAAAACAATCAGAAACATTAGCCAAGCCCACTGCCAACAGCAGTGCACAGAAAGCCACGAGAGTGGAAGTGTTTTGGTCACAGCGGACATGGTTAAGAGATGCTGTATAATACTCCACAGACCTGGTGACTGACATACTTCATAGTACTGTAGGGATGGGCATTTGGCATTATTTCACAATTCAAATAATATCATGACATTTGTTCAAATATCCAGGTAGTCTAGATAGATAGAGACACATATATATTACACACACACACACACACACACACACACACACACACACGCTCAACTCTTGACCAATCAAAATGAAGCAAATGTGCATGGCAGAGGTAAACAGCAGACCGGCTGCTTTTCTCCAGTCGTTATCCACTTAAGCAAGTTGGCAAGTAGCCAAGTGGTTCAGAGCATTGGCTAGTAACTGAAAGGTCGCTGGTTCGAATCCCCGAGCAGACTAGGTTAAAATCTGTAATTTTGCCCTTGAGCAAGGCACTTAACCCTAATTGCTCATGTAAGCCGGTCTGGATAAGAGCATCTGCTAAATGACCAGTCTGATTTTCACCATTATAGAATTGATTCTGTTACAAAAAAGTTTTCTGGTGAGTGTTTTTCATTGATTTGTGTCAGGTCTTGTGGAAACTCTTAGGTGTGCGCCTATAATTGCTATTTGAAGTGGGGAAAACAGCATACCGATGTGAAATCAAATTTTATTTTCAACAGGTGTAGACCTTACAGTGAAATGCTTACTTATAAGCCCTTATCCAACAATGCAGTTAAGAAAAATACGTGTTAAGTAAAAAGAAATAAAGGTAACACATAATTAAAGAGCAGCAGTAAAATAACAATAGCGAGGCTATATACAGGGGGTACCGGTACAGAGTCAATGTGCGGGGGCACCGGTTAGTCGAGGTAATTGAGGTAATATGTACATGTAGGTAGAGTTAAAGTGACTGTGCATAGATAATAAACAGAGAATAGCTGCAGCATATAAGGGGGGGGGGGGGGGGGGGGGGCATTGCAAATAGTCTGGGTAGACACTTTATTAGCTGTTCAAGAGTCTTAATGGCTTGGGGGTAGAAGCTGTTGAGAAGCCTTTTGGACTTAGACTTGGTGCTCCGGTACCGCTTGCCGTGGGGTAGCAGAGAGAACAGTCTATGACTAGGGTGGCTGGAGTCTTTGGCAATTTTAGGGCCTTCCTCTGACACCGCCTGGTATAGAGATCCTGGATGGCAGGAAGCTTGGCCCCAGTGATGTACTGGGCCGTACGCACTACCCTCTGTAGCGCCTTGCGGTCAGAGGCCGAGCAGTTGCCATACCAGGCAGTGATGCAACCAGTCAAGATGCTCTTGATAGTGCAGCTGTAGAACCTTTTGAGGATCTGAGGACCCATGCCAAATCTTTTCAGTCTCCTGAGGGGGAATAGGTTTTGTCGTGCCCTCTGCACGACTGTCTTGGTGTGCTTGGACCATGTTAGTTTGTTGGTGATGTGGACACTAAGGAACTTGAAGCTCTCAACCTGTTTCACTACAGCCCCGTCAATGAGAATGGGGGTGTGCTCTACCCTTTTCCTGTAGTCCACAATCATCTCCTTTGTCTTGATCACGTTGAGGGAGTGGTTGTTGTACTGGCACCACACAGCCAGTACTCTGACCTCCTCCCTATAGGCTGTCTCATCGTTGTCGGTGATCAGGCCTACCACTGCTGTGTCATCAGCAAACTTAATGATGGTGTTGGAGCCGTGCCTGGCCATGCAGTCTTGAGTGAACAGGGAGTACAGGAGGAGACTGAGCACGCACCCCTGAGGGGCCCCTGTGTTGAGGATCAGCATGGCGGATGTGTTGTTACCTACCCTTACCACCTGGGGGCGACCCGTCAGGAAGTCCAGGATCCAGGTGCAGAGGGAGGTGTTTAGTCCCAGGATTCTTAGCTTAGTGATGAGCTTTGAGGGCACTATGGTGTTGAACACTGAGCTGTAGTCAATGAATAGCATTCTCACATAGGTGTTCCTTTTGTCCAGGTGGGAAAGGGTAGTGTGGAGTGTAATAGAGATTGCATCATCTGTGGATCTGTTGGGGCGGTATGCAAATTGGAGTGGGTCTATGGTTTCTGGGATAATGGTGTTGATGTGAGCCATGACCAGCCTTTCAAAGCACTTCATGGCTACAGACGTGAGTGCTACGGGTCGGTAGTCATTTAGGCAGGTTACCTTAGTGTTCTTGGGTACAGGGACTATGGTGGTCTGCTTGAAACATGTCAGTATTACAGACTCAGACAGGGAGAGGTTGAAAATGTCAGTGAAGACACTTGCCAGTTGGTCAGCGCATGCTCGGATTACACGTCCTGGTAATCCATCTGGCCTGCAGCCTTGTGAATGTTGACCTGTTTAAAGGTCTTACTCACATCGGCTACGGAGAGCGTGATCACGCAGTCATCCGGAACAGCTGATGCTCTCATGCATGTTTCCGTGTTACTTGCCTCGAAGCGAGCATAGAAGTAATTTAGCTCGTCTGGTAGGCTCGAGTCATTGGGCTCGTGGCTGTTCTTACCTTTGTAGTCTAATAGTTTGCACATCCGACGAGCGTCGGAGCCGGTGTAGTACGATTCGATCTTAGTCCTGTATTGATGCTTTGCCTGTTTGATGGTTCGTCGGAGGGCATCGTGGGATTTCTTATAAGCTTCCGGGTAAGAGTCCCGCTCCTTGAAGGCGGCAGCTCTACCCTTTAGCTCAGTGCGGATGTTGCCTGTAATCCATGGCTTCTGGTTGGTGTATGTACGTACAGTCACTGTGGGGACGACGTCATTGATGCACTTATTGATAAAGCCAGTGACTGATGTGGTGTACTCGGAAGAATCCTGGAACATATTCCAGTCTGTGCTAGCAAAACAGTCCTGTAGCTTAGCATCTGCTTCATCTGACCACTTTTTAACTGACCGAGTCATTGATGCTTCCTGCTTTAGTTTTTGCTTGTAAGCAGGAATCAGGAGGATATAATTATGGTCAGATTTGCCAAATGGAGGGCGAGGGCATGTTTTGTATGTGTCTCTGTGTGTGGAGTAAAGGTGGTCTATAGTTTTTTTCCCTCTGGTTGCACGTGACATGCTGGTAGAAATGAGCTAAAACGGATTTAAGTTTCCCTGCATTAAAGTCCCCGGCCACTAGGAGCGTCGCCTCTGGATGAGCATTTTCCTGTTTGCTTATGGCCTTATACAGCTCATTGTTTGCGGTCTTAGTGCCAGCATCGGTTTGTGGTGGTAAATAGACAGCTACGAAGAACATAGATGACATAAGATATTGCAGTTTTTAATGTTCCGTTGGTAGGATATACGTGGTTGTAGTTCGTTTTATAATCCAATGATTGTAAATTGGCTAATAGGACCAGTGGTAAAGGTAAATTACCCACTGACCGCCAGATCCTTTAAAGGCACCCCAAACCTTCGTCCTCGATATCTCCGTCTCTTTCCCCTGCAAATGACGGGGATGAGGGCCTTGTCGGGTGTCCCTCTCGTCCGACTCGTTAAAGAAAAAAATTGTCTTTCAATACGAGGTGAGTAATCGCTGTCCTGATTTCTACAAGCTCTTTCTAGAATCTCAGGTCAGACTGTAGGGCTAAATGCGCAGCCGTAAGCTCAACATATAGTTATAATAACGACATGCAAAATTCTCATGGTGTATCCTTGTCGGTAACAATGTCACTCAGATACCACGGCAGCCTGATTGTAAGTCAATGAGTTGACATAGAACCACGGTTACCAGTGTGATGCAGCATGCAGAGCTACAGTACAGACCGGCTTCCAAAGAGACAGATACATTAAGGGACTTCACAAATGAAGAAAAACCACAATGCACACAGCAGCAAAAAGAGAGGGAGAGAGAAACAGACAACCAAGACACCGAAATAGGCCCCAGTGAAGCAGAGGAAAGCCCAAAGAAGTGTTCAAATGGGAATCTGGATGACCCTACCCTTCACCATCAACACTACTACATGGTGTGGGAGCAGGGACAGTGAATGTACCCATCACATTATCCAGTTTGACCTGAATGGTGGTACTTAAGGGGCTCTTCAGGTACCTTCGCTCGATGTTCCTCTCCAGCTCGGCTAGCCGTGTTACAGCGATATCTAGGGGGTTGTTGACGCGCCGCACCAGGCTGCAACCGCCATTGGCCGCCTCCTCCCCTGCAAGCTGCTCCTCTCCTGCTAGAAGCAGCTTAGTGAAGGGCTTGTGTTCATGGTAGACCAGGTCCTCTCTCTCTGACTGGGGCTCCGGATACATCCAACCCTGGGAGGAAATAGGAAGACAAACAGTCGTTTGTGTGTACATGCGGAAGGAACACTGTATTCAGCGTCGTCTTTCCCCATTGCAGATAGATTCCTTCTCCACTACATACCACATGGATAGAGTGCTATAAAAGGATGCACTGTACCTTAACCTGCAGGCTGGCCGAAGTGACCTTCCTCTCCAGCTCCTCCACCTGCTGCAGAACAGCGATGTCCATCTCCATGGCCTGCTCCTCCACACACCAGCTCTCCACTGTCTCCTCGCTCACCCCATTCTCTTCCAGCTTGGACTCGTCTATCACCGCCGCTGAAGCGAGAGAGGGAGGGAAAGAAAAGAGAGAAAGGGGGAGAGAGAAGGAGAATGAGAGAGAGGGGGAGACAGATCAATAGGGATAAACTCAGGACCCCCCCCCCCCCCCCCCCCAAAACACGTTGTTTTCTTAGTATGTACTGTGAAGTTTGGGAAGGATATTTTCTAATATAGGGATGCAGTGTTTCCCCTGCCATTTGTATTGGGACGGCGGGCTCCCCTGCCTAGCTCTGTAGAGATGAGCCATTGTAACATCATGCATGCAGACAATCTTCAGTTTAGAATATATTTGACATCAAAGTTACAGAATTCAAAGCTGTAAGACAGCCTCATTCAATCGCACCAACATGCTGCAAGTGATTATGAACCTAAGGAATGGTGGTAAAGACCATGTTAGCTCTGAATGATGCATCCACTCTCCCCCTGCAGTGGGTTGACATTTCAGTGTCATTTTAAAACTGAGGTCATGCATGCTACCACATTATTAAAGGTCAGATTTAAAGAGTCACCAGATACTTTGGACATCTATAAGGACTCATTTGAAATGGCACTCTATTCCCTTTAATAGTGCACTACTGTATTACCCTATTTCCTATGGGCCCTGGTGAAAAGTAGTGCACTTTATAAAAAAAATAGTGTGTAATTTGAGAATTGTATATGTGTTAACCCTAGTCTAAACCACTCACCATCTCTGTTTTTGGCACAGGCCTGTGCAATGTACTCCATGTGTTTCTGGATCTGTTTCTGCAGGGCCCTCTCTCTGATACCTCTGTTGTGCAAGGCCTTGACCAAGCTCCTCAACTCCTCCATGTCTGCCACTCTCCACCAGCCTGACAGCATCTCTACAACACACACACCTAAGTTATTAAGACTTCTGTAAATAAAATCCATGACATCACATAATGAAAAGTGGAAATTCTTGGCAGCCACTTAAAATCCTCCACACTGCTTGAATGTGCTGTGTCATCTCCCATCTTTCCTATCAGCGGGTGGCAGTGTGCCATGCTTACCCTCTGGAATGGGCAGTGGGTCGGGGTAGTCCTGGGTCTTGGCCACCTCCACCACGGGGGGCAGGGCAGAGGGGTGCTTCGCTCCAGGGGGCACTGCCAGGAAGGGGTTGCCGTTACCCTCCCCATGGTGGTAGGCAGCCGCCAGCGTGGAGGGGGGCAGTGGACTGGCAGAGAAGGGCAGGGTGGGGATCATCATGCCACCGGGCCATCCACAGAATGGCAGACCTATCATATGGACGCCAGACTTCACCTGCTTGGAGGAGTTCATGAACCAGAGAAATGCACAGGCAGTGGTGAGGAGTGTGAACGTTATGTAGCAGAACTTGGTTCACTGACAACTAGCACAAATGGCGTCTATAGATAAAGCTATGATAAAAGGAACACGGCTAAAGAATAACAAATCTTACATGAACATAAGGGGGTGGTTTCCTAGAGACAGATTACACCTAGTCCAGGACACGGATTCACGAGTGTCCGGGAAATCAGCTTCAGTACAGCACTTATGGGACAACATCAAAAGCCTGCCTGGTATGCCGGTCAGTAGCAATATGCTTACACCATGTTAACAATAATCCTAGAGGATCAGAGATGGAGATATGGTGCAGGGGACCTACCTGGAGAGCTGAAAAAGGGAAGTTATTGATCCCAGTGGTGGGATTGCTGGGGCTGGCTGAGGTGGAGGCTAGGGAATTAGAAGACAGGGAGGAGGGGGACTTGGGCCTGGTGGTTGAGGAGGAATAGGGGGAGGAGGCCGGGGGGGTGGTGGTGGAGCTGGTGGTGACAGACGACTCGTCACACGGGGAGCGGGGCAGCAGGCTGAACCAGTGGCAGTTTTTCTCCGTCAGCACCCTGAAGAGCTGATCATTGGGCTGGAGCTGCTGCTGCTGGGGGCTGGAGGACATCTTCCCTGGGCCGCTACTGAGGTAGAGCGGGCTGAGGGCTGTGGAAGGCTCCGCTTTCACCTCTGGACACAGCGGAGAGGGAGATGCAGAGGGGTTGCTGTGTAGTGTAGTCTGAATGGTGGGGCGGATAGGGGAGGCTACTGTGGTGGGGACTTTGGCTAGACTACAGCTCAGACTGTGAGGGTGGTTGTCTGAGTCCGGGGACATCTTGGCCACCTCCAGGAGTTTGCTGAGTTTGGAGAAAGAGCCGGGCTTCTGGAGGAAGAGGTTGAGGGTGTGCTTGTCTGGTGTGGCGGTGTTCTTGTTACAGCTACCCTCCAGGGTGGACGCCCCTAGCCTCTCCTGCGGCCTCCTTTCCACCTCCTCCTTCACCTGGACCAGCTCTGTGCTCCTCAGTCTCTCTCTCTCCTTTTCCAGCTCCTCTGCTCCTGGAAAAGATAGTAATATTATTAACCACATTGTTCTAGAAAGCGAATTACCCAAACTCACGTATATAATATAAAGACCTTACTGATCTGAAGCCATGTCACTAGGAGAAGAAGCTGAATTGGGTTATCCAAATGAACTATATTATCCCAATAGTGAGTTGATAAAGTAAGTACCAACAAGTGTGGTGCCCATATGTCATGTCAGTGTTTTAAGTCTCACCTTCGCCACTCTCCATACCCTCCACAAAGACACCCCCACACTGTGGCAGCACCCAATAACGGCGCTTGTAGCGGTCCTGGCCGAACATCATGGAGCGCAACGAGTGGGACGACTCAAAGAGCTTCCGTCTGATCTGACTCTGTTGCTAGAGAGAGAAAACACAAATGGTATCAAGGCCGAGGTCTTTTCTGCCCAGGAAACTGACCCTCATAAAAAAAAAAAATTGAAAACTCCCTTTGATCCCATTGGGTATCAACCTTGGTTAATTTGTCGATCTGTTTCTCCAGCTCCTCTACACTGGATGTCTGGTCCCCATCATCCTGGATGGGAAAGATCACATTCATTTGACACCAGAGGAGAGGCTGACATTTACAATAGAGAAACAATGACTGAGGCTGTGTCCCAAATGGCCCCCTATTCACTATGTAGTGTAATACAGTGAATAGGGTGCCACTTGGGACAACTCCATTGTCATTTGGTTCAGTGGATAGATCATGTGGAAAGGTGACAATTTCCTCACTGACCTCATCCTCACAGGTTTCCACTTTCTTCCCTTTCTTCCCTGTCTCCTCCTCCTCCTCCTCTTCCTCGTCGTCGTCTTCATCCCCCTGATCCTCGCTGTCCTCGTCATCATCCTCGTCCTCCTCGCTATCCCCTCCTTTCCTCTTGCGTTTCTGTCCGGGGGTGGGTGTATCCAGGGACTGGGTCTCCTCTCCCCCCACACCGCTGTCCCTCTTCCCAGTCTTCTTGGCGTGGCTGGTCCTCAGCCTGGAACAAGAGAACCAGCAGGAGGATAAGAGTGGCAAATGTTTTCCTTAGCTTTAGTATCATACTATATAAAAACCTTTAAAAAGCCTAAACAATCAAATTCACATTTATTCGAAGTATAACTTCAAACAAGTCTGTCACAATACAAAAGAAATAGAGGGACAACAGCAAATTCTGTTCTGATATCCATCATTTTTCACTGGACACCCATTTGGTAATACAGGTCTGTTAATGTATGTCACGCAGTCTTCTCCTGAGTGCTCCTTGAGATGACTCGGGTGCTCACTTGCGAAGCGTGCCCTCGATGACCCACTTGTCCCGTCGCAGGTTGGTCATGTGATCGATGTTCTTGTCGATCTCGCTGCAAAGAAGCACAAAGCACCAATTTTAGATAGGTCGGCTTTGTTAATCAATGCCAAAAAAGGGGAAGTAAGGCTTTAGTGGCACAATTTTACTTGAGCAACAGGATTGTATTTTCAAGCATTGCCAGTTGTATCACCTAATCTACCTCAGGTACAGGCAGTGACTTGAAAAGGGTTTCAGGTTTGACGCAACCCAATGAAACGCTCTATGACAACACAACTCTTGATATTAGAGGTAGAACATTAAAAAAAATGCAAGTCTCAATGAATAAAACAATACTATGTCCAGCAAAACCCGCTTCATGCTCAAAGATGAGTGACGCAGGCGTCAGTCCGCTAAAAGAATCTGTGCTCAGAATAACGTTGAGCTCCAGTCAATCCATATTGCGTGATTGAAATTTAAAAGGCAAAGTTTCCCGCGTTAGCGGAGACTGCATTTCCGGGTAAATGCTGCATATGTCGGCTCAGTCGGAAATGACCTTTACTTTTCTATATTTCTATAGCTTTACAGGTTGAATAGAGCCCCGTAATAATTTTTTGATTGGACACTGAACATCAAATATCAACAAAGTAGTTTCCCACATGCAAGCCTAAAGCACTTACCTTGACATTGTTTGTCTAAATAACAGACCGTATCAGTGCTGTGATCTAGATCGCAGACCAGACTGCTGTGGCTAAGAGTTCAGTGTCCTCTCTTACCTGACCACACTCTTACTGCAGGACAGCTCGTTGACCAGGAAGGCCAGGACCGAGGCCTTCTGTGTGGCTGTGTGGGCCTGGAAAGCCTTGGTCTTCAGACTGGCCGTGACCTCCCCCAGATCAGTCTGCATCTCCGTCCCCCCACAGTGAGCCTCCATGTAGACCCGCAGCACCTCTGACACGTTATCCCGGTTGATGACCACATTACTCACGTGGTCCCCCAGGGCCGTCTTGGTCTGGCGGGGCGGAGAGGGACATATATCGGTAAACACTTTATTTGAAGGGTCTCAAGTAGATGTTCAATAACTGTCAACGACGCTTCAACTAACTGTCTACTAAACCTAACCTTAGCAAGCAGTTGCTTATCAACAAACTGTTGGTTGATCTTATGACCATCTATACACGACTGTCCAAATGAAATGTGACCCATATCGTTTTCACGTTTTATTGACAGGTTTGCAAAAGATATGTAGAGGGATACAGGAGAGAAAGTGAGTGGTGGAACGGGGGATCGAACCGCTGCCTTTAGGGGCATAATGCAGTCCAGCCTACGGCACAGGCGAGGACAGTTAGAGGGGACTACATTCTTCTCTTTTCAGGGATACATTTTCCCTCGACGTCGACTGAGGCTCCATAATAGGCGACAGTCATCTGGGATCCTTGAAGGAATAATGGAAAGCCACATGAAAGCGTGACTAAGCCCTTTAGATTAGCATGGAGAGAAAATACTGATGAATTAGGAAAAATGTGGGGGTATAACTGTGGAAGCTGTATTAAGAGCTATAAACACCGATACCAACCAAAAACAGATAAGCCCATTCATTTAGCCTCGCAGAGCCAGAGATATTGATAACGCCCCACTTGTGTGTTCTGATTACAGTAGGGGAATCTCATCTTTAGCTCTGCAGTGCTGCGGGTGCAGCCCTCTAAGCTGTGGATAGCGCGTACAGTACAGTCTATGAAGGCAGATCAGAATATACTGTACGACTGCTGATAGCATGGGTGTGAGAGCATGTGGGAAAGTGCTAATATACGTGGCTTTTCAAGCATTCATCAGATTGTACGTATGCCTTTTAGTATTTATGAATGTGCGATGAGTGCGAGTGCGTGTGTTGAGTTCTAAAGAGTAAAGTCCCTCACCCGGTGTCCTGGGGGCAGTCCGGGGTCACACACCACAGCAGAGAGCATGCGCACCAGCAGGTCCTGGACCTGTCCCATGCTGTCTCCCAGGTTGAGCAGGCCCTCCTGCAGCACGCTCAGGTTGGGTATGTGGGCGTCCACGTCGAAGCCCAGCACCTTCCCAAAGCTCCGCAGGAATTGCATCACCATCAGGCAGTCAGAGAAGCTGCTTCCTGGTAGAACCAGGCCGGGAATACGGGATAACTCCGGGAGAGGCTGGGAACGGAGAGAGGACACATTCAGTCATGTAATTACAGTAGTGTGCTGTGCACTTGTTATAATTTCAAGGTTCCTAACGCAGTGTAAGAGCAAAATCTGGAGAGATAGCTTCTGTAGCTGCAGATTCAAGTAGGGCAAACAGAGCTTGACCCGTATGGAGTGAGGTTTAGTGAGAGCCGTATGGAGACGGGGTTGATGGGATGTGTGAACTTGTTATCCAGGGGTTTAATGCCCTGTCTGGTGGAAATCATGAGAAAGCAGCTTTCAGAAATCACCTGGTCAGTGTTGTGTTAGGGGCAGCCACTTGATGGCACTATTAAAACGTGTACCTGTGTTTACTTCACTTTCATGCATTCCAATATGGAAGATGTTATCACTAGACAAATAAAGCACCGGTGTCATTTAAAAACACTATCGTCATATTCATTAAAATGGGTAATAGGCATAGAAACTGATGAGCGATTAAATGTGGCCAGTATTAACGATTTTCTTGGTTTGATATCTAAGAGAACGTCTAATGAAAACGCGGCCCACGTCTCCTTTTCAGTTGGAGAACTAATCTATGACCGATGGCACACTCATAGAAGGCTCATATCCCTCCCTTTAGAATTTCCACTAGAATCTCCTATGAATAGTATACCTTGTGATCTGCTAAGCACATGTCTTCATTTGGCTTCTTCAGCTCCTTGGCAATTTCCAGTTCCAGTCTTCTAAGCTCCAATTTCCGCTCCTTGTTTAACCGTTTCTCATCCTTCTTCTCCTGCTTTAAGCGCTCCCGCTCCTAAGGTCCAAATTACAGACCAAGTTAACAGTGCATGCTATCGGCACCGTTGCAGACAATCGTGTTAAGGATTATGTCATTACAATTCAGGCCAACACTAGGCCTTCCTTGCTTATAAATTGCTGCACTTTCACCGAAAATTGCTTGGGGCCCGATTCCCTCTTTCATTCACACTCCATATAGTTTTACAAAAAGAGGGGGAGGAAGAACTGAGGGGAGGAGGCAATAGCCAGAAGCCTGCAGTAACAGTTTCAAGGAGAAGTGGTCGAGTTGTGAATCACGCACCTCTGCTTTCTTACGGGCGTCCATGGCCTTCGTCAGCATCATGTGCTGCCTCCGCCTCTCCCTCTCCTGACAGAGCACACACAACCGCAGCTCAACACAGACAGGCCACTTCATATTAGACGACAAACACAACAGCTTACTATGACACGTACAGTATAGTAGGACAAACAAACAGAAGTCTGGCCATCGTTGTGAACATTATAGCGGAAGTTCAGAGGTTAATTAAATGACAACCAACAATCTAAAAAAAGGGCAAAGCAACAGGTATGAGGGCGGTGTCAACACAAAGTGTAAGCTTGAAGTTAGAGTCGGCTTGAATGCATCTGTATACTGGCAATAGGCAAACTGAAGTGCTACTTGTACAAGTGCATCTAAGAATTAAACAGACGTTGTCATACTATGCTGTGTTAGAAAGTTACTCTAAAAGCTGCTACAGTTTTTCATTCTTTATTCACTGGTGAAAAGCAAAGCAAAATAACTTCTTACATCAGAATGCAAATAAGATTATACTACAGAAAGCAAGTTACCTCTCACAAATACATTCATGGATTCAATTGGAGATTGAGGCCTTGTAGTAAGGAATTTATCTTAGGCGCGTACTGAGAGCAGTCCTATATTCAGTATGGCATGGGTTTAAAGCAATGCTATCATTTCCTGTCTTTAGCCTATTGTAACTTATGGCAAGTAGGTTTGGGTACAACAGAAATCAAATCTCAAATATGGAACAAGAAACACGGCAACGAAACGATGAATGAACATTTCTCCGTGAGGTTGGCGATTTAAACGGATGTCAACAAGCAGGGGAAAAGCCGGCGATGGACGGGTCTGATTCGTCAGGTGGTAAAATGGACAAGTGCAGCAATACTCTACATTGACTTTTAACACCTGGATGTCAAGCACTTCCATTCACTCGACAACAAAAACAAGGCAATGGAGGGTCACGTCTTTAGGACCATGATAGTGTGCATTGCTCCCCTTAAATGGAATCTGAAAGAGTCAAGAAGTCCTTGACTATTTTGTCTTGTACAAGAACAAATAGAGCAAGACGTGCGTACGCAATGCACTTTGCTCGAAAGCCATGCAGAAGAATGTAGTATGACGGCAGCCAGAGCTACACTTTATGAATTGCTATGACAACCATATCACAACCAATATCACGATGCGGTGTTAGATGTGCAAAAATAAACATACCCATACCATATCTAGTCTATGCCTCTCCAACTCCTGGGAGAAAGAGTTGGCAAAGTATTACGGAACAGAAATCACAGGCTCATAAAAACTAAGTTCATATAAGAACCCCCCCACCCCAAGACAGGTGACAAGCTAGGGTCATCAAAACTGAAATTAACAAAGCGACAGAGATTTGGACAGGGAATTGTCAAGTACTATATCAAAAAGAACCCTTCTTCCAAAAAAGATTGTAGTAGTAGAATTGAAAGTGAAAATGGGCTTTGGGCATCATGTGGTGCAAGAGAGCGATACCTACCTGGTGTTTCAAAATGACTGCTTGTTGCCTCCTCATCTCTTTCTCCTTTAAGGGGAAAAAGATAAAACGACATTACAATCCAAACACACCCCTCATTTCCATCATCTAAAAAAAGCAGCCAACACAAACAGATAAGGTTTCTCTACTTCATTCCACAGGAAGTTCAAATCCCTCACTAATCTGATTGACAGGCAGGCAAAGAGCCCGGGCATGTTTGAACTAATGTGAAATGGAAATGCCATAGTTGGGGGGTTTTTGAGACGTGCAGGAGGCAGAGACAGAATGCAATGTCCTTTATGACACTGATTAACATGGAAAAGGTTTGCTCTGGGTGGCAAGGAGATTTTCCTAAACACGGAGAAGCAGTCCCTTGGCGCAATGAGCGTTGCTTTACATTCACCTAAATGAGGCAATGAGGTGCAAGGAGGAGATTGGGAATCGACAGGAGAGGGGTTGTATGACTTGAGGCAACAGTGGGAGGTGGAGTGGGCCACAAATTAATGGTTGATTCTTTTAACAGGACATCTAAACTAACCTTGATTCGTTTTTCAGCCTCCATTATTTTGGCATTTGCCGCTTCTTCCTTCTTTTTCCTTTTAGTCTGTGCATGCAAAACAGGTCTACAGGTCATGCAACAGAACAACCTTGAGAGAGTCAACACTTCATTCAACAGCACATGTACAGTACTACATGCCGGTACCAGTACCGCCAAATACACAGACAAATCCATTTATGCTTGTGTAAGATTAGGCTTTTATCACTAGTTCCTACTAGAAGCAAATAATGAATTTCTGTCATGTGGGAGGGCTAACATTGTTTGATTAACTAAAATCAAGACAATTTTCACAAATAAACATGCAGGGCAAAATACATATTTTGGTTCTAGTGACTACACTAACACTAAACACACAATGAAATAGCCACATGTGCAACATAGAACTGTTCCATTTAGAGCAGAGAGAGGATAATATCGAATGAGACTAGTCCCACTTGCAGCAGGGACTTACTGGCAATGTCAAGCGTGAAATATTGCAATCTTGTGCAGTGAGATAATTATTTCCTCACGTTAACACTAAAAAGACAAACTAGTTGTAGTTCTTACAAAATACTAGTAGCCAGTCGGAATAAATTAAGACATTTCAATATCTAATTACAAGCATAGAGGAATCCTGTTAAGAGCAGCTTGCCAACCATGTCAACTGAAATTTGATTTAGTAAAGCTAAAACACTTCGGAGCTTCTATTAGCGCTGTGCATGGAAAATAGCCGTTTCACCTCCTTGTGCTAAACTGTTAGCGACTATTGTCTGAGAGATGGTATTTTGTGTCGAATCCCATCATGGTCTGAGGAGATTTGAATATTCCATGGCACTTTGTGAAAAACCAATTAAGCATTAGTCACTTGTAGTCAGGAGACAGAACCGAAAAAGTGCAACCACATAATTTAGAAATAGCCGTTGGTTGATTTAGGAAAAGTCCTACCAACAGCAAAAAAGGAAGTGTTTCGGAATATTTCTGCAATAACTCACCTCGAGAATCTGCTGCGCTCTGAGCTCCTTCTCCATTTGAATTTGCTGAATGCGCTTGATCTTCTCCTAGTAAAAGGATTGGGGGGAGGGGTGTCAAATGAATTCAATCTACAGTCATGCATGTTAGAACAGGGGGCCTGTATACGTAGTTCTAATGGAGATTAAGGTTGCAAAAGTTCATGAATTTTCTATAAATTCCCTGGTATTCCAGAAATCCTGGTTGAATCCCCCAACTGGCAATTGGGGAAAGCCAGAGAATTTATTGGAAGTTCACAGAATTTTGCAACCCTAATGAAGATAAAGCGAGTGTAGCATCTTGAAGGTTAGCATCTTCCCTTTAGAGAATATTTCAAAGCAATTAATTCTGCTTGGGATCTTTTCACCTTGGAGGCGTCAGAACAAAAACACAACTTGTGAACAGATGCATCCGAGTGGTGAGCTTTTGTACATGACATGGCAATGCTCGTACTGTAGGCAAATCCCTACCTGCTGCTTTACAATCTTTACTTGCTCCTTCTGTTTCCGCTTCTGCTCAGCAGCCATGATTGCTGAGAGAGAGAAAAAGAGAGAGAGCGAGCGAGAACGAGAAAGACCGAAAGAAAGAGAAACAGAAAGAAAGAAAGAAAGAAAGAAAGGACAAAGAAACGGACAAGAAAGAAAGTAAACATTGAGATTAGGGTGGTACTGTGTGGGTTGTACTGGACTAACTGTGCTATGGTGGAGAACAGGGTGGCATTGTCACAAGAACAGCTTTCACAGAACACTAGCTTACTACACCTTGTTGTTTCCTGGCCTCCTTGGCTGCTAGTGCCATGGCCTGCTTTTGAAGTTTCCTCATCATTTTAATCTGGGCTGCTTGTCGAGCTATCTCTGCAACAAGAGGAGAGATTTTTAGAGTTCATAGTCCTATTGGTTAAATCAGCTTTAAAGATACACTATACAGTGCATTCGGGAAAGTATTCAGACCTATTTCCACATTTTGTTACATTACAGCCTTATTCTAAAATGGATGAAATGAAAATGTTCCTCAATCTACACACTATACCCCATAATGACAAACCAAAAATAGGTTTTCAGAAATGTTTGCAAATTTAGAAAAAATAAATAAAAAAAAATAAACGTATTTACATACATATTCAGACATTTTGCTATGAGACTTGAAATTGAGCTCAGTTGTATCCTGTCCACCTGTGGTAAATTCAATTGATTGGACATGATTAGGAAAGGCACACATCCGTCTATATAAGGTCCCACAGTTGACAGTGCATGTTTGAGCAAAAACCAAGCCATGAGGTCGAAGGAATTGTCCATAGAGCTCTGAGACAAGATTGTGTTGAGGCACAGATCTGGGAAGGGTACTAAACTTTCTGCAGCATTGAAGGTCCAAGAACACAATGGCATCCATCATTCTTAAATGGAAGAAGTTTGGAACCACCAAGACTCCTACAGCTGGCCACCCGGCCAAACTAAGCAATTGGGGGAGAAGGGCTTTGGTCAGGGAGGTTACCAAGAAGGCGATGGCCACGCTGACAGACCTCTAGAGTTCCTCTGTGGAGATGGGAGAACCTTCCAGGACAACCATCTTTGCAGCACTCCACCAATTAGGCCTTTATGGATATAGAATAACTATCTTCAAAGTAATGACTCGGGACGTCGGTTGTGAGATGAAAGCTTATTTTTTAGTAATAATACTTGTTCACATTACATTTTACCAATTTTATATTCTACAAAACAATAAAACAAAGTTGCTAGCGAAAGCCAGGAAAATCACTTGTCACTTGTACATAACTGGCGAGTTCTCGTTTTTTTCCTTTCTTGTCGCAAGGCACTCTGGTACTTGCAGTCAATAACGTAATCCAATACAACGGATATATACAGTGGGAAGAAAAAGTATGTGAACCCTTTAGAATTATCTGGATTTCTGAATAAATTGGTCATAAAATTTGATCTGAGTCACAACAATAAACAAACAGTCTGCTTAAATTAATAAACTATTATCATTTGTCATGTCTTTATTGAACACACTGTGTAAACATTCACAGTTCAGGTTGGAAAAAGCATGTGAACCCTTGGATTTAACAACAGCTTAACCCCCCTTCGGCAGCAATAACCTCAACCAAACGTTTTCTGTAGTTGCAGATCAGACCTGCACAACGGTCAGGAGGAATATTGGACCATTCCGCTTTCCAAAACTGTTTCAGTTCCAAAATATTCTTGGAATGTCTGGTGTGAACTGCTTGAGGTCATGCCACAGCATCTCAATCTCGTTGAGGTCAGGACTCTGACTGGGCCACTCCAGAAGGCGTATTTTCTTCTGTTGAAGCCATTCTGTTGTTGATTTACTTCTGTCTTTTGGGTCGTTGTCTTGTTGCATCACCTAACTTCTGTTGAGCTTCAATTGGCAGACAGCCTTACATTCTTCTGCAAAATGTCTTGATAAACTTGGGAATTCATTTTTCCATCAATGATAGCAAGCTGTCTAGGCCCTGAGGCAGCAAAGCAGCCCCAAACCATGATGCTCCCTCTACATTGTTTACAGTTGGGATGCGGTTTTGATGTTGGTGTGCTGTGCCTTTTTTTCTCCACACATAGTGTTTCATAGTGACTCAACTTTAGTTTCATCTGTCCACAGAATATTTCTCCATTTATGGACAATTTGTCTTACCGTGGACTGACTTTTAGAGATAGTTCTATAACTCTTTCCAGCTGTATGCAAGGCAACAATTCTTAATATCAGGTCTTCTGAGATCTCTTTTGTTCGAGGCATGGTTCACATCAGGCAATGCTTTTCGTGAATACCAAACTTACATTTTTAGATTTTTTTTTTTTTTAAATGGGGCAGCTCTAACCAAAATCTCCAATCTTGTCTCATTGATTCGACTCCAGGTTAGCTGACTACAATTAGCTTTTGGAGAAGTCATTAGCCTAGGGGTTCAGATACTTTTCCCAACCTACACAGTGAATGTTTAAATGATGTACTCAATATAGACAAGAAAAATACAATAACTTGTGTTTTATTAGTTTAAGCACACAGTTTTTCTATTGTTGATGAAGATCAGATCAAATGTTATGTCAAATTTATGCAGAAATCCAGGTAATTCCAAAGGGTTCACATAATTTTTCTTGCCAATGTACATAGTTCTCAATCTCCATCACATGAATTCTAATACAATTACTCTTACATATGTAAATAACTGTAAAAGAAAATATCTTTAGATACAGCTCCATAAATTAACTGTAAACAACTCTCTAACCCATTAAAGTTACAACATCCTGCCCCCGATGAACAGCTGTGTTCATCTAAATCTCTAAGCAGTATATAAACTGAATAGGTCTTCTCAACAAAGTCCCTGAGGCAGTACGAACTGAACATGACTAGGCCATTTCAGCCTGGAAACAGTTCCTCAGTCTTCCCTAGTTCCCAGGTTTGTCTTGGTGTGTTATCTTCTCCGACGAGTGCAACGTCACCCACTTTCAGTGGGGTGGGCTGTGGTGTCACAGGGGTGTGCCGACTTTAGATCCAGAAAGTAGTATCTTCGCTTGCTGGTCACAAGTCTCTGCCTGTACTTCCATCTGCATGTAATTTCCTCCTGGGTGCTGAGTGTCAGCCGGAAATGGCTTGGGCGGCAAAGAGGTTTGTCTTTTACCCACCAGGAAGTGTGCTGGTGTCGGGGGTTGTGGATCATCCACTTCATTGTGGACAAAGGTCAGAGGCCTAGAATTTAGGATAGCTTCAACCTCTGTCAGGACTGTGCACATCTCTTCAAAAGTTGAGCAAAGCTTTCCCAAAAACGTTTCTCAGGCATGTCTTCACTGACCTGACAAGTCTTTCCCAAAATCCACCCCACCATGCTGCTCGCTTGGCAATGAACCTCCAGGCAATGCCCCTTTCTGAGTTGGGGCTCTTTGATTGCCTTCCACAACTCTTTCAAGTCCTGATCAGCGCTCTTGAACGCTTTTGCATTGTCCGAATAGATTACCTTGCATAATCTTCTCCTTGAGATTAATCTTTTCAGAGCTAACAGGAATATCTCGGTTGACTGATATGAGACCAGTTCCAAATGAACTGCTCTGGTTACACCACAAGTGAACAGCGCAATGTATGACTTCTTCACAGAACCATTTTCTTTCACGTAGAGAGGCCCTGCAAAATCCACACCTGTAACTTTGAATGGTGGGGATTCAGTTATTCTGTCTTTTGGTAAAGGTGCAGTGCAGTGACCTGCTGTTCAGTCCTTGCCTTGAATCTCTTGCAGACTATACATCTTGCCACTGTGCTCTTGACTAGCTGCCTAGCATGCAAGATCCAGTATCGCTCGCTGATTTGTACTAGAGTGTCTCTTACTCCAGAATGCATCATCCTCTCATGATAGTACTGTATAAACATTTCCGTATCTGTGCTTGTTGGGCAGAACCCATGGGTGCTGCTCTCTGAATGTGAAGTTGGACTGTTGCAGTCTTCCTCCTACACTGAGTAGTTCGTGTTCGTCCAGGGACAGTTTCAGTTCTCTGATTTTACAGTCATTGTTTAGTCTTTTTCCTGCCTTCAGTAATTTCTCCTGACTAAAACTCTATTGTTATGTTACCTTGATCCAGACTCGAACAGTTCGTCAGCAGTTAGTTCACCTTGCATCTTTATAGTTGTACGAGCATTGGCTATGAATCTCTTTATCCAGGCGGTCACGCTGAACACTTCAGTTTGCTGTACCTTTCAAGTTCCAACACGGGTTCAGTGATGTCTGTGCTGTTTGCTGTGAGCTTTACAGTGACCAGGCGACTGGACTTGAGTTCTGTATTCACCTCTTCTGGAACCTTGTTGTCATCAGTCTCCTCTGACTGATTAGGTGATGTCAGAATAACCATAGCTGGCTCTGTGTCAAGTTCCGAACAGTTTGTCCTCTTGTAGGGTGGTCGGCTGGATTAGTTTTCCCTTCAATATGTCACGATGACTCTGGATCGGTCATGTACTGGAGCTCTGTCACTGTTTGCGACAAACTGTTTCTATTTCTGAGCTGAGCTGCAAATCCAATGCAGCACGATCAAGTCTGTCCACATTTTGATCTGTTTTTGTTCCATTTTCAGTGTGGTTATCAGGTGGTTTGCTAGTCTCTCTCCAATCACAGCTCCCATGAGCTCCAGGTGTGGCTGCGACATTTTCTTGAGCGGGGCTACCCTGGACTTGGACGCGACTAGACTTGTCGTTGTTTCCCAGTCTTGTGATAAACCTTGCAGTTAAGCTACTGCACTGTAAGCCCACAGAACAAGTGTAGTTTCAGCCTGTGGCAGTTCTGTGGCTGCATGTCTGTTCTGTACCACCTTGGTATGGCAAGCTGGTGTAGTTCTGAATACCACTGTTGCCATTCTTGTGTCAGATCAGGTGGTAACTCTTCGTCCCAGCTGAGTCCCCTCTCCCACATTTCCTGGAACATGCACTTGATCCTGATGGTGAAGGGGGTCAGGAAGCATGCAGACGACTGCAGAACACTTCTCTGTGTTTTCCTTGTGCTTTAGAATGCTCAGTAGCGGCCTGAGGTCAAACACAAAGTAATCGGTTCATGGTCGCCACACTAAACCTAAAACCTAAATTCCTTGTGTTTCTAGTGCCAATGGGAGGTCAGTTGTCGTACTCTCCTCCCATGTTGTTATCAGTTCAGGAGAGTTGGTCATCCACTTGCAGAGGTCCATGCCTGCAGTCAACAGCATTCGTTTTGCGGTTGTCACAAAGTAAGCCTCTTCAACATCGCGTGAAATCGTCAATGAAGTAATCTACATAGAGTGACTCCCTCAATGCCTCTACAACTTCTGGTTGTTCTGTCTAGCTGTGAGCAAGAATGGACTTGGGGAAGCTCCAAATACCATTCTGGTTATCCTAAGCACACGCAGCTCTTCTTCATTTTCTCTCCTAGGTGGGCCTGTGAGCCAGAGAAATCTCACGCGGTCTCTCTCTGCTAGGGATATCTGCAGTAAAGCCTTCTTGATGTCTGCCATGAATGCAATCTCATGTAGTCTGAACTTCATCAGAATGCTGAGCAGATCCAGGTTCGGTCCTGTGAGTAGACAGTCAGAGGGATGGACAGCCATCTTCATGGGACAAGGCATCAAAACACCCCTCTCAGTTTTGTCGTCACCTTGTCCTCCCGGAGTATTGCATGGTGAGGTAAGTAATATTTCACGTTGTCGGAGCTTGATGCGTTGTCCTTGGGCATGTCCTCTGCCATATCCTGTTGTATGTGGTCCTCAACTACTTCATTGTATCTGCTGTACAACATCACATCCTTCTTCAGTCTTTTCTTCAGACCTTCAAACCATTTCTTGGCGATTCTATACAGTTGAAGTCGGAAGTTTACATACCTTAGGTAAATACATTTAAACTCAGTTTCACAAATCCTGACATTTAATCCTAGTAAAAACAATGATAGCATTAGGATCACCACTTTATTTTAAGAATGTGAAATGTCAGAATAATAGAAGAGAAAATGAATTATTTCAGCTTTTATTTCTTTCATCACATTCCCAGTGGGTCAGAAGTTTACATACACTCAATTAGTATTTGGTAGCATTGCCTTTAAATTGTTTAACTTGCGTCTAACGTTTCAGGTAGCCTTCCACAAGCTTCCCACAATAAGTTGGGTGAATTTTGGCCCATTCCTCCTGACAGAGCTGGTGTAACTGAGTCAGGTTTGTAGGCCTCCTTGCTCGCACAAGCTTTTTCAGTTCTGCCAACAAATTCTCTCTAAGATTGAGGTCAGGGCTTTGTGATGGCCACTCCAATACCTTGATTTTGTTGTCCTTAAGCCATTTTGCCACATCTTTGGAAGTATGATTGGGGTCATTGTCCATTCGGAAGACCCATGTGTGACCAAGCTTTAACTTCCTGACTGATGTCTTGAGATGTTGCTTCAATATATCCACATAATTTTCCTGTCTCATGATGCCATCTATTTTGTGAAGTGCACCAGTCCCTCCTGCAGAAAGCACCCCCCACAATTTGATGCTGCCACCCCCGTGCTCCACGGTTGGGCTGGTGTTCTTCGGCTTGCAAGCCTTTCTCTTTTTTTCCTCCAAACATAACGATGGTCATTATGGCCAAACAGTTCTGTGTTTGTTTCATCAGACCAGAGGACATTTTTCCAAAAAGTGCGATATTTGTCCCCATGTGCAGTTGCAAACCGTAATCTGGCTTTTTTTATGGCGGTTTTGGAGCAGTGGCTTCTTCCTTGCTGAGCAGCCTTTCAGGTTATGTCGATATTAGACTCGGTTTACTGCGGATATAGATACTTTTGTACCCGTTTCCTCCAGCATCTTCACAAGGTCCTTCGCTGTTGTTCTGGGATTGATTTGCACTTTCGCACCAAAGTACATTCATCTCTAGGAGACAGAACGTGTCTCCTTCCTGAGTGGTATGATGGCTGCGTGGTCCCATGGTGTTTATACTTGGGTACTATTGTTTGTACAGATGAACGTGGTACCTTCAGGCATTTGTAAATTGCTCACAAGGATGAACCAGACTTGTGGAGGTCTACAATTTATTTTCTGAGGTCTTGGCTGATTTCTTTTGATTTTCCCATGATGTCAAGCAAAGAGGCACTGAGTTTGAAGGTAGGCCTTGAAGTACATCCCCAATTGACTCAAATGATGTCAATTAGCCTATCAGAAGCTTCTAAAGCCATGACATGATATTCTGGAATTTTCCAAGCTGTTTAAAGGCACAGTCAACTTAGTGTATGTGAACTTCTGACCCAATGGAATTGTGATACAGTGAATTATAAGCAAAATAATCTGTCTGTAAACAATTGTTGGAAAAATTACTTGTTTAATGCACAAAGTAGATGTCCTAACCGACTTGCCAAAACAATAGTTTGTTAACAAGAAATGTGTGGAGTGGTTGAAAAATGAGTTTTAATGACTCCAACCTAAGTGTATGTAAACTTCCGACTTCAACTGTAGTCATCTTGGAGTTCTGGCATTTCTTGTTTCCATGGCAACTCCACATGGTATCGTTCATCTTTGAAGGTGGTTGTTCTCTCGAACATCTGTAGAGCCTCGTTTCCTCTGGGTTCTGTGTTTTCCATGTCAAGCCTTGGCGACACTTGACATGGACACTGGTCCCTGCACCGACCATCCAAAGGGGCCCTCTAAAGCAACCAGCGTCTGTCAGTCGCTCCACTCAGCCTGATACTATCTGCCAGTAGTAGTCTGCTCATATCTGCCAGTAGTAGTCTGCTCATATCAAGACAGAGTTCAGGATCTTTGACATCTTCTCAAAAGCCTGCGAGCTGCAGTCCCTTTCTATTGAGCTCATGTTGAATCTGTTCACCAGGAAACTTCATCACAGCTGTGCACACTTGTGGGGTTTCAATTGCCTCCATTTCAATTATCTGCTAATTTGTCCCAGACATTCTCCAAGATGACTTTCACTGTGTTGCGTTGGGACGTTGCTGGAGCAGAGGAGCCAAACATGTGAAGAGTGCGTGCCTCTTGTCTGATTACTGGTAGCTTCAGGCCCTTCACAAGGTTTTTATGTACGAAGCTTCTCTGACTGCCTCCATCTAGTAAGCAACGAGCTATCTTTCTGCCCGATGGGCCTTCTACCCATGCCTTTGCCTTTTGTAGCAACACAGTGTTCTGTCCGTCTGGTTGTCTTCACAGAATGGGGAATAACTGAGGAAACAACAGCATCTGCAGAAACAGTAGGTGGTTGCACCTCACTCCTCTTACCGGTACAATGTGATGTCTGCTTCCACATGTTGCACATGACACTCTGACTTCACAGAATTTTGCTGTGTTTTTGTCCTAAACATACAAAGCATCTTCCCATGTTCTTTAGTTTCTCTTTGTGTGCAGCAATATTGTGATCTGGGCAGTTTTCTGATTTTTGGTCTGCACCGTCACAGAATACAGTTTTGTTCCTTCGGCTGTGTGCAGTGCCGCAGCAGATGGCATGTTGGGTCTTTGTTTAAATTTCATCGAAGGAGCATGACTTGTTCCATGGTTTGCTCTCTTTCTGTTGGCTGCATGATCTTAGCACTACAAATGACATCTCCCTGCTCTGAACCTCCTGTCGGAAACTGACCATCTCAGACACGTTCCATTCATCACCCACTCCCCTCTGACAACTATAGTCAAGGGCTATCTCCTCTGCAATCATATGTGGTAAGATTGGGCATAGTAGCCTTCCGTAGGTTTCTGACACTACACCCAGTGATTCCAAGCTCCTAATCTGAATTTCACATTCATCGTATGCATTTGTAAGAGGATTTCTTTACGGGAGTGAGATTCAGCAGCTTTGACATGTGAGCACTAATCACAAGATCCTTCCTTCCAAATCTGCTCTTGAGCAGAGCGATTGCATCATCATAGTTACTGTCTGTTAACATCAGTCCTGCTACTGCCTTTGCAGCTGGTCCAGTGAGAAGTTCAGGTCGGTAAACTTCTCTTTACTGCACAGTGAATCATTGCTGTGAATAGCAGTCTCATACTGGCTCCAAAACTCCTGCCACATACTGACATCTCCATAGAATTTCTCAATAATCAACTTTGGTAGCCTTACTGATTGTCTCTGTGTTCTGTTTTGAGTTAGCATCACTCACACGTGCTGGTAGTTGATCGAGGTCCTGTTTTTTTTATTTTTTATCTATAACTCGTTGTGCACGACTCTTCAACATGATAACGCACTCTTTGTATGCAATCTCGGCCTCCAATACATCCAACGGAGTTAACTGTTCAATTCCACAACCAAGTTCAAACAATCTGTCCTCCTCGGCTGACAGCAATTCCAACAATGTACTGAAGTGATCGGTATCCGGATTTTACTGGGTTATTTCCACGTCAATCTGATTCAAAATCTGTGTTGTGGCACCTCGGATGGTACCCCGCTTTCGTCTCATTCTTTCTGCTTCATACCGACGTTCCTTCTCAGCCATTTCAGCCACTTCATCCCTCGGATCTTCGTCGTAGCTCATACTCCCGGGTTTCGGCACCAAAAATATAGAACAACTATATTGAAAGTAATGACTCGGGACAGTTGTGAGATGAAAGCTTATTTTTAATAATAATACCTGTTCACGTTACATTTTACCACTTTTACCAGGATAATGACTTGTCACTTGTACGTAATTGGCACGTTCTCTTATCTTTAGATACAGCTCAATGAATTAACTGTAAACATTAACTCTGTAACCCATTAAAGTTACAACAACGGTAGAGTGGCCAGACGGAAGCCCCTCAGTAAAGAAGGCACATGACAGCCCACTTGGAGTTTGCCAAAAGGCACCTAAAGGACTCTGACCATGAGAAACAAGATTGTCTGGTCTGATGAAACCAAAACTGAACTCTTTGGCCTGAATGCCAAGCGTCACGTCTGGAGGAAACCTGTCACCATCCCTACGGTGAAGCACGGTGGTGGAAGCATCATGCTGTGGGGATGTTTTTCAGCGGCAGGGACTGGGAGACTAGGCAGGATCGAGGGAAAGATGAATGTAGCAAAGTACAGAGATCCTTGATGAAAACCTGCTCCAGAGCACTCAGGACCTCAGACTGGGGCGAAGGTTCACCTTCCAACAGGACAACGACCCAAAGCACACAGCCAACACAACGCAGGAGTGGCAAGTCTGAATCTTCTTGAGGGGCCCAGCCAGAGCCCGGACTTAAACCCTATCAAACATCTCTGGAGAGACCTGAAAATAGCTGTGCATCGATGCTCCCCATCTAAACTAACAGTGCTTGAGAGGATCTGCAGAGAAGAATGGGAGAAACTCCCCAAATACAGGTGTGTAGTGTCATACCCAAGAAGACTCGAGGCTTTAATCGCTGCCAAAGGTGCTTCAACAAAGTACTGAGTACTGGGTCTGAAAACTTGTGTAAATCTGATATCAGTTTAGGTGTAATAAACTTGCAGAAAATTCTAAAAACCTGTTTTTGCTTTGTCATTATGGGGTATTGTGTGTAGATTGATGAGAAATTCTAAAATGTATTACATGTTTTTTTTAAGGCTGTAACGTAACAAAATGTGGAAAAAGTCAAGGGGTCTGAATACTTTCCGAATGCACTGTATGTACACAAAAGTATGTGGACACTAATGTTCCCTACATGTTTTTGGGCACTGAGCATATTTCAGGTCTGCTGAGTGCAAACTTGAACGTTGTGAAAATTCTGTGCAACTTCCAGTCCTTCAGACAAGGAGGTGACTGAAAATGTGGTTGTGTGGTTTGATGCAAGAAACAACTTTACAAAATAAAATGCATTATTATTCCCATACCATTATTACAGAAAATCAGACAAATCATGCTACCCTCTGCCTATTGGCTACTTAGCTTATATTCAAGACTGTCTCAAAATTCAACACTTCCCCTTTAAGACCAAAAAAAGTTCTTTACCGGACTTGCTTTTCAAAGAGGTCTAGAAATGTACACATTTTGTGCTCTTGTAGGAAGTAATCACTCCCCCATTGCTGACTACAAATGATCTATAACTGGGCTAATAACTCACTAACTAGCAAATGATATGAACAAAAAAAAAGGTGCACAAGTGGCTACATGCAGCTCTCGCTTTGATCTCAAAACAAGCGCATCTACTCACGACCGCTCATGCTGTAAACATAGTCCAGTTCAAAGTAAATTGCATAGATCCATATATGGCAATGGTTTATTTGCATATAGGCCTACTGCAGCACCGGTCTGTGTAGAGTACAGGCTGAGTTGTGCATGTCAATCCAAAAGAATCCCAGATGGAATAGAATCCCACTAAACATAGTTGGTTTTGTTTCAGTATGTTGCATTGAAAGTGGCTAATATTGCGTTGATTCGATCACAATTGCTACAGTAAAGGGAAACGTTGATAGTGTTAAAAGGGAAAACTCTAGAACAGTGGTCAACAACCTGAGTCAAGATCACTTTCCGAGTCAAAATGCGATGTACTGGCCAGATTTCTTTTTACACGATTTAAAAAACATAAGCCTACGCAACATTAACCAATTAAAAACAGTACTGTAGCAATGAGGTTCGTGCAGTAAGCTATTGACTTTGCTTGAATTTCCCTGCCAATGCATTATTGTTGGGGTCATTTTTTTAAATATATATTTCAAAATTTAAGGTAGGCTATATGATCACACCGTTAATAGATCTGCTGTTGTATTACTTGTGAGGCACAGCTGAGTGAGCATACAGACTTAGGGTCCGCCTCTCAACATCCCTTCGCTTTCCCTTTCCTCCACTGACACTGACCAAAAAAGGGACACCGTCTTCCAGCTGAAGGCAAAACTCAAGTTGTACCGCATTACTTCTGCCTCATGAACAAATTCATGTTGTTTCTCCTATGAACAGAGAAGTGAAATATTCCTTGATATTAAAAAAGACCCAAGCTGCTAATAATAACGCAAGCCTATCGATACACTTTCCTACTCAATCATTAATGCTGCAGTGCTTTGAAATAGGAAGAAGGCGCATTTTATGGATTTTAAAAATGTAATACAAAGTGCTGAGTAAGAACATGAACTCACTCATAAAAACAGCAGCTCTTCGCTGCATTTGCTGACAGTCTCTCTCTAGTCATGGTTTTAACATTGTGAAATCTCACAGTATCAATTTTGCTGTAGCTTTTTTTTATGCCTGCTACGTTACTGCAGACTCGGTAATCTAAGACATCCGATTGGCCAGCGGTAGGCCTATAGTGCACTTGATTTTCTCTCTGTGCCCGCCGGGACGCAGCATTTGTACATTCAGACACATGAAATTGTTAAAAATGGCAACAGTTCAGCTACCTAAGTACTGTTAATGTGAAGTGGAAACATCTAGGAGCAACAACAGCTCAGCCGTGAAATGGTAGGCCACACAAGCTCACAGAATGGGGCCGCCAAGTGCTGAAGGGCATAGCGCTAACTACAGAGTTCCAAACTGCCTCTGGAAGCAACGTCAGCACAAGAACTGTTCGTTAGGATGGGTTTTCATGGCCGAGCAGCCGCACACAAGCCTAAGATCACCATGCGCAATGCCAAGCGTCGGATGGAGAGGTGTAAAGCTCGCCGCCATTGGACTCTGGAGCAGTGGAAACGCGTTTTCTGGAGTGATGAATCATGCTTCACCATCTGGCAGTCCGACGGATGAATCTGGGTTTGCCAGATGCCAGGAGAACGCTACCTGCCCCAATGCATTGTGCCAACTGTAAAGTTTGGTGGAGAAGGAAAAATGGTTTGGGGCTGTTTTTCATGGTTTAGCCTAGCCCCATTAGTCTCAGTGAAGGGAAATCTTAACACTATAGCATACAATGGCATTCTAGACGATTCTGTGCTTCCAACTTTGTGGCAACAGTTTGGGGAAGGCCCTTTCCTGTTTCAGCATGACAATGCCCCCGTGCACAAAGCGAGGTCCATACAGAAATGGTTTGTTGAGATCGGTGTGAAAGAACTTGACTGGTCTGCACAGAGCCCTGACCTCAACCCCATCGAACACCTTTGGGATGAATTGGAACCCCACTGCGAGCCAGGCCTAAATCGCCCAACATTCGACGAGCAGGTGTTCACATACTTTTGGTCATGTAGTGTACCCCAGTGATTCTCGCAAGAACTGAACCCACCTTGAGCTTCCAGTTTGCGTAGAAGTTTGGCGTCAGTGGCACCTGGAAAGTCGGCCTCACCAACGTTAGGAAGTTGACCCTTACTGCGCCTGGACCGGGGGCCCTCGTCACCTCTCCTCTGGTGCTCAGGCTTAGGGGGATGCCCACGCCTCCCCTCCATGGCCAGGATACGAGGAATCACCTCATCCTCGGTCAACAAGCTCCACTGCAATCCCTTGTAGGAGAGGAGAGCGAGGGACAGCCAATTAGAGCATTCCATTTACTTACACTGCGGTATGACTATACGTCATACCGTATAAACAAATATCCCTCATGACAAAAAATATTAACGTTAAGCTTAAATACATATATCTATGTAATTGCTGCCTTTAAGTATGAATCAATTAGACATCACTTGTGGTTAAATGTAGAAAAACTAAAGTGAATATTCGTCACATTTTTTTCTATGTACTGAAAGTGCTCCATCTTAAAATAGCGTTTTGGAGTGAACTATCCCTCTAACTATATGCACCTGGCTTTCATATTACAATAAAGCGATATAACTTTTCCTGTGAATGTAATATTAAACACAATGATATACAGTACTTTAGGCTACGGATGACTGCTCTGTGGGAGGGAGAAAACGGTCAATAAAGAGAGGACAGTCACCTGGGGTCCTTCTCTGGCTTCATAGAAGTCACCAACCCTTATTTTTGCACTGAAGCTAAAATGATCGCGTGTGATGTCACTTATTCCATTTCTGGACACATACTACAAAGAAGAACATAAATGAGGGCTTGGTGAGACAAAAGATCAGTGTTAAGGCAAAGATTAAGTTAATAACAGCAACCTTATTGGTTTGGGTGTAAATTATGTCTTTCTTGATCAAAATCTGGAGAATGCAACAACAAAAAAAACTAAATCATTAACATTAGCTTTAAATCTATTAGGATTTGTACGAGAGACATAAGGAGAGAGGATGCTAACGCTAGTGACCTGGGAGGTATGACCTTACCTTCATCACGTCGGGGTACTGCCGGAGCTTCTTCCCACACGGGGCGTAGTACGCCACGTCGCCCTGCAGACGGCCCGCCACATTACAGATACGAGTCTCTCTCTGCCACCTAGGATGGAGGGAGGTTATAAGTTATTCACGTACAGGTGCACAATCCCATTCACACTAAATCGGTCAGAGCGACACAGTGCAGTACCGATATATTCCAGTCATGTATCATTTTGTCATGTTTCAAGCAGTCAAAGCAGAGGGACTATACAAGTGCATTATAAATTGGATTGTATATCAAGGTACATGTTTTCTGCTACCTTCTTACACCATCTTTATTCGTTTACACAACACTTAGTCAGCTAGAATTGTTACATGCTCTTCTCCTAGCTGCCAATCCTTCAGCAGACAGCTAGAGCCTGATGTTGGCGAGGGAAGCTATCGAAATGAGATGTTTACAGCTGTGTCTTCTGTACTGAGTGGCCTCGCTGCCCTGTGAGCCCTGTAGGACTCCAGCGGTAATCAGACTCTCCTGGGATGGACAGCTGCCAAGAGGAACACCGCCCCACACGACACTTCTCTCAGTGCATCTGGACAGCCGCCATCTCCTAACAGAAACGGCCTGAGGATTCCGCCCAAACGGCACCCTATTCCCTACATGGTACACTAAACCATGGGGCTCTGGTCAAAAGTAGTGCACTATACTGGGAATAGGGTGGCTATTGCGACGTAGCCTGGGTCTTAAGCAGAGCAGGGGACTGATATAAGGCTTGTCGCCTTGCTTTCCTCTTTGAACCTGCTGATGAGAAACATCCATGGGAGATGAAAGACACCCTGATCTAAGTGCAGCGTCGCTGGGTTTGTGGTGGGTGGTGGGACGGAGCTGCTAATGTTGCGTGTCTGTGTTGAGACTGGATGTGGTTAACCCCTGACCATCACTGCTGCAGCGCCTCATTTCCTGGCCACTCGGCTTACTGTCAGGCCTGGGCTTTGGAGGGGCCCACTGAGGGAAGGCGGGATGGATGGTGGGTGGTAGGGAGAGATAGAGAAAAGAAGGGATGAAGGATAGAGGGAAAGAGAGGGGGACGGAGGGAGGGAAAGGGGAAAGTTTGAGGAATGGAGAGTTTAGGGGAGGAGGGATAGCGGGAAGGATAGAGGGATAGCGGGATTTAAGGATGAAGGGAGGGATAGCGGGAGGGAAGGATAGCGGGCTGGATGGAGGGAAGGAGCGATGTTGTGTTGTTTACTCTTTTTTCGTCTAGCCACTCTGTTGTTGACGATGTATCATCACCGCTCTGGAAAAAGGAACCTCACTGATTGGGATGTATACACTATGATTTGGCTCCTTTAAGACCCTTTTAGTCAGTCATACCACACATGTTGTTTGAGGGACAGAGGAAATCGTCACACCATCATATTATAGTACCTTGTTTGTTTTTTTTTACATTAAATGCACTATGCATTATGTGGGTTGAATGCTGTAACACAGAATAAAACAATTAATGAAAGTCCCATGATGGTAGTAACTGCACATTACTGCTTATCACTTTTTAACCATCATTTATTCACATTACTTGAATAAAAATTTTATTTTATGACTATTATTTCATTCCAAGTCATCATCTGATCAGAGCTGCTGCCTATGCTGTCTGACAAAAATCACTATTTTAGTAGTTCTTCAAATTAAATAAGACATACTTTTATGACGGCTGAATACCAAATATCAATCACTTAGATCATGTATTTTCAGACTCTAAGCAACTACTGTCTATCCCTCTCAATTTTGCTTGTGCTCTTCACACAGATCGGACAAGTTTAAGTGGGCGCACAATGGATTACAGTCATTGTAGTTCATTACCACGTGTTCTGTGCTAAACTATGTAAAATATTGGCCTGTTGGAAACTACAACTCCCTACTACATCACACAGTTAAGGCTTGATCTGATTTCTCTACAGAAGCTGCACAAATCGAGCTCACGGAAAAAACCCAGAACGAAATGGAATTCAAATAATTGAAACGAAGTCGGTCAATTGGTTGTTTAAAAACCCCAAAATAACTGACATTTCGGTTAATCGCTCAGCACTAACAGTGGGTGACCAGTGACATTGAGTGGTGTATGTGCGTATATACGGTGTATATCTTACCCAAACTCTAGAGGTGTCCGCAGCTTTCTCTCATCTGTCACTCTCCTTCTCTTCCCTGTTCCTGGGAGAAAGAGTGGACTCTTTACAACGGTCTGACAGATCCACTGTGACCTGAGCAAATGCAGAAACCTTGTCGTGTTGGCCAGAGGTGCCCTTACTCTAAAATAAGAAACAACCTACGTCAATTCAGTGGCCTAGGGGAAAACAATGGCTTGAAAACTCCACCCACCAGACAGGGTACCTTGAAGAACATTCCAGCCTGTTACGTTCAGGTGTTTTATTCAAAGAAACAGGCAAAACCACAAGGTCCTTTTAACTAGTGTTGCTTTTAGAAATGACATCAACGCAGGGTTAGCAATACAATACCTTGTCAAATCGACCATGTCAAAGCCGATATCAAGGAATAGAGCTAAGAATGATTATATGGGAGTGGAACTACAACAATAAAAAGATTCCAACATGCAGCTATTAGGAAAAAGAGACTCAGACTGCAGTAATCATGGAGGTCTGAGCCAGCCAAGTGCTTCAGCTGCTAAACGGTTAAACATGTGCCAGCCAGGGTAATCAAAAGACTCAAAGGGCCTGCTCTGGGTCATCAAAACAATGACAAACACTTTGACCAGAGACATCATTTTGCATTGAGAGGCTCCCTGAACAATGTTTTCCTTCTGAAAGAAAAACAAAAAAAAAGCATGCGTTGTTTCCCCTAGATTGGACTGGGTGATCTGACTAAGCATATGGAAGGAGAGGACTGGACTTCCAACCAACAGCCTCAAGGCCCACGACCAAATAGCACTATATAGGGAATAGGGGGCCATTTGGGATGCAGACCATGAGAGTAGTGCACTGTTTGAGCAGGGCTCTCCAAACCTGTTCCTGGAGAGATACCGTCCTGTAAGTTTTTCGCTCCAACCCTAATCTAACGCACCTGATTCTAATAATTAGCTGGTTGATAAGTTGCATCAGGTTAGTTACAACTGGGATTGGAGTGAAAACCTATAGGAGGGTAGCTCTCCAGGAACAGGGTTGGAGAGCCATGGGTTGGAGAGCAAAGATGAGCTTGAGAGTTCCATTGGTACCTGGTGGAGTGGAGCAGAGAGTATATGAGGAAGAGGGGGTGCTGTGGTAGGCCAAGGCCCCAGTGCTGGTCACCATGGCTGGGGTGGGCAGGCCACCAGATGCCTTGATGACCTGGAGGTTGAGAGGGGAGCAGCTGGCTGAGAGGCTGGAGGAGGTGGTGTCGAGTAGAGAAGAGGAGCCTTTGGCACGCTTCAGAAGGGTCCTATCTGCCTCCGTGTCTGTGGTGGTTGCGTCGTGGTCCTTCACGTCGTCCGAGTCGCTCTCCAGATTACTCTCAGACTCTGCAGGGGACACCAGCGGGAGTGGAGGACTTGATAAGTCATTCTCCAATTAACATTCAGTTCACATTCAACCACACTGATAATCACAGGCCTCTTGAAGGAACCTCTTTAAAATATCTGCTGAATCTGTACTTAAAGTGGCGCTGAAGCACTTAAACCAGACAGACGTAAGAGCTGTTTCAGAAGTGCATCACATTAACGTGCTGAACTGACTAACCTGATAGGCTATCATCAGAATCCTCTTCGTCATCTTCGTCATCATGTTCATCATCCTCTACGGAGTCGTCGGAGTCCTTGCTGCTGGGGATGTCAGACTCTGTGCCCCGGAACAGCTCCACCTGGGACTGCACCAGGTGGGTCTGGGACTGGGAGATACCCTTCCCTGTGTGGAGAGCCTTTTGCTGGGCCTTGCTCTTCCCAGCTCTGTGGGCCAGGCCCGGTGAGGTAGAGACCCAGCCTAGGGCTCCAGAGCTGTGCTCCTTATGCCCAGTGCTCAGGTTGACAGGCATAGAGAAGGGTGGGCTGGTGGCAGCCAGGAGAGGATTATTGATGGTGCTCCTGTTCTGACTGCTGCTGCGAGGCTTGGTGATGAGGGCCATGGGGGCATCCTGCACCTTGCTGTGGATCACCCCTTTGGGGTGGGCGCCCAGGAGGGAGGAGGCCAGGAACAGGTTGGAGTGGTTGGTGTGTGGAGAAGGGAGCCTGTGACTGCTCGGGGTCTCTGGAGACAGTTTGGGCGGTGCTAATGAGGAGAACAATGAGGCGGCCATTTTCTTTTTCTTCGGGCTCTTGAACAGATCTTGATGCATCACTGGCAGAGGGAAGGCCTGTTTGAAGTGCTCCTGGGAGACGAAGGGCTTAAGGAGAGAAGGAAGAGGGGAAGAAGAGAATGGAAGTAATTATACGAGCTGTCAGTCATTTGCATTACTGCAGATTGTGAAAGGAAAACGTAATAAGGAATGCAATTGTAATTGCTCAGTGAGAATGACAATGAGGAAGCGGGTCTCTCCCATTAAAGTATATTAAAACAAGTCGGTGTCGAACACGGTATACAAAGAATAAAAAGCTGTTCGGCACAATCCTTGCCAATTCTTTTAATGTTTAGTGCCGTATTCTAGGCTTAGCAATCAACTTTCTTTTTTGAGATACCTCTAAACTCCGGCAGTACTAAAATCCCGTTCCAAAGGTCTTGTTATAGATTCAGGTCGCTATCACCACTGTTCAGATTAACAATAATAATTTAATCCTTGGAAAAATACAGATTTTTCCCCCCTTTTGATAACAATGGGATAGCAACGGTCTTCCTAAAGCATTACGGAGTTAATTGCGTGTCAGCTTTTGTGAAGTATTTCCAATGAAGCTAACTAACTGCATTAGGTCGTGTACAGGGAGAGCCGGCACGAAACGCAATCCAACTGCTGATAACAGCGCTTAGACGTTTCATTTTTCTGTAGAGAGGAAGTTGACCTTTTCAAATCTGCAAATCAGAAACAATGATAGTCAAGAAGAAATGGGAGATACTAAATATCCATATCCGAAATTCTCTGTAAAAAAAAGGACGTTATCAATATTACTTTGGAGAAAGACTTCAATCGAATAGTCTTATTTGAATAAGTGGAAAACAGGCCATTACACACATGTACAAAACAATGAAAAGGCAAATAATTTGCATACAGCCAGACTCACTTGTTTCAATTTAAAGTTGTTGATGTGTAACAAGGTTTCATCCAGGAAGTTTCTGCTTCCCGACTTCATACTGTCAGACGGGGTGAGGGGTTTGGGGGAGCCCGTCCGAGAGTTGGGTTTGTGTGAGGGCGAAAGGGTGGGTGGTTTGGGGGACGAAGACAGAGAGGGAGGCTTGGGTGAGGAGGAGAGAGACAAGGGCTTCGGAGAGGAGCAGAGGGAGACGGGCTTGGGAGATGAAGAGAGAGAGTTTGGTTTAGGTGAAGAAGAAAGAGAAAAGGGTTTGGGTGAGGAAGAGAAGGGCCTGGTGGGTTGAGGAGATGATGAGGCCACTCTGCGTGGTTTGACCAGAGCCAACGGTTTAGTACTGGCCAACCCCGTAGCCTGGATCACACTGGTGTGCTGCTTGAGTTCTTCCTCCCTGTTCCTGGAGCTCTGGAAGACTAGGGATGTGGACTGGGACAGCGCTGGGGGCTGGGGTGAGGGTTGGAGCGGGTAGGGGAGGAAACGGAGAAAGGCCTCGTCTGGATGTTTCTGAAGCAGACCACTCCGGCTGTCCCGAGCATCCCGAGCCTTCTCGCCTTCAGCAGCGTGGGGTCTCTTCTTGCTGTCGGCAGTGCTCTGTGTCAGGCTCTGAGAGAGAGAGGAGGACAGTTCCATGTCAGCTCTGACTCAACCCAGCCCACAATGGCAGCCCTGACGGGCAACGCGGTCGGGCCCCCCACCAGCGGAGCTGCCCTTGACATTTAACTGAGATTAACAGTCATAGAGAGAGTCACAGTGTGCTTGGAACAAAGCGAAAAGTATAAAATTTTCGAAAGACAAACCATACAGATATGCCATGTTGAAATGGTGTATGCATGAGTCCAGATATATGGCTACCGAGTTCTAACAAGCCTACCCGGACAGTTCGACTGGACAAGCGCCTGAAGTCTGAAGCACACCTTAATTGTCCTCATTACACGGCTCTCCTTCTCCGAGTCAGAATCGTCGCTGTCGTTGCTTTGATCGTCGTCATCATCATCATCCTCCTCCTCGTCTAGGTCTTCTGAGTCACTGCTGTTCACCCCTTCGCTGGAGATATCCGAGGAAGAACCTGATTCGCTGTCACTGTTGCTGGATGCCTCCACTGGTTTCTTGGTGAGTTTCTATAACAGGGAACAGTGATGGAGTCATTCCGGTCAATACGGTAACTGAATACCATTGCAAACAGTACACATCTCAGATGTCAACGTTTGTCTAGATCGCATCCGCCCTTGTGGGACACTAACGTTGCCAGATATGTTTACCACAAACTACCGTAAATTCCGGACTATAAGCCGCAACTTTTTTCCCCCAGGCTTTGAACCTCGTGGCTTAAACAATGACGCGACTTAAACAATATGGATTTTTCCCACGTTCAAATTTTTTTTCTACAAAAAAACATTCTGTGAGGTGCTCAGTTTTTTGGCGGCATGAAGCTTTCATTAGACCAATGAAATTGCCGAACGGGTTAAGGTCAAACAACTTTTTTGTTTACTGTTTAGATTAAATCGAGCGCTCTCAAACTTCCCATCATTCTGATTACGGTAGTCATTTTGTCACCCTCATCATGGCAAAGACACAGAGAAATGCATATGATGCAGCTTTCAAGTTGAAGGCGATTGATCTGGCTGTTGGAAAAGGAAATAGAGCTGCTACATGGGAGCTTGGTCTTAATGAGTCGATGATAAGACGTTGGAAACAGCAGCGTGAGGAATTGACTCAGTGCAAAAAGACAACTAAAGCTTACTGCAAATTTTTTATTTTTTGTTACAAGCCGTGTTTCGTTAAAGTCTATTTATTTTTGTTACAAGCCGTGTTTCATTAAAGCCTGTGTAAAGTTCATTTGTTTCAATGTACCGGTAGGCACCTGCGGCTTATAGACATGTGCGGCTTATTTATGTACAAAATAATATATATTTTTTTAATTCAGTGGGTGCGGCTTATATTCAGGTGCGCTTTTTGGACTCGTTTTTTCCTGGGTAAGCCCTATTATTAGTTGCCAGATCCTACTAACCTTCTCTTTAGTTTTCTGAGCGCTCTTCTCCTTCACTTGGGTCACGTCCTGGTGGCTCTTGCGGCTTCTGACGCTTCCGTTGGTGGCTTTCTGTTTCTCCGTGTTCCCCTGTGTTGAGAACGTAGTGGCGGTTGTGCTGAAGCTGCTCCCAGACACAGTGGAGATCCTGCTGCCATTCACAGCTCCATTCACTCCTTAGACCATGATGAAACAGACACCACAAATATGAATCAGGAACAACCACTTTTGTACAGTGATTATGAAGAGGAAAATAAGGTGGAAGACAGGAGAGTTCTCTAAAATGATGACTTATCAGAAATTGCCAAAGCACTTACTAATAGGAAAAATCTAATTACATTAGCAAAACGATCTCCAGGTTAACATATTCACTGGTGAGACACCCGGCACCTGCTTACAAACTGATTTATGCATTAACACGGTCTTCCCATTGCCTCCAGGGTCAATTAAACATATTTGATATTGTACCTGTGCCCATAAGGACATCATTCTCTTTTATGCAGAAAAGTTCCTTGCTTCATTAAATTGTTTGCAGAGTAGGGGAAACATCTGGCAAGAGTGCGTGTGTGTGTTTCTGCCTACCTTTGGCTGTGGCTCGTCCGTTCTTGCTTGGGGTGCGGGCCTGGAAGGGGCTGAGGTCGTGGCTCTGCTGGAGTTGGGGTAGGAACATGGGCGGGAGCCCCATGAGATGGGGAAAGAAGGCTGCAGCACCCCGCCCCTGAGCCTCAGCTGCCCGCCACCATTCTTGGGTGTAGAGGGAGAGGAGAGAGAATGCATGAGAATCCATGCCAGACTGATTTCACTGTTATTCGAGTCGTGTTTAATGTATCTCAGTGATGACACACTGTTTCAGACAGCCAGGGTTTACGGCTGTTCAACCTTTCCATTTCTCTTTGAACAGATCTCAGCAGATGACCAGTGCATTCCACAGACTCACTGATTTCAGCCCATTTAATTGTAAACATGTTGAGAATTGTAAATCCCAGAGGATACATGTAGCTCCACATTTGAGCCTCATACATGCTGGATATTTCACAGCTGCAAAAACAGTCTCGCAGGAACTTTCTCTCTTTCCCTTTAAAATGGCAAAAGCAATTCAAAATGGAGCCCTTCGTGCTTGATGAATTTGAAAACGACATACTCCTGATTAATTTGTGATTCCAGACTTATACAAAAATAAAGTGTTTCTTGTTATGAACATCACAATGTCTAAAAAAAGGTACATTTCATATTCACAAGCTCTGGAAACTGTGTACAGTTCATGGTTGCTAACCAACACCATTTTCCTCTGAATGTGACAAAAAAAATGATGTAACAAAACATTTAGCTTGAAAAGTGTGATAGGTCCAATGTTTTCTCAGAGGTCAAGGTGGTGTTGTGAACCATCCCAATCTATAAACGTTATGTCCTGAACGCTGCCTATTGAACTGATGGACGACACCATAAAGGTGATGCATGCTAGCTGGGCTCTCTCCATGGGAGTTGGCTGGGGCTAATAACCACACATTCTGGGAACTCTCAGAAGGCAGAATTAACTAATCAAATGAGTGTGTCCCAAACGGACACCGATAATCCCTTTATAGTGCACTACTTTTGACCAAAGCCCTATGGACCCTGAGCAAAAGTAGTACATTATGGTCTGCTCAAAAGTAGCACACTATATAGGGAATAGGGTGCCCATCTGTTATTCACTGAGATACATTTATAGTTTGTACTATTCATTACTAGACATAAACTAATGATAGTGCATATCTTTTTTGAATGGATTCTAGTCAGGGCTCTCCTACCTGGAAAAGCTGCCATACCTGGAAAGGCACCTAGCTGGGAGTGAGCAGCCAAGGAAGCAGACATCCCCAGGGAGCCCAGGCCTCCAAACTCTGAGCGCCCTGAGCTGGTAGTGTACAGACCAAATGCTGGGTGGTTGACGATGGGAAAGGCACTTGAAACCGTAGACATGTTGAAATGTTGCTCGCCCGCCGCCCGAAACAAGTGTCCTGGAAAAGGGAGGAGGAAACGACATAATGAAGCAGCTGTATGAATTTAGTTACATAAACTACGTAGCTAGAATACCACAGCTAAATCATTCATCCGTATGACTGTTAATGTTTAATATCGCAATAAAGTGTCCTTAAGGATCTGTTACAACATCCTCTGGATGGGAAGAGATCATGTTTTATGCATTATCAATAAAGATGCTGGTTAGTGTGTGTAAAGGAAAAAGACTCCCACGGATTCTGCTTGATCTGTTCAAACATGCTTCTGCAAATATGAGACATGGTTGTGGGAGGCTGTTGGGATTGTATTCAGAGGGAGATCATCATGCATGTTTAAAGCGCCTGGTGCTGTTGCTTGTGTTTGAATACGATTATAAAATTGCAATATCAACAAAATGGCCTCATTAACATTTTGCATAATAAATATGTGTAAAACTGAATTTGGTTAGGTGGGGGGGAAACAAATACAAGATATTTACAAGGACGTTCATTTCATTTTTTATTTTTTTTTACAGTATGTTGGAATTTGTGCAGGACATCTGAACAGCTGATAATGCAATCCCAAGATTCCTCCTCTTGCACCAGATAGATGCAACTAACAGATCACTCCTGGTTCACCACTGGCAATGTTCCCTCTCATTTTTTGAGGCACTGAGCAAATTTTAGGTCTTGTGAGCGGAAACTTGAACATTATGTGAATTTTGTGCAACTTCAGGGACACGTTTACAGTAAACACTGAGGCTGTACCCTTATAGTTTTAGACAGCAACCAAGCGGCTATTTCATCATAATGTAGGCCTACCAACAAAACCAGTGGAGCAAATCCCATAACATTTTCAGAAGGAAATAGCTTTTGATTTCTATGATATAGCCTACATGTGGTGTTCAATACAGGCCTACACTGCATGACACTTTTAAAAACGTTTTTACATTATGAAGGACTTGACATTAATGAATGATGTTACTTGGTCTGTAACACCATGGGCTAGTTGACTGTAAATGGCATTGTATTGTCTTGTATGATGCAAGAAAGCACTTTACAAAATAAAATGTATTATTATTATTACCATACAGAGAATTAGACAATGTAGGCTACCCCTCTGCCTACTGGCTTATTTGTCAAAAGACTCCAGCCACCCTAGTCAGACTGTTCTCTCTGCTACCGCACGGCAAGTGGTACCGGAGCGCTAAGTCTAGGTCAAAGAGGCTTCTAAACAGCTTCTACCCCCAAGCCATAATACTCCTGAACATCTAATCAAATGACTACCTGGACTATTTGCATTGCCCCCCACCTTTTTTACACTGCTGCTACTTTCTGTTATTATCTGTGCGTAGTAATTTTACCTCTACCTACATATTACCTCAATTACCCCCTGTATAAAGCCTCGCTGTTATTTTATGGCTGCTCTTTAATTATTTGTTAAGAACAAATTCTTATTTTGTGCGCCGCCCTATGGGACTCCCAATCACGGCCGGATGTGATACAGCCTGGATTCGAAATAGGGAGGGCCATGTCCGAATACCATACTAGTGTACTAAATTGTATGCGAACAAATTGTTTTATAGTATGAATGATTTTTTTGTTATTTTCATGAATTAATGAATTGTTATTTTCGTGTCAAATCGACAATTGGCAACCCGTCCCTTATGGGATTAATTGACACAAACAAACTTTACAATAATTCACTATGGTAATTCCATGATAATTCTTCTTCCGGTGTTCTCTCGCATAAAGGGTGAAAAAAAATATTCAAACTAAAAATCAATACATAATAGTAAATAATAAGGTTTCCAAACAGTAATTATATCCCTAGTATGTGAAATTACAAAAATAGTACTCTGAAAGCATCATTTGATGCGCACTGGTGTCGAATTCCCCATTCGTTCATTCTGGTACATCAAGTCAATTTGATTATCAGCTGTTGTCAAACACGTGAGTTTGTGAATTCTTGTAGCTCAAATGCCGAAATGAGTATGCAGTTTAAGTATGTAGTACACTAGTATGGGTATTTAGAGACAACCATTGTTTCTCTCTGATCACTACTTCCCAGGACTCCAGGGAAATTAGTGGCAATTGTTACTGAGTGGATAATCTCGGTTAACCCAGAACTAAAACCTTGTGTAATTTCGCCAGCCGCTCAATTTGTTTTTTGTTTTTTTTTGGGGGGGGGGTGTAGAAATTGCAATTTCTGTTTTGCGAAGGCATCAACCCTCGCCAAAGCAATCTTATAGCTTGGGGATAGAAGCTGTTCAGGGTCCTGTTGGTTCCAGACTTGTGGTGCATCCGTACTGCTTGCCGTGCGGTAGCAGAGAGAAGTCTGACATCGGTGGCTGCAGTCCTTCCTCTGACGTCCCAGGTATAGAGGTCCTGGATGGAAGGAAGCTCGGCCCCAGTGATTTACTGGGCCGAACACACTACCCTCTGTAGCTCCTTGCGGTCAGACGCCAAACAGTTCCCATACCAAGCAGTGATGCAGCCAGTCAAGATGCTTTCAATGGTGCAGCTGTAGATCTTTGAGGATCTGAGTGCCCAAATATTTTCAGCCTCGAGGGGAAAGTGGCATTATCGTGCCCTCTTCACGACCGCGTTGATGTGTGTGGACCATGATAGTTCCTTAGTGATGTGGACACCGAGGAACTTGAATCCCTCGACTAGTTCCACAGCAGCCCGGTCGATGAGGATAGGGATGTGCTCGGCACTCCGTTTCCTGTAATAATCCACGATCAGCTCCTTTGTCTTGCTGATGTTGAGGGAGAGGTTGTTGTCCTGGTAACACACTGCCAGGTCTCTGACCCATCTGTAGGATGTCTCATCACGTCAGTGATCAGGCCTACCACCGTTGTGTCTGCAAACTTAATGATGGTATTGGAGTCGTGCGTGGCCACTCAGTCATGGGTGAACAGGGAGTACAGGAGGAGACTAAGCATGCACCCGAGGGGCCCCCATGTTGAGGGTCAGCGTGGCGGATGTGTTTTTGCCTACCCTCAACACCTGGGGGCAGCCCATCAGGAAGTCCAGGATCCTGTTGTAGAGGGAGGTGTATAATCCCGGGGTCCTTAGCTTAGTGATGAGCTTGGAGGGCACAATGGTGTTGAATGCTGAACTGTAGTCAATGAACAGCATTCTCACATAGGTGTTCCTTTTGTCCTGGTGGGAAAGGGCAGTGTGGAGTACAATAGAGATTGCGTCATCTGTGGATCTGTTGGGGAGGTATGTGAATTGGAGTGGGCCCAGGGTATCTAGGATGATGGTGTGACTAGCCTTTCAAAGCATTTCATGGCTACAGATGTGAGTGCTATGGGGCGACAGTCATTTAGACAGGTTACATTGGCATTCTTGGGCACAGCTCTATGGTGGTCTGCTTGAAACATGTACTGTAGGTATTAAAGACTGGGTCAAAATGTGAAAACACTTGCCAGCTCATGCTCTGAGTAAGCATCCTGGTAATCCATCTGGCCCTGCGGCCTTGTGAATGTTAACCTGTTTAAAAGGTCTTACTCACATTGGCTACAGAGAGAGCGACCTCACAGTAGTCTGGAACAGCTGGTGCACTCACGCATAGTTCAGTGTTGCTATCCTCATCTGTGGAAGCGAAGCAGTTTAAGCAACACCTTCACCCAATCCTGATAAGTCCAACTAACCAGTGACAGAAACCCAAGTCCCGGAACTAATACTGCTCGTTATCTCATGCATCCTATAGCATGCCGACAGATGTACAGTACTAGTTATATTTAGGTAGTCCACAAGAGATTGAGTGGACTGTCCTAGGTAAATAGAACAATTCAATTATTTTAAATATTTACAACAGTCTATGTCCGTGTTGGCAAGACGAGCCCTGCATGTTGTCCTCTCTCACAGTAAGATAGACTAGAGTACTGAAGGACCATATTTAACTGGAAACTCAATTAGCAGCACAGACGTGCACAGAAGCTTGCACCTGCTGTTCTAACAGGCAGTACCATGTGCCAGCCTGGTGATTGGCATAATTCAAAAAGATGACTGAACACATTTCCTCATAACATTACTAAATCCCCCAAATAAATGAAACTGTCAACTTACGTTCTATAATCTAATTTCAAGTCAATTTATAATATGCTTATAAGGAACATTTATGGTCTGGGTTTGTGACTGATCTATAAACCTACCCTGTGCACTAGCTCTTCCAAGCAGCTTGCTTACAATTTACAGCATGTGATTTCAGCTTTCCCATTTTCAAAAAATTAAAAAATGTATTAAAAAAACAAAACAAAAAAACACTTTTTATACAAGAATGAAAATAAGTGTGTTATGCTGTAAATGGTAACTATAAAAGCATAATGTCAGGTCTAGATTATCTGCATGTAATTCCTATAATTCCCTGACATCTTGGTATTGTTAGAGAGAAACTGATGTAGGCCTAAATGATGTGGAGATTAGTTAGTTAGGCCTACACAAGTTTGCCATGAAAATAAAATATGGAGTGTCATGCTTGTCAGTTCAAATCAACCAACGTATACTTTTTAATTGAATCTGTGACAGAAAAAGAACTATCAATTACTTATCTTATCATCCATTTGACTTCCATATAAAGGAGCACTTTTCATTTCAGATTTCAATCAAGTTCTTTCAGTTGAACATTGTATGAGCTTAAAGACAATTTTACAATCCATAATCGATTCAAAGCACTGTGAAATTAAAGTTATTTCCCCCATTTCAACCTAAAAAGGGTAGTAATATCCAAAGCCGATTGAGAATCAGTATCTGAAAATTTCATTATAAAATGCTTTCACAAATATGAAAAGTACTGCGTGAGACAAGTATAATTTCATGAGTTAATACCACAAGTAAAGCATGCAAGTGTAATTAAATCACTTAGATAGAGCGTAACCAACACAGGAGATGTAATATCTTTACTTTGCTTTCCACCAGCGGGGACGAGAAATCTCTTAAAATAACCAAATTTGTTTTATTCTCATAACCGCAATGTGACTTCAGAGGTGCTGTGCTTTCTGCATTTAATTCCAGCTCGCCGTCCAAAATAGCTTATCTGGAGAAATCTCTGAGCACGTTTGGTTGGTGTGTAGGGGGATAAAAATGTATAATGTCCGAGCAAAATGCCTAATGGCTTCTTTATTGTAACAGCATTAATTAATATTTTTGGTATTTCTTATCATGAAAGAATAGGGAGAAAAACCACAAATCACAGTTGATAAATGTGCATGTTATTTACTGGTCAGGGTAATCTGACAGCTTATGCATCACCGCTGCTCGCCACATAATGGCGTCGGACACAATTAGTATTCAGAGAAAACAGAGGATGTTTCGAGGCAGCGGAGGCCACTGCACTCTCTATTTGGCTGACAGACCTGTCAAATCACAACGGGCTAAACTGGTGCTAAAGGTTGTCAAGAAATATCAGAGCGGGTGTGCGACGTCTTACACAGAGGATTTTTCATTGCTGGTGTCGATTAATGCAAAAGCTTTTTCATTTCTCCGCAAACTGCCAGGAAATAAAGTGTGAGAAGACGGCGCTTTCTTTATCTTACTGAACCCTCATAATTAACACTCAGGAATGCTCTTTTCTTGTTTAATTTGCAGTTGGAGAATAATGAAATAGGATGAGTTAGAGCTGAATATAGCCCATGTGTTCGCATGTAACGTGATTCATCTGTGCGTCAGTGTGTGTGTGCGTCAGTGTGTGTGTGTGTGTGTGTGTGTGTGTGTGTGTGTGTGTGTGTGTGTGTGTGTGTGTGTGTTTACGTACCACAGGTGGTGAGAGGGGAGCCCAGGGCGGCGTGGCTGGGGGTGACGCTGCACTTGGAGGAGGGTGTCTTGGCCGAGGCAGGGGCCGGTGAGGAGCCGACGGAGGAGACAGCGGACGTGGTGATGTGCAGGGAGGACGGGGCTGGCGATGGGGAGGCCAGCCGCTCTCCTGACTCCATATCTGTCAAACACAATCCAATCAACACACTTACAAAAAGGCAGGGGAAGAAAAAGAGGTGGAAAAAACCCAAACACTCTCACCCCCCCAACTGAGCCTCACTCCCTCTCTCATGTTAATTACCCCCTCAACAATATCTCCGGTTAGCTAAGGCTACTGGCCAGAGAATCTCCTAAACAAACCCACAGAGAGCTTTCACTGAGGCAACAGGGAAAATAAAGAGAAGTATTTGATCACATATTATGGACACACACACACACACACACAGACAAAAGACCCTCTCGGGTATACAGGAGTGTTTTATATAAAATGTAAAACTGGTGCCACTCAAGACTTCCATCACTAATGAGAATATTAACGCTTTAACATGGACAGTTTTCACAGGAATCATTGAAATAATTCCCAGCTTACAACGCAGCAGTGTTCCTCTTAAATGTACAGTTAAAACACTAATAGTGACTCAGTGGGTAGATTTGCAGAGCCATCACTAAGTCATCTCTCTGTTGACACAGACCACAGTAGCTCTGCCCATCATCCAAATGAAGACGTCGACAGGGCGTTTCTTTAGTAGTCTTTCATGATTTCATCATCCCTATATCTCCCAGCTTTTCCATGATTTATGCCACTTCCCTTTGTTGTGTTTCACAAAAGACCACATCCGAAAAGCCCCTTTAACAAGTGTTTAACAGCCCTGGCATCTTTGTTATTGTATCATTAGACATAAACTATTTCTAAATCTCCCCGGTGACTGTCCTCTGCAGCGGAGGCAGCTAGGCCTGCTGGTGATTACATCTGGGAGACAAAGCTATCCGCTGAATATTAAGTAACGTGATTCCTCGCCACCCCACCGACAACACTTACAGGACGACGCGAATGACATGAAAGCTGCAGCCGTGCGCCACTGGAAAGGCCATGCTGCAGTGTGTCTAGGTGTCCATAGTTGAATCAAAACCCTTCTAATTTATACTTAATAATTACAACAGTACTCTTTAAAAAGCTATCAAAAGAAACAATCTAGCCTATTGTTTACGGGAGGATCATTTATTCTCAATTGCATGAAGATAGAAGGAATCAACAAATATAGTCTAGATTTAATATAAGGTAGGCTAAATAACCCAAATCAAATATGAAATGATCCTACATTAGATACTAGATTAGATTTAAATGGATGTCAAGTCTGACTCACACATTTCACACACAGACTTTAATCTTTCCTTGATGTCTGCCCACTTCTCTATTCTATTGTGAAATGTTGCAGAAATAATTTCCTCTTGGGCAATTCATTTCTGCTGCACAAGACAACGGATGTGTCTCTCTGGGGCCTCTCTCTGTCTAGAACAGAAAAACTGTCTACAGAAATAATCAGAAAAATGTTCCCTTAAAACAATCCCTCAAACCCCATTACTTACTAAACGTACATTTGAGGAAATTGAAAACGAAACATGAATGAGACGATGGCAAAGACGATAATTACAAAAATTAAAAATCAAGCATTTTCTAGACATAAGAGGCCAATCCTGCCTTAATGATCAGAACTTAGCACTGGGTTTAGCTTGATTTTTATAGGTTATTAATGTGCATGGCACAGTGGCGCTGGTATTCCAGGTGCTATAGAACCTCCATGTGAGCAGGGAAATTAATCTGACTTTGGAGTGTGCATGTGCAACTCATCTTGAGCCCCTGACGGCATGTCAAACGCAGCAGCACACACAATGCACACATTACTAACAGCAGGCTGCAGATCCCATAGAAGCCATGCTAATGTACAGGAGAGGATTTATAGGAAAAATGGATCTGCCTAAAATCAGTCACGTTCTGCAGATATCACCCTTCCCACAATGCAGCTGCCTGCCTGGAGTGCATGTCATGCCGCAAACAACAAGATATGCCCCTTCCTTCAGACAATTTGATGTGCTTATAAAAACAGACCCATCTTTTTCTTAATGAAAACAAGGTGCAAATCCCACACACCTCCAAATGCCACTGATCACTGAAATGCCATGAGCTCATTAAGCCTGTTGGTTACGGTGGAAAATGCCATGTCTGTGCTCCCTGCAATTGTGTGTGCACACGCACGCACACACACACACACACACACACACACACACACACACACACACACTATATATATACACACACACACACACACACACATATACGTGTCTGTCTGTCTAAGTTGGTCAGTGTGTATCCGCGTGTGTGTGTGTGTGTAAGCCTTTCCCTCCTGGTGTAGCCAGGTTGGTCAGTGTGTGTCGGTTCGGTGTGTGTGTCATCGGTCTTATTATCCGCCAACCCAGCATAACAGATGGCTGATGCTAAACAGTGATAATCCCACAGCAGAGTCATCAGCATGGACTAGCAGTATTCAGACTGCCGACGGACACATCTTCTCCAGCTAATGGAAGGAGCAGGGCTGCTAAAGATCTCCAGGAAGCGTATAATACAGAATGCCTTGACCCCATTCAAAGTCAGCTAGAGAGCTGCTGCATGCTACCGCACTACACTACTAGCCTCTCACCATGCACTCTGTGTGCGTCTCAAGTGGCACCCTATTCCCTATGTAGGGCACTACTTTTGACCAGGGCCCTGGTCAAGAGTAGTGCACTATATAGAGAATAGGGTGCCATTTGGGACGAACATGCCTGTTCCACTAATTACAGCCTTGCTGTATGTCACACCTCTGTCACTTTACACTAGGGATTCATATTTTCCCGAAAATAAACCAAATTTCAACAAAGGGAATAATTCATGTTTATTCAGAAAGTGCCGGGAAATAAATCAATTTAAAGCTTTAAAACCCAAGATATGGTTACTCAAGGTTCTTCCAAAATGAGATTGTCGCTGTTCCACATTAGTCTGGCTGCACCACCATGTAAAGCTTTCACAGAAAGTGAAACTGATATTTAGTAACGATAGAGTAAACTTTGATCGCCAATGACATGGTTGTGAATTGCGAAACAGGCCGTTTATAAATTCAAAGCGTTATGTACCTCAATTAATTCAGTGCATTTCAGCAGAATACCTAGGCTATCTGGACACAGAACGCTCTCAGGACGCACCCCGAATAGGCCATAGCGTTTTCGAAATCATACAAACTAACGGTAGTCAAACAAAAAACAAATTATCAAAGTTGCTAAGCTCGCTAGATAACCTCCAACGAATGACAGAATATCTCCTATTTGGCAAAATCGAGTTGATTATACAGATAGCAGATCAGCTCATGAATAACGGGGAGATGAAGAGAGGAAATTGTTTAAATATCAAGATCTCTTAACGGGGACCAACTTGGTTAAAATAAATATCCATATCTACTCTCATACTGTTTGTTGATCACACATTCTCTACTGACACTCATATGGGCAGCAGTACGACACAGCGCAGAGAATGTTAAGAACGGTATTTTGACCTGCATAGGCAGGTGCTTTGATAATCCAAGCTATGGATTACAGAATAAAGTTAGGATTTTTCTTGCAAGACAAGAGTCTGGATTTTGGGTTTCAGTGGGATTGGTACGATAGGAAAATAGCCTATGCACTATATATGGCTATATAAAGGCTACCATGTGAGTGAGTCAATAGGTAAATCATAAAATAATGTAGCCTAAATGTTCCTGATCAGTGATTGATGAGCAAACGCACAAATGGGCTATCACTTCCACTTGTCCAGCCAGAGATGAATTAACCATACAGAGAGATTCTGTGAAACAAAAATCGCAGATTTTTGGGTCGGGAGTAGGACAGGGTGAAGAGCAAAATCCAGTTGTATAAAAATGTTCTGATCAGCTAATATATGAGCAAACTAGAATAAAGACGATCATTAGCACACACACCTTCATTTAGCTAACAATTTCCTCAGCCTAATTGTTACCAAAAATCAAAACGGAGATTCAGTGAAAACAAAGATCCGACATTGTCTCAAAGCAGCGCGATGAGGGTGCTGAAATTATCATCTAGGTGACCCCACACACGACTATTGCTTTAAATTTAACAAAAATATAAAAAGGCAACATGTAAAGTGTTGGTCCCATGTTTCATGAGTTGAAATAAAACTTTCCATAAGCACAAGTCTATTTCTCTCCAATTTTATGCACAAATTTGATAACATTCCAGTTAGTGAGCATTTCACCTTTGCCAAGATAATCCATCCAACTGACAGTTGTGGCATATCAAGACGATTAAACAGCATGATCATTACACAGGTGCGCCTTGTGCTGGGGACAATAAAAAGGGCACTAAAATAAGCAGTTGTCACACAACATAATGTCACAGATGTTTCACGTTGAGGGAGTGTGCAATTGGCATGATGACTGCAGGAAATGTCCACCAAAGCTGTTGCCATATAATTGAACGTTCATTTCTCTACCATAAGCGGCCTCCAACGTCGCTTTAAAAAATATGGCAGTACGACCAACCGGCCACACGACCACAGACCACGAGAAACCACACCAGCCCAGGACCTCCACATCCGGCTTCTTCACCTGCGGGATCATCGGTGATCAGCCACACGGACAGCTGATGAAACTGGGTTGTATTTCTGTCTGTAATAAAGGCCTTTTGGGGGGGAAACTAATTCTGATTGGCTAGGCCTGGCTCCCCATTGGAGCCAGGCATCGCCCGTGCCCAGTTATGTAAAATCCATAGATTAGGGCCAAATTCATTTATTTCAATTGACTGATTTCCTTATATGAACTGTAACTCAGTAAAATGGTTAAAATTGTTGCATGTTGCGTTTATATTTTTGTTCAGTGTAGTATAACAGTTGCATATTACTTTGGGAGTTTCAGTATAAGCAACAATTTGATAGATGCCTTCATTAGCCGACTTCATTCCAAAATGTTCATAATCAGTTGATCATAACTAAAGGTGAGTGTTCCTCTCTCTGTACTTTTTCTAGGCCCAATGGCTGTTTCCTCATCTCTTCTCTCCGCTGCCGCCCACTGTGTTGTTCTCAACCCCAGTTTAAATCTAATTTTGCCTACTGTTTTGTAGAAATCTGACTTTTTGTGTGTGTGTGTGTGTGTGTGTGTGTGTGTGTGTGTGTGTGTGTGTGTGTGTGTGTGTGTGTGTTCAGGCTCATTTAATGTCTGTGATGTCTGGCTTTCAGCTCACCGAGCTTGGATCGGACCGGGATAGAATTTTCAGTTCTGATGAGAACTCAACTCTAATTCAGGTCTCATGTGCAGTCTGGCAGTGTCAATTATGCATGTGCTTGGAATTTATGACGACTGTGTGAAGTAAATAAAAAGGCTTCCATGCGACAACCTGTTTGGATAACGTGCCATACATTTGCTTGCCAATCTGCTGCTGCATATGTTGTGTAATTCGTGGAATTTCAATAGTGTGACATCGGTGGGGAAAATGTAATTTCCCGGGTCTTGTAATTACATTTTTTCAGGAAACGTGAAGAGTGGTCCCGGGATCCCAGCTACCAGTGTTTATACCTACTTTACACATAAATAAATAAGAGAAATAAATAAGACACATAAGTAATGGAGGAATAAGCCTAACACTCTAGTTTATGTGATAACCGTGGCCCATGGATGCATTGCATTCATTCTCTATGAGCTTAAATGGTGTAATGATTAGTTGTAGCCCCCGACATTGACTCGGGACAAAAACAATCTCTTGAAGCGTGAGCAGTGTCTTGCCCTGGCGCTCTGCATGGTTGCCTGGTGACACTGGCAGATTCTTTTTACCGACACAAAAATCACCAGTGTCCACCGCATCCACTGAACACAATTAACGAGGCTTCTGCTACACTGGACAAATAGCTCGGCCACTGTTGAGCCGGCGTGATTTGCGGCACGGAGGGATCGATGGATGGAAGGGGAAAAAGGCGGAAGGGGATAATCCGACCTGATCAGCACATTACAGAGCCAGAGAGAAAAAAATATATAAACTTCACCCCCACCTCACTCCCAATCCCCTTCCGAGTTCACCCAGCAGAAGTGAATTATTTGAGGGTCTTTTTTTGTATACACTTCTGTGCGTCTACCTGCCTGCGAGGATAATAGCTCCCTGTAGCGGCTGGTTGATACAGCGGAGGAGGAGGATGGTCGGGAAATTGGAAAGTGTCTCAGGTCAGCATGGCTGGATGCATCTTTAGTTCACTGGTAACATCCACAGTTGAGCTGAAATGCCAGGACGGCTCCACTGAGCATCAAACGGCACAGCAGAGAGACCGACAGACCTACAATTCTGCCTGCGTTTGTCTGTCGGTCTGTCCTTTCCGGCCTTGACGTCCACTACCTACCTCCCTTCCTAGACAGTGATGAAGGGCTCCGTGTGCCCCGGCCACGGCTTTCTAATGCAGGAAACGTTGGATTGGGACACATCTGACAGAGTGCTGGAGAGACACAGTGTGCTATGATGAAAGGAATGAGGCGACTTTAAAAAGAGCACGCCCCCCCTCTCTCTCACACTCCCCAAACTCTAATAACTAACGCCTCCAATCATGATCAAACAGGCCTCTTAGTATTTTGGTGAGGGAGGTCATAGACTGACAGAGTTGCCGTGAGAAGATGTGACCTGGGAAAGCAGAAAGAAGAAAATCAAAATAATAAAAACGCACCGCTCGTGTTGTACAGGGAAGGTCTCAACGTTTTAGCACAAGGGAGTCAAATCTGGTTGAACCATTCATCTCCGGCTGTGTGTTTGTAATAAGCCCCTAGTTTGTACCACGTGCTGCCAGACAAATGAAACCATGTGCTCCTTGGGTCTTGTTCAAAGATAAAAGCTATTTTTTGTTGCTGTATTTTATTAGGAACCCCATTAGCTACAGCCAAAGCTGCAGGTACTCTTCCTGGTCCACATGCGGTTTGTAATTGACAGGGAAGTTGCATTACAGTACTATTTATAAGAAAAGTCAAAATGTTAATTCCTTAAAAAGTATCAAAGTGTTAGCCAAATGCAGTAAGCTAGTTTATACATAGCCTATACACTATATTGACACATTTTTTAACTGTAGGACTTCAAGCCCTACTCAGAAGGGAAATTAACTACAACCCCGCAAGACAAAACTCATTTGTTTCACGTTGGTTCAAAATGGACAGCATCTCTCAGCCTTTCAGACCACTTTGGCATTGCCACGGTGGGTGACACATTACACTGCTCTATCCCTGAGCCCTGCTGCAACAAACAAAACACCTCCTCCTCAGAACTGTCTGGCTGTCTGCCACAGCTAGGCCACATAACATTTAGTCCTTTACAGCCCAAGCTGTAATCCCATTTTTTGACCTAGTATGCAAGGGCACGTATCATCTCAATCCACACAGCAGATCCATCTGTGTTCATAACGGCGGGAAAATAATCGTTTTTTTTTCTTTTTCCCTTTCTTAAGAACGACCCACAAAATACAAAAGGCAGGGCGTTTGGTCTTCATCATTCCTCTGGGAGCATACATCTTTTAGGAGAGGAGACCTTCACGCCAAAAAGTAATTCTGTTCGCATCGACTGCCGAAAACGCATATCAAATGCTTACCGTGAACAAAGATGGAGGGGGGAGGGGGTAGTTTGGGAGGCAAATGAACTCTGATGAATGATGTGGAAGTTCAGTGTGACAAATGTTGGAAGAAATGCATTTGTCCTTCGCGGCGGCGTTAGCGAGCTAGTGCGGGTTCTGAGCGCAGTGGAGCTAGTAGAGGCAGATCATTTCCATTTGGAGTGATCCAGGGGCGGAACGTAGGGAACGCGGGGGCCTGCAAACAGGAATCCCACATGTTCCATACAAACTGGTATCCATCACACAACACATTCCTGGGCCTGCAGCCTTTCCTGGCCACGTCAACACCAGACATTAGCCATAAAATATGGAACCCTGCACATTTTAATTATAGAGGGAGAAGAAGAGAGAGGAGAGAGAAGGAGAAGAAGAGAGGAGAGAGAAGGAGAGAGAGACAGGCAGGGTACTTCATTAACCCGTCAATCCGTTGCTAGCCTTTGAGGGAGGCTGACACGAGACTAAGTAATAAGTATGTTGGTACCTACAAAACCACTTAGGAAGGGGCCCCATTTCAACAGCACCAATAGCCTCGGCGCTGGCACTAAAGTCAAACAAGACCATACTAATCCCAATACTACAGCGTTTCTTTCAGAACGATTAACTCTGATGCCAAACCAAATATTTGCAGTGTTGTAGTGGATTTAGACAACAGCGCTGCTTCTTAAGCATACTCAAAATATCCCCCTGAATCTAGCTTTAACCTTCAGGTTTTGCTTATACCAGGAGAATAATTCTCAATGTTACCTTCCAGAATGATAACTCTCATTACAGCAGTTCCATATGAACTGTTAACTGGATATATTTAGAGGTCCATTACACCAGAAACTGTTCATGGGAATGATTCCTCTTAATGTGCACTTCCCAAAAACATGGAGAGAAGGGTATGGCAACTGGCCAGCCAATGCTGGTTAGAGATCATCACAGTGTTATTACTGTACATAACATACATTCCCATCTCTTTCCTCTCGTTTACTCCTAAACCATTTGCTCAACTGTTATCCTCCCGCAGGCTACGTCACAATGATTATCTGCTGCTAATAAGGGAGAAGAGGAAATATGAGGGCCACGGAGCAATAGTGTTATTGCACAATTTCTGTTGAATCAAAAGTGGGAAATGGTACTATGGTGCTGATCGCTCCTGTGAAACGGAGTCATCACTAGCCGGCTACCACCCGGTTCCTCAACCCTGCACCTTAGAGGCTGCTGCCCTATATACATAGAATCACTGGCCACTTTAATAATGGAACACTAGTCACTTCAATAATGTTTACATACTGCTTTACTCGTCTCATATGTATATACTACATCATATTCTACTGTATTTTAGTCAATGCTCGTCGCTCGTCCTAATAATAGATTTCTTAATTCCATTCTTTTACTTTTAGATGTGTGTATTGTTGTGCCTTGTTAGATATTACTGCACAGTTGGAGCTAGGAACACAAGCATTCCGCTACACCCGCAATAACATCTGCTAAATATGTGTATGTGACCAAAAACATTGTATATTCCAGTACAGAATGTGTTTCAATACAATAACTGTATTTAATTCAATCTAGTTAGAATACTTTGTGTAGCCCATATACATATTCACAGAGAGAAAAAGAGGCGCAGAGAGTCAGAGACACACCGAGAGAGAAGGCAGAGGGAAGAAAAAGGACATGAGGTGAGAGTGAGTGTGTGAGAGAGACAGAAAGAGAGAAAAGCAGAGAGAAAGAAGACCAGGTAAAACCACAGGAGAGAGATAGAGGAAATAGGAGACACCAGACCTCCATCAGTGGTCTCTGATTGGATGGAGCCTTTTCCAGTCATGATATACATAATGCAGATGACACGCATGCGAGAGGCAAGACAAAAAGCTAACTGCTACTGCTTTCAGCCTGGAACAATGAGGACCACTAAAAGCATCTGCATGCTCATCCTAATGCTCCATTGTCACCCAAGATGCTACTCAAATCTATACAGGGCCTGAGGAAAACGCTTCAGGCTACAGCAAGGCCTCACACATTTTGTTACGTACACATACCAGTAAACATATTTCTTGGGCTGCTTTTCCTAAAAATGGGAGATACAAATTGTCAACAGTATTTAGATTTGCAATTCTCCCAAATGTGATTTTAAGGAACAAAAGACAGACCCTAGGCCTATTTCTTTGTAAAAAAAAAACTAAAAACAATCTGATTGTAGTGTGGACTATGAAGTTTGAGTTGTCTATTACATTTTCAAAACCAATATTTATTACATCAGCCCAAAATATGAAACATTCAAGTCATAACGGCAATAAAAAAAATACTGGCAATTACACAAAAAACACCTATTTACTTTGTGTGGCCTTCACAGTTTCCCTTGCTAAAATAATATTTAAATCGGTTCCAAACAAGTGTTAACGTGGGAGATACAAACGTAATGTGTCTCAGGAAAACCTCATTTGCATATAGCTTTAACATGCAACTTAAATTATCCACACAAAGCAAAAGGCGTTAACACATTTGGACCACAACTCACACTCAAAAATAAATTCAGCATTTAAAACCTGTAATATTATGGGAGAGGAGGGTGTATTTGCATGTCAACAGGAGAGAAGAGTTTGAATCTAAATAGAACGCAATCACCTTACAGGAGAGGGGACGGATACAAATTAAACATGAGCCTAGGCTGCTGGTGCAAAGGTCATCCATTCTGCACTGCTGAATAAAACAACCCTGACCCATGGGCATTTCTCCACTCTGCTCGTTCTACTGTAATATACATCTTCATTGTCTCTGGTTTATCTAATGAGAGACAGCCAGACTTTTGATGAACTACTTTTTTAACTTAGCCTAGTTGATGAGAACTTGGACCTACAGTGCATTTGGAAAGTATTCAGACCCCGTCCTTTTTCCCACATTTTGTTACAGCCTTATTCTAAAATCGATTAAATAAAAATAATGTATCATCAATCTACACAAAACCCCATAATAACAAAGCAAAAACCAGGTTGACATTTTTGCAAAGGTATAAAAAACAAAAAACAGAAATGCCTTATTTACATAAGTATTCAGACTTTGTGCTATGAGACTCGATATTAAGCTCAGGTATATCCTGTTTCCATTGATCATCCTTGAGATGTTTCTACAACTTGGAGTCCACCTGTGGTAAATTCAATTGATTGGACATGATTTGGAAAGGCACACACCTGTCTATATAAGGTCCCACAGTTGACAGTGCATGTCTGAGCAAAAACTAAGCCATGAGGTTGAAGGAATTGTCCACAGAGCTCCGAGACAGGATTGTGTCGAGGCACAGATCTGGGGAAAGGAACCAAAAAATGTCTGCAGCACTGAAGGTCCCCAAGAACACAGTGGCCTCCATCATTCTTAATGGATGAAGTTTGGAACCACCAAGACTCTTCCTTGAGCAGGCCGCCCTGCAAAACTGAGCAGTCGGGGGAGAAGGGCCTTGGTTAGGGAGGTGACCAAGAACCCGATGGTCACTCTGACAGAGCTTCAGAGTTCCTCTGTGGAGATGGGAAAACCTTCCAGATGGACAACCATCTCTGCAGCACTCCACCAATCAGGCCTTTGTGGTCGAGTGGCCAGACGGAAGCCACTCCTCAGTAAAACTCACATTGACAGCCCGCTTGGAGTTTGCCAAAAGGCACCTCTCAGACCATGAGAAACAAGATTCTCTCGTCTGATGAAACCAAGAGTGAACCATTTTGCCTGAAAGCCAAGCGTCACATCTGGAGGAAAACTGGCACCACCCCTACGGTGAAGCATGGTGGAACTGGACTGGAAGACTAGTCAGGATCAAGGGAAAGATGAACGGAGCAAAGTAAAGAGATGAAAACCTGCCCCAGAGAACTCAAGACCTCAGACTGGGGTAAAGGTTCACCTTCAAACAGGACAACGGCCCTGAGCACACAGCCAAGACAACGCAGGAGTGGCTTCGGGACAAGTCTCAATGTCCTTGAGTGGCCCAGCCAGAGCCCGGACTTGAACCTGATCAAACATCTCTGGAGACCCGAAAATAGCTGTGCAGCGACGCTCCCCATTCAACCTGACAATGATTGAGAGGATCTGCAAAGAAAAATGGGAGAAACTCCCCAAATACAGGTGTGCCAAGCTTGTTGCGTCACACCCAAGAAGACTCGAGGCTGTAATCGCTGCCAGAGGTGATTCAACAAAGTACTGAGTAAAGTGTCTGAATACTTCTGTAAATGAGATAGATAGATAGATATATATAGATATATCTATCTATTTTTTTTTTACATTTGCAAACATTTCTAAAAACCAGTTTTTGCTTTGTCATTATGGGGTATTGTGTGTAGATTGAGGGAAAAAACAGAATAAGGCTGTTTGTGGAAAAAGTCAAGGGGTCTGAAGACTTTCCGAATGCACCGTATATAAATCAACAAACCAAGACATCTTAACAAAATTATTTGCAATTAAATGGTAGCCATGGTTTTTTGTTGCAATGTAACACCACAGATGACCCAAATATTTCACCAGATGTTTAAATGTAAAGCATCCGGTTGGCGTTTCCACTCACTACCAAATATGGTGAGGAGGGGAAGCTCAGTGGCCAGCATTTGGGAGAAGAAGGAGCGCGATGGATTTTGACCGTCATTCTGCTAATTTTCTCATCGATTAAATATTTGATCTCCATACAGTTCTGTTTCCAAAACTAGAATTTGTAACAAACCGAGTGGATTGCGTTTTGTAGATTTGACCATTTAGTTTTTTTAAATTGCGTTATAGGAGTGCAGGGGCAAATTTTGTTATCGCACACTCGCACTTCACAGTGTCGGAGTACCCTAATGGAAATATGCAGATAAATGCTAGAACGTGCCAAAAGGATCTCACTAGCTTGTGCTCGGCTCTGCCCACCTCCTTGATTGTTCTGCCCACTATGATTCATTTGCTCCTACTGGAAACGACAGGCTGTGGTCTATCTTGGGTTAGTTATAAATATCTTAGGTAACGCGCTCTTGAACTAGGCCCTAGTTGTACTGGTATGTCAGCAGTTGGCAATAGCATAGGTCCTCAGGTTGTATGGTCATGTCTGACGCGCTTCTAATTTCACTGGCTAACAATAGTGTACTGCCGCCAGAGACAATTGGACCCAAAGTCCAAGAAGCTCAAGGCTTTAGGGGCAAGACGCCACAATGTCACTGACCTTCATGCTCCGGTACGACCAAACAAACATGTCTCCATGCTATTTATGTATAGAGGGAATGACAGGGGCATACACAGCTTTCATCCCATTTCTCTGACCCTGTCAGATGCTGAGGCTGAGCGAAAAAGGCGAACCAGGATCAAGGTAAACAACACCATGATGGCTTTCTCATTCCTGCAGAGGGGTCCCCTCAGAGGAAGCCCAGAGCATAAATCACATATCCGCAGCACTATACAAGGGGCTTGAGTCCCAAACCCCATTTCCTATATAGTGCACTACTTTTGACCAGAACCCTATGGGATTCCCTGGTCAAAAGTAGTGCACTAAAAATGTAATAGTGTGCCATTTGTGACACAAACCAGGGACTGGGCTGCAGTGAAGCCCAATGAAGCAAATAAAAAATGATCCAGAGCACGGCGTCCCTGACAGAGCATTTGTCAGACACACACCATCCATATACGTCCACTGGTAGAGGATGGGCATTAGAAATACTGCACACTCGACCCACTGAAGTGCCGCATACGGTTCACCTCGATGCTAACGTGTGTAAATCTGACTGGGCTCTGTCGGAACCTTACAAGGCGTATTACAACTACGAAAAACAGGGCGCAAAAGTGTTGTTGCCCAATCTACACAACCTTAGAGATGGAAAAAAAGCCCACGTCAGGTAATGCATTTTTCATTGCACAGAGAAAACATGCAGGACATGCGCAACAGCGTAACGTTTAGCCTTCCCCTCAGGTTTCTTTTGGAAAAGTATAAACCGGCTCCTTACTTCACCAATCAGAATGTTGTGGGGAAACACGGGATTAGCAATTCAAATTCTTGTCCCACATTGAGGCTGAAGAGGCCCTAGAAATTCCAGATAGGACAGCGCATTATTAAGATAACATGGGCAGCAGCAACACAGCCGGGACGAGGAGAGGCCAACGGTCTCCTGCCACATTCTTCTAGCCCAACAGGGAGTGTAACACTCAGGGAGACAGTGACTTACCCAAGCCCGCCTCTAACATCCAACCATACAGGAGCAGCTAACTGGGGTAAACTGAGGCCTTGATTTTGTTTAACTTCCTGTGTCCTACGATGCCAAGGCTGCTACATTATCAAGGATGAATCCTGGTCGAAACTGCCAGGAATGACAAGCGGGGCTTGAAAAGGAAAAGGTGAACCAGATAGAGAGTTGTTGTTTCAGGGATGTCAGACATGAGGGCTGTGTGTAGAGTGCTGTGGGTGTAAGACATGGAGGCACTCAGTGAGCCTGCAGCAGAGCAGAGCCATGGTCCGTGCCTCAGCACAAAGGAAAGAAAGGAACCATGGCTGGTCACAGCACACGACGACAACAACAACCCCCCCCCACCCCCATCCCCACACTCAACTGCAGCACACCAGCCATTCACCTTAAATCTGTCAATCAACCTCTGTCTATTCGGGCTTCACAGCACTATCTCCGCATGGGAAAGGATATAGCTTTCACACAACACACAAAAAATATTTATATATTTCAAGAAGCTAACCAAGCCAAAATCTAGGTCTATAACCTCACTGAATCCTAAGGGAGAAATAAAAAAGTTGATAAAAAAATATATCAAAAGATATCTGAAAATGAGAGGGGGGAAGAAAAAAAAAAAGAAGAAAGTTCCAATAGTGGAATTAAGATTGAGAAGCCACATGCTGCAACCGGTTCTCTTCTCAACACTGTCTTGTTGGTGAGCTGACAGACAGTTTCTCACACGGCCATCTTTAAGCCAGTCATGTGGGAAACACACAGTGACATCTCAAGGTACACAGCCGAGGAAAAACGGTCTCAGAAGGCAGCTGCATTGTCATTTCTGCTCTCCGTTTTAAAAGATATTAAATCGCCTGTGATTAGCATAATCTAATCAATTTTGTGAATCGACTTCTAATTACCAGGAGCACATCTTCCTGAAATTAACCCTGGAAGCACAGACACTAGTTCCTTTTCACTAAAGCGAAACAGACATTTTTTTCAAGGCAACCATTTTAACCACCACAAACAAAGGATAGAGAAGCATAAAACAGAATGTGAACGAAAATTATTCAAAGTAAATAAAATGGCTTCACTGTATGCCCATCAAAATCTAACCGACTGTGTTAGTTAAGAGGAAAAGAAATCGCTTAGACCTTTCACTGATGGGAATACAATGAATGCATGTTGCTTATAACAAAATTGTCTTTCAAGCTGCTTTTTCGCATTTGGGAAATTGGTCTAGTCTTCATCTTAAACATGTTGCCTCGGCTAAATCCTAAATTAACTGCAGCAATATGGACAACTAGAACTAAGAATGTGCTCTACAACACACACACACAAACACACAGTATGCAAATGCTGAACAAGAGACCTCTCATTTCAACCAATATGCCTCATTGGTCTTTTAGTCTTGAGATGTTGTTGGGTATCATTTCGGTTTTGGAGTGTTGTACAAATAGCGAGTAATTTTCTTGAAGCATATAACCCAGCATAACCTTAAACTAAAGACAATTTCTTAATGTGAGAAATTTGCATTATAATCAAGGGGGTAACACTCCAGAGAGCTGTCTGCATTAGAAACAGGCCATAAAAATACATTGCACAGGAATATTTAATCCGTGCACGAATAGAAGGGCCTTAAAGAATACACAGGTCTGATTTGAAGAGCTTGATTAAAATGAAATCGTATTCAAAAAACCCCCTGAAGGTCATTCATACTGTAGGCAATCCTTTCAGAGCCTTGAATAAAAGAAATGCGGGTCTGTGAAAGCACAGTCAGTACTCCTCCATTCCTATTAGAAATTCCCATTTCTATTCCTCCTTACAATTACAGCGTACGGAACTAAAATTCAGCACACAGATTTATTGCGTTAAAACGGGTACACAGCAACAAGACAGATAAATAAGCAGATAACTCTTGCCAAAAGGTCTGAATGTTGTTTTGACTAACGGATCTTTCCGATTGGTCACTCTTCAGCCTTCATCTTGCATTGGATTCGTTCCATGTCATATCAACAAGCCATGACACCTGAAACTGTTTCTGTAGTTGAAAACACAACATTAACATTACTGCAACATATCTGATGAATTAAGCTAATTGATTGCACCCAAACTAGTGCTTTAAATTTATAGGATGCACATAATATTTAATAAATAGTACCTAACATCTGATTTGGACCATACTTCTTCCTACAATTAAGACACGAGGAATTTCCCCCCCAAAAAACTAAAGCCACCGACTCCCCACCACCACACGCCAATCCCAAACCAAAAAAAAAAAACTATTAGTTCTCCATGTCAAATCAAATTTTATTCGTAACATGCTTCGTAAACAGGTGTAGACCACCAGTGAATGCTTACTTACGGGCCCTTCCCAACAAAGAGGAAGAAAATGTTGAAATAATAGAAAAGTAAAAAACACGCAATAATAAAAACACAATGAGTAATGATAACCTCGCTATATACAAAAGTATGAGACACCCCTTCAAATTAGTCCATTCGGCTATTTCAGCCACACCTGTTGCTGACAGGTGAATAAAATAGAGCACAAAGCCATGCAATCTCCATAGAAAAACCATTGGCAGTAGAACGGCCTTACTGAAGAGCTCAGTGACGTTCATCATGGCACCGTCATAGGATGCCACCAAATCAGTTCGTAAAATTTCTGCCCTGTTTGAATACCACTGCTATAGGCTGCCTCATTGTCGTCGATCAGGCCTATCACCGTCACGTCGTCAGCAAACTTAATAATGGTGTTAGAGTCGTGCGCGACCACGCAGTTGTGGGTGAACGGGGAGTACAGGAGGGGACAAAGCATGCACCCGTGAGGGGTCCCCGTGTTGAGGGTCAGCGTGGCAGATGTGTTGTTGCCTACCATCACCACCTGGGGGTGGCCTGTCAGGAAGTCCAGCATCCAGTAGCAGAGTGAGGTGTATAATCCTAGGGTCCTTAGCTTAGTGATGAGCTTGGAGGGCACACAAATGGTGTTGAACGCTGAGCTGTAGTCAACGAACAGCATTCTCACATAGGTGTTCCTTTTGTCCTGGTGGGAAAGGGCAATGGAGTGCATTAGAGATTGTGTCATCTGTGGATCTGTTGGGGCGGTACGCGAACTGGAGTGGGCCCAGGGTGTCTGGAATAATGGTGTTGATGTGAGCCATGACCTACCTTTCAAAGCACTTCATGGCTACAGATGTGAGTTCTATGAGGCGATAGTAATTTAGACTGGTTACCTTGGCGTTCTTGGGCACAGAGACTGTTGGTCTGCTTGAAATGTAGGCATTACAGACTGGGGCAAGGAGAGGTTGAAAATGTCAGTGAAGACACTTGCCAGCTGGTCAGCGCATGCTCGGAGTACGCAGACTGGTAATCTGTTTGGCACTGCGGCCTTGTGAATGTTAGCCAATGTAAGACCTTTTAAACAGGTTATGATGAGCTCGTCTGATAGGCTCACGTCACTGGGCAACTCGTGTCTGGATTTCCCTTGGTAATCTGTGATAGTTTGCAAGCCCTGCCACATCCGACGAGCTTCAGAACCGGTGTAGTAGGTTCGATCTTAGTCGTACTTTGCCTGTTTGATGGTTCATCGGAGGGCATTGTGGGATTTCTTATGTGTTCGGATTGGTGTCCTGCTCCTTGAAAGCAGATGTTGCCCGTAATACATGATTTCTGGTTGGGATATGTATGTACAGTCTCTGTGGGGATGACGACGTCGTGGATGCACTTGTTAGTGAAGCCGGTGACTGATTTGGCAAACTCCTCAATCCCGGAACATATTTGAGTCTGTGCTAGCAAAACAGTCCTGTAGCTTAGCATCCGCTTCATCGGACCACTTCCGTATTAAGAACATCACTGGTACTTCCCATTTGAGTTTTTGCTTGTAAGCAGGAATCAGGAGGATAGAGTTATGGACATATTTGCCAAATGGAGGACGAGGGAGAGCTTTGTATGCATTTGTGCGTGGAGAAAAGGTGATCTGGAATTTTTGCGCCTCTAGTTGCACAGGTGACATGCTGGTAGAAAATAGGTAGGACGGATTTCAGTTTTCCTGCATTAAAATCACCGGCCACTAAGAGCGCTACTTCTGGAAGAGCATTTTCTTGTTTGCTTATGGCCCTATACAGCTTGTTGAGTGCGGTCTTAGTGCCGGCATCGGTTTGTGATTGTAAATAGACAACTATGAAAAAAAAAGGAGAAACGCGCGCACACGCACACACCTCCCCCTTGATCTTACTCAACGTCCTGTCCTGCCAAAAAACTAGCTAGATGTACAGTATATTATCAGTGTCCTTGTTCCGCCACGACTGAGAAACATAAGATATTGCAGTTTCAGGTCCCGTTGATAGGATAGTCTCGAACTGAGCTCGTCCAGTTTGTTCTCCAGTGATTGTACTTTCACCAATAGTAGAGGGTATAAGCAGTTTATGTACTCGCCGACGTAGTTTCGACAGGGTGCCAACTTGTTGGCCTCTCTTACGCAGCCTTTTTCTTTTTCAAGTCTCTGGGATTAGCCTGGTCCAGGGTGAGCAATATGTCCTCTGCCTCCGACTCGTTGAAGTAGAAATCTTCATCCAAATTGAGGTTAGTGATCGCTGTCTGACAAGTAGTACGGAGGTGCGGCTTGGAGTATTGCGTCGTCGTCCAATATAATGTTCTCTCTATGAATCTGATTATGTTTTTCCCACAATTAGTTTTCATCATGAGCAAAAGCTATTGGTTTTCTACCCAAAGTTGCAAAGAAAATGTTGTGGTCCATTTAATAAACACAAGAGACCAACATCATTTATAAGGGTGTGGCAGTAGCAGCAGGAATAGTGGCATCTAGTGGGAAAAACCGTGTACTTTCACACTAATTTATGGTAAATAATGGCAAATTTCTCTGAACAAGGGAAAAAACATTACCAGATTCACAGGGAATACGTCACATAGGATGAAGAAGCAATACTCCAAGTCGCAGCTCCATACTAACTTGTCAGACAGAGAACTGATACTGTATACTGGTTGTTGGGGTGGGATTGCCGGGGGGGGGGGGGGGGGGGGGGGGTCCATGGGTGGCTTTGATTTTTATTGAATTCTAATGTCTTACTCATTGTCAGAAAGAATTATGGCCCAAATCAAATGTTTGGTACTATATTTATTTTAGATTATATGAATCAGAGAAATTAAAATGGCCATCAATTAGCTTAAATTCTCAGTGATCAAATTATATTGCAACAAAATAATGGTTGAGGAATGCTTAGCTTATCTGTTTCTATACGATTTCAGAACAATCTGAGATGGTGGGTGTCGAAATCCTCTTTGTGCTTTTTGAGGTGGAATGACCCATTGGGTAAGAGATATCAAAGGGAGAATAGACACCTCAACAACTGCTTGGACGCTCAATAAATATGCTAGTGTGAAGACTATTACCACAAAAAAGACAAATTGTTAATTCCAGAGGAATTTAATTATAAAAATGGCATGTCCTTTTGAGGTTTGTGGGCAAAAGTCACACAATGAAGCAATTTGTAGTCAACTATGATGAATAAAAGAGTGTTTCACATTTGGCCAAATTTCTACAAGAGCCACTTGAATCCCGATCCCAGGTTGGCCAGGACTTGCCCAGGGCTAAGTGTAAGTGACCATTTAGAACACATGAATATCGCAACGTGAACATCCCACGCTTCTCTCAGAGAGCAGGCATTACTGTTAAAGAAGAAAAAAAGAAAAGAAAGAAAAACAGCCTAAGTAACCCTGTGCACCTTTAAAGAAGGACTCAATACTTTTTTGGGGCAATTAATTAATGGAACGTCAAGCTAACCAGAATTATTCCATTGTGTTCTTGGTGTGGTTTTAAAATGTCTGGATGTGAAGATGTTTTTTCAGGTGTCTTTCTATTGAAGAACCACCACAGTAGTACAACGATCCCATAAAATTCAGGATGATCAAATCAAACCTTGAGCACAGATATTAACTCCATGATCCTCATACAAATTAGGCTGTAAATTAGCATTCGCAGTTAAATCAAAAAAACTGTTTGAATTTCTCAGACAGAATGTAAACTGACAGTGGCTAAACCAAGAGTCAGGGTGCTTATCCTTCCCTCTGGTTGAGAGGAAATAATTGCAGAATGAATAACAGTGAACTTAGGCATTTTGCTTGCTTGTGTTCTTACAGTAAACCTACGACGGCAGTTACGTTGCGCTAATCTGTTGTCCTGACACCTGTTCCTGTTTAAGAGCCAATCACAGCCTCGTTCCTTGGCAGACAAGCCGTCTGAGGCTTGTCTGCAGTACCACAATATGAAGGCTCTCCTGGCTAAAACAACTAGGCCAGTCTGGGCCATAGAACGCAGTTGTTTTTTTAGACAAGCAAAAATTGGTCCCAGTAGCTGATACCAGAGATATCCCAAAATATGTGGGGGCAAATTGTTGGCCTCTTTCTGCCGAGCCTGAGAGGTACTCAAAATAAATGTGTTTAAGCTCCATACAGTATGTAAGTGGTCCGTCCGAAGACCTCTTAAAGTGTATGAGCTCCATCATAGAGCTGGGCCTGTATCCAAAAAGTGACTCAGAGTAGGAGTGCTGATGTAGGATCAGGTCCCAACCTGTCCATAGGCCGTCATTGCAAATAAGAATTTGTTCTTAACTGACTTGCCGAGTTAAATAAAGGTTAAACTATTCATTATAATCTAAAAGGCAAAACTGACCATAGGTCAGCACTCCTACTCAGATGCTTTGTGGATACAGGCCCTGACCTGCATGGCTACAGATCCCCCAATCCGATTTAGTTATGTCATTTACAGAAGGAAAAAGTCAGAGCATGGCCTTGGCGGTACCACACATCTGTCAAAGACCGATGTTACGTGTAAATCAACTTTAAACTTTGTTAACAGGATCACAGTTTTTACCGCTGTAAAGCATCACAGAGACATCTTAACTTAATTTGGGAAACAGATGTCAAAGTGAAAGAAAAGCATAGTTTTCCCCCCCACATTGGGGGATTCCTTAGCACAGACCCCTATATTAACATAACTAGAAATGTTAGGATATGTCAATGAATAATAAACAGTTAGGTCAGTATTTATTTACTATGGTATATGCAGGGCCTTTCCATTCATATAGCTGAGCCAAGCAAATGTTTTTGCGAAGTCAGATCAGATAAGCAAGTCTATCATTAACTAGGACTGGGAAATGCCAGGGACCTCTCGATAGATATTATTATGATACTTAGGTGCCCATACGATATGTATGGCGATTGTCACAATTCTATATACTGCGTGCACAATTATTAGGCAAATTGTATTCCTCTGGATTAATTTTATTGTTGAACAAACACTATGCTCTCAGTCAATCCAAAATGTTATTGAACCTCAAACCTGAATGTAACAAAGGAAAAGGGAGTTTTGTCTTTCTCAGGGAAATATATAAAAGTGTGCAGAATTATTAGGCAACTATTAGTGTGCAGAATTATTAAGCAACTAAATTACAAAAATAATTTCTCTCAACTCACTTGTTTATTCTCAATTTTTAGAGTAAGTGTAACAGATAAGTAACAAAATGACAATTATATAACAGTTTTGGCCTTTCAAAAATATTCAGTGACCAATATAGCACCCTTATTTTCAATAACTGCCATGAGCCTTCCATCCATGGAGTCTGTCCGTGAACAGATCAAGAAACTATCAATTTTCTCTGAAGCAGCAACCACAGCCTCCCAAATGCTGTTCAAAAAGGTGTATTGTCTTCCATCACTGTAAATCTCACATTTGAGAAGGGCCCACAAATTCTCAATAGGATTTAAGTCAGATGAGGAAGGGGGCCAGGTCATTATTCAGGCATCGTTGAGGCCCTTGCTGGCTAGCCAAGCAGTGGAGTACTTGGATGCATGTGATGGAGCATTGTCCTGCATAAAGATCATGGCCTTCTAGAATGCTGAGGACTTCTTCCTGTACCACTGTTTGACGAAAGAATCTTCCAGAAACTGGCAGTAGGTTTGGGAGTTGAGTTTCAGTCCATCTTCAACCCGAAAAGGTCCAACTACCTCATCCTCAATGATAGCAGCCCATACCAGTATCCCTCCTTCACCTTGCTGGCACCTGACTCAAAGTGGTGCCCTGTGTCCATTACTGATCCAGCCACGGGCCCATCCATTTGGTCCTCAAGAGTCACTTTCATTTCATCTGTCCATAAAACCTTTGAAAAATCTGTCTTCAGGTATTTCTTTGCCCAATCTTGACGCTTCAACTTGTGAATCTTATTCAGTGGTGGTCTTGTTTCAGTCTTCTTGACCTTGGCCATGTCTCTGAGCACTTGACACCTTGTACTTCTGAACACTCCAGGTAGGTTGCAGTTCTGGAATACGGTGGCACTGGAGGATAATGGGTTCCTGGTAGTTTGACGTGTAATTCTTCTCAAGTCTTTTGCAGTTAATTTGCGCCTTTTCTTCCCCATGCGTTTTTTGCGCCCCAGTTGACTATTCGCAACAACATTTGAATGTCCGGTGGTCACACCTCAATAGTTTAGCCATTTAAAGAGTGTCGCATCCGTCTGAAAGGCATTTTAAATGTTTGGCTTTTCAGTGTCAGTTAAATTAGTTTTTTGGCCCATTTTACCTGAGGTAATGAGGCTGCCTAATAATTATGCACACCTTGATATAAGGTGTTATTCACTTTCGCCACACCCTCCCTCATTACACATCACCTGAAAATGATTAAATCCAATAAGCATTCAAGTTTATATGGTTTGGAGTTCCAAAATGTGAATAGAAACAATGATAAGATCAGAATACTCACTTGCCTAATAATTGTGCACGCAGTGTATGCATTACGATTCGATATGGTGATTTTATTGCGATTCGATGTTCCAAACATATTGCTCACCACATGTCTGCTGCAAAGGGACAAGAGAGCCATGAGAAAACAAGTTTATCATCAGTCATGGAAATAAAATTGATGAAAACAAGATATGAAGGAAAAATACTGGAGTTTTGGTGCAGGAACAGCCAACTAGCGTAAAAAGTATATTGCGATATTTTCAAAGCAATATGATATCGTTAAAAATCATATCCAGATATGCAACTATAGATTTCCCCCCCCCCCCCATCACTATCATTAACTAGTACTGAGAAACACAGGAAGTGTTCAAGCAACAGCTAATCAAATCACTGTAGGACTATTTGCTATCAGAGACTGAAATGACATGTTTCAAAAATGACCGAGCCGATTTGGAATAGGGTGCCTTTTCAGGTTATTTTAAAAAGTGTAAACAGAAAGCAAAAAAAAGATTTTTTTTTAAATAAAAGAACGCTGCAATCACTCCACTACACTTCCTGCTGTACACCTTCCACAAACACCCTTCACGCATCGGGCAGCAGAAAAAAAGACAACGTTGAAAATAAAAACACACACTATTATGTGAGCTCTCTGACATCCTGGATTCGACTCCGGACGAGAGGCAGCGAGACACGTGGCGTATGTAACCTCTGTCTGCACGGTGTTTGTCAGCCATTAAAGGAAAAGGTTATCAGACAGTGGTGTCAGACCCTTGAACGTAACAGTATGATCATCCCTAGTGAAGATCTCATACCTTGTCCCATACTCGTGTATGTTTTCCTAATAACATTGTGGTCAGATCCTAGTATTTGTTTTCTGTCATGATGTTCAGATTCACAAATAAAGTTGACCATGTCATATTTCAAAATCCTGTATTCCTTACAGAACGAAATGGAGGACAAAAGATTTGAGACTAAAAACGGGAGAAGCAGCAGGAACAGAGAGTCGATTTTAATATTGCTCCAAAACACCTGAAATTCATCGGAGAGTTAACAGTGAATGTGTGGGTGTGCAGCAGTGGATCCTACATCAAGTGTATTCAGGGCTGAAAGAGTCACTTGGGATACTCAGACTATTTTTATTTTGATGAATGTGCAGAGAAAATAACTAATTTCCTTTCTGCCTCTGAGCGATCTTAAAAAAAAAAAAAAGAAGAAAAAAAAAAAAAGAGCTCCTCTCTGCTAAATGAACGTTTCCATAATCCCAGTGTGCACTTCTCTGGGCCTCAGTGCTCCACTTCATACCATATCCTAGCTAAATGTGCAGCCTAATACGCTGCTCTACGGCTGTAAATGTTCACGTTACAAGAAGGATATTCCATTAGGGCTGGGCATTACCAGGGACCTCATGATACAATATTATCACGATACTTAGGTGCCGATGCGCTATGCATTACGATTTTCACGATTCTATATGCATTGCGATTCGACACCGACTTTGTGATTCGATGTTCCAAGCATATTGCTAACCACGTCCTGCTGCAGAGGGACAAGAGATAAAACGAGTTTTGATCAGTCATGGAAATATAAAAAAAACGTGCTGAAAACAAATTGCTTCCCTATTTAAAAAAAAATGGAGAACGAGCTATAGAGGAAAAGTTTTTGTGCAGGTACAACCAACTAGTGGAGAAATAATATTGCAATATTGTCACAATAATATCCCGACATGCAAATATGGATTTTTCCCCTAACACTATATTTGAAACAAATTATTCTTGCAGTAGAGTATACTACTCAGTTCCAACTGCATTTGAAATCATCTGCTTTTTCAAGGCTGTTGGCTTTTTTACTGAGAAGGAAATCGGTCTATAGATAAATGTACCATCATACCTCATATGGTGTTCTATCCTATACATTTGTTATCCAACATTGTCGGATTCAGCTTGTAAAACGATTATTTTACAAATGTCAAGGGTTCAAGGCTTAGCTAAAAATGCTACTTTACAACCTGAGGGACAAAATATTCCTTGTTGACATCACACTAAACTAGCCTACACTGTATAATTCAATAGAACCTAGGGTCAACTATGTCCGTAAGTAATACAAACTCTCACCATACTCTAGGCTAATAAAAACCTTTATGTAGTTGCTTGTGAGTGATGCGAATCCAAAAAGCTTGACAAGAGGCATGTTACTAAACCTGTTTAAAGCTGTGCTGTCTGCTAGCACAATGACTGGTTTGACTGTGGACTTGGACTGAGCCCACATCTTTCAATCATCACATCACAAGGTTTCTGAGAATGAGGCTACGGTGAGTGGGCTAATCTATTCCATTCATTTCCATACAACATCTGGGACTACTTCAACTGCTCATCCCTGCCCAGCAGAATTCTGAAGTGGTCTGGGATTTTTTTTTTATCTCATGGCTTGTATGAACGCTAGGTCTATGTGATCTCAGGGTAGAGATGGGCACGCACACGGACACACAAATAGCCTTTCACAGTGCACTCAACACTCAACATTCTCAAGACACCATCCTGGGGTAAAATATCTAACCGCGGCGTGCTGACAGAGACTGAAGGGCAGACTGAAATGAATGAAGTGAATTCTCAGCGGGAGTGGCTCTGGCGGCTCTTCACTCATTTGCATGCGAAAACATAGACGGGCTCCTCGGTCACCTGTGACCACATGAACCTCACAATTCCTCGGAAGTTTCACACGTCCCGAACACTCCGCTCCAGTATTCAAGGTAAAGACCCACATGAACCCTTTCCTTGCCACAAAATCAAATCAAAGTTTGTCACGTGCGCCGAATACAACAGGTGTAGACCTTACAGTGAAATGCTTACTTACAGGCTCTAACCAATCGTGCGAGAAAAAAAGGGTGTGTGTGTGTAGGTAAGAAAAGAACTAAAACAACATTAAAAAGACATTTGAAAATAAGAGTAGCAAGGCTATATACAGACACCGGTTAGTCAGGCTTATTGAGGTAGTATGTACATGTAGATATGGTTAAAGTAACTATGCATATATGATGAACAGAGAGTAGCAGTAGCGTAAAAATCTCAGGTTCTGTAAGTCACCGCAAGATAACGAAGGTGCACGCCATTCCTAAAAGGCTTAAATTGGAGCTGATGAGATGCTTTTACATAGTCATGAAGCTTTTCAAACCAAACAGTCAAATACCCCTACTTCGTGTTGCCTACCACCTGTATGCCCTCTAAGATCCCTCACTGTGTTTTGCGAGCAGGCCCAGGTGTATAGAAGCTGGTGTGAAACAGAGCAAGTCGCACACGGAGAGAGAGTCCTGCTCCTCCTCACACACAGCTCCTGTTACCGCCAGTGTGCTGTGTGCAGCAGGGCCTGAAACAGGGCAAGACAGATGCCTGGCATAACAGGAGAATCTCACCCTCGATACAGAGGAAAGAAAATAACTGCCTCTTGACTTCCAGGGTTTCAGATACAAGAACAACAACCTCTCGAGTGCAAAGACAGGCTACACCTCTGCATTAGTCTTCACATAAATGGGGGGATTCTCATCGCATTATGAAATAGGCCTAGACAGACTCAATGACTTTGACCACAGGTACAATTTAGAAATGTTATTTTAAAGGTGTTCCTGTACTGTTAGGCTATAACATTTAATTTCCGATTTATGAATGGGAAAGTGAAAATCATTTCGTTGTAGTTTCACGAGAAACTACGAATGTGTCCCAAATAGCAGCCTACTCCATATTTAGGTTACTACTTTTGACAGGAGCCCTTGTCTTGTGCACTAAGGGATTCGGGTGCCATTTGGGATGCACACTATATCCTTTCATTTGTGCCTGACAAACAAGGATTCCTGAGGCAGTACTGGTGTACACAACAGCTCCATGGCCAATGTGCCCGGTCAGTGCTGTTATCATTGTCTCACCAAGGACACGCCACAGCCTTTCCTAAACACCCCATTATCCCACTTAAAACTATTCAGCGCTGTTTGCTTCTCCTATTGAGATACAACTCATCTCAGTTAACCTTGAGCAACTGTACAAGGCTTTCTGTAGGGTAAAGGGATCTCGACGATATCCATTTCATTGGATTGCTCGTGGAGTGAGACGGGAGGGGACAGGAGTCAGGCCTACTGCTTGGCTGGCCGGTCTTGCATTTGTAAATGGGACTGTAGACCGGAGCGGGTCCAGCTAACTGGCAGGTTCATCTGTCTGTAAAAAGCTGGGAGCTGCAGCACACCACAGCAGTGGGACAGGACTCTATCAGCTCTAAACTCACACCCATTCATTTCGCTAGGTTACACCGCTATTGTACAAAACATTAGGAAGACCTGCTCTTTCAATGACAGACTGACCAGGTGAAACAAATCAAAGTTTGTGTCATGTGCGCCGAATACAACAGGATAATAACAGTGGCGAGGCTATATACAGGCACCAGTTAGTCGGGCTAATTGAGGTAGTATGCACATGTAGGTATGGTTAAAGTGACTATGCATATATGATAAACAGAGTAGCAGTAGCGTAAAAGAGGGGTTGGTGGGTGGTGGGACACAACGCAGATAGTTCGGGTAGCCAATGTGCGGCGGCACCGGTTAGTCGGGCTAATTGAGGTAGTATGTACATGAATGTATAGTTAAAGTGACTATGCATATATGGTAAACAGAGAGTAGCAGTAGTGTAAACATTTGATTACCTGTTCAGGAGTCTTATAGCTTAGGGGTAAAAGCCATTGAAAAGCCTTTTGGTCCTAGACTTGGCACTCTGGTACCGCTTGCCATGCGGTAGTAGAGAGAACAGTCTATGACTGGGGTGGCTGGGGTCTTTGACAATTTTTAGGGCCTTGCTCTGACACCGCCTGGTGTAGAGGTCCTGGATGGCAGGAAGCTTGGCCCCAGTGATGTACTGGGCCGTACACACTACCCTCTGTAGTGCCTTGCGGTCAGAGGCCGAGCAGTTGCCATACCAGGCAGTGATGCAACCAGTCAGGATGCTCTCGATGTTGCAACTGTAGAACCTTTTGAGGATCTGAGAACCCATGTCAAATCTTTTTAGTCTCCTGAGGGGGAATAAGCTTTATCGTGCCCTCTTTACAACTATCTTGGTGTGTTTGGACCATTCTAGTTTGTTGGTGATGTGGACACCAAGGAACTTGAAGCTCTCAACCTGCTTCACTACAGCCACATTGATGAGAATGCGTGCTCAGCCATCCTTTCCCTGTTGTCCACGATCATCTCCTTAGTCTTGGTTACGTTGAGGGATAGGTTGTTATTCTGGCACCACCCGGCCAGGTCTCGAACCTCCTCCCTATAGGCTGTCTTGTCGTCGTCGGTGATCAGGCCTACCACTGTTGTGTTGTCTGCAAACTTAATGATGGTTTTGGAGTCGTACCTGGCCACGCAGTCATGGGTGAACAGGAGGGGACTGAGCACACAGCCCTGAGGGTCCTCCAGTGTTGAGGATCAGCGTGGCAGATGTGTTGCTACCTACCCTCACAACCTGGGGGCGGCCCGCCAGGAAGTCCAGGATCCAGTTGCAGAAGGTGTTTAGTCCAAGGATCCTTAACTTTGTGATGAGCTGTGAGGGAACTATGGTGTTGAACGCTGAGCTGTAGTCAATGAATCCAGGTGAAAGCTATGATGCCTTATTGATGTCACCTGTTAAATCCACTTCACTCAAAACAGTGCAGATGAAGGAGAGGAGACAGGTTAAAGAATGATTTTTAAACCTTGAGACATGGATTGTGTATGTGTGCCATTCAGAGGGTGAATGGGCAAGACAAAAGATTTAAGTGCCTTTGAATAGAGTATGGTAGTAGGTGCCAGGCACACCGGTTTGAGTGTGTCAAGAACTGCAGCGCTGCTGGGGTTTTCCCACGCTCAACAGTTTCCCGTGTGTATCAAGAATGGTCCACCACACAAAGGACATCCAGCCAACATGACACAACTGTGGGAAGCATTGGAGTCCCTGTAGATCGCTTGACACCTTGTAGATTCCATGCCCCGACAAATTGAGACTGTTCTGCAGGCAAAGGGGGGTGCAACTCAATATTAGGAAGGTGTCCTTAATGTTTTGTACACTCAGTGTAAGCTAACACGTGTATTGTACTATACCCTTTATACTGTTTACATTTGAAAAAAATCAGACAAATACTGTTTCTAGTTTGACTGTACATTTTTAGCTGTAATCCTACAATAGGATCCTCTTTAGTCTCATTCAAGCCTGCTGCTTCAGGAGAACCATGTCTAACAGACTAGAAACCAACTACAATGACAGCATCTGTCAACCATTCGTTTGTACAACACAACACATATTTGGTGGACTATACGAAAACCAGCATACCCTTGCCTGGGAAAACGAGGCCAAATTAGCGAGAGCAACTTAACACCACTTGGCAAATTAGCCGACATCTGGAGTGAATGACAGGCACTCGAATCGTATTAATTGTGACCGTGAGAGGGCAGGCAGGGAAGCAACGCATTTTTTATTTTTTTTCCTGAAGGATGCCATCTAAAGCTAAACATTTCCTCCTGAATATTCAGGCCAAGTGAATACAATATTCATTTTGCTGCAGGAGAACAGTTGATGCATAACAATGAGAGCTGCTAATGAAATCAACCATCAAGCTGAAATACATACATATTAAACCGGGGTCTCAGTGTCACTCGCATTTCTCTATGCATCGTTTGTTCTTTTTCTCATTTCTCTCCCTGACCTTTCAATATTTTTGTCTTATCTTGAATTTGCTCACAGCCAAGAATGATTGCATTTTATGACGATTTTATTCTGGTCATGTACAAATAATCTTCGACTGGGTCTCTGAAAGCTTGCATTTTCTGACCGTATTAAAAAAAAAAAAAAAAGGTTGTTTTCGCAAACAATGCATTTTAAAAATGTTATTTGGACAAGAAATTCCTGAGCCATTTCATGAGTCCAAAGATCGTAAATTAAGTGTAATTGCCATTCTCCAAACGTCCGTTTGTGCCAAAAGAGTATAGGCTTACTTATGCAACTTACGTCATTTATAGCAGAGTGTTTAAGTCATTAGAAGTAGGCTAATCCATTGCAAATCTTGTTTAACGATCAGGTTTAGTCAAATCAATGATCGTAATTGTTAAACAAAACAAAACGCAGGGAACCTATTTACAGTGTTCAGCCAGAAAAAGATACCCGTGTTTACATTTGATGTCCGTGTAAACACTTGCATTCACACACAGTGTATTTAATCAAGTACAGGACCAATGGGAGTGAGAAAACCAAAGCACTTAGGCTAAAATCTGTGTAGCAGTTTGCTGTATCTACGAATACCTGACGAAAATAGCCTACATTTTAGACAAAACAGCAGGTAGCCTTGTAGTAATATTCATTAAATAAAGGGTCCCTCTTAGGAATGATGAAAAAAAAGGCAGTGATTTAAAAAAAAATGTTTTTGCCTAAGCCCTATACAGCACAAGCCAATGCTAGTTTCCTGACTCCACATATAGATCTTTCCCTTAAATTGTCATTTGAATAATTTTTGCACATTCCTTGTAAACAAAGGGAGGTGGATAATTGATCAAAGTGGGAGAAAGGGATCCCGGTGAGTGGTGGAAGGTCAGACCCCGCCAGCCACCCGAGAGAGCTGATAGGGGGAAAAACAGCCCCATTGCTCCCGAGCTGCCATTCCTCTTCCCTGACAAAGACTCCATCTGCCACCGAGCCATTCGCAGCCTCCGATTCAGAATACCAATGATTCCCAACCATTCTGCAAGTCTAGCGTTCACCTTGGTATCACCTCTACGTGCGTCTGATGCGCTGACGGTACAGATCTCCTCCCTGCAGGCGGCAGTGCACTGCAGGCTGCCAGCCCAGCCCGCCACAGAGCACAGCACTCATACAGCTAAGTGGCATTTATGCAGTTCCTGGAAGGACAGCATTTTATTAGCATCAATATTATTGAAGCCATTTTAGATCTGTGTGAGATTTCCAACCCATTATAATTCACACTCAAATTGTAATAAGAGGTGATTGGCAAAGTAGGAAGGATTTAAAATCATGCCAAAGTAAAGAGAGTGGGATGCTTTACCTGCAAATCACAGTGATTTCAGGGAACACGGTCTGAAAGGATTTTCTTTTTGCCGTGCATAGTGTGTGGTGTGCATTTTGCCAGCCCTCAGAGGCGATGGGAGTCACAGTGAGAGGGTGGAAAAATCCCCTGGCCTCTGCTGAAGTCTCAATGCCAGCATTAAGGGAAAAGGCAGGCAGCTGGTCCTAACAACCCAATGATAAAGAGAATTCAATTTTCCCCTTCGCCATCTGCACACCAAACCACAGAGAGACACTTATGGGACAGCCTCCTCTCCTATTAGAAAAATTCCCTTGTGTAGACCATGCCAGTGCTGTCCCAAGACCCTGTCTTCCCTGACCTCTCGACCCTGAGGGGAAGCGCCGGGATTAGTTCAAGTTTATTGACAACAAATTAGCGTCTGTGGTGGGCGCAGCTGGCCGGAGCTCATCCCTCAGCTTCAAATAACAATTCTGTAATTACTCCCCCTCACGTTCACAGTTATACTGTATTCCCACTGCCTTTAAAAAGTGAGGAATAACGCACAAATCCAATCAGAGCCAGAATGAGATATGGAAATTCCCTGATGCGTGGTTGCTTCAAAATGGGGCTGTTTCTCATGTCTACTTCTCATGGTCTTGAGGCCTTGAGAGAAAAGGTCACACTAGGCCTTGTACTAAGCACACGTTAGTCCGAAACTAAAATGCTTCAACTGGCTTTGTTTCAAGTTGGCGATACCTCCGCCAGGGGGGCTACTGAGGTTAGTATGTAACACCAGAGAGAAAAGAAGGGCGGGCGGGGGGGGGGGGTTCAGTGGGATCTATCCTATCGGTTTAGGAGACAGCACTTAAAGCAAGACCTGTGTGACCACCTCCCTCCAGTCAGATCCCCGGGGAGCACAGCCACCCTGACCCCAGCTGTCTCAGCCAGCAGACACACACAAATCCCCTGCCTCGGCCTCCCTTGCATCTCCACCCTTGCCCTCCTGCAGTCCTCAGCCTGCCTGCTTTTTAAAAACACACCCAACCACCTAGCCCCGACAGTCTCTCCCCCCCTCTCCATATGCAGATACACGGCTCACTGCAGATGACCTACAATCGCTTGGCAAATTGAAGCGCAACAATCATGATAGTGTAACAGCGCAACGGAATCAAGGCAGTGTGCTTCATTAAGGTACATTATTTCCTGCTATATTTGCCTTTCCGAAGAGGCATAAATATTTGGCTCCGTTTGTGCACACATTAGCAGCAAGGCATGCATGCATGCACCACAGTCACACAGGGGAGACGGAATGAGTGGTTTACACCCTTCCAATGACAAGCGATATCTAACGTCTCCACCGAAGATCTGAGGATGAATTCATTCAGGGAATGTATTGAACAGAGACACAAGAATCCAGAGAGGTTGAGCAGATGAGAAGTGACAAAAGTCGGACTTCTCGGTCTCCACAGTACAACAGTAAAGCTGCTGACCACAGCACAGTTGTTGACAATTGGCACGTTACAAAGTAGCATAAAACAGAGGCCGTGGGTGTCGGATGAGGTTACCAGTATGCTGCATAATTCACAAGTGTAAAGCCCCACTGATGTGTCTCACAGACGGTCGCCTTTCAGAGAGAGCGGTCTGACGCTGAACAAGCTCAAGTGTAGCACGATATCTCGCAGACTGTATTAGGGCTTAACTGAATGAATAGCCTACACTAAATGTTTGCATAAAAATCTGTTTATTGGTAGCGTACACAGAGTTGCAGACATTGTCGCAGGTGCAGCATAGTGCTTGTGTTTTAGCTCCAACAGTGCAGTAATATCTAGCAATAAAAATATTTAAATGAACACACTATCCAGATAAAATATAAATTAATAAATATCAGAACGAGCAATCTAAGAGGCCAGAAAAAAAATTACGAAATAAAATCTCTATCACACACAGTCTGGATACACCTACTCATTCAAGGATTTCTCTTTATTTTTACTATTTTCTACATTGTAGAATAATAGTGAAGACAACAAAACTATGAAATAACACATATGGAATCATGTAGTAACCAACAAAAAAAAAAAGTGTTAAAACAAATATTGTATATTTGAAAATTTTCAAAGTAGCCACTCTTTGCCTTGATGACAACTTCATGAAGTACAGTAGTCACCTGGAATGAATTTCAATTAACAGGTGTGCCTTGTTAAAAGTACATTTGTGGAATTTCTTTCCTTTTTAATGCGTTTGAGCCAATCAGTGGTGTTGTGACAAGGTAGGGGGGTATATAGAACACAGCCCTATTTGGTGAAAGACCAAGTCCATTATTACTTTAAGACATGATGGTCAGTCAATACGGAACATTTCAACTGCAGTCACAAAAACCATCAAGCGCTATGATGAAACTGGCTCTCATGAGGACCGCCACAGGAAAGGAAGACCCCGAGTTACCTCTGCTGCAGAGGATAAGTTCATGAGTTATCAGCCTCAGAAATTGCAGCCCAAATAAATGCTTCAGAGTTCAAGTAACAGACATCTCAACAGCAACTGTTCAGAGGAGGCTGCGTGAACCAGGCCTTCATGGTCGAATTGCTGCAAAGAAACCACTACTAAAGGACACCAATAATAAGAAGAGACTGCTCGTGTTTCTTGGCCCAAGCAAATGGACATTAGACCGGTGGAAATCTGGCCTTTGGTCCGATTAGTCCAAATTGGAGATTTTTGGTTCCATCCGCTGTGTCTTTGTGAGATGCAGAGTAGGTGAACGGATGATCTCCGCATGTGTGGTTCCCACCGTGAAGCATGGTGGAGGAGGTGTGATGGTGCTTTGCTGGTAACACTGTCAGTGATTTATTTAGAATGCAAGGCACACTTAACCAGCATGGCTACCACAGCATTCTGCAGCGATATACCATCCCATCTGGTTTACGCTTAGTGGGACAATCATTTGTTTTTACAACAGGACAATGACCCAACACACCTCCAGGCTGTGTAAGGGCTATTTGACCAAGAAGGAGAGTGATGGAGTGCTGCATCACATGACCTGGCCTCCACAATCAACCGACCTCAACCCAACTAAGATGGTTTGGGATGAGTTGGACCACAGAGGGAAGGAAAACCAGCCAACAACTGCTCAGCATATGCGGGAACTCCTTCAGGACTATTGAAAAAGCATTCCAGGTGAATCTGGTTCAGAAAATGCCAAGTGTGCAAAGCTGTCATCAAGGCAAAGAGCGGGCAGCTTAGAAGAATCTAAATATAAAAAATATTTTTATTTGTTTAACACTTTTTTGGTTACTACATGACTCCATATGTGTTATTTCGTAGGTTTGATGTCTTCACTAGTGTTCTATAATGTAGAAAATAGTAAAAAAAAAAATTAAGAAAAACGCTTGAATGAGTAGGTGTGTCCAAACTTTTGACTGGGACCATTCTTGATAGACACGGAAAACTGTTGAGCATTAAAAACCCAGCAGCGTTGCAGTTCTTGACACACCCAAACCAGTTTACCTGGCACCTACCATGGCACCACACCCCATCCAAAGTCAATTAAATCTTTTGTCTTGCCCATTCACCCTCTGAATGGCACACATACACAATCCATGTCTCAAGGCTTAAAAATCCTTCTTTAACCGATCTGCTCTCCTACATCTACACTGATTGAAGTGGATTTCAAGTGACATCAATAAGGGATCATAGCTTTCACCTGGATTCACCTGGTCAGTCTATGTCATGGAAAGAGCAGGTGTTCCTAATGTTTTGTACACTCCGTGTAATGGACAGTAGGTGAGCTATGAATAGAACACAGTACTTTCATATAAACTGGGTAAAACAGTATGTAAACATTAGGGATGCACCGATATTCCATTTGTCGATAGCCGATATTTTTATTGCAAAAAAAAAAAAAAAAAAACGATACCCGATATTAAAAATGTTTAGCGGCCTTTTAAGCATTCTAGTACAGTTAAAATAGTTGAAACACACACACCAAAAAGTTATTTTGTTGGTATTTGCGTATGCCCCCATTACTAGTAAAACATCATCAAAACCCATTTCTTTCACTTACTTGCTATGCTGTTTTGTTGTTCATTTGTTCAGTCTCAACCAGAATTTCATGATACATGTCAAGCAGTGAAGTTTCAGCTGTCTGTCCGTCCGTGGCCTCTCCTCCTCGGTGCACACTGTCACTGTGTCCGTTTCCATCTTGTCCAGCTGTGTCAAACATTTCATGTAAACCCTGTTTCTTGTTTACATTGAAGTAGCAGTCCTTGTACCTAGCATCGAGCACGGTGGCGACACAGTAAAGAGGCTCAGAGAGAATGCCACCGAACCACTTGTTCACAGCCTCTAGTACTTTTGCAAGTTAACCCCACGGTCTGTGTGGGCAGTTTTGTTGAGCAGGCGTTTCAATACCACGACAGAGGGTATCACGTCTGCTGCAGACACAGTTTACTAGCTTATTTCTCCAGTCAGTTGGAGCTAGGAGTGTGTTCATGTTTCCAAGTTTCAAACATGTTCTCAAATGCCATTGAAATGGCAGCAGTGGTATGAGAACCAGCACATTCTTGAGCATGCAATATGGCTTTCCTCTGTACGAAATCCTCTTCGGCCCACTGTGCTGTCAGATTCAGCATGCTCATGGGGCTGGCATCGCTGGTCCAAATGTCAGTCGTGACGCTAACAGCAGTGACGCCCATAGCAAGTAGCTCATAGATGTGCATTTCAACAATACTGTGCAACTCCGGTAGGACAACGTCCACGACAGAACGGTTGACTGTCAAGGACAATGAATTCCATTATCTTGGCGTTAAGTTGTCTCGCTGAAATGTTCTTACTCTTTCAAATGACTGCACAACTTGAACTTATTAAGTTGTTGGAAGTGTGCGCATAGTAATTCTTCTGCTTTTGTTCTGTGTAACGCTGTATTTTTCGTGGAGTCATTACGTCATCTACCTACATTATACCCGGGCTCCCGAATGGCGCAGCGGTCTAAGGTACAGCATCTCAGTGCTAGAGGCATCACTACAGACCCTGGTTCGAATCCAGGCTGTATCACAACCGGTTGGGAGTCCCATAGGGCAGCGCACAATTGGCCCAGCGTCGTCCGGGTTTGGCTGGTGTAGGCCGTCATTGCAAATAAGAATTTGTTCTTAACTGACTTGCCTGGTTAAATAAAGGTTAAATACAAATATAGGTATGGACATCGGTTTTGCACATCGGCGTTAAACTAGACAGACATCGGGCCGACCCCGATGTTGGCATTTTTAGCTACTATCATCCGATTCCGATATTTCGTGCATCCTTAGTAAACATTATTAAAGTGACCAGTGTTCAATGACTATGTACACTGGGCAGCAGTCTCTAAGGTGCAGGGTAGAGTACCGGGTGGTAGTTGGCTAGAACAGTGACTAAGGCTAGTGGTGACTATTTAACATTCTGATGGCCTGGAGATGGAAGCTGTTTCTCAGGCTCTCGGTCCCAGCTTTGATTCACCTGTACTGTCTCCGCCTTCTAGACGGTAGCGGGGTGAACAGGCCGTGGCTCGGGTGGCTGAGGTCCTTGATGATCTTACTGGCTTTCCTGTGACAAGCCGAATTTCTTCAGCCTCCTGAGGCAACACAGTGCTAGCCACAGTGCATAGCCTAACTGACATGTGAGCAACCAGCACTAAAACCAAATACGGGGGACAAAGTTTGAACAGTTTGTAGGAGAGGAGATTCAGCCAAGGCGTCTGGGGCGACTGGCTGGGCTGATGCAATCCATTGTGAAGTCCTAGCCTCTTGCGGCCCGGCCACCCACTGCTCGTGACCTTTGGGGTTTGTTCTACTCTCCCTGGGCTCGCCGGGGATTGACTATCTGGCTTGTGTCCCGAATGGCACCCTCTACCCATTGTAGTGCACTACTTTTGACAAGGGCCAATGGGGTTCTGGTCAAAAGTAGTGGACTATACAGGGAGTAGGGTGCCATTTGGGACACATACCCAGTCATTAAAACACCTGGCAGTCCCAATCGAATGAGGTGGAGCGCTCTGCTTCAGCATCACTGACTCCTTGGAAAATACCCCACCTTCACTACGGTTCCTCACAACACCGCTGGTCTGTTATTCACAGGAAGTCTTGCAATCTACGTAGGCTAATAATAACTGATGTTGTAGTTAGGGCTGGGAATGGCCAAGGACCTCAAGATATGATATTATCGCGATACAGTGCCTTCAGAAAGTAGTCTGCTTCTAAATCTGCATTGCTTGCTGTTTGGGGTTTTAGGCTGGGTTTCTGTATAAGCACTTTGTGACATCTGCGGATGTAAAAAGGGCTTTATAAACACATGTGACTGACATTCATACCCTGTGACTTATTCCACATTTTGTTGTGTTACAACCTGAATTCAACATTGATAAAAAAGTGTTTCTGTTGTCACCCATCTACACACAATACCCCATAATGACAAAGTGAAAACATGTTTTCAGAAATGTTTGCAAATGTATTGAAAAAGTCAATAATCATCTTTGGCAGCGATTACAGCAGTGAGTCTTTCTGGGTAAGTCTAAGAGCTTTGCACAACATTTGCACATTCTTTTTTATATTCTTCAAGCTCTGTTAAGTTGGTTGTTGATCATTGCTAGACAGCAATTTTCAAGTCTTGCCTAGGATGTTCAAGATGATAAGTCAAAACTCTAACTAGGCCACTCAGGAACATTCAATGTCTGCTTTATAGGGTATTGTGTGTAGGCCAGTGACACAAAATCTCCATTTAATCAATTTTAAATTCAGGCAGTAACACAACAAGATGTGGAAAAAGTCCAGGGGAACAGAATACTTTCTGAAAGCACTGTATGTATTGAGATTCTCACAATTCTGTATGCATTGCGAATTCATATACTGTGATTTTACTGCAATTCGATGTTCCAAACATATTGCTCACCATACACTGAGTATACAAAACATTAAGATCATACTCTTTCCATGACATAGACTGACCGGGTGAATCCAGGTGAAAGCTATGATCCCTTATTGATGTCACCTGATAAATCCACGCCAATCAGTGTAGATGAAGGGGAGGAGACAGGTTACAGAAGGATTTTTAAGCCTCGAGACAATTGAGACATGGAGTGTGTATGTGTGCCATTCAGAGGGTGAATGGGCAAGACAAAAGATTGAAGTGCCTTTGAACAGGGTATGGTAGTAGGTGCCAGGTGCACCAGTTTGTGTCAAGAACTGCAACACTGCTGGGGTTTTCCACACTCAAAAGTTTGTGTGTATCAAGAATGGTCCACCACCCAAAGGACATCCAGCCAACTTGACAACTGCGAGAAGCATTGGAGTCAATATGGGCCAGCATCCCTGTGGAGCGCCTTCGACACCTTGTAGAGTCCATGCCCTGATGAATTGAGGCTGTTCTGAGGGCAAAAGGGAAGGTGTTCCTAATGTTTAGTATACTCAGTGTATGTCTGCTGGAGAGGGACAGCAGTCATGGAAATAAATGTGCTCCCTATTTAAAAAGAAGATGGAGAACAAGCTATGAAGGACAAATACTGGAGTTTGTGCCGGTACAGACAACTAATTCAAAAATAATATTGCGATATTGTCAAAATGGTACAAATCCAGACATCGTTTACGTAACTGTATCGATCCCCCCCCCATCACTAGTTGTAGTACACTGATACACACGTATCCTGTGTAGCGTTAGAAATCAACTTTGAAAAGAGTTCTTTCATCACCAGCTCCCTCTCCTCGTCCTTCCCTCTCCACCCACTGGCCCAGAGCAGGGAGGAGGAAGAGCGGAGGCTGAGGCTCGAGTATTTACTACCACATCATATTACACAGCCACAGCAATCTGTTAGCCCATCAAGCCCCACCGCAAAATACACTCTTTGAAGCCACACCGTTAACTGTAGGGAGGACATAGATATATATATTTTTTTAAAGGAGAAATAGAAAAATATCACTGGTGTTTCAGCACACTCAACCCCCCCACAGGGGGCGGACATCTCAGTAAAACACACCAGGCAATAGGGCTCTCCGAACCCCTTCCCTCCCCCACTTCTCATCTACCTACTTCTCCCATCCTGTCTCTTCAGCCTTTTCAGCAATAAGAGCAGGAGGAGAGTCAGGCAGGCTTCTAGGTAAACTCAAGGTTACTGATGACTACCATAGTACATTCTGGAAGGTTCCCACAACACACAACCTGGGACGATGGGATTCCTCTCCTCAATCCCCATTGCCATTCCAACTCTTTCTGGAACGCTGTGGATGACCCCGTCTCCTGGCAAAGCAACACAAAGATTCTAATAGGGTTTTCCTCAGGATCACAAAGTTACCTGAAGAACGTCCGTGCCCTCGGTTTAGCACATCGACTTTAGTAGAAAATAACACGTTGCCGAAGGTTACTTCGCATTGCCGTTTTACTTTCAACAATACACATTTCAAATGCTGCCGGAGGGAGAAAACAGGTCTGTGACACACTGTTTTGGTTGGACGTTTTACCGGTGAATAGAACAGTGAACAGTTCCAGTTTGACTGTCGAGCCTCGGATATGGCAGCCCCGAGAGGCACGACACGCAGCCAAGAGGAAAGGGGAAGTCCAGCAATAACACTGTCTTGCTATCAGTGACATACACTAGACACCTGATAATACCTGATCTTTCTCACACTGTATGCAACGGTTGAAAAACCAGTACAGAAACCAACGACTGAAATACTGAAGTATTTACAGTAAACGCCGGAGGTTTGCGCGATTCCTGAATCGAGGGACTTTTGAGGCATTACTCTGGAGGCTTGTGTGTTGTAAACATGTGTTCTACATTGCACCGCAAATAACTCTGGGGCTCCTCGCACCGTGTGGTAGTGATTGTTGCAGTCGTAAGTCAGACTGTCTGATAGGAGTGGAGCTGAAGCTTTGAGATGCCTCCTGACATTGTCTGGGGTGCAACACTACACTACTATTTACAGAGGCAGCCATGCAGCCACTATTCAAAGCTTCTTTATGCAAAGTGGCTCACTTTCAAATTCAAAACAAAGGCAAAAGGACAGCTCAAACTCCACCAATTACCCCAATTTGGTTGACAGTAATTTATTTGGAAATAGCCAAAAGTAATAGAATGCTTCTTTTCATACAGATTAGTATGTTTTGAAACTTTGACATGCTAATTCCATGCAAGACGGGCAAGCTAATTAGAAATTCGCAAACTGAGAGCAAAGTGTACTGTAGCACAAACTAATTCCATTAAAGAGGGCCTTGTTAAATCTAGGCCTAATTGGAAAATGCTCTAATCCTATACCTAAATAATGCTTTGAATTGAAGAGTTGTGCTTAGTCCAGTAGCCTATCCCTTCGTGACTTTCAAAGTCCAATTTGACAAAGTAAACAGATTTTCGGACGCAAAAAAAAAAAGGGAGACTTCAAACAAACAGTGGGGACAAAATTGTTTACAGCAGCGATGGGCGATTGGAATGCAGTCAGTGTGACCAAACACTTACTGTTGAAGGATCCTCAATTCTGTGACATCACGGCTCTGCAAGCTGAAACAGAAGACAACAGTCGGCTTAATTGCTTTATTTTATTGATTTATTCATTCACCATAATTCCTGCCTGAAAGCAATATGAAAATAAAAATGCTAAATAGAAGGGTTTAGGCCTTGAGGGGGGGGGAATACCTTATCCATTCTAACATCGACAGGGAATCAAAGCCCTGCTGCAGCAGCTTTGCATTATGGACCGATCAAAGAAAACAAAGGCTGGTGTATTTCAAATATGACAACAAAAATCAGCTACAATTGGAATATAGCCATATGTAACCCAAAACTGCTAGTCTATCCAGTTTGAGTCAAATCGAACCTCTCTGAGCCAAATCAATGGCTAAGTAGTCTAAAATATTTCTCATCTAGACAGACCCTGTCTCAAGTCCAGCAGCTGTTTGTCAGTCAGTGCAGTGGATTGAGAGAAAGCGTGTGACAAGCTGGTGGTGTCTCTCCTCTCACGTTGCTGGAGGAGTTGTGTCACACTGGTGTGGAGCTCGACACAGTAAGGCAGATCTCAGCTCATCCACAAATCGCACTCCCCTTCTCTCCTCTCCACCAACACGCATATCATCCTGGGAGATTTGGATCACCAGAAACAACAGCACTTGCATAAGCACTCCCAAACATTTCTGGCAAGACAGCAAATTTCTTGTATTTCATTACACATTTCCATCTGGGTTCGTTTCAATTGGAATGTGAAGGAAACGAGGGCTGCGGCAGTTTAAAACCCGGTGTCAGCAGCAGACTTAAGCACACATGATTTACAGCCTCGACGCATCACTCAAATTCCCCTAGTCCACCACGCAATCTGTCTACAGGACGACTACGGCTTCACAACGGAGCCAAGGGAAACAGACATGACTAGTGTTCATACAACAGACGACTATAGCAGCACAAACAATGACTGTCAGCAGCAGGCCCAACGTCAATGTAAGCGATCACGTCAACGTTATGACAATGATCATCATTTAAAAAGACAGCCTATAAATCAACAATGTACTGAAGCCTTTATAATCAGACTACTCATTTGTTTTCATCATAGAGGTTATGAACATAAAGGGTTTCTATTCTATTTGTTCAGCGCACCATGAGTGGAGTCTAGAACTCAAGACAGGCTACAGAAGAAGCAGGCAAGTATGGGCACAGATTCCTAGGCCTGGTCTACCTATGATTTATCTGAACACCAGCCTGTAACATATGAACTCAAACACATCATTCTCCTGCTGCACTTGATTAGGTCTAACTTGCTTTTTGGACAATCCTCTCTAGGAACTGTTCTCAGTGAGCACTGTTTACTGAGCGAGGCAAACAGGATGCTGTTAAAAACTACACTTGTGCCATTTCAGCTCAGGAGGCTATTTTCTCTCAGTCATCGTAATCTTGCTACGACTGCTGCTGCGGGCTATGCCATTTCCCCATCCTAGCAAATGCTTCGCTCAAAATGGCTTCAAGCCAATTACTGGTATCTAAGGAGTGTGCCTCCATCTTTATTCACTCAAAGGATGGGTATCAATTACACACTAATTAGAGAAACACGCCTCCTCCTGCTACAGCTTGGTAACAAATCCATCCTGATTCACCCGGTGTTGATAGAAGACAGAGTATTTTCTCCTCCTGTTTAGCATAACCTAAAACTACCAGTACTTAACAGGGTCTTAGGTTACACACCAAATAGCCTAACCTGGTAATAAGGTTTGATTAGCTGTAAACTCAGTGAAGATGATAGTTGACAACCCGTATGTTGTCCCTCTACGGTGAGGTTTATGGAGATTAAAAGCAGATGAAGAAAACGTTGGAGAAAGCACGTTAAACTCATGTTGTCCTATAGTCTACGGGGGGGAAGAAAATGTAGGCTAACGAATTGGATCAAGGCCTGGGTCTAAGCTGTCCTGGATCCCCCATACATGGCATTGAATTGTTGGTTAAGGGCTTGTAATTAAGCATTTCATGGTAAGGTCTACACCTGTTGTATTTGGCGCATGTGACAAATACAATTTCATCGGTTTCAATGTTGGTTAAGAAAATCAATATAAATAGGCCTACAGGCCAAGACTGAGGCACATTGGAGAAGGTTAAGCCTACATACAACTGCATGGGCTGACTAAAGAACGCCTCATCACGGAGTAACAAGTGGACACAGATTCTACGGCCCAGCCAGCAACAGGTCTTAACCACTCATTACACTGTGTAGCATGATCAAACCAGCAGGGCTGCACAGCTGTAATGGTTTCCAAATGCTACAAGAACAAACAAAATAATTTCTCAGAGTCACCTGGACAAACCCTTCCCTGCCATGTTGGCTCTGGTCTAAAACATGACCGGAGAGAGAACATGAGATATTATTCTCTTTTGAGACAGAATCAGAGGAAATAGACCCAAATGATAAACGTTTTGGATCCTTGGTTGTGTGGCGTTCCCAGGACACAATCCTACGCCTTTATCAGCAACAGGATTTAAATCCACTTGAGGAACGCTGAGATGTTCTGACAAGAGGGAGTGCTTTTGCATCCCCGAGTGCCAAAAATGGTAGGACAGAGAGAAATTAGTTGTTTCCTAAAAGATGCCAGTGCTCCTGCCTGTATGTTTAAATTAGCTCTAAATATTTGGATTACACCGGGGAGCTCTCCCATAGGATTTGCCATAGCCTGGAGGAGCCGTTTCTATCTCCACACAACTCACACATCAATAACAACCTCTGCAAAGTGCAATTAATACACTATTTAGGCCTCACCACAACAGAGAGGCTCTTCCTGCAACTCCATCTGTGCCATTTTGTGGTTTGAACAGCAGCAGAGGGCGAGCGGGAGAAAGATATTATCTCTTTCCTCTGATGTTTCATCCAGTGCTGGGAGCGTAAAAGGTCACTCCCCGGCCTCAAATAAAAGGTCTTTCCCAGTAGTTCCTTTTGAACTGCATGGGCTGAACCTTCTCATGTTACGGCTAGCCGTCTTTCCGTGGCATCACTTAAAGAAGAGAGACAATAGCATGAAACTTACCTTGAGAGAAAGCTCAACAACAGTAATGAGTAATAAAAAACAGTTATGTTCCAAGTTTCCTTTTCCCATCCACACAGCTGTGATGGATTACAGAGTTTCCCCGTTTATTAGGGAGTTCAGCAGAAGACCGTTTTGTCTGTCAAACTAACAGCGTCTTAACGTCTTCAGGTCATTTACCAACCTCAAACATGTAGGCCTATCGCAATACCCGGTCACAACTTGTAACACTTTCATTCCTGATAACGTAATCTTGTGTCTTCACCTGATGATGCAGCAGTAGCCGAAATGATGAAGAGCCTAATAATCCCGCCTACTGGAGTGTAGTAGGCCCACATGTTGTGAGACATCTCCATGCTCATACAAATAATTCCTGATAATCCACTCCTTCCACACACTAGGGATCATTTTAAACCACTCAGCTGAAGCAGATTTCTGCAGTTGGTGCCATGATCCAATAAAGCTGTTTAGGCTACTAACTAAATAAATTGAACAAGTATTGTTAACATGGAAAAGTGTCTGGAAGAGTTGTAATGGAGACTAAAGGGGAATGGAGTAGCATTGCTCTAAATGCACAAATGTCATCCGTCTTTCCTACAATCATGTGGAGTGGCAGGGTCCTTTTCCCTCCTTCCCCCTCCTGCATCTTGGGAGACATTAAGCAGAGCTTGAATCAACAAAGCAGAATGTGTCCAATGTTGGTCTCTACTGACCCACATTCACAACTGTTTTCCCATTTTCCTTGTAATTTCATGCGGTGTTCGATAAATGTAATATTTAAAGCTGCAATGTGTAACTTTTTGGGAGACCTGACTAAATGCACATAGAAATGTGAGTTACAGATCTGTCACTCATTGAAAGCAAGTCTAAGCAGTAGATCTGTTCTATATAAGCTATTTCTATGCTTCCCGTTCTTAAGTTTCGTTTTTGAGTCTTAATTTCAGTTTTGCACACCAGCTTCAAAACAGCTGAAAATACAACATTTTTGTTTATAGAAAATATATTTCACAGCAGTTTAGATGGTACAATGTTTCTCTAGACTATACATGCTTGTTTTGTCACAAACTGAAATTAGCAATTTTAGCAACCAGGAAATGGCGGAGTGATTTCCGCACAGTGCATCTTTAAAACCGTGGCTGCAGTAGACCTGCTAGCACAGCTAAAATGGCAAGCCTTTGTGGCAGTAGTGACCGATTTTAAATGCATGAAGATCAATAAATAAAACGGGGCGCTGCTGAAGCACAATCTTGGTGTGTGAGTGGAATGGTTATAACAGCCAGTGAACGTCTTCACGCATACTGCAACCAGCGGTCCTGAATTAGGAATACATACGTAGCATTGAGAGGCTAGTTAAGGATCATATCACCTCCACCTTACCCAACACCCTAGACCCACTGCAGTTTGCATACCACCCCAGTAGATCCACGGATGAGGCAATCGCCATCACACTGCCCTATCCCATCTGGAGAAGAGGAATACCTATGTAAGAATGCTGTTCATTGACTACAGCTCAGCATTCAACACCATAGTACCCTCCAAGCTCATCATTAACCTTGGGGCACTGGGTCTGAACCCCGCCCGGTGCAACTGGGTCCTGGACTTCCTGACGTGCTGCCCCCAGGTGGTGAAGGTAGGAAAACACCTCCACTACGCTGATCCTCAACACAATGGCCCCACAAGGGTGTGTGATCAGACCCCTCCTGTACTCCTTGTTCACCCATTACTGCGTGGCCAAGCACACCTCCAACTCAATCATCAAGTTTGCAGATGACAACAGTAGTAGGGCTGATTACCAACAAAGAGACAGCCAACAGGGAGGAGGTGAGAGCCCTGGCGGAATGGTGCCGGGAAAATAACCTCTCCCTCAACGTCAACAAAATGAAGGAGCTGATTGTGGACTTCAGGAGACAACAGAGGGAGCAAGCCCCCATCCACACGGCCGCAGCAGAGAATGTGAAAAGCTTCAAGTTCCTCAGCGTACACATTACTGACAATCTGAAATGGTCCACCCAAACAGAGTGTGGTGAAGGCGACGCAACAGCGCCTCTTCAACCTCAGGAGGCTGAAGAAATTCAGCTTGGCCCCCAAGACCCACAAACTTTTACAGATGCACCATTGAGAACATCCTGTCGGGCTGTATCACTGCCTGGTATGACAACTGCACCGTCTGCAACAGCAGGGCTCTCCAAAGGGTGGTGCGGTCTGCCCAACGCATCACCGGGGGCACAATGCCTGCCCTCCAGGACATCTACAGCACCCAATGTCACAGGGAGGCCAAAAAGATCATCAAGGACCTCAGCCACCCGAGCCACGGCCTATTCACCACGCTATCATCCAGAAGACGAGGTCAGTACAGGTGCATCAAAGCTGGGACCGAGACTGAAAAACAGCTTCTACCTCAAAGCCATCAGACTGTTAAATAGCCATCACTAGCCTGCCTCCACTCAGTACCCTGCTCTGAACATAGTCACTCTCACTAGTCGGCTACCACCCGGTTACTCAACCCTGCACCTTAGAGGCTGCTGCCCTATGTACATAGACATGGAACACTGGTCACTTTAATAATACATACCGTTTTACTAATTTCATATGTATTCTAGTCCAGGCCATCCTATTCAACTATTGCTGTACATATACTTTTCTATCCTACAGTCTATTCACCAAATCCCAGAGCCCTCTCTGGCTTCCAAAATCCCAGCAGTTTAAATGTGTACTACAGTACATGCAATTTCAGCTAAGGATGCAAATAGCAGTAAGCAGCCAAACAAAAACAGGCCTAACTATTGGCATTTCAAACATGGAGCTCATTATCACAGCAGGGGACTTCAATCATTGGAGCATCCCTGCTTCAGCTAAGACATGACAACCATCTCCAGGAGCGGAAAAATAAACCAGAAGGGAAAATATGTAATCTCCCACTCCCTGACATATTCCTAATAAACGACCCTGCCTAATGTTTCTCCGGATCATCCAATCAGAATGTGTCAACGCTGACCTACAAAAGGACTCACGTCAAGCCTTAAATGATTTGATTTTATTATGAAAACAAAAAGAGAGGACATTGAATTATACAGTATTAACCTCCATGGTTTGCATACAAAGACAACCTTAGATTTATTTATGCCTGTGTTAACAGCCTCACCATGCTGTTCTTTACAGTGAACCGGCTGCCAATTTGATGAACCTCTCAGCCCTCAGCAGGAGTTCAGCGTCTTTGATTAATGAGTGCAAGCTTGTGAAAAAGGGTACGAACAGGAGGGACAGGGGAAAGAAATGGTGTGAAAACGCACAATTGCCAGTCCTCCATCAGGACGGCTGCCATAATTACTGATGGGTTTAGTTCATCCTTTGAGGAGAGCCAAAACACACTTGGGCCCCTTTCACATCCCACCAAAAGATAGAAAAGAGGCTGACCCCCCAGCCTTGTTAATAGACTCACACTCAAGATGGCAATGGTGACTATTCACAGAGAGAGGCTACTAAATCACAACAATCTCATTTAGCCTAATGCGGATAGAGATAGCTATATTAACCCCAGTAAGCTAAATAAAACATTTGCCCACGTTTGTGACAAACTCTTTAATCTTGACCATTAGGAACACCAACCAGAAAGAAAATTAAAACCTTAGCTGTGTTCGAATACTCATACTAACCGTGACGTGAATGGAGTATATAGTATGCTTACTGGTCATAGTATGATATAGTTAGTATGCCAAAAGTTCCCGGATGTCGTACTAACATCAACAAAATACAAAGTACACAAGCAGATGACACTATTTCCGTACTTTTCGGGCCCCTAATGCAATTCTTCAGAAAATGGGCATGGCTTCACAACATTTTCGGATTTGAAGAAAATGGCGGAAAATATGCAGCCGAAGTCTGATGAGAGCGAACACAAATGAATTGAACTAACGACAAATATTAAGAAAATGTTGAGCAATGTAATAAAGTATATACTTTTCAAATAAGTTACACGTTATGTTAGCTGACAATTTGCTAGCTACGCTATTCTTACGAACCGCATAGCATTACAGCAATATGTACCGGTATGTTAGTTAGTTACCTAACGTTAGTTGGATACTAATACATCGAACGTGCCAGGCAGTATATTAACTATCTGCTATCTAACCAACATTTATTGACTACAGTAACTGAAAAGGTTGCTAGATCGAACCCTCGAGCTGACAAGGTAAAAATCTGTCGTTCTGCCCCCGAACAAGGCAGTTAATCCACTGTTCCTAGGCCATCATTGTAAATACGAATTTGTTCTTAACTGACTTGCCTAATTAAATTAAAGGTAAAAAAAAAATATTTAAATTCTTAGCTAGGTGGTATAGTCGTTGTTGCCAGCAGCACAGTTGGATAACATGAAAACAGCCTAACCAGCTCAACTATGGCGAGTAAAATGGTCAGAGTGGAGGTGTTCACTCATTTGTGTCTGGAAGTAGCTAGCCAACGTTAGCTTGGGTGCTTGACTGCCGTTGAACGCTTGGATCAACCCTGGCGTACTCCTCGGGCCAGAGCGTCCTGTGTGCGCTCTAAACGCTCCAAGAGCGAAACGCTCTGAATTTAAAATCTGACAACGCTCTGGATTTACGAACGCCCAGAGCGCACTCTGGCACTGCAGATTGAATTTACGAACACACCCAAAATCATAAAATGTTTAGCTAGTCATTTGTTTTGCTAACAAGCTAGCATAGCATCAGCATCAACTTCCAGTAGACAGGCGAAGCTTTAGTATGCTCAACTGAAACGATATCGTTCGTTTACAGTATACTAAAATAAACTGATAGTATGTACTCATTAAGTATGTAGAATACAGTATGAGTATTCGAACACAGCTCTATCTTGGAAGTTCACATTGCATCTTATTTTTGGGGTAAATTAGGCTAACTTAAATGTTATCATCACTATTAGGACATCTACCCTAAACAAATATCTGAATGTTTTACATTCTGGTACAGGCTATATTGTGCTGTTTAGTCTGCTTGAGCCTAGCCTAAGTTAAAAACAAACCTCATATATGGGAATTAGTCTACCAGTTACACTAACTAACCAGTTGTTGCTAAATCATGAATATACTTGTGTTGTGCATAATAGCATACTTTTACAATAAGCTACCTATTACACTCCATGCAAAGAATAGGCTAGACTGTACCCAAGTGGATGAATAGCTGGAAATAATGATTGAGCTGAAAATAAACTGTATTAATCACACCATTGGGCGCTTAGCATTTAAAAGTGCTGTTTCAAGCAATTTAGCAACCGTGAGCTACTGATGAGATTTTCCATCCTTGAAGGACCCTACGATATTCCAAACATTCAAATGCTCCACTGCTGTTTTTCTTAATGCTAAAGCACACATCCGGAGCCGGTGATTTGCTGCGATGCATTACTGTTCCCTCGTTCTGAGACTGTTTTCAAGAACATGAGCTCGGAATAAATATGAGGCAAATTCAGTGACCTTCCAGCATTGTATCTGGTTAATGGTTGATTCATTGGCAGTTACTGGAGGCATGCATAACACATCAAGGCTGTAATCTGATTTATCTTGCTTCCTTGGCTGGAATGGCTGCTTGAGACATTTAGAATGATGGACCGTAAGGGGAATAATGTTTGCCGTTTCACTTAGACTGTGCGCAATAGTTAATTGACTATCAATTAACTATTTACAAAGCCCAATCAATTCCGCTGGAGAACCAGTGGAAAAAGCAAAACAGTGTCAAAGGAAAGACAGATGTGACATGTGGAATCAATGGTCCTAACAAACAATCACGTTCTGAATGCAGTCTAGTTGAAGTGACACTAAAACATTCAAAAACACATGACAAGGACTGCGGCTTGTTGTATTTAACACTTGTTTTCACAGGTTATACATCACCTCTTAGGGAACAAGCAGAATATTTTATTTTCCTCACAGAGCAAGCGGTAAAGCTTCCTAGGACACCAATGTTCGCTTTGTAGCATCTACAGGTGAAACATTCTGGAGTGTTAAAGGAGACCTGGGCGCAAAATGTCAACTTGAATTATTTCTCACTTATGCTTTTAGATACAAATGTCAAATATATGTCAACAATCCTTCCTCCAAAAGGACCATTCTATAGATTACATTTAGTTAAAATCCCCCAAATCCTGGTATTTTGTGTGTCTTGCTTTCGTGAAGAATCACTCAATAGGCATTTGTAACCAGAGATGAAACTCAGTGTCTGCATGTCTCTGCACTGCTTGTGTGTGTGTGTGTAAGTACATTTGAGTGTGTGTGGTGGGGTTTAATTAACCACCAATGATATGTATTAACCCATCATTGATTTCCACCGTTGGTTACCTACTAGCATCTCAACAAAATGATGCAGATGTCAAGTCGATGCAGCATAAGGAAGTGGAAGGCATTCCCATAAGAGAAAAACCACACATCAGGATATTTAGCTAAACATTTGCTCCTTTACATTTAAGCTATGCAGTGAATATCCAAACAAAGAAACAGGAGGTGGAGCAATTAGCACTTAGAGCAGAGGCATTCTGCTCTCAGAAGAACACCATTTTTGGGGTAGGCAGCATTCAAAGAATTCCCTGAATGAACCACAGATTGGCAGAGCAAAAGACCAGTATAGCCTAGTGCTGGTACAATATCAGGTTCATTTTCGGACAGTGGCATGAATAAGACAAAATGTTAGGAGTGACATACACAACAATACACTGTATATGATGTCTGGACTGCTCATAGGTTTGTAGAGCATTAGCCTGCCTAGGCAATCTATTCAATCAAATGCCATATGTTCTGAAAGTAACAACCCTTTACACACACATCACATTAACGACTCTGAATTTTAACTAATACGGATTCCTTCCCCTAATCCACCTAATTTTGAAAATGAAAATCAGTCCAATAAGTCATTGAGAACACTCAAGCCCACCACCTGTCACCCTTCAAAATGACGAGCCATATTAGGCCAGTGTGCCTTAGCATTGTTTAAACCTTCTCTTCGTGAAAGAAATTCTTATAAACATGAAACCAATAGCCTCAGTCATCTATAAAGTTACAAAGAATGAAATGTTATCGCAACTTCAGATGACGTCATGTATCGTCCTCGTGAAACATTTGATCACTTTTGTGTCTAATTAATAAGCATTCTGGATCTTCGAAATGGAAAGAGTGGGTGGATTAAATTGCCCAAGATGGCGAGTGGCTTGTTGTTGAGAGGGCAGAAAAATGGTGCATATTGTAATAAACAAAGGGAGACATCTAATCAACTCTACTGGGCTGCAGTTGCTTTTCTTTATACGAAGCCATACAAAAGATAAGAGGAAAGGAGCTTCGGACCCAAGCAGTGGACTGGCTGACACGGATGTGATTTCCACGAACACCTCCGAACATATTGTCACAACATTAGCTACAACACAAATAAGCCCCAGAGAAATAATGTATTATGTGATTTAAATTAGGTTTACTCAATGAAGAGCAGACTTTAGGCATCTTCAGCTCAAGACACACTGAACAGACCTTTTCTCAGCATTCGCACTCTTTCCACATAAGCTGCCTGCAACATTGTTTAAAACATTTCAAATGAACACTTCGAGTGATTATAAACCTAGCCAACACCATTTATCTGTCACACATTCATTGATAGCTTGTTTTACTCCGCGTTTAAAAAAAAAAAAAAAAAAAAGGTCAGTCAAGCCGCACCAGCTACGGACACAAAGACGAGACTCGCTAGCTAACCAGCAAGCTGACACTGACAGTCACCGACTCAAGTCTACGCCGTAAAAAGTGATATAAATACACGTGAATCTCGCCATTAAGTTAGCAACTAGTTAAAGTAACAAAACCCGAGTGGTGCTGATATTGATACATTTACAAGTTATCATTATTGACAAGTTTGTATCAACCTGCTCCACTCAGGATAGGTTACATGATAAAGAGCAAGCTGCTGGACAGCGTCGATAGAACGAGGTGCTAGCTAGCTAGCCAGAGATCTAGCTAACAGCGTTGAATCTCTAGCGAAATTGTAAACTGAGCGTCGTTATGAATGATAACGTAAGCTAACTTCCCACTACAAAACATAAGAAAACTCACCTTATTTTCGTCACTTTGTGTATCCTCCTTCTCGTCAGTTACTATTTAAAATAGCGTTATGTTCCCCCAGATTTGCGTTGTTTGAGGACAGTGCCAGGAGATTATAAAGAACGAAATTGGGCTGTAATTGAGTGTGTGTGTTAGTTAGGCTACTACTACACAGCAGATTGAGGGAGACTCTTCTCAAGGTTTGTTCAGCTTCACTTCAAGGAACAAAAGTGACGTCAGCTAAAAGCTCCAACAATGCAAACTTTTGTCTGATTAATTAACTTAATTCATTGCTAGAAATGACTGTAAGCGGATACCAGGCTATGCATCTGGTAGGTATTATTTTATTCAACCTGGAAGTAATCTATGATTGATATTGCATTTCAACAAAACTCTGGATTCAGGAGTCTGAAAAAAAAATCAAGTGAGCAACACATCACATGTAGGCTAAATAAACTGGTTTAGGGTAATTGTGGTAAACTAATAAGGGTGTATGCTGAGGATGAATGTGGAATGCAGTGGTGGAAAAACTGGGAAAAGATATGGCAGTGTATATACACAGATTATTTATTTGTACATTAGGTCATTGCAATTATGTAACAAAATGCATAATGCATAATTAATCAAACAATACGTGAAAAGATTACACAAACACCATTTTTTTTTTTTTTAGCTGTGGGTGAACACTGTTTTTATCTTGGGACCATACAATATGTGATACATTAAAAAGGTACATCTTGAAAGATTACATAATCACAGATCCATTTGAATATGTGAACCATTGGTCTTTTGATTAAGTGTCTTATGATAATTTGCAGTAATACAGAAACTCAGTCTTCTTATCTGATAGCACATCTTCTAGAGTTGGGCAAAGCCTCTGTGCCTAATTGTGTTTTTTCTTTCTTTGATCAGACATCCACAACAGGCTGAGCGGAGACCTTGTGACCTAGTCAGGGGATGCAAAATATTACATTCAACAAACACTGAAAATGTTGATAGTTTATGTAGATAACTTTCATTGAATCATCAAATTGACGGGGGGAAGAGACAAAACAAATATATGTTTGTGGTTCAATTTAACTAGAATGCATATAAGAAGACATTTTAGATTTGCATTTTTTTTTTAACGCTTTTGAGACATATAGGCTACATTTAATCACCAAATCCTTCCATTTAATTGTTGATATGTTGCTTTTAGACAGATAGCAAAATATTCAGAGCGTGCAGAAATTAGCAGCGAAAGCTTTGTGACTGTTCAAGGGAGCAAAATGCTTTTGAATTAAGGGAACTGTGGCTTTTTCCTAAGCAAATTGTACATGCACTAGAAGTAATTGTATACACTAATTAAAAAACAAAGTCCCTCTTGTATTATGTGGGGGAGAAAACGTATTCAGCATTGTGAATTTTAAACAGGTTTATTTGCTTATTCACCATCCTTGGCCTCATTGATTTCCCCCCTTCCTCTGGGTCAGTAAAGACACTACATTCAGACGTCCTTAACTGGAGTAAACGAGCTTGCCTGGATCGACAGAGATGGTGGGAGAAGAAAAATGATTTGATGATTTTGTCATTTTAATTGTATTGGATAATCTTCATTAGGGACAGCGAGTGATGAAAGAGCTCAGAGCTGCATCAAGAGGCTTCACTGGCCAGGGCTTTTCACATGCAATGAAAATGTCAGCCTTTACTCGGTCATTTGTAACACAATAAGTGCAAGTCCAATGAGTGCAATGCAAGCACATGGGGGGGAAGGGCAAACAGTCTGTCTAAATCAAATATATTTTTTAAAGAGTGTTGATTAGAAAGTGGAATGAGATATCAAAAGACATAGTAAAGATGATCTCTTCGGAGACTTATGGAAAACAAATAAATGTGGTGATTTGGTTTTAATGATTATTTTTCTATCAGTCCATGGCAAGCCCAGGATACCCATCAGCCGCTGGGGCTGTGCTTGCCGTTATTGATTTTCACCTGACACATTCAGATAATACAGATTGTAATAATCTCAGTACACAACTCCCTATAATTCCATTAAAAACCAGTCTTCCAGCACAAAACATACATTTAATTTACATGACACAAATTCCTCTTTGAGCTAAAAACAGGGTAAATGCAGACCAAGGTTTCTGTACATGATTAAATTCAGGGTTCATCTTGCTAGGCCTCTTTTATAAGCCTAATTGTAATATATGCCATTAAGACAACAGTTTACTAGTGTTGACTAATTAACCTATAGTGAATTACAACGTTCAGTTAAATTACTGTCTTAGTGCCCTACAAAACAGGGCTTTCACATTTTCAAAGCACGTTCTGTTTTTCATGCAACAATGGTTGATAACTTTCTTTTTTCCCATGGATGTTTTAAATATCACCCAGTTTGGGCCACTTAGAAGCTATTTAATCATATGAGCTTTAGGTGAATTATGACAATGAGGTATATATTGCCCTTTGAACAAAACAATACTGTCCAGATCGGATAGATGGGTTAATGATGACATCCGTGTCTGTCCTGGACACCAACACTCTATGGTACTATGTGTCTATGGTACACCCTGGTGTGGGATCCTAAAAGATTAACCCAATGGTGCGTTGAAAATATGAAATGATGGTGTAACAACTAGAATGGTGTGGTATCAGTGGTGGCATCCATCCAGACTGATATACATTTTATTTCAGGGGATATCAGACACAAGTACCAAGGGAAGTATTCCAGGTCTGACAATTTAGGATAGAACCCGTGTGATTCCTTTAAACTACATAGGTATAAGTAAAATATCCCTTCAGGTGTTCCAACGCCAGGCCAATTAGTCTGTGCTTACATCATAACGTGTTACATGTCTTTGTAGCAGCGGGACTGGGGTGATAAACATTGCTTTCAAAATGACCTTTAAGTTTTGCACTCCTCATATACTTAGCAACTGCATCTAGCACACATAGGCAAGGCTTTAACATCTGTGGCAATCACATTTACAAATATAATAGCCCTTCCCGCAGAATTAAAAATGACATAAATCAAGGAAAACATCCCCCACTATGACAAAAAAACATGATCAGGATTAATACAGGAGTGCGCTGGTGGAATAGAGATAGATCCATACAACATACAAGATCAGTGACTAGGACCTGTCATCTAAACATTGTAATATTCCACCAGAAAGTGTACTCATTTTACATGTACTTCACATAAGAAGAAGCATTCCCAGCTAATTATAGACCCAGAAGAAAGAGAGAAATGATCAGGAAAATCTGGCATGGAATGTGCTATCAAGTAAGCAAAATTCATCCATCCATATAACTATCACATCACAAGACATATTACACAGACCAATTTTGCCTCAGAATCGACTTTCTTATAAAATGCTTCTGCAATGGACGGCCATGTAAATAGTGGATTTTGTTTTTCCTCTGTTAATCGGAGCATGTTCCTGGACAGTGAATGGAGGGGAAACATGAGCCGTCCAGAACATGGGAAACAGATGCTCCACACTTCTGTCTACAGGCACCTTCATTTGAAAAGGCAGGAGAGGGGGATGATAGTGAATAATAAAGAACCGAGTTGAAATGTAATGAAATAATGAGTTTGAAAAGAAACCTGGATTTGACTGTGGTAAATACCTGATACTCTGAGGAAAATAATGGTTTGGATGAAATCATTGCTTTTCGGTAAGATAAATCACATGAATCACAGAGTAGATTAAATTATTTGTATCAGAAATGTCTGAACACGTGAAATATTTCAGGAGTGTTTTACAAGTTGGCAGAGCTTATGAAATATTCACAATATTGTGAGTACATGTACTATAAGCGCTGCATAAACTATTGAACATTTCAGAGTAATTGTTGGCATATTTGTAGTGAGCTTAGCATCTTTTGTCCACAAATGACACATATTACTTGATAACCTCTAGTGAACAGCAGTGGCTCTGTGCATCCCATTTTCATACCAACTGTTAATGTCATATCTTATTTATGCATACCACTGTCCCTTTTAATTAGCAATTTCAGGTCAGTGCAAAGCCCATCCTCCTCCAAGCTGTGGCAAGGCAGACGTGTGAATGAAATGCCTTCAGTGTTATTTAATCGAAAATAGGCCATTACAGCCATAATCATAATGGCAACAGTCTTTACATAATGTATGCTCTCCAGAAACGATCCATCTTGGGGTGAAACAGCAACTCTTGTATTGAAGAAGCAGCAGAAAAAAATGAAACACAAAAGCATAGACCTGTCTGGAAAAATAAAGTACCATGCTAGACAAGGTAATTATAATGTAAGCTGGTCCCATCATAGAAAAAAAAAAAACTCAAGCTAGGCTTTTTTTGCCCACATTAATGCTACAATTAATTATGATAATCGCTTCTGGGCATGAAAACAAACATCAATTTTAGAAAACCTGGCCTTGCACTACATCTACGAGCTAAATATGTATTTGATATTTTATTGTCAAACTGATTTATATATATATAGAGATATATATATATAGAGATATATATATATAAATAAATAAATAAATGTGTGTACTGTTTAATTTTGGGACCACTTCTATAATAAATGGCTGAATTGATCTGGCATTACTGTTAAAACCAAAGACAAAGCAAATTTAATAAAATTGATTGTCAATGGATTCGTATAAACATTTTAAATGCGCTCTCCAGCTCCAAAAAAAATTTGCTTAAGCTCTTGGGTTGGGTTCAAATAGCATCGTTTTTCTAACACACTCAAAACCATTCTAAAAGCTTCATTCAAGGATCCTTTCATGGACAACTGCATTCACAGCAAGCTGCTATTGTATTCCTATCTAATGCATTATGCTTTGTTGAATATTCATAGCTGCCTTGTCCAGAGCAAAGAGGGTGAAACAGACTGGGTCCTGGGAAAATTGTGGTGAAGTTGGGTTGAACAAGTCACAAAGCATTCTTCTGTGATTGCAACACATCTGCTGAAATCCCATCCAGACAGAGGGGCATTTCTAATGTCTGTCTGTAAAGTCTATTTCTAGGATGTATTGTTGTATGTAACCCCTTGGCAAAAAAAAATAAAAAAATAATGATCAGACTGACCATTTCAATTTGACTCATCTACAAGCCACAGAGGGCCATGATTAGACAGAGATAGTGAATATTGTAAACATAATATTCTGTTTAAATGTATTTTGTCTGAAGGATATGCATTCATAATGTTGAAATATATCCATAGTGCCTCCATAGCAAGACGTATACATTTTGTGCATGCTTATACAATCTTTCAAGTGAATAAGCACAAAGTAACTTGAGGAGCACTGAGGAAAATGCCCAATATAAACAGTTTAAGGACTGAAATATACCTTTTCCTAAGAGGAACTATGGGAGTCCTGATGGATCACATTACAAGAAAAACACTCCTCTGGGTTCACTGGGCCTTGTGTTTCACCTGACCTTACCATTTGTTGTTCTTAGTTGCCATTTGATCTGTGGGATTAGTTACTGCTAATCTATGTTCCTTCAACTGAACTTTGAATCAGGATGGGCTAGCTTTGTTTAATCTATATACATGGCCATGCCCTACTCAGTAAAGTTAAAGCCTATACTTTGAAAACAGAGTGCAGGTTGCAGTTGGAAAAATGATGCATTTGAATAGACTTTTCAACCAATCATATAACCGTTTTTTTTCCACAAACTATCACGTGCCATAAATCAAACTGAACAGATAGCAGCCCGGAATATTTATCTTAATCAAGTTCAATACGATATACTTACACTTGATCATTATCATAATCTCTACCTGAATAATCTAATTATTCTACAATTAGATTAGACAATTATCAAGTTGTTGTTGTTTTTTTTACATAAAAAAAACAACCCATACACAATGCATGATTACCTCAAAGAGTTTACGCAATCTGTTTCTGTGGCTGTTCCTGGAAAGTACAGGCTGGAAATGTGATCCACTGTCCCGCCTAGTGGCCAAGCTCCTAAATCAACGTTATATTATGAGAGTTATCTCCTGATTTTACCCTGTGAGATGTTATGGATCTCTAACTGTTGACATCACCATTGTACCCTTGCTGGAGGGCTGCATGACCAAAATGTACATACATTCTCCAGATGGAAGTTATTTTCTGGGAGCAAAATATAGATAGCTTAATCCGAAGGTAGGGAACAAGGACAATTGGGTTGTATTCATTAGTGTACACCGTTTCAAAACGTACCAAAACGCTTTGCAATGGAAAATGAAAGTGAGTTTTTCTTAAAGACAAATTCAGATAGATCCCTCCCCATTTAAGTCCGTTTTGTGCCTAATGAATACTACCCTCTAGTGCCATAGCAGAGCCAGGACAGGTTTTCATACAGATGGAGTGTCGGTGCAATACTTCTCATGCCTGACAGATGACAGTGATTTATAATATTAAATATCCCTTAAGGAGTAATTAGAATGTCCTCAATCCGGTGTCCTAAGTCATCACCTATTTAATTATGCATTGACAGATGTATATTTAGCTGTAAAGTTCTGTAACAATGTGAGGAACGGACAGAATAATGCTGATATGGATATGGTTGACATCACTTCAGATTTTTCAAGTGTTGCACTTTGGGGTCGGGTAGGTTTGCAAAAATCCCAGAAATTGAAGACTATCGGAATGGAGGGGGTCCAAAAATCCAGGAGTCCTCCAACTGTGTTTTCTGGAAAACCTGGAAATGTTGACACTTACTGGAATTTTGAAACCATAGGGTTATGTAGGATTCTTCTCATACAGTACTTTATAGAAGGTATTTCCATGCCTTTGGGTTAAAAGGTTGAAAGCCCTTCCTAAAGGAAAGGAAATTCAAATCAATGTATGAGGGATTACTTTGAGATTCCATTGACAAACTATGTAACACAGTTATCCATGTTGACTTGTGCCATGTTTGCCAGACTTGTTGTCAAAGAAGCAACAAGTACAGCAACTACATCAACTGCATGTACCGTCTCAAACAAGCACAATCTTACAAAATTTGCCCCCGTAAGAGGAGATGCTCACATACAGAGTGTACAAAACATTAGGAAAACCTTCCTAATATTGAGTTGCATCCCCTTTTGTCCTCAGAACAGCCTCATTCCGTCGGGGCATGGACTCTACAAGGTGTCGAAAGCGTTCCACATGGATGCTGACCATGTTGACTACAATGCTTCCCACAGTTGTGTCAAGTTGGCTGGATGTACTTTGGGTGGTGGACCATTCTTGATACACACAGGAAACTGTTGAGTGAAAACCAAGCAGCGTTGCAGTTCCTGACACAAATCGGTGCACCTAGCACCTACTACCATACCCCGTTCAAAGGCACTTAAATATTTTGTCTTACCCATTCACACATACACAATCCATGTCTCAATTGTCCCAAGGCTTAAAAATCCTGACATCAATAAGGGATCATAGCTTCCACCCGTTCAGTCGGTCATGGAAAGAGCTGGTGTTCCTAATTTTTTGTGCATTCAGTGTAAATCAAACATAGGACAGGCAGGCTCATAACTCACAAGAAGCCTCGGACTTCAGGCTTCAACAAGAATGGACTTGAAAGGGGCCTTCAGAGTGGCGCAGCGGTCTAAGGCACTGCATCGCAGTGTCACTACAGACACACTACAGTTGTCCCATTGCACTCTAGCGACTCCTGTGGTGGGCCGGGCGCATGCACGCTAACACTGTGGCCAGGTGTACAGTGTTTCCTCCGACACATTGGTGCGGCTGGCTCCGGGTTAAGCAAGCAGTGTGTCAAGAGGCAGTGCGGGCTTGGCGGGGTCGTGTTTCGGAGGATGCACAGCTCTCGACCTTCACCTCTCCCGAGTACGTATGGGAGTTGCAGCGATGGGACAAGACTAACTACCAACTGGGGAGAAAAAGGGGTAAAACATTTTTTTTTAAAGAATGACTTGGTCACGCGAGACCAGCTCACAGGTGATGCCCAAACTTTATTGTGTGTAACAAACAGGGCTTAGTTTAAGCCAAATTAAACAAATATAGCAAGGTAATCAGCAAAACACTTTCAAATACATTCATAGAACTTCAGGGATGTAGTGCTGACAAAACACCATTTAAGGACCACTCCCCAAACTGTAACATATCACTAATGCATTAGTAAAACCACTGACCATATTCATGAATTAGAATTTGGATTAATAGCTCTGTAAAAATGAATTATGAGTGTTTATTCAGGTAGTCCCACCAAGGACATTGTTAGAGAAAGACAAACGATCCTCACTCAAAAATGTCTTCTCCCATGAATAGAAGTTTATACATCATTACAGACTAATGCACAACAAATCATATATATTATAAAATGTAATCATCTGTAAAAGCCTTTCACAGCACACAAACGACAATGGGACACAGGATTACAGATCCCTTGCTGAGAAAAAATGCACACTGGTTGAAATGTGGCTCTTGGACCTATTTTACAAGCCTTAATCTGTTTGTTTGAGATATGAATGATGTATTAGTCCCTCTGTACTTTCAATGACTTTTATCTCATATTGAGAACTAAGAAATTCAAAGTTCTGACACTAGGGTAAGAGACACATTGAAAAGTATGAGCACTTACAAGGGCAATACAACATAAAGATGTGTGAATGATAACGTATCTCAGACTCGCCGTGCGGTACAAAGATCACTAACTTTATGCAGACAGAAGACATCGGGAGACCAAACGTCTTTGACAATTGAAACACGTGATTCTCACAATTCAAAAGAGTATCGAATTAATGGCATGCAACGCAGTCGGTGCGTAGGCTAAATGTCATTTGACAACACATTTTCGTTCGGATCCTGTTTGGCTAGCACAAAAAAAAGAAGAAGAAAAAGAGCAGACTGACCCAATACCCATATGGGAGCCCATTCAGACAGGCAAAAGTGCAAAGGACGGGACATACCGTGGCACTAGTTGGTGGTCAAAGTGTTGCTACGCATGTCATTCCATAGCAGGAAGTCATTTTACCTGTCAAAGCATCTCTTCGGGACAATGGAACCAGTCTTAATTACGAGGGTCACCTTTTTCTCTCTAAGGCCTCTCCTCCAACAGTGACTCCACACAGCAGAATCTAAGAGCAGGATCTCCATTAAGCCATGTCATCAGTCTCCTCTGTCTCCTCTGTCTCCACTAGGCAGGCCTCGTCAGAGGTGGGAGCCCTGAACGGGGGGTGGTACTCGAACGATGCGAGGACGGCACCGAATTGGTGCTTCTGGTGCAGGAACCAAAAGACTGCCGAGATCCCCATGATGGCGACCACACTCAGAATGACCAGAGCTGAGAGCAGTGGACTCGTAGCTGAGCAGGACATAAACAATGCAGGGAGAGAGGTTACCATTGATCTTACCGTATGGCTTTTTAAGAACAAAATAAAGGAAAAACGGCTTTGCTTCACTTACCGGGTTTGCCGTTTTTCTCTGCTTGTGAAAAATAAATGAACAATATATTAGTGAAAGATGACTAAAAATAACTAATATGAATGAAAATAACATCTGTATAGATTTGTTGATCAAATTGTCAAAACAACACATTGCTGCTACAGTGGGCCTATGTCCACTGGTCGGCAGGAAATGAAAATACATTTTTCTGTGTTCGGAGGTTATTTGACGGCCGCCCGCTGACCACGGACGATGTTTGTTATGGGGTGTCCCGAGTAGAAAGACAAATGCTGCTGCTAAAAAATCTTTAAAATTAAAAAAATAAATAAAAATAAAAATAAAAAATAGGGCCTTACTTTCAGCAGTCTCACAGACCACTCCATTCTCCAGGTTTTCAACACAGCTGACTTTCTCCCACTCTCCTGTGGTGCTGTGCATTGCCACACAGGTGTCCATGGGAATCAAGTCGTCAGGCGAGCTGGAGCTGTTCCCCCAGTTCTTAAAGCTCAGGCCCGTCTCATCTTGCCACTTAAAGTCATCATCTTATCAAACAGAAAAAACAAGACATCAAAATTTGAAAAATAGAAATTACTTCACTTATTCTCTCTCTCTCTCTCTCTCTCTGTTAATTTTACTTGTCTTTCCTTCATAACCCAAACAAACCTTGTCTGAAAGAAATAAAGTTATACACATAGTCAAAATAACCCTGTTCAAAGAATACCAGTGGTGTCGGCTTTTTCCATATAATGTATAGATGCTTTTTCATACTGGAGATGAAGTTTATAACTTCCCTTACTGGGCTGATGAGACAGCGGAATGCGCAGTCAGATGGAACAGAGGAAATCGGCTAAATCTATGACATTAAAATGCCGGTGGTAACTTGTGGAATAGACACCGGCTAGAATGTGCTTCTAACCAATCAGCATTCAGGATTAGACCCACCTGTTGTATAATATGGATTATGGCAGCGGGTGACGTAACCACATTATGCTGTACAATCACATAATAGGGCAAAGTAGCCTTCATAATACGGAGGTGCCATGCTTACTTACCGTCACTGTCATAATACATGCCCAACCACACATGGATGTTGCCTTTCCACACCTGCGGACTGTACTTGATGATAAAATCATTCTCCTCTGCACTTTGGACACTCACCAGTTCTAAGAGACAACACAAGACAATCTGTTGCAATTGAAAAACAAACATTGAGAGTAGTTTAAAATGGTTAAAGTAAATTAAATCAATCAAATCAAAGCCTATCAGCTAAATCAGGAATGGGCAACTTTGAGGGGATGGGGCCACAAAAAATCTGAACACAGTGATTTGCAGGTCTGCATACCCACATCCATACATGCAGTCATAGCTTTTTTGGAGGGGCACTAAGTGAAATTTACAAGAGGAAAACTGCTTATGCACAAGCAAATTTCAAAATTGCACCTTGTGTATTCTACTATTCTTTTTTTACCCCCTTTTCTCCCCAATTTCGTGGTATCCAATTGGTAGTAGTTACAGTCTTGTCTCATCGCTGCAACTCCCGTACGGACTCGGGAGAGGCGAAGGTCGAGAGCCATGCGTCCTCCGAAACACAACCCAGCCAAGCCGCACTGCTTCTTGACACAACGCCCATCCAACCCGGAAGCCAGCCGCACCAACGTGTAGGAGGAAACGCCGTACACCTGGCGACCTGGTCAGCGTGCACTGCGCCCGGCCCGCCACAGGAGTCGCTGGTGCACGATGAGACAAGGATATCCCTGCCGGCCAAACCCCCCCTACCCCGGACGACGCTGGGCTAATTGTGCCTCCCGGTCGCGGCCGGCTGCGACAGAGCCTGGGCGCGAACCCAGAATCTCTGGTGGCACAGCTTGCACTGCGCCATCCGGGCGCAGTGGTCGACAACAGGGTGGGCCTAGAAAAGGGTTGCCCATCCCTGACCTAAACGATAAAAAAGTTGCAACATATTGGGATAAAAAGTCATATGATGACTTGCAAATACCATGTCCTGAGCAGAGAGACTTCGCAGCTTCAATCGTATAACTTTTAGCAATGTCTTCTTCTCCATGTACAAAGTGGTAGCATCTTTGTCCAAAAGGCACCCAGGTGCGCCCATCTGCAGGACAGTCTGTGGGGAGAATTAATCATGAGACAAAACCACTAGTCTCAATCCGCATTTTCAAACAAAGTAAGGTGTACCTGGTCCAACCTAAATTTCCAACAGCACACTGAAAACAAGTCAAGCAAGTGTTATCAGTGTTATCAGTTGGGATGTGGCTGGTGTAATGGAGTTAAGAACGTACCGTAAGCTCACTACACAGCTAGATTGAAATGTCACGGATGGACCCTTCCAATTGGTACCTTTTGGGTGGCTCAAACCATCCATAACAGTGATGCCGTGACCCGGATGCGCAAATGGGCTCAGCTCGACAGCTGGGTTCGCTGTGTAGCGAGTTTAAAGAGGGTGAGTGTAACGGAGTTAAGAACGTACCATAAGCCCACTCCACAGCTAACTTGAAATGTTACGGATGGAGTCATCCAATTGGTACCTTATGGGTGTCTCAAATCGTTGGAAAGTTGTGAATCAGAGGGCGGTCACCTGTGTTAGCAAAGCGGAGGTCGCGAGTTCGAGCCAGGTATGAGCCGAATCGGGGGTTGGGGGCAGTGGTACTCGCTAAGCAAGCAACGTGAAGCTGTAACACTGGCAAACAAGGATGTTTGGAGTGATTCTTCACAAAACCCAGACATAATATTTATCCATAGAACAGTCCTTTGGATGAAGGATTGTTGACATTTGTGTCTAAAAGCATAATTGAGAAATAATTTATCAAAGCTGGCCTATTTATGATTCCATAGTGTTTCATCTATAGGTGCTACAAAGTGTCAGATGAAGCTTTACCACTTGCTCTGTAATAGGAGTAGTATTTTGATTTCAAAAACTTTTTTTACATTTAATTTATGAATATTCCAAAATATAAACATGAATATTGAAAATAAAATTGTTTTGGCTCATTTTTCTATATTTTTTAAAGAACATAATATACTCTACTTGCAAGTGGGATCTCTGCTACTTTTAGAGTTACAGGTATGATCCAATTTGTATGCATTACCAAATGAGTGAATGTGAAAATGGATTCAAAATTCTGTCATTGCCCAGGATGCGCAATGATGCAACTAAAAGGAGGGCTGGGATTGGTTACATTGCCTACCATGCCAATTTATATGTATTTTTTATTTATTTAACTAGGCAAGTCAGCTAAGAACAAATTCGTATTTACAATGATGGCCTACACCGGCCAAACCCGAACGACGCTGAGCCAATTGTGCACCACCCTATTGGACTCCCAATTACGGCCGATGTGATACAGCCTGGATTCGAACCAGGGTGTCTGTAGTGACGCATCTAGCACTGAGATGCAGCGCCTTAGACCGCTGCGTCACTCGGGAGTCTAAAGTAATCGACGAGGATGGGATAAAATAGGCCATAACTTTAAAACTAGCAGTGATCCTACTCTTTTTTTGTCTGTGTTACGTTTAGAATCACGAACTTGTTTTAAGCAAGAGAAGCATTAAGTACTTTTAAAGCCACCCAGTAATTTCAACTAATTAAATATACCCCTTAAATTGTATTCATATATTATACCTTCGTAAGATTAGTGTAATTGTATTATCTTGTCAAATAGAAATCAAGTGCCATGTCAGCGAAAATGTAATGGAATAAATAGTTTACATTTTGTAGGTGGGCCCACTTTGAGATTATGCACATTTTACAGAAGACTATTTGAAGACTAGGCTACATACACTGCCTTGCTACCTTTGGAAATTATGTGGACACATATTGTTTGCTTCAACATTATACCTCGATGTCTGAACTATACAAGGTTACAAGCCAAATTACGAGGGCAGCTTTATTCGTTTCTAATAAATACTTGAATATTTGGCATGTAATCGAATGAAAATATAAATCCCTACAAAAACACACGCGGACAAGGAACTCGCGAGCAATGTTACAATGTCGTCCAGTGAACTTCGTCGAAATGTTATCGCGTTACACGTTTAAACTGAAAGCACCACAAATACTTCAACTCTCTCGAACAACACGAAGGGAGCATTTCCCATCCACTTAATACAATAACATGAAACAATAGTTGATTATCTCAACTTACCACCAGCTAAAGTAGACTGCCAATAAACAACAACAAAAAGGAGATTGCACAAGGACAAGGGGTGAAGGTGCCATTTCATCATTGACTCCATGTCCGCGAACTCCAAAGTTTTTCAGAGCTTCATACGTCAGCATCTCACATTGAAATCTAACCCCACCCCTAGAGGGCCTGCGTTTACATGCTCCCTCAAAAAGTAGACCGGAGCAAAGTTCAAACTCGAGTGTTTGAAGCTTGTCTAAACAAATGATCATGCTGAAAACGAATTTGTGAATTGCATGATATTGCATAGCTGCGTACTGTTGACATTATTCGTGAAGTTGAAGAATAACATTACATTTAATTACGTTCGATAGAATGTTCATTTGCTTTATTATGGATTGCGGAGAAGAATATTTGGTTATGTTTTTGTTTTGTCACAGGAGTAGCGCCACATGAGGATATTGGTTTAGAGAATACCCCATAAAGCCTCTAGATGGTGCCATAACTGCGTAAATGTGTAGATTTCAGTGATTGCAACCAATCACATTCTACCTAGAGTGCCTCTTTATGTTTTGAAAAATATACAGTCACACAGGAACATATTTTATACGTTAATTCAACTGAAACTAGTGCGCAATTGGATGTAAATAAGAAGCACAATAAATTCCATGAAGCTGTAGGTTGTATAGCCTGGCCCTTACTTATAGGCCTACCATGACTCAAATGATGAATAACATTATTGTCTCGTTAATTAATGCAAAACTCCCAGGGATTCTGCTGAGTTGACCAGGATATGGCTGAAAAAAACAAGATGCGAGACTTTAAGAAGTGAGAAGAACGTTGGTGAGAGCTGGAATGGCAGAGTGCTCAGTGGGGTACGTGAAAGCCAGTTCTAGACAAAAGAAGATTAGAGACACTGCATTAATAAACAAGACAAAATCAACAGGGAACATAGACGCAATGTCTGATATATGTCCACTCCAAAAATTCTTCAGCAATGCCGGACATTTTTTTGGGGGGGTTTAATAACATCCAATCTGCATAGTTGAGACTTGTAAAATGAGAGAAGATATTTAATATAAGTCAACACACATTAGCTTGGACAAGACTGTGATTGATATCTCACACGTACTTCATATGTAGTGGAGAGTGGGGTAAGTTGAGAATATTTTTATTCAGCATCACTCTGTCAAGGGAAATATATAATTTTTTCTAACAAAGATATCTACATATATTTCAGGATGTTGTGTATCCCTGGAAAGAATCCGAATTAATGTAAGCATTACAATTCCAAAAAAGTTGTATCTTGGCACGACTTACCCCGGGTATGGGATAAATTGCAATCAATCTGTTACTAGGCTCACTCCGTCGTCATCATTATCATTAGGCTATTTACATCATTCAAACACAATCTAATCACATCCACAATTCAATCACCCTCCATTCATTCATTGACATCAGCGAGGAGAGATATATTGGTTTTAACAACAACATATATCTAGGACCAAGTTTGCTTGCATCTTGCCTGCGTCTAATTGCGAAGAAAATACATTCTTTATAGCTCTAGATATAGTATAGGCAGTTTTTAGCCTTCGGCCTTCATATACTGTAACCATATGACTGAATTGATAGACAATATTCTGGTGAGATGAGAGCAGTGGGAAGGTTGGACCCTAAATCCAAGAAAGAAGATGAGTAGGTGGCCAGTATGTTGCAGTAAACTTTATTGAACTATTAACAGAATATATTTTTACAAAAGAATACACACACACACACACACACACACACACACACACACACACACACACACACACACACACACACACACACACACACACACACACACACACATATATACATACCTGTACATATGTATAAAAGTTTGGACACATCTACTCATTCAAGGGTTTTTCTTTATTTTTGCAATTTTCTACATTGTAGAATAATAGTGAAGACATCAAATCTATGAAATAACAAATATGGAATCATGTAGTAACCAAAAAAGTGTTAAACAAATCAAAATATGTTTTATATTTGAGATTCTTCAAAGTAGCAACACTTTGGGTTGGGCCATCATTGTAAATAAGAATTTGTTCTCAACTGACTTGCCTAGTTAATGAAAAGCTATATAAAAAAACATTAACAAATATTTTGGCTTGATGACAGCTTTGCACACTCTTGGCATTCTCTCAACCAGCTTCATGAGGAGTTCCACATATGCTGAGCACTTGTTGGCTGATTTTCCTTCACTCTGCGGTCCACTCTGCAAGGTTATCTGATGCAGCACTCCACCACTCTCCTTCATGGTCAAATAGCCCTTACACCGCCTGGAGGTTTGTTGGGTCATTGTCCTGTTGAAAAACAAATGATGGTCCCACTAAGCACAAACCAGGTGGTAGCCATGCTGGTTAATTGTCCCTTGAATTCTAAATAAATCACTGACACTGTCACCAGCAAAGCACCCCCACACCATCACACCTCCTCCTCCATGTTTCACGGTGGGAATCAAACATGCTGAGATCATCCGTTCACCTACTCTGCGTCTCACAAAGACACTGCGGTTGGAACCAAACATCTCAAATTTGGACTCCTGACCAAAGGACACATTTCCACCCGTCTAATGTCCATTGCTCGTGTTTCTTGGCGCATGCAAGTCTCTTCTTATTATTGGTGTCCTTTAGTAGTGGTTTCTTTGCAGCAATTCGACCATGAAGGCCTGATTCACACAGTCTCCTCTGAACAGTTGATGTTGAGATGTGCCTGTTACTTGAACTCTGTGAAGCATTTATTTGGGCTGCAATCTGAGGTGCAGTTAACTTTATTGAACTTATCTTCTGCAGCAGAGGTAACTCTGGGTCTTCCTTTCCTGTGGCGGCCCTCGTGAGAGCCAGTTTCATCATAGCGCTTGATGGTTTTTGCAACTGCCCTTGAAGAAACTTTTAAAGTTCTTGAAATGTTCTGTATTGACTGACCTTCGTGTGTTAAAGTAATGATGGACTTTAATTTCTTTTTGCTTATTTGAGCTGTTCTCAAATCAAATCATATCAAATTGTCACGCCCTGACCATAGAAAGCTTTTATTTTATATGGTAGAGTAGGTCAGGGCGTGACTGGGGGGTTAATCTAGTTTATATTTTCTATGTGGGGTTCTAGTTTAGTTTTTCTATGTTTGGGTGATTTGTATGATTCCCAATTAGAGGCAGCTGGTAATCGTTGTCTCTAATTGGGGATCATACTTAAGTAGCATGTTTTCCACCTGTGGGTTATGGGATATTGTGTTTATGTGTAGTTTCATTGTCATCACGTTTCGGTTATTATTGTTTTTGTATGTTGCTTAGTTTCACTTTATATTAAAGATGTGAAACGCAACTCACGCTGCGCCTTGGTCCGATTATTCCAACAAACGTGACACAAATTTTATTGGTCCCATACACATGGTTAGCAGATGTTATTGCGAGTGTAGCGAAATGCTTGTGCTTCTAGTTCTGAGAGTGCAGCAATATCTAACAAGTAATCTAAAAATTCCACAACAACTACCTAATACACACACATCTAAGTAAAGGGATGGAATAAGAATATGTACATATAAATATATGGCTGACTATTGACCGAGCGGCATAATTCTTGCCAAAATATGGACTTGATCTTTTACCAAATAGGGCTATCTTCTGTATACCAACACTATTTTGGCACAACACAATTGATTGGCTCAAACGCATTAAGAAGGAAAGACATTCCACAAATTCACTTTTAACAAGGCACACCTGTTAACCTCTCTGGCGCATGTGGGACGAACTCGTCCCACCTACGTAACAGCCACTGAAATCCAGTGGCGCGATTTTTGAATCGTTTGAAATACTATTACTTCAATTTCTCAAACATATGACTATTTTACAGCTATTTAAAGACAAGAATCTCGTTAATCTAACCACACTGTCCGATTTCAAAAAGGCTTTACAACGAAAGCAAAACATTAGATTATGTCAGCAGAGTGCCCAGCCAGAAATAATCAGACACCCATTTTTCAAGCTAGCATATCATGTCACATAAACCCAAACCACAGCTAAATGCAGCACTAACCTTTCATGATCTTCATCAGATGACACACCTAGGACATTGTGTTATACAATACATGCATGTCTGTTCAATCAAGTTCATATTTATATCAAAAAACAGCTTTTTACATTAGCATGTGACGTTCAGAAAAAGCATAACCCCCGCAAACTTCCGGGGAATTTACTAACAGTTTGCTAAATTACTCACGATAAACGTTCACAAAAAGCATAACAATTATTTTAAGAATTATAGATACATTACTCCTCTATGCACTCGTTATGTCCGATTTTAAAATAGCTTTTCGGATGATTTGTTTAACACTTTTTTGGTTACTACATGATTCCATATGTGTTATTTCATTGTGTTATCTTCACTATTATTCTACAATGTAAAAATAAGGAAAAACCATTGAATGAGTAGGTGTGTACAAACTTTTGACTGGTACTGTATATATATATATTTAAGTTTATATATATATAAACTATTCTGCCCATACCAATACATTTATTTTAGGCCATAACTGAACCAATTTATGTGGGCTATATAAACAATATTTTGCCCATATCAACGAATTTATAGGCCTATACAATATTTATAGCCATACATGACTGAATGAAAAGCAGTTAACATACCTGCCCACATGAACAAACGTAGGCCTATTTAAATATAAATAGCCATACACGATTTAATGAAGAGCAGTAAACATTGTTTCACATTCTTTAATAACAGACTCATGAACACAACCAGGCAATAGTAAACATACACAACATTCTTTCACATTCTTTAATGCAATCCTTAAGATTGCGACAATCTAAGTAACAACCAAAAAATCCCCATCAGTTTAAGGTAGATATGTCTGTTTTTTTGTATGGGCTGTGTCTCAATCCACCGCACCGGCATATGTCAGCCTTCTGCATCTGCGGTGGAAGGGAGAAGGGTGCAACTGCAGCCCGCAATTCGGGCGTTCCTGCACGTGGGCAATCCTGTATATGCAGGAACCCCTCTTGATACTTCTATTGGTCAATTTATAAGCTATGACTCCAGTACATTGGTGGGAGGCAGGGACGCTCCAGTACAGTAGAAGGCGGTAATCCACCATAACGTTGGATGCCAACAGCCGATAAACCCCACAGAAGAAGAAGAGGCGGGGGCGACAACTGTAGTTGGTACACACCGGTAGAATGTCCTTCGCCCCTGCCTGTCGGGGACTGTTTTCCCTCAGTTCTGTTAATGAAGCCAGGGCCGGTGTTCGGCAGGCGGGAGCGAACGACATTGTGTGCTAGCTTAGCCAGCTGCTCCTAAGGAGTACACAGAAGGCAGGAGGCAGGAGGCAGGGGCGACACCGTGTCCTAGCTAGCTAACCATCAAGCTAGCTAGCGCACAGTGATGCTAGCACCCGTAGACAGTGTCCTTTGCCCCCGCCTGTCAGGCACGGTTTTCTCCGGTACACAGCAGGGGGGAGATGGTCTTCTCACAAAGACGTCTGTAGTGTCCGAACGGTTTGGCCTACGGACTCTCGCGAGCACGATGGTGTTCTCCGTTTTGCTCTACATCCCCCTCAAGTCCCACAGGACTCGTCTGAAGTCGGTAACGCTGATGTGCCAACTTCTGTCTGTAGCGTCCGAACTGTTTGGGCTACACTGTGGAAAGGGGAGACTCTCACGAACACGATGGTGTTCTCCGTTTTGCTCTATGATTCCCACAAGAGTCACGGGACTCGTCTGAAGGTAAGCCATACAAATGGATGAAAATACAGGGGTAGTTTTGTGCCAACAAAAATAAGGGGTTAAATATGTGTCCAAAAAAACGAAAATATTTCTTGAGCTTTCTTATATCTCCTAGATATTGGACAGACACTTATTCCTTATCATGTATTTTTTTACTGTTCTTTTTGCCATTTATGAAAGTGTTGTTCAATGTGTTTCTATGGGCTATAGTAGTAAAGGCTCAATATTTCTTTGATACCTAAAGGGGTCCTAAAATTCAAAATCAAATAGCTAAATGATCCATGGTACTGTATGACCATCTTAAAACAATTCCATATGTTAGCTTAGTAGAACCCTCCCCCAACGGCTTAGACTTTTAGACTTTTAATAGCAATAGGCTACAGCTGGCTTCACAGCTTCTCTGTGAAACTCAATGTATTGTAGCCTCACTCGGACAGTGTTCACTGTAAAAATAGAACGCATTGCAGCGGTGCTTTGAACATTTGGACTATATTAGTCCACACAGCAACAAGGATGCACTTTCATGCTAGGTTTAAGATCTCATATTGAAGCTTATAGAGACCCTATAATTACAATTAAAGATAGATACAAGTATCATGAAACCTCTAACACAACATTTTTTAATTTAACTTGGTGAAACTTTTTTTTTTCCTTCACACACCCCATTAAATGATGCCCTCTTCCTAAATATTTGGTCAAATTATTAATTCATTAATTTTGTGTATGGTTTCCTAGAAACAAGGGCGGTTCAACTTACCCCACTCTCCCCTACAGTAAATACGGATATACAGTTATTATCTTCAGGAGCCCTCCAGGACCTGATACCGAGCAAATGTTTTAGATTGAACCCCTGTGAGTGAAGACAGAGCAGAAGAGCAATACACCCAGCCATTCAACGTCATGGGACTGTTAAATGTAACAGATCAAACATAATGGTCAGATAGAAAGATACCACTGTTAGTTCACTCTCCACTGAGATGCAGGAGGTTGACGTTTCAGAGAAGTCCAGAAAAGATCAAGAGCTTTTTTTTCCCTTCCTGTGTAAACGCCACATACTTTGGTGGAACAGAAGACATGATTTTTCGTGGATGGCACAATCATTATACCTTTATACCTAATATCAGGAGGGAGGTGCTGATATTACCTGCAGCCAGACAAAAGGGCAGAATGATATAGTTATAGTGGAGGCAGAAGGCGTGCCCGGCTTGTACAGTAGACGCAGCTGGCTGCAAGCCACAGGCAGCTGCAGCATGGATCTGGCTCCTTTTCTGTCTGCTGCTCATGGCTTCCCGTCGGGTGGCACCACACCCTGCAGGAGACCAGGAAGACCCATCTGCCAGTCCAGGGCCTGGCCACTATGGTCCTCTCCAAGCTCCCTTCCTTCTATCCTCCCTCCCATCCACCACCCACCCAGGCCTGGCCACAGCCCTCTCCAAGGCCCAGTCCCTCTATCCTCCCTCCTGTCACCACTCACCCTGGCGGAGACAGGGACATGCATGTTAACACCGTGACCGGTGTTGATGATAATCTCTACACTGCCCTCACCCTCAGGGCTGTGAATGTGCTAGTGCCAAACACACTGTATGTCCAACTCAACAGAAGGTCTCTTCAACAGTAAGGTCTGTTCAGGCATTCTAAGGACAGACTAGAGCAGTGAGTCCTGGTATATTGATTAGATTGCCTCCATAGCTGATTTACAAAACAGTGCACAAGATGAAATAAAACAGACAAATAAAACAGACAAAAGTTTCATGATAAATTGCATTGTCAGAGTTATATTAATCGGGTTGGATTGACATGGTATGATTCTACCCCATTTATCCAATTTCCTTTTCTTGAGCCTGTCATTTGCAAAGGTAACGGACCTCATAGATAAGTTTCCCCTCTGTCGCGAGAGGAAATGTGTCACATATCTTCATTGTATGAGAGAGCAGTGTCAATCTCAACTCTATGTGAGGGAAGGTCAGAGTGTCAGTGTGTTGAGACCAATGACTAGAATTCTCATGTGCTCTGAGGAAATTGCTACTGTAGGATGAATCTCACTCCCTGGCCTTGGTGAGCCAGTCGCTGGTAAGGAGATAGGCCTATACAGGCCATGTTGTACTGTCGCTCCAATCATTTCCTGAAAGCTTTTGGCTTTGTGAGGAAGATCCACAAGAAAAACACTGCAAAGGCTGTGTCAGCGGGAACTGCTGAAATTGTTTTCCTTCAGCACCTTAACTGTGGAAACAGAGGTCACGGGTATCATTTACAAAAAGAGACAAAAATAAAAGGTTAAAATATAATTAACTTTTCAAAGATATGCTAGATTTCTGATATGCTTCCAATTTTTCTGGTCTTGACACATTTCACTGTAAGGAAAGAAAATAAAATAAGCTAATAAAACAGTTTTTTTATCTTCAAAGTCATATGTTTTCAATATATCCTTTAATTTTTCTTCCAATTGTTACTGATAAATGTAACTCTCAAAATGTATGTTTGTATAGAGCAGGAGCAGCTCCCATTGGTCAAATGAAGTACCTCCAATACAGACTCCACGGTGGATTGGTGGGGTGGGGTGCTGATCAGCAAGAAAGAGGGAGGCAAAGACAGTGAAACAAAATTTTACAGCCAAAGACAATTACTTCGGGGAATTCGGCCTGGACTGTTTTAGGCATAGAGATCCTATTACGTAAATGATGGTAATTTATAACAGTTTTTTTTTGTCGTGTTGCTAGGAAATGAACAAGCTCTTCATAAGCAATTGTCTCAGCTCTGAGGGTGTGTGTTTACTATGGGCAAGAATCCAGGGACATACAACAGTCAGAGATCAATATAATACCACCTCTCCTCTCGCACACCAACACAGATAGTCAGAACACAGAACAATTCCAATGGAAGTTTTTATTTAAAAAAATTCGAAGAACTGAACAGAAATAACGCTTAAGTAACAATGTACTGAAAAAAAATATTTTGGGCTTTAACAAACTCTACAAAACAAAAATATAGAGGAAAGTTTTCATAAACTGGACATACAAGTTACCACTGGCAAATGTGTGGCACATGTAAAAAAAATTATAATATTTACTCTCATATAGATATCTCTATGAAAATCTTTTGTTTCTTCAAACGATCTGTACAAAACTTCTCTCTTCATAAATTACTACTTTTCAGTATAACTGAATGACTGTTTAACATGATGGTTAATTAAATTAGCTTTTCTTTCTTTATGCACCTTTCCAACTCTTGACCCAGACGCAGTATGGCACTTGGTTCAGACATTACTAGCAGCATAATCCTCACAAGAATTCAACAGTATTAGTTATCAGTCTCAGGCGTTTCACAGAAATCTCAAGTATAGTCACAATGGCCCTTTACTTTGGTAACTCAACTCAAGCTGACTTCAGAGGAAATGCTGCTGCAAGTCTGTCTGGACTCTGACAAAGCAACAATGATGTTCTCAGGAGCACAGATCCAGGAAATACCACAACTTTCAGCTTTTATTTATCTTCAACCACTTTTATTAGCCTCTGGAATCTGGAATTGTGATGAAAGCAGCAGTTCTACTTTTGAAACTATGAAACTGAATTTCTGAACACAACTAAAACACGCTCAACGCACAATTTTTCTCCGAATGATTATAATAATACGTCATAAAAAATAAAACAATTATTGTGAAGAAAATCCAAAAGTATTAAAAACAACCTGAAAGGAAACAAGTGTATATGGCCAGCTCCTGAGCATGGCGTTTGGTCTGGAAGGGCGGGCTGGACCTGCTAACCCGGCTCAATACAGAGGAGAAAGTAAACTCTGAGGTAGATAACTGGTCGGTCTGTCCAACCATCAGGCCAGAACATACCATCTATTGGCCAGAACACAGGCTTCTGGAAGACAACTTAAATCATAAAGCCTGTTCAAATCTACAATGATAAAAAATGATCAAACTTTAGCAATAACATTCTGTTGCACAACGTCAAAACAATTATTATTGTATTTTTTTGTAATTTCATAGTTTCAAACTGTCTTCTTTCCTGGTTTATTCATTTTATAACGTTGCATTTTCCATTTTTCTGTAGTGACAAAATCAGTGTGTGGCACTTGTTGGATCCAAATCGTCCTTCATGCTTGTTTGTGTCCATATTTTCCCATAAAACGTATGACAATTGAATGTAAATGTACAAAAAAGGCACATTCTCCAAACTGCAATCTAGTCTGGCAAAAAGTCAATTACATCCTGGTTAGAGAGAAATTAAACTATTTCCTCAATTTACTAGCTCACAGTTCTTTGGTGAAGTAAATCATAATTGAAAGTGCCGAGCTTGTTTGTTTCCTATCAAAGAGCTGGGTGCAATAAAATCTACATATTCATCTCAGTTTTTCCCCAACTAAAACTCCATTAAACGTTTGCCGTAAGTTGCACTGGAAGGCTTTGATAAATCGAAGTTTGCCTCTTTACATTTCAACTGAAAGTGAAAAAGAACAACAACATCCCCAAAAAGACACAACCACACCCTCCCTAATTCCATCCCCACCCCAAGAAGCTAATTTTAGGCTAATCTACAAACACCAAGTAATCAAAAAAGGCAAGATTCAAAATGTGATAATTCAACAGAATTTCTAGCACATTCAAACAACCAGAGACATTTAAGGCCCTGTGATTATACAAACATTACATCCTATTAAAACATCATCAGATTTAGAGGGTAATTTCACTCTAAACATTTTTTTCTCAAAAACTTCTACTTTAGATTCGTTTTCAGAGGGGAAAAGCAAGAACATTTAAACACAGCAGATTTATTTTGCTATATCCAAAGGAAAAGCCCTATTTTCGCTGATTTACAAGGCAATAGCTCTCACCATGACTTCCTCATTTCTAGCCTAGGAGGTTGCCTATACAGCTACTGTGGTCTAGATGGAAAGATCAATCTAGACCACTAAGATAAATCACTTTACAATAAGAAACATTTAACACTTCACCATAGCAACACTCACACAGCAAGCACAAAACATCATTTTCAAGATAAATAATAAAACGTCAGAAAATTCTATTTCAGTACAAAATAAGAGGAAAAACTCAATTCAAATTATAAAAAATATTAACAAAAGACATCTTTACTATCATGCACCATAAACAACAAGTCACATGATCCTCTATAGGTTCTTGCATCCATGTGACAATTCTTGGTAAAAAATAAACGTTCTTTCTTTAGTAAAATACAACTACTTTTTTCTTATTTTTTTGAGAATTTGAATCCTTTGATGAAATTAATCACTTATTTGCACCTCATGGAACTTATATCAAAATTGTCTCACTTGTTTTTCTTATCACAAACAAAAGTAAATCATTGCAGAATCTGTACAAAATGGGGATAAATCCTTAACGCACAATCCATCACCAGAAGCAGCCATGATTGTTTCAACTGTCATCCCACTCTGTCTTCTGGGCTTCTACCACACCTGAGGACACAACCAAGACAGTCAAATGATTGTACACTCTGGTACTAAAGCCTTGTTCACATTTTCAGTTTGAAGTGACTTAAATCCTATTTGTATGCATATCCGATTCGAATCTCTTCTTTTTCCTGCAGTCTGAACAGCCAAAAAGCACATGGAATCGCATATTTCAAGCCACATTTCAAACCTTGGTAGATCATTTGAAATCAGATACAAATCTGATTCCTGGCCATGCGACTTGTGTCTGAACGGTCAAATGTGATGTATTTGCCCTCAAGTGGTTTTTAGACTGTTATTTGGCATATCTTGTTGCTCGCTAGCTACTCTGTTGACAGTTTGACAAGAACACGTGATAGATAACTAGCTTGTTAATTGTTTACAAACAAATTAGCGAACGTGCTAGAAAGCTAAACAGCTACCTGGCTAGCTAGTTGACTGGTGTGGCTAGCTAGCTAGTTGACTGGTGTGGCTAGACAAAAAGGACTCGTTTTGAAAGTTGTATCATCTTATCCTATGAGGCTTTAAAAGTGTCCTTACACTATGATTTTGAACATTCAAAGAAACTGGGAAACGTCCATGGCAGGCATTGTTGTTACGTTAGCTTGCTACATAACCTCTTGAGTGATAGGAAGCACGAGCACCACCACTAATTAGCCTGCACCTCTGCGCACACAACCGTCGTTCCTATGACAACTAGCCATGTCAGCAAATTACTGCTGTCTGAACACACCCAAACCCCGATTTGGTCACTTGTAACTTGCTGTTTGGTCAATCAGAATTTGAAAACGGATCATTAAGCAATAAGGCATGAGAACCCGGGGATTATCGTTGCGAATAACTCCCGACTAAGGGTTGTTCTTAGGCCCAATGCGGAGCGAAAGACCTGGGGAAACAGCCCTTAGGAGGGAGTTATAGGCTAGGATGATTCCCAACATTAAAAAAAGACGAACAATATGTTTTCATTAAAAACGTTATTTTAATTAGTAAATTCATTTTCTTTCATCCTTCCACCAGACGATATAGTCTGAGGAAAAAGCCAGTTGTTAGTTCTGAGATTTTGAAGTTGCTAGCCAAACAGGCAGGCCATTCATTTGATCCATTCTATTTGCAATGGTTGCTATGCTAAACAAATCATTGGCATGTAGCTACGTAGGCTAGCTACTTCTGCTTTGGTAGCTAGCCAACTAAAACTAACTCACAATCGCACCAGGCAGCTGAAATGACAGCAGACTATGTGCATTTTTGTTTGTTTTACCTTTGTTTCTATTGCCATTTCTATGGATATATACATTATAATGATCCTGGCAAATTCATTTGCCTGGCTCAGAGAAGCTGTCAGTCTCTTTTGGACATGTTCATATGGCACAGGGGAGATCGCAACATTGTTGCACAGGTCGGAGAGACAAGCAGCAAAGTTTACACAAACCTAATGCTAGGCTTACAAGCATGGGGAAATTTACATTTTAGTCATTTAGCAGACACTCTTTTCCAGAGCAATTTACAGTAAGGAGTGCATATATTTTTGTACTGGTTCCCCGTGGGAATCAAACCCACAACCCTGGCGTTGCAAACACCATGCTCTACCAACTGAGCCACATGGGACCATAATGTCTTAATGCCTTTTTCCAGGGGAGATTACGTTTATGAATGGCCTGGCTGGGCTGTGGCACAGTGGATGCGCATTGACAATTTACATGGAACTGTTAACAGGCATTACCTGGGGATTGTGGTGAATAAGTCCCTGCTATCAACCAATCAGCATCCAGGATCCAAACAATCCATTTCTAAAACAATCCATAATATAAAACATTTACCCACAACCATATAGGCTAGGCTGAACACCATGGTCCCAAATGGCACCATATTCCCTATGTAGTGCACTAAGTCTGACCAGAGGCCTATCTGTACTCGTGCACTATATAGGGAGCCATTTGAGATGCACAGCATGTACGACATAAGAAAAAGATCCCACACTGACTGTACCTCCGTATTACTTGGTTTGTTGGTAGGTGTAAGGGGAATGATCACCGGATGACTCCACCTGTTGTTGCTGACTGTTGTCCTGGAAGGAAAAGAAAAGCAGTTTACCATCTATAAATACATCAAATGTTATCTATGTGAATTACCTCTTTTATCTAGCATCTATAAACAACCAAGTAGTAAGTATAGCTAAAATCTTACGGTACGGTTTCACAGACCTAGTCCTGGACTAAAAATCATTCTTAATGGAGATTCTCCATTGAAATAACTTTTGAGTCTAGAACTAGACCTAATCTGTGTCTGGGAAACCGGCCCTATAGGTACAGCTAAGGTATAGGTACAGCTAAGGTATATGATTCATGAATAGTAAGTTAATCACAAACCTCCACTGGAACAGTTGTGGTCTGCATGTGTGTGTACTGGGGAATATAGGCTCCTTGCATAGAGTTTGCAGCCATGTACTGCACAAGGAAGGACAGAACTGTGTTAGCATAAATCCATCTAAAATGCACTATATACAATACAGATTCCGACATCAAATGTACTTCTGGGGCCGTACTTAAGCGTTTCAGAGTAGGAGCACTGGTCTAGAATCAGGTCCATGTTATCTTATTTATTATGATCTAAAAGGCTAAACTGATCCTAAATCAGCACTCCTACTCTGAGACGATTGATACATATGGCCTTTGCTCTAATTATAAAACACATGAACACAGTTTTAGACGTATTTGACCCTGTGACCCCAGATCTCTCACCGTTCCTGTGCTACCCATGGAGAGGTGACTCATCTGCTGAGTGAGAGGGCTCATCATGGATGTAGGCTGTAGTGACATAGTGTGGTCCATAGAGGGCGATATCACCGCTCCCTGGGACAGAGAGTGTGAAAGGATGAGAGCGCGGTAGCAGAGGCACACAGACATTCATGGATCCTATATTTCTTTGTACTTATAACAAATAAATGCTACACACATCCACGAATACCATGCAAGATCAAATTGTCAGAAACAGAGGAGCGAGAGACAGTGTAAGAGAGAAAGAAGGACAGACCGGCACACTAATTCCTATGTAGTGCACTCCTTTTGACCAGAGCCCTATGGAACCTGGTCAAAAGTAGTCCACTGAAAAGGGAATAGGGTGCCATTTGAGACACAGCCATCCTGTTAAGTCTCTGGAACTAGTCAAGGCAGATAGGTGGAGCTGGAAAGCGTTGGAATAATACCTAGATTAAACCCTTCCCTTCCTGAATCATGTATCATTCCACAAGGGCATGTCCTCTGTTAGGTTTCAGACCAAGATAGAGAGAGATCAACTGAGCTCAGTGTGTCAGACTTCATATCCTATATCCACAACACAAGGTAGCTGGCCACACTGACTATAGAAGTCACTGGATGCATCCCACATGGCACTCCATTCTGTATATAGTGCACCTTTTGACCAGAGGCATAGGCACTACATAGGGAAGAGGTTGCATTTGGGAAGCAGCCACTGACAATCTTGGGTTATTATCATTTAACAAGCTAGAGGCACATGGAAGTACTTGTAAGAAAAACACCCACTGGGAAGCACGATTTCCTTGTAAAAGCAGGTACGACTATACGGCACAGAACAACAATTGCTCATCTCCCTACCAAATGGAATCAGTCATCAAACGCAAGATGTTTGAAGCACTTCCAACTTGTCGTGTGGTGAGTATCACCAAGAGAGTCAGGCATCCTGGTTCTAATATTTCTCTCAACACCGTAGTGCCAGTAAATCCCAGAGTGCCCAGTCACATCCTGTATGTGTGTCCTCACTACCATCCATCTTCCTTTTTCACCAGTGGTGAAAAAGTATCCGATTGTCATACTTAAGTAAATGTAAAGATAAATTAACAGAAAATGACTCAAGTAAAAGTGAAAGTTACCCAGTAAAATTCTACTTGAGTAAAAGTCTAAAAGTATTTGGTTTCAAATATCCTTAAGTATCAAAAGTAAATGTAATTGCTAAACTATTAAGTATCATACAGTTAGGGAAAAAAGTATTTGATCCCCTGCTGATTTTGTATGTTTTCCCACTGACAAAGAAATGATCAGTCTATAATTTTAATGGTAGGTTTATTTGAACAGTGAGAGACAGAATAACGCATGTCAAAAATGTTATAAATTGATTTGCATTTTAATGAGGGAAATAAGTATTTGACCCCCTCTCAATCAGAAAGATTTCTGGCTCCCAAGTGTCTTTTATACAGGTAACGAGCTGAGATTAGGAGCACACTCTTAAAGGGAGTGCTCTTAACCGCAGCTTGTTACCTGTAAAAAAGACACCTGTCCACAGAAGCAATCAATCAATCAGATTCCAAACTCTCCACCATGGCCAAGACCAAAGAGCTCTCCAAGGATGTCAGGGACAAGATTGTAGACCTACACAAGGCTGGAATGGGCTACAAGACCATCGCCAAGCAGCTTGGTGAGAAGGTGACAACATTTGGTGCGATTATTCGCAAATGGAAGAAACACAAAAGAACTGTCAATATCCCTCGGCCTGGGGCTCCATGCAAGATCTCAACTCGTGGGGTTGCAATGATCATGAGAACGGTGAGGAATCAGCCCAGAACTACACGGGAGGATCTTGTCAATGATCTCAAGGCAGCTGGGACCATAGACACCAAGAAAACAATTGGTAACACACTACGCCGTGAAGGACTGAAATCCCGCAGCGCCCGCAAGGTCCCCCTGCTTAAGAAAGCACATATACATGCCCGTCTGAAGTTTGCCAAGAACATCTGAATGATTCAGAGGACAACTGGTTGAAAGTGTTGTGGTCAGATGAGACCAAAATGGAGCTCTTTGGCATCAACTCAACTCGCCGTGTTTCGAGGAGGAGGAATGCTACCTATGACCCCAAGACCACCATCCCCACCGTCAAACATGGAGGTGGAAACATTATGCTTTGGGGGTGTTTTTCTGCTAAGGGGACAGGACAACTTCACCGCATCAAAGGGACGATGGACAGGGCCATGTACCGTCAAATCTTGGGTGAGAACCTCCTTCCCTCAGCCAGGGCATTGAAAATGGGTCGTGGATGGGTATTCCAGCATGACAATGACCCAAAACACACGGCCAAGGCAACAAAGGAGTGGCTCAAGAAGAAGCACATTAAGGTCCTGGAGTGGCCTAGCCAGTCTCCAGACCTTAATCCCATAGAAAATCTGTGGAGGGAGCTGAAGGTTCGAGTTGCCAAACATCAGCCTCGAAACCTTAATGACTTGGAGAAGATATGCAAAGAGGAGTGGGACAAAATCCCTCCTGAGATGTGTGCAAACCTGGTGGCCAACTACAAGAAACGTCTGACCTCTGTGATTGCCAACAAGGGTTTTGCCACCAAGTACTAAGTCATGTTTTGCAGAGGGGTCAAATACTTATTTCCCTCATTAAAATGCAAATCATTTTATAACATTTTTGACATGCGTTTTTCCAGATTCTTTTGTTGTTATTCTGTCTCTCACTGTTCAAATAAACCTACCATTAAAATTATAGACTGATCATTTCTTTGTCAGTGGGCAAACGTACAAAATCAATAGGGGATCAAATACGTTTTTCCCTTACTGTAAGTAAAAGTTTAAATCGTTTCAAATTCTTAATATTAAGCAAACCAGACAGCACCATTTTTTTTACGGATAGCCAGGGGCACACTCCAACACTCAGACATCATTTACAAAAGAAGCATGTGCTTAGTGAGTCTGCCAGATCAAAGGCATTAAGGATGACCAGGGATGTTTTCTTGATAAGTCTGTGAATTAGACAATTTTCCTGTCCTGCTAAGTATTTCAAATGTAACGTGTACTTTTGGGTGTCAGGGAAAATTTATGGAGTAAAAAGTACATTATTTTCTTTGGGAATGTAGTGAAGTAAAAGTTGTCAAAAATATAAATAGTAAAGTAAAGATACCCCAAAAAACGACTTAAGTAGTACTTTCAAGTATTTTTACTTAAGTACTTTACAACACTGCTTTTCACCTCCCTATTTCTCCTCTTTTCTAAACATAGAGCAAAGGGAACACCTGCAAACAGCTGATCTACACCTGCCCAGAGTAAGAAAGAACAGAAGAGAGAGAAGAGAAGGAGAGGAGAAGCAAGACATTCCAACGAGAGGAGAGAAGAAAAGAGAACTGAGAAACATTACATTCCAAGGTGAGGGAAGAAAACAAGGACAAGAGATGATGAGAAAATAAGCAGGGGGCGTGAAAGAGAGGGTCAAGAAAGGTTGTTTATTTGGGCTTACTGGGTGCTGCATGATGTAGGGCTGGTGAGTAACCCAGGAGGGATTCTGTACCTGGAACATCACACATACACTCTGTAAACACACTGGCACAGCACAGGGCACAGGGCAGGCACAGGAGAGAGCTATTTCAGGAGCTCACATGCCTCTCTGTTTGGCTCAGCACTACAGAATGCGTCCCAAATGGCACCCTATTCCCTATAAAGTGCACTACTTGTGCAGTACTTTTGACCAGATCTCTATAGGCCCTGGTCAAAATTAGTGCACTAGGGGATAAGGTGCCATGTGGGACACAGTCCAGGGAGTAAGGCCATAGTGACCTCTCACAGCCCCAGCCCTCTAAGGAGAGCCCTCTGAGGTAAGTGTCATAAAAGGTTAATACATACATATAGACCTGGTCAATTACAGAAAGTGTGTATTATGGCTGAGTAGAATAGTGATGCTACTCAAAATCATGCAAACCCATCCATCCATATCAATTGAATGAGGTTGATGCCAACCTGGTACGTGGAGATAGGTGAGAGATATGGAGACATGGACGTTTGAGCAATCATCCTGTTTCCGATGCTGTACGGAGACGCATAAAATCTGTAGAGGGAAATTCAAACGTTTCTAAAGTCCTACACACCCCAAAATAATAAGACTTTGATTTGATTGATTCCTTACTCACAGTTTACGACAACAACAACAAAATGCCAAATTGACATAATAAAAAATGGCAATATGAACACAGTGGATTTGTTGCGGTGGCTCTTACCCGTTTTGCATAGCCGCTGTAGTGGTGTCATATGTGAGGGTCATTCCAGCCTGGGGACATAGAAAAGAACAAGAGAGCTAAAATGAGACAAGATAAGGCATACCCTGAGGCAACCCACACACACAGTCACATTAGCCTTAAACAAATCTCCCCGTGACACCTGTGGAGACTGATTACTGCACTTACACATAACTCTGTCAAAGAGTTCTAGGTATACGATTTAACCTTGACGTCTGTTTATTAAAACTGGAACTAGACTGATTTTTACACATCTAAACACCATTCCTATAGATGTGCTCTTCCGTGTGCAGCAATCCCACTCCATCCAACATGCATGCGGAAACGAAAGGGCAGCAGCACTCACCAGTCTAGCGTCGCCGTCTCTAGCCCACGCACGGCTGTTCTGCAAAAATTTATACTGGCTTTGCCTCTTTTTCTGCCCGCCGTCAGCAAACTTACACAGTAAGGGCTCCAGTGGCACTGGAGAGAAAGAAAGAAAGAAAGAAAGAAAGAAAGAAAGAAAGAAAGAAAGAAAGAAAGAAAGAAAGAAAGAAAGAAAGAGAGAGAGAGAGAGAGAGAGAGAGAGAGAGAGGGGCTTCACAATCGCACAAACACTACTACAGTATGCATGGTGCTGTCTGAATCGCTTACTGGGGAGGCAGGTAGCCCAGCGGTTAAGAGCGCTGGCCCAGTAACCAAACATTCACAGGTTCGAATCCCTGAGTAAACTAGGTGGAAAAACTGTTGATGTGCCCTTAAGCAAGGCACTTAACCCCAATTGCTCCTGTAAGTCGCTCTTGATAAGAGCGTCTGCTAAATTACTCAAATGTAAATGTTACTATACAGTCATTCGTGGAAGCTGACTGAGCCTGGGAGTGTTTTTTTTTAGCCCGGCTGAGAAACACAGACATCTCATTTGTCAGCTGGGGCCCTGTAAATCTCTGTCCTTTCCTAAAGGCGGCAGGGCCAGTGAACACTATTTCAGTCGATTAATCCAATTAAATAGCTTAGACTGGGAAAGAAGGCAGCTCTTCACTCTGCCTCTTAGTAGAGGGTCTATGGCACCTTATTCACTAGGGCCCTGGTCAACAGTAGTGCACTATATAAGGAAAAGGATGCAATTTTTGGACACAGACCCAGCCTCCTAAAGGGATCACAGATCCGCTGCTTGACCACTCACTGTATTGGTTCACATCCCAATGAACCAATAGGAAATCCACCGTTTACTGTAATTTGAAGCTGTTTAATAAAAGAGCTAACACTTGAGAGCCAGTACAGCTGCTGGAAGGGAAAACAATTATTGGTTCTTAGAAATCAGTCCCTTACCAGTAACTCCAGGTGGTGTCTTAATAAACTTCCCGTTGAAGTGAGAGATAACGGAATCACATTTCTCTGTCGACTCCATCCTGAAATATGCAGGAGACGAGAAGTTACACTGCAGAATCGCATGGTGGCATCCTACAGTGCTTTATGTTTTAGACTGAATATAAATGCGGACCTTTAAATAAATGCTTTTTTAATGGGTCAATATCCTGGGCTTTAATCTTGGTTGCAGGTCCTAGAGTGCACTTGTGGTTAATATATATTCATATATAAATGTAATGTAGTAAATCTATCTCTGCTCTGGATCATTGGTAACATGCATGCAGGCAGGGACTTGGCCACACACCCTCTCATAGACAGACAGACATTCCTATGAAGATAGTGTTTCTGCTTTGTGAATCAAGGGCCTGGCCTCCCTTTCAGGTTAGTCAGTCAAGTGTCCTGTTATGTGAGCGTGAAAGGAGGAGGCCCACGTTAACACTATAATTACACCATCCCAGTCATAATGAAACTGATCTTCAACTGGCACTTCAAAACATTAACTCTTCACTGTCCATTCAAATCCACGGCTAACCACAGTGTGTTCACTCATCCTCTCTGGGGAAAAGTGGAAATACAATAACTCCTGGGCTATAAATGGGCTATAATCAAGCAATGCAGTTGTGAATTTTGATTACGTGATAATACATTTTTAGTCTGATCCGTTTGTGCTCTTGTAAACTCGGTTGCTATCCTTGCCAAGCCAAACATTGGTTTTGCACGACTGCGAATGACAAGGAGTTGGCGTGATAGCACAATTGGACCGGCACTTAGGCTATCAATTTCAGTCACATGAATAAAAAACGCCATTCAGGAATGTTGGGTTGTGGCTCCTGTTCATTCTACTACTAACGGCTGACCTTGCAAAGCCCACTCCTCTACTGGTTCCATTGGAGTCCCTCAGTATTCGGGTCGAGATGACCTGGCCAAAGGGCTTGAGCATGGTCTCAAGCTCCTGCTCGTCCATCGACAGCGGCAGGTTGGAGATATACAGGTTGGTTGGGTCTTGTTCTTGTTGCTGCATGGTGATAAAAGACAGGAAGCATTGACGCGTTAATGGCACTTAAGAGCAACCTTGACACACCTGGAAAAAAAGATCTCAAACACTTCAACTCCGTCTCTTTATTGGCATCAATTTCAGTTTCTGGCACAGCAGTCATATGCCTTGAATAATTCCTCCTCTCTGTCTGTGTCCCAAAATGTGCTCGATTCCCTATATAGTGCACTACGTTTGTCCAGAGCCCTTGACCAGGGCCCAGTAGTGCACTGTATAGGGAAGAGAGTGCCATTTGGGACACCCTGAGACCTCTTTGACTACCGTGATGGCGTTAACCCTGGCCATGATGCCGCTCTCGACCTCCGCTGTCTTTGTCTGCCTGGGTTTTTAGCTAATAAAGGGTCACCATGAATAGTGATTTGCATGCAGCCCACGGCTGGTTGAGACCCACATCAGCTGATTTCTTCCTGTATTTCAATAGCATCAGCAGAAACATAAGACACGGCTACGGGTCCCCGGGGAGCAGCCGCTCACCATTAATATTCATCAGCGTCCTGCCGCATTCAGAGCCCAGCCTAACACACTCGATTGGATTACTAAGTTAATACGCTGACAGAGAAATCTACATCCAACTATTAGGAACAATGAATTGGCACCACACAGAACAGCAGAGCAAAGCACCCAGTGGAGGTGTTCAATCAGAGGGATTGGTGAGGAGTTGAGGGAGAGATGGATGGATGGAGGAAGGGAGGAGTGTGTTTCAGCACTCAGCAGCAAAAGGGTGTGTGTGTGTGTGTGTGTGTGTGTGTGTGTTCTGCTCTAATAACTCTAAAAAGCTCTCTAGAATGGAAAGAGGGGGTGGCCATCAGCAACAATCCTCCATGCTCACCGCGCGCGCACACACACACACACACACACACACACACACACACACACACACACACACACACACACACACACACACACACACACACACACACACACACACACACACACACACACACACACACACACACACTAATTATATTCAAGGGCAAAAAGACTGCCTTACCATTTTATCCTTTATGGCTTACCTAAAGGGTAATGGTAATGCATTCATCCAGTTAAATGGCCTTTAAAACATTTATATTGAATAGGCCACAGACATCCATTCAGGATAACAGGCTGCCTACATTATGTGTTAAAACACAGGAAGTATGGAATAGACGATAGACGGAAAATAAAACGAACTTAGTCAACACAACCTGTATTCCACAGAGAATTTCACTAGTGATGTATTCAGTGGCTCAAAGGGAGGAATGAGTGTAGGATAATTACCACATGGTTTACCCGTGAGTCATCCCGAAGAGGAGTTCTCTTAGTATAAGCCCCGACTCAACTCCTAACTCCGCCATCATCTGACAGAAATTAGAGAGAAAAAAGCCTTTCTGTGCGTGTGAAGCGGCTCTTAAAACATAGGGACCGAAAATTGGCAGCAAAATAAGACATCTGTTTGTGCAGCAGTGAATGGGGTCACCAGCAAAACAAGCCGTGTGACTGAGGCGTGCTCATTGAGGGATACAGATTTTGTCAAAATGTACTTTTTGGAGCAGGTTTAGGAGAACTTACGGAGCAGGTTAGGAGGGCCAGTGGCGGCTGAGGGGAGGGGGGGGTGGCGTGGCAATTGCTTGTCTAGCCGGAGAGGGAGTCCCTCCAAATGCTGTGCTTAGGCCACAGGTTTATTATTACGGTCGTCTGTTCACATCCAAAATAAGTGGGAAAGTAGACCTCACTCATCTGTCATTACTAGGGGATGTTCACTTCATCCTAAACAAGTTTATCCACGTACAATATTATGATACAGACACATTGTATCATTATTATGTTATATTGGACTCCTTCTGTAACATGTTAGAATATAAGAGAATATAAGTATGCAATCCATCTAGGAAAAGGAACATCTCTAGGTGGGAATACCATTAGGAGAACATTTTCAACAGGAAACCCTCATCTGCTGACTTCCCACCCACCTGCCTTTGAAATAATAATGAGTGAATGCCTATTAAATGTTGCCCGGGCAGAAAGCAAATACCTTTGTTTGGGGAGTTCATTAAGCCCAAACAAGCCCTGGTAATAATGAGAAAAAGTTAACTGAAAAGGCTCCGACTTTTAAATGGCCTTTACCTTGAACAATGCCTAGATTAAATGTAGGCATTCCTCACAAAATGGCTTTATTTTAATTAAAAGTGAAATAGGTGCACAGAGGCATGTCAAGAAGCAGAGGATTTTGAGGATTCTTGTTTAGGCTTTGCAGGCCTGATTTCCACAACTATAACTGGCTCGGTTGCCATGGCAATCTCCAAACGATTGACATCCCTTTCTTCTGTCCAAGATTGTAAACTGCCTTGTTCAAAGTTATTACAGCCCCTGCTGGCCCTTTGAAGACCAACCATGTGAATTCTCTTCCCAATTGACTCCCACCAGAAACTGGCCTCAAAACTTCTCCAGTAATGCTTTGGGTAAAGCATTACTGGGTAGCTCAGTGCTGGGTAGCTCAGTGCTGGGTAGCTCAGTGCTGGGTAGCTCAGTCCGCCTGACACATAGGACTTTCAAAAGGACATTCTATAACAGGACAAACTTGCTACACGTACGCTGTTCATAACCCTTTCATTACAGTCCGTCTAGTAAGTCAGGCCTTTTTAAAGTGACACATGCTGGTGTGACTTCAGTGAGTAATGCTGCAGCAACCTAGATCGGTTACACGCAGAATGCAAGGCTCATGACTCATGCTTCCCAAACTAATATCCCTCTTCACCACTTAGTCTTATTCAAAGTTTCACATTACTTTCATCCTCTTTGCCTCCAAATTTCCACAGCAATGCTTCCAGGAAGCTTGAGAGAAAAAACTATTGTCTCATCTAATTTATACACTTTACTTTATTACACTGTAAACATATACTGTATGTTTATACAAGCACGTGATTCATTTTCCAGTCATTTTAGAGCTAAGATTCTGTGAGACAAGAATATTCGGCATTGTGTCAAAAAACAGCCTTCACCTGTCCTGCCTAAAGCCAAGGGGATCAAACTTGTCTCAGGGTCAGTCTGCACTGAACCCATTAAGACTTTCTAGACCTGGAACACTGTTCATTGACAGTTACATCTTCTTTGGATGTGGAGCGAGGAAACAGGAAAATATACTGTATTTTCCAACAATTTGTGCCTTGGTTGGTTGTGCTCCCAAAGCCCAGTTGGCCGGAGCCGGGTTTGGAAATGCCTACCGGGGAACAGTGGGTTAACTGCCTTGTTCAGGGGCAGAACGACATTTCTTTTTTTTACCTTGTCAGCTCGGGAATTCGATCCAGCAACCTTTCGGTTACTGTCCAAATGCTCTAACCACTAGGCTACCTGCCGCCCCAAGGCTAGTGAAAAAGGTTAGTATAGGCTAGTGTAAATGAGCCCTTTGAACAGACAAGACGAGCCTCCTTTAGAAAGGACACACTGGATGTGTCCCAAATGGCACCCTATTCCCTATATAGTGCACAACTTTTGACCAGGGCCCTAGTGCACTCAATAGGGAATAGGCTGTAATTTAGGACACATCCTGCCCTATAAGCCTCCTTTAGAAAGGACACACTGAGTCCTCTCTGCTCCTGCTGAGGCTTAGACACACATGTCCCCAGGGGGAATTCCTTCTCCGGCATGTCACCCTGTTGTCATCGCAGAGTATCACCAGCCTGTTCTCTCCACCCAACAGTCTGCCTGTCGGCGCCACTCACCCCTGGTGCCCCTCCAAAGTGTGTGACAGGATGCCTTTAGGAACTGTCACACACACCACCACCACACACACGACCGCAAGAGCACACACACACACACACAAATGGAAGAGCACACACACACACACACAAACGCAAGAACACACACACGAACGCAAGAGCACTAACACACACAAACGCAAGAACACACACACGAACGCAAGAGCACTAACACAAACAAGCAAGCAAGCACGCACGCGCACACACACCTATGGGCTCATGTTACTGCACAGTGACCACAGAGTCACAGGAGGGCTGCAGACAAACTTGAGAGGTACACATGCAACCCGGGCAGGGAGATACCTATTAATCTATGTAATGCTGGGTGGGTCAGGTTTTTGCTGCCTATAAATGGACTACCAAAACCCATTGGAGACTGTGTATTTTCAGGTGTTTGTGTGTGAGAATAGGAATAGACTGCAAGCATACCCTCACCTTAGCCATCTGGGCTTGGACCCCGCTGGTCTTCAGGGCAGTGACGGCTTTCTGAGCTGCAGCAGGGCTGTCGAAGTCCACAAAGCCGTAACCTGAGAGACAGAACACCACACCACTCAAGACACTTCTCACTACATGTGTTACACAGCCTACCTGGAAAGACTGCATGGCACAACCATGCTACGTAATGCATCATTCAGCTTTATCATTACTATCTTCTGTTGGCAATGCAATTAACAGTATAACAATTACAGACCCTGGTCAAAAGTACTTCACTACATATGTATATATACAGTACCAGTCAAAAGTTTGGACACACCTACTCATTCACGGGTTTTTCTTTATTTTTACTATTTTCTACATTGACGAATAATAGTGAAGACATCAACACCATTAAATTATACATATGGAATCATCTAGTAACCAAAAAAAAAAGTGTTAAACAAATCAAAATATTTTTAGATTCTTCAAAGTAGCCACCCTTTGTCTTGATGACAGCTTTGCACACTCTTGGCATTCTCTCAACCAGCTTCACCTGGAATGCTTTTCCAACAGTCTTGAAGGAGTTCCCACATATGCTGAGCACTTTTTGGCTGCTTTTCCTTCACTCTGCAGCCCAACTCATCCCAAACCATCTCAATTGGGTTGAGGATGGGTGATTGTGGAGGCCAGGTCATCTGATGCAGCACTCCATCACTCTCCTTCATGGTCAAATAGCCCTTACACAGCCTGGAGGTGTGTTGGGTCATTGTCCTGTTGAAAAACAAATGATAGTGCCACTAAGCGCAAACCAGATAGGATGGCCTATCGCTGCAGAATGCTGTGGTAGCCATGCTGGTTAAGTGTGCCTTGAATTCTAAATGACTCACAGACAGTGTCACCAGTAAAGCACCCCCATACCATCACACCTCCTCCTCCTCTGCGTCTCACAAAGACACGGAGGTTGGAACCATAAATCTCAAATTTGGACTCATCAGACCAAAGGACAGATTGCCACCGGTCGAATGTCCATTGCTCGTGTTTCTTGGCCCAAGAAAGTCTCTTCTTATTATTATTGGTGTCCTTCAGTAGTGGTTTCTTTGCAGCAATTCGACCATGAAGGCCTGATTCACACTGTCCCCTCTGAACAGTTGATGTTGAGATGTGTCTGTTACGTGAACACTGTAAAGCATTTATTTGGGCTGCAATTTCTGAGGCTGGTAACTAATGAACTTATCCTCTGCAGCAGAGGTAACTCTGGGTCTTCCTTTCCTGTGGCGGTCCTCATGAGAGCCAGTTTCATCATAGCGCTTGATGATTTTTGCGACTGCACTTGAAGAAACTTTCCACATTGACTGACCTTCATGTCTTAAAGTAATGACGGACTGTCGTTTCTCTTTGCGCTGTTCTTGCCATAATATGGACTTGATCTTTTACCAAATAGGGCTATCTTCTGTATTTATTTGTATTTTATTTAACCCTTATTTAACTAGGCAAGCCAGTTAAGAACAAATTCCTATTTACAATGATGGCCTACCCCGGCCAAACCCTCCCCTAACCCGGGCGACGCTGGGCAAACTGTGCGCCGCCCTATGGGACTCCCGATCACGGCCGGTTGTGATACAGCCCGGGATCGAACCAGGGTCTGTAGCGAAGCCTCTAGCACTGAGATGCAGTGCCTTAGACCTCTGCGCCACACAGGAGCCCAAACAACTGATAGTCCCACTAAGCCCAAACCAGACGGGATAGCGTAACGCTGCAGAATGCTGTGGTAGCCATGCTGGTTAAGTGTGCCTTGAATTCTAAATAAATCCCTGACAGTGTCACCAGCAAAGCCCCCCCACCGCATCACACCTCCTCCTCCATGCTTCTTACAATACAGAGAATAGGGTGCCATTTGGTTGGCACTCTAAATCTCAGGTCAACATCGACGTCTACAGCAAGCAGAAAGTGGCAAGATGTGATTGACAGCCACCACAGCGAGGCCAGGCCAGAGGCCACCATGTTCTGTGGTTGACCCCCACCTCTCTGTGGCCCGTGGTGGTCAGTCAGTGACTGGTGGTGAGGTAGTGTTGTAGGCCGGGGGAGCAGAGAACAGTGCTGAAGCTGCAGATTGCAGTGATGACGCCCAGGGCTCAGGTCAGCTCACTGTTCCCCTGGGGCTCAATGCAGGCCAGAGTCAGACCTGCAGTCCCTCCCTGCCCTCTGCTCTGCTATATTTAACCATCAAACAACCTCACAGGTCCACAGCAAACTCTCTGCTCAATGTGGAATCTAATTACAGATTCTAGTTTGATCTTGGTGATAAACAGCACAAACCAAGTATATACTGAATCGGAACATTCTGATGTTTGTTTTTATGAATGGCAAAATGTTCATTTGGCTTTCCAAGTTGGGATTTTGGGTAGTTTCTCAGGTACCTTTCTTCAAGCAAGCCGTGATTTCAAGTAAAAATCTTAAGTGCAAGATGAAAGGATGTTTCTCAGTCGCCACCTGTGATTAATAAGGGTATAATAATCCCCAGCAGGACAGTGACCAAGCTTATTTCCTAGCCCATCTGTGGTGCGTGCTGGCTGGGCTGGGCTTCAGTGTCATTGCGCTCCTCACTAGTCAGAACAGGGTGTTGGGCCCAGGGCTGCAGCCAGAGCCAAGACTGTTTGTCACGCTCCAGAGGGAGGGGCATGAGCAGTCACTTCCTCTTGTGATCCCCCCCCATAGCGCGCTGCACAGTGACAGACAGCCAATCAGTAAAGGGACTAAAATAACATGAAGTAGTGACAGCCTTTTGCCAGCCTGTCTGTCTGTTTCCTGATTAGGCCAGCCCCTCTGAGCCACATAGCTGTTGGATGACTTCAACAAGGCAGAGCCAGTACACTGTGACACTATTGGGTTGCCAAACCCACTGCGTGAGTCAAGAAGGCCTTGAGCAAGAATCTTCATTCATTCCTTAGCATGGCCTTTGTCTTTAGTATAATAGCATTAGGAGGATTATGGTGAAAATCCTATGTGTCATCATATCACAAACTGGAAGTCTAAGTCAAAGCTCCAAAGCCTTGACACTTATCTCCTGCTTTACAATGAATCATTGTGATACCTACGTACAGTATCCTCTCAATGAAGACGCATGTGATGAGTTTTTATTGCTTTAAGCCTAGGGGTTGTTATGAGCATGACTTCCTGAGTTCTGTGCAAAAATAATAATAATAATAAATAAAATCTGTTAGCAGAATCAACCACGTCCCAACTTACTGAAAGTCTTCGTAAAAACAGAGGAAGCCATACACACCTTTACATTTGTTTGTCGTCTTGTCCAGGATCGCCTTTGTTGATACAATTTTGCCATACCTAAGAGAGGAAGAGAGAAGTATTTTTAGTTGTATTGCGTTATGTCCCAGACAGAGGCAGCCTGTTATAAAAGACAAAAAGAGTGAGGCTTGCACAAGAATGTATGACATCCCCCCCAAAAAAGCATGAGAAACAGGAAGCCGTTTGTTTCCATGTGGATTTGAGAATCTCTGCAGCGCTGGAGCAAAGGTTGCCATGATTTTGACCAAACGACAGAATCATGGAGGGTTACCTATCCTCCATAGGCATAAGGATGTTTGACTCGTGAAAAAGACGTACCGAAAATCAGAAAACATTTAGGAATAAACTTGAATGAAATATGCATTACACACGGTATGTTTACGATTTCTTGACAACGCAGGCACAGGGGGACTGAGTAGCATTCCATAGACACACCCTGTGCTTTAACAGTTATTTTGTGCACAGTGTTGCTGCCAGCTCTGACAAATGAACTCAGCGGTGACTCCTAGAAACACTGGCTGCACTGCATTTCCTTTCAGCGCTAAGCTAGCTCACTCTATTCAAAATGAATAGCAAATCAGTACAAAGAATGCAACAACGACATATATTGCGACTTTCTCTCTGTGCAATGATGAATGCGACCAATAACAACGCACAGACGTCAGGCTGTAGTAGTAAATGAGCCTCCCTTGTAGTAATCAGTGCGGCAGACAAATGATTGATGAGGGGATTGGCTCTCTAGATGGAGGAGGAAGTGTGAGCTTTGACCTGAGCTGGGAGGCGGGCAGGTGGTGATTTTATGAAAATGAGGCCTCCATCCCGACCGTGAGTCATAGATAAAACCGATTGTGACAGATCTGGTTGTGAGTCATGGTGTTATGATTGTCGCAGAGGAAAAGGTCACCTATAGTGCCTTTGCCATTAATGATCGCTGATCAGCAGTGGCTTAATATAAACAAATAAGTCTCCATGATATTTGAAATCCAATTACAGAGCCTGACTTTGCGAGCAGCAGCACATGTCTGTGTGTGCTGTGCTAGTCTCCGTGGGCCGGCGTGACCTTACTCTGTGTTCCACTGGGTAAAGAGCCTCGAGGATGAAGGGGTTTCCACTAATTGACTCCAAATAAATCAATTACAGGAATCACCACAGTGTCAACGGTAACCCTGCCCCCTCCCTTTAGAGCAGCTCACAATCAAGGGACGCAAAAATCTAAAGCTTGAATGCAAGAGGTTAAAAAAGGCACAGGATTACGACACCCGCTTCCTAATCTGGGCCACTGTTGGATGACTGAGAGGACACAGTTTAACTCTCTGCAAAAAAACTGTAGATTAGCATCGAATGTATATGACATCGGTACAGTAGTTCAGGGTAAAGGTGTCCGCATGCTTCCCATCCAAAACAGTTCGGGCAAATACAATGAATTCGGAAAGTATTCAGACCCCTTCCCCTTTTCCATGATGTTATGTTACAGCCTTATTCTAAAATGAATTAAATGTAAAAAAAAATCCTCATCAACCTAGCCACAATACCCCATAATAACAAAGCAAAAACAGGTTTAGACATTTTTGCAAATGTATTACAATTAAAAAACAGAAATACCTTATTTACATAAGTATTCAGACCCTATGAGACTAGAAATTGACCTCAGGTGCATCCTGTTTCCATTGATCATCCTTGAGATGTTTCTACAACTTCATTGGAGTCCACCTGTGGTAAATTTCACTGATTGGACATGATTTGGAAAGGCACCCACTTGTCGATATAAAGGTCCCACAGTTGACAGTGCATGTCAGAGCAAAAACCAAGCCATGATGTCGAAGGAATTGTCCGTAGAGCTCCGAGACAGGATTGTGTAGAGGCACAGATATGGGGAAGGGTACCAAAACATTTCTGCAGTATTGAAGGTCCCAAAGAACACAGTGGCCTCCATCATTCTTAAATGGAAGAAGTTTGGATCCACCAAGACTCTTCCTAGAGCTGGCCGCCCGGCCAAACTGAGCAATTGGGGAGAAGGGCCTTGGTCTGGGAGGTGACCAAGAACACGAGGGTCACTCTGACAGAGCTCCAGAGTTCCTCTGTAGAGATGGGAGAACCTTCCAGAAGGACAACCATCTCTGCAGTACTCCACCAATCAGGCATTTATGGTAGAGTGGCCAGACAGAAGCCACTCCTCAGTTAAAGGCACATGACAGCTAGTTTGGAGTTGGCCAAAAAGGCACCTAAAGGACTCTCAGTCTGGTGAAACCATGATTGAAATCTTTGGCCTGAATGCCAAGCATCACGTCTGGAGGAAACCTGGCACCAACCCTACGATGAAGCATGGTGGTGGCAGCATCATGCCGTGGTGATGTTTTTTAGCGGTAGGGACAGGGAGACTAGTCAGGATCAAGGGAAAGATGAACAGAGCAATGTACAGAGAGATGAAAACCTGCTCCAGAGCGCTTAGGAACTCAGACTGGTTCACCTTCCAACAAGACAATGACTCTAAGTACACAGCCAAGACAACGCAGGAATGGCTTCGGGACAAGTCTTTGAATGTCCTTCAGTGGCCCAGCCAGAGCCCGGACTTGAACCCAATTGAACATCTCTGGAGACCTGAAAATACGCTGCCCATCCAACCTGACAGCCCATCCAACCTGACAGATGTTGAGAGGATCTGCAAAGAAGAATGGAAGAAACTCCCCAAATACAGGTGTGCCAAGCTTGTAGCGTCATACCCAAGAAGACTCAAGGCTGTAATCGCTGCCAAAGGTGCTTCAACAAAGTACTGAGTAAAAGGTCTGAATACTTATGTAAATGTGATATTTACATATATACCACCTCAAACTGAACCTCGGCAAGACGGAGCTGCTCTTCCTCCCGGGGAAGGACTGCCCGTTCCATGATCTCGCCATCACGGTTGACAACTCCATTGTGTCCTCCTCCCAGAGTGCTAAGAGCCTTGGCGTGACCCTGGACAACACCCTGTCGTTCTCCGCTAACATCAAGGCGGTGACCCGATCCTGTAGGTTCATGCTCTACAACATTCGCAGAGTACAACCCTGCCTCACACAGGAAGCGGCGCAGGTCCTAATCCAGGCACTTGTCATCTCCCGTCTGGATTACTGCAACTCGCTGTTGGCGGGGCTCCCTGCCTGTCTCATCAAACCCCTACAACTCATCCAGGACGCCGCAGCCCGTCTGGTGTTCAACCTTCCCAAGTTCTCTCACGTCACCCCGCTCCTCCGCACACTCCACTGGCTTCCAGTTGAAGCTCGCATCTGCTTCAGGACCATGGTGCTTGCCTACGGAGCTGTGAGGGGAACGGCACCTCCATACCTTCAGGCTCTGATCAGTCCCTACACCCAAAGAAGGGCACTGCGTTCATCCACCTCTGGCCTGCTCGCCTCCCTACCTCTGCGGAAGCACAGTTCCCGCTCAGCCCAGTCAAAACTGTCGCTGCTCCGGCACCCCAATGGTGGAACAAGCTCCCTCACAACGCCAGGACAGCGGAGTCAATCACCACCTTCCGGAGACACCTGAAACCCCACCTCTTTAAGGAATACCTGGGATAGGATTAAGTAATCCTTCTAACCCCCCCCCTAAAAAAATATATAGATGTACTATTGTAAAGTGGTTGTTCCACTGGATATCATAAGGTGAATGCACCAATTTGTAAGTCGCTCTGGATAAGAGCGTCTGCTAAATGACGTAAATGTAAATGTAAATATTTCCGGGGTTCTTTTTTATACATTTGCAAAAATGTATAAAAACCTGTTTTTGTTTTGTCATTATGGGGTATTGTGTGTAGGTTGATTTGATGAGGGGGAAAAACTATTTCATCCATTTTAAAATAGGGCTGTAACATAACAAAATTTGGAAAATGTCAAGGGGCCTGAATACTTTACAAAATTCAATGTATTATGGCAACATTTTGTGACGTTTTAGTTAATTTTTTCCCGGCTGTTCGTGCACAAGACATTTTTTATCGAGGCAAGCCGAAGTCGGTTACCGAAGTCTACGCCCATTCGTCGGTGATTGGTCAACAGTAGCGATGGGATTCTTCAATGAAGTGTTTGTAGTCATTCAAAGAGAGAAGATTCCTCATTTTGTCACTTGAGGGAGTATGCGAGCACACTTGTTCGGCTCGGCCAGGCACCAGCTGAACAGAAACATGCGGAAGGCTATAGACAACGGCCAATGGTGTCTCTGTGTGTGTGTGTGTGCTAAAACACATCTTCCAGGAAAATACGCTTTTTAAGACATCCTTAGCCATTAGACTCCCCCCTTTTCCATTAGCTTTCACTAACCATCTATCACAGTGTGATGGAGCTGCTTGGTGCTGTCAGACAGATGAGGGTGAGCTGCTTGGTGCTGTCAGACAGATGAGGGTGAGCTGCTTGGTGCTGTCAGACAGATGAGGGTGAGCTGCTTGGTGCTGTCAGACAGATGAGGGTGAGCTGCTTGAATCAGGTAGAATGTCTTCTCTGAGAAAGTGGTGGCAGCAGCAGCTAGGAGAACAATGTACTCCCATTCCACCTGCCTTTATCCCATTACAGTGGCTAAAAGGGCTCTGATTACTATTCACTGCATGCTTATTGATTCCTGCGGATAGCACTGAGGGATACTGTTCTGTCTGCTCTGAAAATAGCAGGATTGAGTTATGGCCGAAGGGAACAGCCTCGTATTGACTGAGGGCTGTAAAGTGTTCCTGAGTAGCAAGTGTTTTTTTTTAATGCGATATGAAGAATCACTTTGCGATCAACAAGAACTGATTATACCTTGTGCTTTTTGAATCCTCAACTATTGCCTCAAGGTTTTAAGTCGAGGTTTCAGGATTTTATTTGGGGATATTTTGGGATCGGGTGGTGGATCAGCTCAGATGGGATCAGTTGGAAAAACACAGGGATCTATTCCAACCTCTTTAGATTGTCTAAACAACTAGCTAAGGTGCATTACCCCTGACCTACTGACTGAGTAGACTGGTGGTCCAGTCTGTTTGTGCATTAGTCAACTCCTGTTCGTGTCCATTCATGGTCATACCAACCACACTGGCCTCTGCGATCTCAATGTTAATATGCACTCCAATTTCAAGCGGGGTCACTGATTGGTTGTTGAACACAACGTTCTTCATATAACGTTTTAAGAGTTTATTTTGGGAGAGTGTGGCTGAACTGTTGCCAGTATTTAGGCTACTAGTCACTGAAAATCAGCATTGATATAACATTGATTAGGGTGAGTTTATACGCTAAGAACATTTCAGTCAGGGGAAGGATTAAGCTAGTTACAACACAGGGTAAAAGAGCAAGAACCGTTGACCCCGGAATCTCTAAAGTGAGCTCTAATCCCAAATCTTAAAATGGCAACAGCCAGCGGCTGCGCTATGACAAACCATCAACAGTGCTAGAGATGGTCTGGATATGACTCCCTTATGTACATGACGTTATCAGAGTGAATCTAACTGCCTTTCACTGTACATACAATAGAGTCCTGCATCGGGTCAGATACCCATGGTTCCCCGCAGGTAACCCACAAAATAAATCAGCTGGCGGGTGGAATTTAAAACATTCTTTCAACCCACGGGTCGGCTCCCGGTTCAGAACAAATATATTGCGGGTCGGAAACGCTTTAAATCAAGATCTTATATATTTTTTAACCCAGGAGCATGTTGTGTGGTGCTAAAACATTACTAATTTGACCAAATTCAGAGATTATGTTCCCTCCCCACACGCGCGACTGTGTTCTCAAGTTTACTTTCCCTGGCTTGCCTAGCTTACGCGAAAATGGCTAACGAAGCCTAACCAGAGTTCATTATTACATTAATTCAGGCTTTAGTTAATTTAGACCATATGCAGGCCATATAAAGTTTAAACCTGTGAGACTGGTAAACATTTGAGTAGCCTTTAGCCTACTAAATAAATGTAGGCTATTTTTGCAGCCTGTAGCCTATTTGAATCTGGGAACTGTTTATTGGAGTTTTTATTAAACTATTTGATTATCTAAGCATAAAGGTTTTGTTATGTTATGTCAGCTATAGTCTTTCATTAGGTAAGAAGGCTAATTAGAAGGCTCCTTTTTTTTTAAGCGATTTGAATTGTCAATGTGCCGCTTAGCATTGTGAAAATAAGAACATATCGTTTTTAATTCATGGCATGGTTTCCTTTTATCGAAATGTTGAAAAAACATGCAGGCAAATTAATTAATACAGGGAAAGGGAATAGCCTAATAACCTAGTTGGGCCTACTTTGGAGTCATAAAAACAATTAAATAAATGTATGTTATTTGGCGGGTCACAGGTCAGCTCTCAGGATAATTATATGCGGGAGAGTCGGGTTGCGGAGAAAAATCTGTCCTGATATCAGGTATCGGGTGGTGCTCAGAATTAATGTGGCCGGCAGGACTCAAACATTCAATACCGGTTTGCTTTCTTCAATTAATAAATTCCACTTTAAGTCATTTTTTAGGAAAAGTAAATATAGATGTGTGTGTTCCAGACAATCTTGCGTGTGGTGTAGGTCGCTAAACAGCAGCTATCACTCTGTATCTCTCTTTCTAAACATAGGATAGAGGATCTATGCCAGCCGATTGGGAGATCGAGGGGTTGAATGTGCTGCAAAGTCAACATCACATTGTGGAGGTGGGGGGGGAAGCTAAAGCAGGGGGTCTGGGAGATGAAAATAAGATTTCAAAGTCACCTCGGTGGTCTTTTCCATAGATAGGTACACAATAACACAATGGGGCTCTGGATGAGAGCGGGCTGGGATGGCTCCTTTATCCTCTGCATACATAAACTCCCCACTGTCTCGCTTCAGATACTGTCAGCTGCTAAGGTTCTCTGGGTTTGCCCTTGTAGTCTTCCAATATCATCTTTCATTTTAAATTCAGATGTAATGCCCCTGTCAGCTCTCCCCTTGCAGTGTTGGCCATCATCTACTCAAATATCTCCATCCCCCCTCCTTCACTCACTGCTATCTCTCTCTCTCCCTCTCTCTGGTCCAGTGATCTGACCTGTCCCAGCTAGGTTCTACTTAAAACACGGCAGTAATATAATAACATATACCATTTAGCAGACGCTTCTATCCAAAGCCACTTACAGTCGTGCGTGTATACATTTTACATTCTGCTGGTCCCAGGAATCGAAACCCCCTATCCTGGCGTTGCAAGTGCAATGCTCTACCAACTGAGCTACAGTGGGTCATCTAACCTTATTAGTATCTATTTATCTATTAACTGCACAGGGAGACGGTCCACTGGTAACTGAGGTCTTGTTCTTCATATAGCCTTGTGACATCACAAGGAGACCATGCAACACCAAACATAATGTTAAAGTATTTCGATTTTCACTGAAAATACACTGAGTGTACAAAACATTTGGAACACTTTCCTAATATTGAGTTGCACCCCCCTGTGCCTGCAGAACAGCCTCATCGGGACATGGACTCTACGAGGTGTCGAAAGCGTTCCACGGGGATGCTGGCACATGTTGACTTCAATGCTTCCAACAGTTGTGTCAAGTTGGCTGGATGTCCTTTGGGTGGTGGACCATTCTTGATACACACGGGAAACTGTTGAGTGTGAAAAACCCAGAAGCGTTGCAGTTCTTGACACACTCACACCGGTGCACCTGGCACCTACTACCATACCCCGTTGAAAGGCACATCTTTTGTCTTGCCCATTCACCCTCTGAAAGGCACATATTCACAATCTGTCTCAATTGTCTCAAAGCTTAAAATACTTATTTTAACCTGTCTTCTCTCCTTCATCTACACTGATTAGAGTGGATTTAACAAGTGACATCAATAAGGGATCACTTTCACCTGGATTCACCTGGTCAGTCTACGTCATGGAAATGTTTTGTACACTCAGTGTTCCTTTCTTTGTATGAATTAGATTCAAAGAAATTATGCTTGCAGAGGTCTGACAAATAATGACATATCATGATGACTTCGGAATTACATTGAGGAGTACACCACATCAGTCACTGGCTTCATCAATAAGTGCATCGATGACGTCCCCCCCACAATGACTGTATGTACATACCCCAACCAGAAGCCATGGATTACAGGTGACATCCGCACTGAACTAAAGGGTAGAGCTGCCGTTTCAAGGAGTGGGACTCTAACCCAGAAACTTATATGAAATCCTGCTATGCCCTCAAACAAACCTTCTGTAATACCAACATGTTTCAAGCAGACCACCATAGTCCCTGTGCCCAAGAATACCAAGGTAACCTGCCTAAATGACTACCGACCCGTAGCACTCATGTCTGTAGCCATGAAGTGCTTTGAAAGGCTGGTCATGGCCAACATTAACATCATTATCCCAGATACCTTAGACCCACTCCAATTTGCATACCGCCCCAACAGATCCACAGATGATGCAATCTCTATTGCACTCCACACTGCCCTTTCCCACCTGGAAAAAAGGAACACCCATGTGAGAATGCTATTCATTGACTACAGCTCTGCGTTCAACACCATAGTGCCATCAAAGCTAATCACTAAGCTAAGGACCCTGGGACTAAACACCTCCCTCTGCAACTGGATCCTGGACTTCTTGACGTACCGCCCCCAGGTGGTGAGGGTAGGTAACAACACATCCGCCACGCAGATCCTCAAAACGGGGGCCCCTCAGGGGTGCGTGCTCAGTCCCAACTGTGGTAGGCCACCAACAATGATGAGACAGCCTATAGGGAGGAGGTCAGAGACCTGGCAGTGTGGTGCAAAAACAACAACCTCTCCCTCAACATGATCAAGACAAAGGAGATCATCGACGGGGCTGTAGTGGAGCAGGTTGAGAGCTTCAAGTTCCTTGGTGTCCACATCACCAACAAACTATCATGGTCCAACCACACCAAGACAGTTGTGAAGAGGGCACAACAAAACCTATTCCCCCTCAGGAGACTGAAAAGATTTGACATGGGTCCTCAGATCCTCAAAACGTTCTACAGCTGCACCATCGAGACCATCCTGACTGGTTGCATCACTACAGAGGGTAGTGGGTACAGCCCAGTACATCACTGGGGCCAAGCTTCCTGTCATCTAGGACCTTGACAGGTAGCCAAGTGGTTAGAGCATTGGGCCAGTAACCGAAAGGTTGCTGGATCGAATCCCCAAGCTGAAAAGATAAAAATCTGTCGTTCTGAGCAAGGCAGTTAACCCACTGTTCCACAGGCATCGTGGATGTTGATTAAGGCAGCCCCGCGCACCTCTCTGATTCAGAGGGGTTGGGTTAAATTCGGAAGACACATTTCAGTTGAAGGCATTCAGTTGTACAACTGACGAGGTATCCCCCATTCCCTTCTATACAAAGCGATGTCAGAGGAAGACCCTAAAAATTGTCAAAGACTCCAGCCACCCTAGTCATAGACTGCTTTCTCTGCTACTGCACAGCAAGCAGTACCGGGGTGCCAAGTCTAGGACCAAAAGACTTCTCAACAGCGTCTACCCCCAAGCCATAAGACTCCTGAATCAAATGGCTACCCAGACTATTTGCATTTCCCCCCCCTCTTTTGCTCTGTTTATTGTTTGTGCATAGTCACTTTGGGTCTACCTACAGTGGGGGAAAAAAGTATTTGATCCCCTGCTGATTTTGTACGTTTGCCCACTTACAAAGAAATGATCAGTCTATAATTTTAATGTTAGGTTTATATGAACAGTGAGAGACAGAATAACAACAAAAGAATCCAGAAAAACGCATGTCTAAAATGTTATAAATTGATTTGCATTTTAATGAGGGAAATAAGTATTTGACCCCTCTGCAAAACATGACTTAGTACTTGGTGGCAAAACCCTTGTTGGCAATCACAGAGGTCAGACGTTTCTTGTAGTTGGCCACCAAGTTTGCACACATCTCAGGAGGGATTTTGTCCCACTCCTCTTTGCAGATCTTCTCCAAGTCATTAAGGTTTCGAGGCTGACGTTTGGCAACTTAAACCTTCAGCTCCCTCCACAGATTTTCTATGGGATTAAGGTCTGGAGACTGGCTAGGCCACTCCAGGACCTTAATGTGCTTCTTCTTGAGCCACTCCTTTGTTGCCTTGGCCGTATGTTTTGGGTCATTGTCATGCTGGAATACCCATCCACGACCCATTTTCAATGCCCTGGCTGAGGGAAGGAAGGAGGTTCTCACCCAAGATTTGACAGTACATGGTCCCGTCAAATGATGCGGTGAAGTTGTCCTGTCCCCTTAGCAGAAAAACACCCCCAAAGCATAATGTTTCCACCTCCATGTTTGACGGTGGAGATGGTGTTCTTTGGGTAATAGGCAGCATTCCTCCTCCTCCAAACACGGCAAGTTGAGTTGATGCCAAAGAGCTCCATTTTGGTCTCATCTGACCACAACACTTTCACCAGTTGTCCCCTGAATCATTCAGATGTTCACTGGCAAACTTCAGAGACGGGCATGTATATGTATTCTTGAGCAGGGGGACCTTGCGGGCGCTGCAGGATTTCAGTCCTTCACGGCATAGTGTGTTACCAATTGTTTTCTTGGTGACTATGGTCCCAGCTGCCTTGAGATCATTGACAAGATCCTCCCGTGTAGTTCTGGGCTGATTCCTCACCGTTCTCATGCTCATTGCAACTCCACAAGGTGAGATCTTGCATGGAGCCCCAGGCCGAGGGATATCGACAGTTCTTTTGCATTTCTTCCATTTGCGAATAATCGCACCAAATGTTGTCACCTTCTCACCAAGCTGCTTGGCGATGGTCTTGTAGCCCATTCCAGCCTTGTGTAGGTCTACAATCTTGTCCCTGACATCCTTGGAGAGCTCTTTGATCTTGGCCATGGTGGAGAGTTTGGAATCTGATTGATTGATTGCTTCTGTGGACAGGTGTCTTTTATACAGGTAACAAGCTGCGGTTAGGAGCACTCCCTTTAAGAATATGCTCCTAATCTCAGCTCGTTACCTGTATAAAAGACACCTGGGAGCCAGAAATCTTTCTGATTGAGAGGGGGTCAAATACTTATTTCCCTCATTAAAATGCAAATAAATTTATAACATTTTTGACATGCGTTTTTCTCAATATTTTTGTTGTTATTCTGTCTCTCACTGTTCAAATAAATGTACCATTAAAATTATAGACTGATTTCTTTGCCAGTGGGCAAACGTACAAAATCAGCAGGGGATCAAATACTTTTTCCCCCCACTGTATGTACATATTACCTCAATGCCCCCGTGCATTGACTCTGTACCGGTACCCCCTGTGTGTTGCCTCACTATTGTTATTTTGCTGCTGCTCTTTAATTATTTGTTACTTTTATTTCTTATTTTTTCTTATCTATTTTTTACTTAACATGTATTTTTCGTAAAAATGCATTGTTGGTTATGGGCTTGTAAGTAAGCATTTGACCTGTTGTATTCGGCGCATGTGACGAAAAAAATTTGATTTGATTTGAACAGGCTGTTATGATTTCCAACTCAAGTCAAATAAGTAACTGCTGCTTTGAATCTCTCTACCACAGTCACGGTGTTGGTGACCACAGCCAACAAGTCAATAACCAGTCAATAGCTGTAATCAAAAGGTGAAGGAAGTGTACTCACGGCTGGCAAAGCTTGACCAGATCATGGTCGGTGGTGGCTGGGGCAAGGCCTCGGATGTACAGGTTGGTTTTACTGAGTTGCTCCCAACCTGCAGTGCTGGAGCTACTGCTGTTGTTGGTGCTGCTGTTGGTGCTGGGGCTGGGCGGAGCCATGGGCTGGGAGGAGGAGGCAACAGGTGGCTGCCAAAGGGAAACACACAGAATGGTGTCAGTCCAAGACAAAACAACATGTCGGTGTGAAGTGCAATACTGGTGTTCCCTTTATCTAAACAAGAGGGAGAAAGTGAGAGAGAGAAATAGACTTCTCAAAACGAAGCAGACTACATTGGCTTGCCGCATGGATGCAGGGCCATTTAATTGCTCAAATAAATATATCTGTTAAATTTGTATTGATGTCTTGCAGAGCTAGTCATTGCCAGCCAGAGAGTAATCATGAAACAATGAAAGTCTGCATTTCATTAGTGGGTTAACAAAGTGTGCGTGGATCTTATTCCAACCCTCAGCTTTGTCTATGAATCTTGTCTCCACCACGAGCTACACAGAGACATTCTTATTACTCACTCCCACTGTAACCAATAACAGTATTTTAGTGCGCTGGACCAGAAAACCATCTGTCTTCACCACAAGCATATCGTTGTGTGGCCCAGCTAAATCTTCCATATTGGTGCATACTAAAAAATGAACTGTCCCGATACTCCATCATTTGAGACTATTGAGTGGGTGCCCAGTGTGAGGATTCATATTTCACAGAGCAATGATACATAGAGAGAAGTCAGCACAAACTGGGTCCAGAGAGGCCTGCAGATCTGCTCTGACACTAGTGTGAGACTGGATGGTTGTGCGTGAAAGAGTGAGCCCTTCCGAGGCCATCGCCTCCTGGTGACTGACTGACTCCAAACTAGACGTCTTAACAACCACACCCCCAGCATGGCTTTCTTCCCATTCCAATGCTCCCCTACACTAACATGCAGACTTAAGGTATGGCGCAGAATGTGACTCAACCTCAAGACCAGTACTGCTATTTCTGAACTCTGAGGATCAGCGTGATTGAAACAATGACATGCCACCCATTTTCTGTAACTTGCCGGATGCTAACGATGTACCCTCTCGAATCAAATGGAAAGAGATGAGAATTTCTGTTATGTACACGAACAATGTGTCGACCAATTCTTCCAGCAATGAATTTCAGATATATTTCCAAGATGCTTGCTCTAATTCAATCAGCATCTATAAATCAGATGGGCCGTGTCAAGAATAGTGTGTTTTCCACATCTCAGAAAAGATCCCTTGTGTGATTGAGCAATAGGCTATTACACAGATGTAAGATCTTAATTTGAGCCAGTTTGCTATGTGGATTAACCAAAAAATTGTTATGTGGATTATAATTATGGACATTTTTATAGGGGTTGATACATTTTTCGTAAGGGAAAACCAAGTCTGATATTTGAAAGTGTAAATTACAAACTTCAGAAGACTTTTTAAACATCAAATGCATTGCAGGAACATTCTCCTGCAACAGGATGATGAAATTAACATCCTACATCTGTAGCATGCTTCCTGTTTGTAGGGCCACATATGTTATGATCTTAAAAGCTGGCCCTCTTCTAAAACTGATCTGTGTGTCTGTTCTGTGTCTGACACTGATTATCACCCTTCCCCCTCTTAGGAATCACAAGAGAGGAAGCTGAGATGATACAATAGCGCCGGAGGAGATAGGAGCCCGTAAAACGGCAGCTAACCAATTGTGTGTGTTTTTTCTGCGTTATTTGTAACTTATTTTGTACATAATGTTTCTGCCACTGTCTCTTATGACCGAAAAGAGCGTCTAGATATCAGGACAGAGATTACTCACCTTTTTTCGAGTCGGACGCAAAGGATTTACTTCATTTACATGAAGAAGAGAGCGATATCGGGGACGTAGGTCGGGGTGCCTTGTAAGGATCTGAAGGCGAGTGGGTAATCCGCCTCTATCATCAGTCCTACAGTGGTTCCTCCTTTAAAAGTTGCGTCATACTGCGGCACACCCTGCGTGCTGCTGCAGCATTCTGTGGCACGTCATTTAATTCTCAGCCATTTCTTCTGTTACTGCAAGTTATTACTAGTTTGACCACCAGAGGGCATCTTTGAGAAGCAATTGATAGTATTCCGTATTGGCATTACCAGAGAATTTAAAACCGTTTTTGTAATAACGTAGTATATGGGATTGATTTTAAGAAATTTGTCTTCATTAATTTGATTAATATTATGGTGTTTCCATTCAGAGAAAAATTGTCAGTTTGTAAATTCAGACCGTTTCGCTCTCGGAGCGCACACTGTACGTTCGGGCCGAGGAGTAGGGTTGATTTGAGAGTTCTGGCCTTTCAACGGCAGTCAAGTACCCAAGCTAACGTTGGCTAGCTTGCTAGCTACTTCCAGACACAAATGAGACCACTCTGGCCATTTTACTCACCCTAGCAGAGCTGGTAAGGCAGTTTTTGTGTTAACCAGAGTGTTGGTGACTTTAAAATGTGCTGCTGGAAACAATTTAATTACGCTTTTTTTCCAACGTTTACTGACACCGGCCATATTCAACAGGTGTTGAGCGCTCGTAAAGTAATTATTCTGCTCTCTGGTACACTCAGACGAGAGTGCTCTGAAATCCGTGTAGATAGTAGGCTGGACACAAACATTTTAACAATGTTCTGATAAAAAACTAGTTCATTACATCCACCGTGGAGCCCAGTTTCATAATATTTCCCAGCTCCTTGCAGTCGTTTTGAAGTAATCGCGAAAAACAGGCCTTATTTTAGTGCATTTTTCACCCTGCCAGCTCCTATTAGTTCTATTGAGCACTGTGGCACCAACTCACCTTCCAAACGCTCTATTCCCAGCTTATTGTTCAATATCACAATGCCTGCTTCGCTATTGTTGGCAATGAGACCTGCTCACATTGTTTTATAGTTAAAATGTAAACAACAAAATGTAAAGAACAAAAATAATATTGGAACTCTTCCCATTGTTTCCTATGGGGGGAAATATAGGCATGTCTGTCTATTTCGGCAAATATCTTGCAAAGTGTATATTTCGATATTTTTCAGGTCGGGTGTAACCAGTGTGAAATGGCTAGCTAGTTAGCGGGGTGCGCGCTAATAGCGTTTCAATTGGTGACGTCACTCGCTCTGAGACCTTGAAGTAGTCCCCCTTGCTCTGCAAGGGCCGCGGCTTTTGTGGAGTGATGGGTAACGATGCTTCGAGGGTGGCTGGTGTCTATGTGTGCAGAGGGTCCCTTGTTCAAGCCCAGGTAGGGGCGAGGAGAGAGATGGAAGCAAAACTGTTACATGGGCACCATTTTAAATCAGGAGAATCTCCTCCTCTCTCCTCTGGGCAGCGAGCTCGTTTGTCATCGATCGCTAGACCTGAAATAGTCCGAAGTTTTTATTTTTCCCCTACTTTTTCATTACGCAGACATATGCACAGTTGACACCATCGAGGTGCAGATGTTTACTTTCTACACAAGTCGTTTTTTTTTCCAGTTTTGTCCGACGAACAGATTGTAGCGGTAAAATAAAAAGAGATAAATTTTTTATGGAATTTTAAGCATCACTCCAGTCAAAACAGGCTCCGCGAACGTTCGATTCCATGAATTTGCTATGGGCTCGCACTAGTGTTCCAGTTTAGCCAACGATCTTAAGCCGTTTTTCTGCCTTGGGTGAAATTTGACTCGCTCTATTGTCCAGCCTATAGATAGCCAGAGCAAATTTATGAAAGCACCCGAGTGTCCATTGAGAAAGCACAACGACTATACCATTTAGCCAAACTAAGAATGACGAGAACACTCAAGTCAATAAACGTTGGGTAGTTAGATAGGTTTGATGTATAACTACTAATGTTAGGTAGCTAGCTAACAACATACCGGTACATACTGCTGTAATGATATGCTATGTGGTTCGTAAGGACAGCGTAGCAAACAAATTGTCAGCCAACATAACGTGTAAGGTAACCTATTTGAAAAGTCATTACTTAATTGAATTGAGTAGCAAGCTACCCCTTGGTCGTTAGGGCAAATCTGGTCTGTGATAAGAGTTTTTTTCACACCTAGATCGGCTATTAGACTATTCTTTAGTAAAGGTTGAATAGTCTATTGTTCAGCTATTAGTCCTCCTCGCCAACTTGCAACAAATCTCATTCCTTTCCCTCTTCCACGGGTCATCATTCTGCTTCTGAGTGGCTCGCTTGTGGGCGTGCTGGCAGGATATGGCAGCATCTTCGGTTGTGCATCAAGAATTCTGCATACAGTAGCATATTTGTATAAATGTGTGGTTATTCACAGGCAAATTGTTATATGCTATGGAGGTACATTTGATTTATTTTCAATCAAAAATAATTGTTCTGAAAGCAACTTTTTTTCCGACACAAAGGAAGTCAAAGCGGACACCTCTGAAGATGGCATCTCAGGTAAGCAGCACTGGGCTGTATTGACGTATCCTAAAAACGACATCTGCTGCTTTAGATTGAACGGACATTTCTCAGTTATTGTTTTCATATCTATAAAAAAATAAGCTGTTTTCTTTACTTTCAGAGAGCGAGCTGACCTAGGGGTCGAAAATGTAGATATTTCCAGATGTTCACTATCCGAGGAACAGGCCGTGGAAGCTTTATTGCTGGTAAAAGTGTCCATAACCAGAGATAATTAAACTGTTCTGTGTTATTTTTCTCCATCTCTGCCTGTCTTGTTGTACATGGAACCTGTCTCACATACATGGAACCTGTCTCAGATTAATGAAAAAACCCTTAAGATGTCAGCTGCTAATTTTCAGATTTACACCACATAAACACAGGCATTTTCACTGGACTATCTGTTGCTGCCAAGTCATGATTTCCCTGTGGGTTAGCCTTGCAATAATCAAGTGGTGAGACACATAGCCCTCTATATTTAAAAGTTTCAGGTACACTCCGATAGGTGTCTGCGTCACATACAGTATCTTATATTGACATTATCTTCTATTGTTTGTCCTCATGTGTCTGTTTTTCAGCATAAAGTACTCTGTAGCCACTTAGTGTGGACACCAGGTGAGACCACACACACACACACACACACACACACACACACACAATAACAGTCTCTCTTCTTCACTTCATCCCCCTCCCCCCTAAATCCTCTAGGTTATATCAGCTGTTTTGGTGAACCCCTCCCGCATCTGAACTGACTGACACAGAGGGGACAGCATGATCATAGGTGAGAGGTCACTTGGTCGGGTCAACAGGAAGTATTATTAAAGAGATGCTTTACATTGAAATACAGACAGAGATATAGTAGTCCCAGAGTTAATGATCCAAGGTCAGTTTTGCATTTCACCTCCTGATTTAAGATGACTGACCGTGTTACAATAAAAAAAACAAGGCTTAATCATGCTCTCTCATCTGCAGGTATGTTTTGATGTGAGAGAGGAAGCCAGTCCCGTCATCGCAACCTCACCCGCTCTTAAGATAAACTTCAGGCCGACTAGGGGCCTGAGGCTGGTTAGGAGACACCACAATTGTGATGAGCTGAGAGAATATCAGGGTAGCACTGTAATTCATGAATCATATGTTGTCTGCCGCTGTTCTTACCTCTTTCCCTTTCTGTCTTCTACACCTCTCTCCCCACCTCGTCTTTCTTCCTCGTTTTATAATGCACACCATATGTGCATTGAAGTACAGATTGAACTTGTATTTATAATATTACAATTATCATAATTATAATGCATTTAAAAACACCTGGATAATTAACTTCTTTCAATAAAGCGTTTCACATTCTCCACTGGTTGAAATCACTTTTACATTTTAGTCATTTAGCAGACGCTCTTATCCAGAGCGACTTACAGTAGTGAATGCATACATTTCATTTAATTTCATGCATTTTTTTTGTTGTTGTTGTACTGGCCCCCCGTGGGAATCGAACCCACAACCCTGGCGTTGCACACACCATGCTGGCGTTGCAAACACCATGCTCTACCAACTGAGCCACAGGGAAGGCTAAGTATCTCATTGAAACTATCCTGTGTCCTCAGATTAATGCAGATGAGGGGAGTTAGATATGCATAGTTTTTTTCTGTATATATGAATTACAAATCAATCATGTTTCTAGTCTATTGCATAGTTAAAATGTGTCATCATTGATGTCCCAGGAGCTGGGGTAGTAAACACTGTTGAAGTGTATAATTGTAATAGATACATGCAGACACAGCATCATTCAAATAATGGAGTATGATGTGGCTGAAAAAGAATGTCTCAGAGATTCATTCCTGAACCGCCAAGGACGAGTAAATCAGTGAATATATATTCAATGTACAGGCTACAATGTGGGAATCTCATGCGTGGTAATAACTACAGTACATGTGTATATAGGACTTGCATCCTTGGCACAATAAAGTTATTATATTCTACTCTATCCATAGGCTTCATTAATGCCATTCAGACTTGAAGTTGATATAACAACTATGATAGCTGAGGTTCATAGATTGGAATGAATATTAGTTCAGAACCTAAAGTTTTAGGGTCCATACACAGATCTGCAACATACTGTAGCTAGCTACACATCCATAGGCATACAATTATTTTTATCCTCCACTACACAATAAGCAAGTAAATAGTTAGCTAGCTATGTTACTTCAGCTGCATTGCAAGGCAAGCTTACACAATTGTACATTCAATTTGCAGTAAATGCTTTAGCTAGCTAGATTCTTTTCATCCACTGTTTCACAAGATGACAGCCTGGTTTGCTGGTTCTCAGGAGTCCTTAAAACATTAAACAAATTACAAATTCATTCTCCTAACACTAGCTAGCTGGCTAATGTTGGCTAGTCGTAAAATTGACTTTATGACAAAGAAATGTGCACAAACGTTTGTCTCTACATTAACTAACATATTCCTCTCAATTGTACATTTTTAGCTTGACTCGTTATTACGTTATAACAACTTACATCTGGTTCCACCATAATGTTTTGTAAGCCATCTTTGTTGAAGAATGCCACAGGGCAAGGGTGGCTCGCGTCAAAATTCATCATTGGAACCACTCCATATGATTGGTCATATAAAAACCTTGGGACCCAAATGCATAATGAGTGCTCTAACTCCCCCTTGAGGTGGTCTGGAGCAATGAAGCTGTGACGCTGGGTACCTCTAAGTCCCGCGCCAACATGTTTCAAGCAGACCACCATAGTCCCTGTGCCCAAGAATACCAAGGTAACCTGCCTAAATGACTACCGACCCATAGCACTCATATTTGTAGTCATGAAGTGCTTTGAAAGGCTGGTCATGGCTCACATCAACACCATTATCCCAGAAACCCTAGACCCACCCAAATTTGCATTCCACCCCAACAGATCCACAGATGAAGCAATCTTTATTGGACTCCACACTGCCCTTTCCCACCTGGACAAAAGGAACACCTATGTGAGAATGCTATTCATTGACTACAGCTCAGCGTTCAACACCATAGTGGCCTCAAAGCTAATCACTAAGCTAAGGACCCTGGGACTAAACCCTCTGCATTTCCTGACAGGCCACCCCCAGGTGCTAAGTGTAGGTAACAACACATCTGCCATGCTGATCCTCAACACGGGGGCCCCTTAGGGGTGCGTGCTCAGTCCCCTCCTGTACTCCCTGTTCACTCAAGACTGCATGGCCAAGCATGACTCCAACACCATCATTAAGTTTGCAGGCGACACAACAGTGGTAGGCCTGATCACCGACAACGATGAGACAGCATATAGGGAGGAGGTCAGAGATCTGGCAGTGTGGTGCCAGGACAACAAGCTCTCCCTCAACGTGATCAAGACAAAGAAGATGATTGTGGACTACAAGAAAAGGAGGGCTGAGCACACCTCCATTCTCATCGATGGGGCTGTAGTGGAGCAGGTTGAGACCTTCAATTTCCTTGGTGTCCACATCACCAACGAACTATTATGGTCCAAACACACCAAGACAGTTGTGAAGAGGGCACAACAATACCTATTCCCCCTCAGGAGACTGAAAAGATTTTGCATGGGTCCTCAGATTCTCAAAACGTTCTACAGCTGCACCATCCTGACTGGTTGCATCACCGCCTGGTATGGCAACTGCTCGGCCTCCGACCACAAGGCACTACAGAGGGTAGTGCGTACGGCCCAGTACATCACTGGGGCCAAGCTTCCTGCAATCCAGGACTTCTATACCAGACGGTGTCAGAGGAAGGCCCTAAAAAAGATATATATTTTTTTTACTTCAGTTTATTGTAGTAAATACTTTCTTCACACTTATTTTTCTTAAAACTACATTGTTGGTTAAGGGCTTGTAAGTAAGCATTTCACTGTAAGGTCTACACCTGGATTCGGTGCATGTGACAAATACAATTTGATTTGATGGAATCCCAAGTCTGAAGTGGTGACAGAATTGCGCAATCCTCAAGATGGACTCGTTCCAAGCAAGAGATCTTCTTCCTTTCCGGTTCACATACCTTCACCACGGAAACCGACTTGACCCGCTGTTTTCAAGACGACGATGATGAGTATTTCATTTCCTTCATTGTTTTCCTTTCTGACACAAACAGCTCTTTATATGGTGTGAAAATATTCAAATTAAATGACTACCTTTTCACAAAGAGTGCTGCTATGGCTCTAAAATTATCTCAGAGGGCTGTCCTCAATTAACTCTGACGGGACTCTTGGCGTTTGAAGAATCCCATGTATTTTCCCTCTATATGGTGGGAGGACAGGTTAAGACATTAATCACCATGGCGTGCATGCTTGAGGTCATAACATATCGGCTAGAGGTTTTGAGATACGAGGCAAGATACAATTTATCTATCAAGCATCATATCTGACATACGGGCTATTATTAACCTCTAGACAAAAAGATTGCAACTGACATAAATGCAACTTTCTTATTCCAATCTGCCAAAAATAACCCTGGTCTTTGGCACTGTACTTTTTGAACAGAGAAGTCCATTCCATGAAATACAGCGGAAGAAACCCAACACCCCACTATTCCATGTTTATCTTGCACTCCCTGGATGTTTCTGTTTCGGGCATAAATCTCATGGTGGGATCTATAGGGAACAGGAGTTTCCATTTTAAACCACCTTTCACTATCCATTTCACTATCCATGGTCAGATATCACAAATTCTACCACTTACTGTTGTATGAGTCATCATTCAGCATCATGTCTCGTTCTGTTAACAACAATGTTACTATGCAAGGGCATTAAATAAAGAATACATTGAAAGTCTGCACCCAAAGGTGGCATTGGATATTCTCCTATTGAGTTGGCCGTATAACTCAATACATAGTGCTAGCCTAAAAGACATGAGAAAAAGGAGATTAAAGGTCAAAGCTGACATGTGTCTTCCTAGGTCACACTGACAGTAGAACCTGATTGAGAATCATTGCATGGATTTTTTTTTTTTAAACATGCCCCAAATACCATGAATTCAGGTAATATGCAAGAAGAAGGATCACATGTAATCTCCAGGCCATCTGTCAAAGAGTATCACGTCCTGATAGGTCACTTTACAAAAAACAGTCAATTCTTTCACGCGTTTTATGTCAACTGTAAAGGTCCTTCAATCACAGTCACCTTTTCAACACATAACAGATGCAGCTGGTATGAAGTGCACATGGTACAGAAAGCATTGGGTATAGGTTGAGAGCCATGTCGATTACTCTCATAATGTTAAAGATGGTGTTGTTGGATATTTGTGCTTTATAAACATTTTAACAACAAGCACTTCATTATCATGTAGCCCTTCACAGCAATCCAACGTATTCAATGGCTTGTTTTAACTTTCTATACATAACTTCCAGTCTGTTCCACGTAATACTGAAGAGAGAGAGAAGATTGAATGAATAGCTCGACATAATCATCTGATCTCATCATCAGGCCCCCAACTAGGAAGTGAGCCATCAGCTCAAGATATATATGAACAAAGACAATCTTTGAGGAAAATGCCCGCAGTTCCCTCGGCTAAACCCACATGCTAAAAGGATAGAAACTCCCTTTTCTACAGGACTGAAAGCCTGCTTGTTTTCATACATCTGCATGCCTATTGAGCTCCAGAGTCTAAGGGAGTGTGATGGGGAGAACCCAGCCTCTTATCAGCATGCTCCAGACCAGCAGAGCCGTCATATCCGAGCTGGAAATACACTGGGCTTCCAGTAACACAGACCGCGCCCTCACAGCACTATCCCAGCACTGAACTAAAACTGGCCTCTTGTTATGACAGCAGACTTGAATTATACCGAATATGAATAATCCTGAAGTCTTCCAACGCCGTCAATCGTTTCATTATGTCAGGAATGTTAATCCATTCTAAGTTGGGAAAATCGGATGCATGATTGAATTACATTCCACTATGCATTCATTTAACATGCGAAACAGCAAGCTACAGAGGCACATCATGTTTTCCAAACTATCACTCAGTTATATCAAGGTCATTCCAATACATTTCTTCATGACCTCAATGTTATCTGGGTGGATTGTTACATTGTTGTAGGTTTGAAAAATGTGAAAAAGTGATAGAGGATGGTTTACCTAGAATCCTTCCAGTAATATAAATAGGTCAAATATCAACATTTGAGGCACTGCTACTGAACCAGTTCTACATTGGAACACGAGGGCAATTCCACAGTAACAGAGTGGCGATGAGACTCCGATTCTTCACTGATTGCAAAGTTAAACAAAGCAGATATCTCTATTTACAAGGACTATTTTTAACAATTTCCACTGAACATTTTACAAAAACGCACTTAGTTGAAGAACAGTGCGGGCGCAAAGTTTGGTAAGAGAATGATTGCAGAAACAGCATAAACCGTCATTCTGTTACCAAACGTTGCATCTGCACTGTTCTTCAACTAAGTGTGTTTTTGTAAAATATACAGTGGAAATTGTTAAAAATAGTCCTTGTAAATACAGCTGTATGCTTTGTTTAACATTGCAATTATTGGTTTTTGTTTGGCACACAACGTCAAAAAAAATCTGAGTCTCATTAACACTGTTACCATGGAATTTCCCATTACAATAGCGAGGGCAAGCTCCTGAATCTCCAAAGTTTAAAGGTAAAGTGGAATTTCAGAGAGCCTCTCTTGAGGATGCCTTCACTTCTCTACCACGACATATCAAATGAATTGCATTTGATAACAAACTATATGATAGAAACCATAAACTAAATGAATTGTTGGTTAAAATCCAGGTCACAGAAAAGGTTGATGAGTAGCTACTTTTAAAAGGTCTAAATACACTGACATAAGGACCAAAAAAAACAACAGAAGCAATAGCCTACCAGTTTACTGAAAGAAATCAACCAGAATAGAGCAGAGTTTCAGAGTAACCCACTAATACTACATGAGTAGAAATACGTTTTGAAATGCCCAGTAAAAGTCTGTTTACAAATGAAAACGAAACTTTCTGTTCTTCAATTCTCTCTGCGATTATGATATTCGTCACCATAGGCTGATCAACAAAACATTCCTGCTTGGCGATTTGGATAACGTCCGCTTGGTGGTGAGGAGGATTACAATTGTATGCCTCTTGTATAATCAAATAGGCTATTTACCTGCTTACGATACGGAGTCCTCAATGGGTTCGCAGAATTCGCAAAAATGTTCGCAGAATTCGCAAAAATCATCGCCGGTTTCCAAAGTCCCAAAACAGATTTATTTTGAACTATTTGTATCCAATGGCTGTTTAGGAGAAGTTGTACATTTGACCAGAGATGTGTTTTTAAAACAAATCGTATCTTTGCTACACTAAAGCATAGACTATAGGCTACTGTAGGCCTAAATAGTATACTGTATTTGACATATACTACTGTACTATACAGCGATGGCAATGTATCCGCGAATCAGTATGAACTTCGTTTGCCCAACCCCGATCTTTTGACTGAGTTCATTGATTTGCATTGAGTCTTCCGCAGAACCGACCCTGCTACGGTGGGAAAAACCATTACTCCATCCGGTATAGGGATGATGACTTCACTGGATAACATGAAAACAACACTATATAATAACTTTTTCAGCAAATTCCAAGGAGATCATCTACAACAAAACAGCCTATATAAGATGTAGAAGCCATGCTGGTTAATAGCTGGTATGATAAAATAATAGGTCTATAAACGATAGATTGTTACAAACAATGTTTCCCTGTTTTGCTACACTTCGTCTAGTCCGAAATGCATACCATACATTCCATAGTTCGGTCATCAGATAGTTAAAGGAGCAGTACGATATTTTTGATCGATCCAGGAGTCGAATCTTATTACAATTTGATGAATATTTAAGAAATTGAATGAACGCAGGCCACAACTTAGTCCATTAAACACAAATGATTGAATTGTTATGAAGATAATCAACACTGAAAGAAAAAGTACATTGAGGGTTATGGCCATAGGACACTCGTTGAAATAAGTATTAATCAGACTGATGAAAGCAGACAAAAAAGAGAAAACAGTGAGATGAAAATACACATGGAAAAATGTAATTGAAAAGATATACAACCAATTGAAAACCTCAACTGTTCTAATCCAGTAATAGTTACAAAGTCTATGGACGCTATCGATGAGAAGTAACTGTGCAAAGACACTGCATGTAACAGTAAGGATTCAAGCCCCTCTTCAGCAGAGATCCCAATTGTGAGTGATAGGGTGACCCAGCTTTTTATTATAGCAAAACATACACTTAGAGGCTGCGCTGGGCTATAAATCAAAACCAATTCACCTGCCATTCTCAGTCTCTGATTGGAAAACCAACAGTGGTGATGTAGTCAGAACGTGAATGCATGCTGACCTTAAGGTGGTCGTTGCCTTTGTGGTCGTCTTTTTTGACCTCTTTCTTGTTCTACCAGGCTCTTTCTTTCACCTGGCTTGTTGTCATCCTCTACATCCTTTCCCAAACTGCATTTCCTGTCTTTAACAAAGTCTATTCGTTTTGTTCGCCCTTTTGTGTCGGGGGCGTTGAACCAACTGCTAATGAGATTATGCAACACCTGGTCTTTTGACCACTGCAAACAGAGCAATGTCAACATTGGACTAAAACCAAATCAGCCCAAAAAACAAAAACCCAATCACAATAAAACGTTTCCTTTTGGTTTCAGCATGTGCTCACTTTAAACCACGATCTAATAAAAGCTCCAATTTGAATCTTTCCTTCCTCTTTTTTCCTTGTTGATTTTTTTGGAGGTTGTCAAAGTGATACAGTGTGTTCATTTTGAAACACACAGACGTTTTAACATATGGTTTCCTAAAAGACACTGCAGATTCATATAGACAGAGCATGTAGGAAGGTTCTTTGGGCCACCATGAGGTGTCAATATATGTCACCCTTAAAGGGAAAAGAGAGACCTGAATTAGCATTCATTATTTTCAATAGGAATTAATGCTGGCAATAATGTAATCTAATAATATATTCCATTTAGCAGATACTTTTATCCAAAACAATTCACAGTCATTCGTGCATACATTTTACGTACACTACCGTTCAAAGGTTTGGGGTCACTTAGAAATGTTCTTGTTTTTGAAAGAAAAGCAAATTTTTTGTCCATTAAAATAACATAAAATTGATCTTAAATACAGTGTAGACAGCGTTACTGTTTTAAATGACTATTGTAGCTGGAAACGGCTGATTTCTAATGGAATATCTACATAGGCGTACAGAGACCCATTATCAGCAACCATCACTCCTGTGTTCCAATGGCACGTTGTGTTAGCTAATCCAAGTTTATAATTTTAAAAGGCTAATTGATCATTAGAACACCCTTTTGCAATTATGTTAGCACAGCTGAAAACTGTTCTGATTAAAGAAGCAATAAAACTGGCCTCCTTTAGACTAGTTGAGTATCTGGAGCATCAGCATTTGTGGGTTCGATTACAGGATCAAAATGGCCAGAAACAAAGACCTTTCTTCTGAAACTCGTCAGACTATTCTTGTTCTGAGAAATGAAGGCTATTCCATGCGAGAAATTTCCAAGAAACTGAAGATCTCGTACAACGCACAGAACAGAACAGCGCAAACTGGCTTTAACCAGAATAGAAAGAGGAGTGGGAGGCCCCGGTGCACAACTGAGCAAGCGGACAAGTACATTAGAGTGTCTAGATTGAGAAACAGACGACACACAAGTCCTCAACTGGCAGCCTCATTAAATAGTACCTGCAAAACACCAGTCTCAACGTCAACAGTGAAGAGTCGACTCCGGGATGCTGGCCTTTTAGGCAGAGTTCCTCTGTCCAGTGTCTGTGTTCTTTTGCCGATCTTAATCTGTTCTTTTTTTTGTTGGCCAGTCTGAGATATGGCTTTTTCTTTGCAACTCTGCCATAAAACGATCAACTTGGATTAGCTAACACAATGTGCCATTGGAACTCAGGAGTGATGGTTGCTGATAATAGGCCTCTGTACGCCTATGTAGATATTCCATTAAATATCAGCCGTTTCCAGCTACAATAGTCATTTACAACATTAACAATGTCTACACTGTATTTCTAGCAGCACCAGAGCAGCACCCACCTTTAGCACGCGCTCCAGCAGGTATATCTCTCTGGTCACCCCCAAAGCCAATTCCTCCTTTGGCCGCCTCTCCTTCCAGTTCTCTGGTGCCAATGACTGGAACGAACTACAAAAATCTCTGAAACTAGAAACACTTATCTCCCTCACCAGCTTTAAGCACCAGCTGTCAGAGCAGCTCACAGATTACTGCACCTGTACATAGCCCATCTATAATTTAGCCCAAACAACTACCTCTGTATTTACCTACTGTATTTATTAATTTATTTATTTTGCTCCTTTGCACCCCATTATTTCTATTTCTACTTTGCACATTCTTCCACTGCAAATCTACCATTCCAGTGTTTTACTTGCTATATTGTATGTACTTCGCCACCATGGCCTTTTTTTGCCTTTACCTCCCTTATCTCACCTCATTTGCTCACATTGTATATAGACTTATTTTTGTACTGTATTATTGACTGTATGTTTGTTTTACTCCATGTGTAACTCTGTGTTGTTGTATGTGTCGAACTGCTTTGCTTTATCTTGGCCAGGTCACAATTATAAATGAGAACCTGTTCTCAACTTGCCTACCTGGTTAAATAAAGGTGAAATAAAACAATAAAAATACATTTCTGATCAATTTGATGTTATTTTAATGGACCAAAAATGTGCTTTTCTTACAAAAACAAGGACATTTCTAAGTGACCCCAAACTTTTGAACGGTAGTGTATATGAAATAAAACTAAAGATTTGGTCCTCTACAAACTTAAAGCAACACTTCTAGTGCTTGAGAATTGCTGTTAGACATGACATATGACAAATATCTCACCTATGTGTGAACCTACAGTCACGGAAAGGCCTGCAGTGATATCCAATTTCCCACGGCCACAAATCAGTTCCTAAGCAGGCTGTTTTGACATGATTCAGTCTCTGCTGAATCGGCAGAGCTAACAAATTATCAATTTAATTCTGGCTCTATGTCAGACCAAACCCTACAGACATTAGGGCTCTTACAAAGAATCTAGGAGCTTGCCTAATAGATGACGACTATACACACCATGCCACTATACATGCCAATTTTAGCCATTTATGAGAACGGTAGGTTTAAGACTGCAACAGCTGAATTGCTGGTAAGGAAATCAGCTACTTCATCATTCAAGGAATCAGGCACTCACAGCCCATATAATTATAAGAATCAGTTTGTCTGGAAACTAACAGCAGCTATACGGTTTAACACAACAGTTTCTCCTCTTTGAAAGGCTGACATCTCCCATCCATTTCCTTCCTCTCCGTTAGCTCGCTCAGAGTGAGATCCAGCAATATCACAGCACCCTGAAATTCAAGTGGAGGAAAGAGAGTCCCAGCAGTACCAGGAAGGCTTTACAAACAGCTCTGTATATTTACCTTCCTGCCTAGATGGAAGGGGTGAGTTCAGGGGACAAAGCCCCTCTGAGGCAGCAACAGAATCATTTTTGACGACACCCAGCACGTTAGGGTGGAAGCAAATAAGCCACAAAGACAGACGTGTGTGTGTGTGTGTGTGTGTGTGTGTGTGTGTGGCATGGTGGGTGGTTTAGGAACAGCTCAACCTAAAGTTGTCATTATCCAGGATTGGGAGTAGATTAATGGAAAGTCTTTCCATACTTCCAAATTCATCAAATTAAAATAATAATATGATAAGTCAGTTAGGAAAATCTCACACAAAACATTATCAAGGTATTACATTAGATTAGTTATAAAGGAGACTCTGCAAGGTATCAGGAGTGTCAAATTGCAGAGACAATTCAATAATGATGGTCTCACAAACTTTTGCTTTAGATAAACAAAACTTCCCAAATGCCTGATCCTGAAAATGTGTGTCAATCTTAGTTTTGACAGAAGTCTGCAGACAGTTTTGCAATGATAAAAAGAGATTAGCTTGGACAGGACAGGGTAAACATGCTGTACTGCCCATCTGTCTGAAGAACTCACTGATCATGTGATGTCAGCACCAGGGATGTGATCATGTGGCAGGTGATCTAAGTTTGACTTACTGAACCAGCACTGAGGGATAGAATATCAAAAACTGATGTTTTGCTGTCAAGAGCACATTGCTCAATGAGAGAGCTTTGGCTTTATTGGTGGTCAGTTGAGAGGGGTTGTAATAGAACATTGCAAATTCACTTTTCACATTTTTTTTTATGTCATACTGAATGCCACATTCATATAAGAGTGCGTCTATAAATTTGAAGAATGTTTCATCTTGTGCACTGACTAAATGTAGAGCATGCAATGTATTCCAAGTAGGAAACAAATATTTTCATTTCATACTACTCTATATGGCAAGAAATTAGATTTTGTATTATTATTATTGTTTTACTGTGAAAGCAAATAGGAAACATTGAATAACCCACATCCATTCTTTAATATTCATTTGAAATAATTCATATTGCTTGAAAATAAATACATGATTGACATGAATGCACCCATTTTCAATTACCTTTCCAATTCCCCGCCTCAGATCCAGTGAGGTGTTTCATAAATAATTCAAGAAGGGGAAATTGATTATCAATGCAATAGCCTGATACGAGATGTTTATGTTTTTCTTATAAATAAGATATGTTCTCATGAAGAAAAGACAAGGGCCTTGATGAGAAGTGAAAATCCCAAATTCTAAAACCCTGACTACACTCTGCCTCTATAATAATTGACTTTGCAAAGTGAAAAAAAATGTTTTTGATTGAAATATTCCTGCTATATTACAATTGATATAACAGTTCCTGTTGCTTTATTTCATTGCATGCTCATTTCAATTGTTTCACGCAAGAAGCAATGAATAACAAAATGATTACCTTGATTGCCCATGTGTCACCATTGACATCTTTCTAACTCTGGTGAGGCTTTTCAATGTTTTCTCAATTTTTTATGAAAGAGCCTCAACAGCAGGGTGTGTATTATTGTGCACCGTGTAAACCCACATTTTGTTCATGTCAAAAAGTCCCCAAGAATGAGAATCATAGGAGCACAATGGTTGCTCTTTCAGCCCTGCACCAACATAAAGAGCAGCAACATTGTGCTGTTCAACTGTGTACATTCAGCTGCTAGGCAACTCTCCAAACTTGATTGTGAACATTGTATAGGGCTTTTTCAGCCTCGGCGTAATGCCATTGTTCACAGTCTCTGCATGTAATGTCCGATGGCAATTAATGTGCTTACCTTCAATTGATTATTATAGGCTTGTGTTGACAACAAACAAGAATACAAAATAGTGATTTAATTGGATTAGAATCATTATTAAGCTTGTAAAATCTTATTTCCTTAATGTAAACACTTCCTCACCAGTAAGGACCGTCTGTTCTTCAAACTATTGTAAATCTGTGAACCCCTAGTCTAGTGTATCACTGAAATACTGGATCACTCACATAGATATTCGACACCAGTTTGTACCAAGCACTTTGTTCTGAAACTAGAAGCGGTCTGTTCTGCTCCACTTGAATTACTCTATCAAAGTACTGTAGCTAGTCTCCTGCCGAAACAGAAATATCCAGTTGCTTGACAAACATGCTAAAACATGCTATGAATTTCTGTGCTTTGTCAATGCTATTCCTGTGAGAGTATCTCAAAACGTAACAACAAATGGACGACAACAAAAGCACATACCATGAATAATGCAATATTTTGCCGCTGACTGAACATGATACAGCTCGTCTATACAAAATCAATATCACAACAAATAACATACAATACCACTAAACCTTTAAAGACTCCCAACATCACATATACACCAAAATAGACGAGAAATCTGTGCCAGGCCCCCTCAATAAGATCATAATAGGGTCATTGCATTTGGATCCAAGCCGAGAGGCCAGCAGGACAGAGCAGGACAGTGAAATGTAAACCACCATGTCAGTTATCCACAAATCCATGAGCAAGGCCCTGTTTGAAGTGGACAAGCCACTTCTGTACTAAGGCCACCCCACACATATATGGGGTGTCATAAAACAAACGGAATGGAAATCACATGAATGACCCTATTTTTTTAAATCGGATTCAAAGAATGACTCTTTAGCCAACGGAATAGTGGGATTTGAAGGAAAAGAACACATGGCATATTGCTCATCAGCAGAAAGATGGAGTTACGTGTCTTTTATAAAGTCAGCATTTTATGACTACATTTCACCAATGAATGCAGGTGCCATTTTGACTAACTTTGGCGAATAAGCTAATACTTTCTCTTCAAATTATATCGTCAAATAAAAGAGAAACCTGCTCTTGCTAGTATCACTTAGTTGTATGGAAGCTCTTCAAAATGATATCAAAATGGAAAATAAATCGCCCATGCATTCATAACACAGCTATAATAGGCTGTTTAGCTGACAATGGCATTCCAAAATCCCGTTTAAGGTCTTTTTCATTGGATCGACACACTCAGATGTCTATCTCTGTTTGAAAACATATCCTCATTTTACTGTTGCATACTAAGCAGCCTACAGGGCTGCCGCTCTGGGACCTTGTCATTTAATAGGCAGCCAAGCTGATTAAACATGTATGGAGCTTAAGTGTAGGAGCCTCTTGATGATCAGTGGTGATGCCTGTAGGTCAACTGAGGACTGGTATGTGCTGAAAACATCATCATATATTGGCTGAATACTGCCACGTTTACATGTGTCTAAAGTTGTATTATTTTAAATTACTCCTAGCACACACTCATGTCATCATACTATTTTAGAATACAAAATGTACAATATCTCAGTTTAGGAAAATAATGGAATTACATGCATCAACAGCATTGGCCATGCTACACATTGCACAATTTGATTTATATGTAGTATAGATTAAATTGGTTCCATTGGTTACTATGTTATTCTCTGTAATATGGGATTCTCTCAGGCCATTATTCTGCAAACATCCCAAAACATATCTCCCCAAATCCCCTCTCTAATAGCAGTAACCCCCTGAGGCCAGAGTCTCCACTAAAACAACAATATTACATCCAGCTCTCCCTTATGTTACTGATGGGAACCTCTGGCTTCACAGCGTTTTGTGGGGGGGTTGTCTGATTTCCTGTGGGCGGCCATTTTGTTTCCCCAAATACATAACTACTCCTGCAGTTTGAAAGACATGATTTTGAGGGTATTTTGACACAGACGGTGAGGGCCTAAACATTGTTTAATTACATTTGAGGCACCATTGCAACGTTAGAGTTAAAATTAAATAAAAAAAGTTAAAGTGCTAATGAAGATGCATCCTATACCACTCTCTGCGACGATCTTGATGATCTTTGAGTTTTCTCCATGCATTCCTCTTCACTTCCCCTGGCATGCCGGAGCTTTCTGTCGCTTGGCTCTGTCCTTCGCCTGATCTCCCGTTTCTGCAGACCTACAGCAGTTTGTTTATTTGACTAGCTTCCGAGGCATCAGATTGGCCAAGATTTACTCGCATGCTTATGTCCAGATCCAGAGGGCAATGAACCCAACAGGACAGACCACCTCTCAACAGGAAGTGGAGTGTCCTTTTTATGGATGTCATTCATGACACACACACGTAAAGAACATGGCGCAGGAAAAGCATCTGGAGTTCCTTGTCTGAACCAGAAGAAGACACCCGTGCGTTGCATGCATTCATTGACGGACTAGCGGTGGAGGCGTAATGAATCATGCTGAAGTAATAGCCTCTACGCTACAACCTGTCAATCAAAGGTGTGCCGTAACAGGTGTAGCAGAAATTGAATTCAAATGGAGCCCGGACATTTAAACGTTCCAGAGGAGTAACTTAGCTAAGAAGACAGTTGAGGAATGTACTTTGGTGTTGCCTACACTCAGTACCTTTTAATTAAAGTCAAAGGGGATTGCAGACATTGAACGTACCACATTAAAACCTGTTGAGGACAGACGGAACGCCTAGCCAATATCTAATGGAACAGCGTGGCGCGAAATACAAAAACCTCAAAATTCCAATAATTTAAATTTCTCAAACATACGACTATTTTAAAGCAAAACATTAGATTATGTTAGGAGAGTACATAGACCAAAATAACCACACAGCCATTTTCCAAGCAAGCATATATGTCACAAAAACCCAAAACACAGCTAAATGAAGCACTAACCTTTGATGATCTTCATCAGATGACACTCCTAGGACATTATGTTACACAACACATGTATATTTTGTTCAATCAAGTTCATATTTATATCCAAAAACAGCATTTTACATTGACGCGTGATGTTCAGAAAATGTATTCCCACCAAAAACTTTCGGTGAATTTACAAAAATACTCATCATAAACGTTGACAAAATACATAACAATTATTTTAAGAATTATAGATACAGAACTCCTTTATGCAACCACTGTGTCAGATTTTAAAATAGCTTTACGGAGAAAGCACATTCTTCAATATTCTGAGTACATAGCTCGCCATCACGGCGAGCTATTCAGACACCCGCCAAGTTCGGAGCAACCTAAACTCAGAATTAGTATTAGAAATATGCTATTACCTTTGCTGATCTTCGTCAGAATGCACTCCCAGGACTGCTACTTCCACAAGAAATGTTGTTTTTGTTCGAAATAATCCATAGTTATGTCCAAATACCTCCGTTTTGTTCGTGCGTTCAGGTCACTATCCAAAGGGTAACGCGCGAGTGCAATTCGAGACACAAAAAGTCTAAATGTTCCCTTACCGTACTTATAAGCATGTCAAACGCTGTTTAAAATCAACTTTTATGGTATTTTTTACGTAAAAGTGTGATAATATTCCAACCGGACAATAGCGTATTCATTCAAGGAGAAAAAGAAAAAACAGCGTGCTCGCGGGACCGCGCATATCCAATCCCTTTGTTTCCAGGCAGAACACTCAATGGTGGAACAAGCTCCCTCACGACGCCAGGACAGCGAAGTCAATCACCACCTTCCGGAGACACCTGAAACCCCACCTCTTTAAGGAATACCTGGGATAGGATAAAGTAATCCTTCTAACCCCCCCCCCTTAAAAGATTTAGATGCACTATTGTAAAGTGGTTGTTCCACTGGATATCATAAGGTGAATGCACCAATTTGTAAGTCGCTCTGGATAAGAGCGTCTGCTAAATGACTTAAATGTAAATGTAAAATAACTGAGCTCCTATACTCTGCCCAGTGACAGGAGAAGGCTCAAACCACTTTCTGAAGGCTTTAGACAGCAAATGGAAGCCTTAGAAAGTGCAACGTAACAGCACAGATACTGTAGTTTCGAAAGGGACTAGAAAGAAGAACTACAATTCTCAGATCCTTCACTTCCTGGCTGACTGTTATACTCACAGACACCATTCAAACAGTTTTAGAAACTTCAGAGTGTTTTCTATCCAAATCTACTAATAATATGCATATTATCGTTTCTGGGCAAGAGTAGTAACCAGTTTAAACCGGGTACGTTTTTTCATCATCCGGCCGTGAAAATACATATCAGGCATCTCTCACTTATAATCTTGTCACATGTTATCGCATGATCTGCTTGCCAGGAGAACAAGGGCAATAATGAACCCTATTTCAGCTCACCACATTGGTTCTTCTGGCTGAGTTAAAATACCCCCCCCCCCCCTTAAACAAGTATTAAAATAGTCATTAATAATTGCTACGTTGTGTTGAGGTTGGGTGGGGCTGGTGAAGGACAAGTCCTCAGGCAGAGCCAAGCAGAAACATCAGACTCTTATGGCCATATTTGTGCTGCATAGTTACAAATCATCACACTCCTGCGTGGAGGGCCGTCAGCTAGACATTCTGAGAGAGAGCGAGCGAGCGAGAGAGAGAAAGGTGGTAGATCAAACAGGACAGATTTGCACATGAAAGGGAACAGAGTGTTCCTCCTAGAGTCTTGCATTCTGCTTATCAGTCTCTGGATCTCTCCACAGACCTGCTCACCTGCTCGCCCACAGACTGTGTTCAGACCTAATGAAGTGGGTTGGATTTATCTAGAAATAGGAGACGAGGTTTGAGTTACAAAACACGCTTGATTTAAGTATAGCTTAGACATTTAAATGGACAATTTGTGTTTTGGAGTTGTCAAATTGACACAAAAATGCTAGGGGGAGGGGCAGCGCATGACAGCTGTCATAATTAATTTACATCTAGTTAATTTGGGAATATAAAGTATTTCTGTCTCTGTAATTACAGAAAGCAGGAGGAATATTGATGATCCTTATACTTCTTTCAGGAAGTCCAGCAGTCGTTACTGATCTGTTGTCATAAATCTTATGGTCAAAGCATCCACTAAGACCCATGTTGTGAGTTGTGGAGCAGAGTGGCAACCCTATTGCTGTATATTCCCCTCAAGACAGGGACGCTGGGCTGATCATAATTGGGGTTGTTATTGCCAATCTGCACTCTTAGAAAAAAGGGTTCCAAAACGGTTATTTGTAAGGCAAAGAGTTCTACCTAGAACCTTTAACACCCTAAGAACTATTTTTGGAAGAAAGGGTTCTTTGATGATTCTTTGGAAGGCAAGAATGATTCTTTAGAAGGCAAGAAGGGTTCTTTGGTAGGCCAGAAGGGTTTTACATACAGCATGCTCTATTCCAGGGTGATTTTCAGAATTGTTTGTTTTAATATCTGTGTTTTTGCATGTACATTGATTGATTGATTAATGTTATGCTACACAAAGATAAATAACATACATATTTCTAAACTAATCCAATCCGTTAGTAGTTAGTTAGACTTATTGCATCTGTTACTGACATGGTTGTTCCAGTTAAGATGATTGAGGTAGTCTCAGTATTCAATCTTCCCTACCCTGGCAGTCATTCTGAATGCAGGTTGCGGAAGATAAAAATGTCCCCTTGTTGGATATCCTGACTCTGGCTGGATTCCAATAGGAATTAACATCACTTTGCAAGCCAGCATAATGTGACTTGCAGAGTTGGTGGGGTGGGGTGGGTGGGTGGGTTGGGGGGGGGGGGGGGTTGGAATGTCTTGGATCCACACCAGGTGGAGAGCTGTCGGGTTGCAGAAGGTGATCCCTGGCTAGGGTCTGAGAAGTAGGAGCCATGTCTAGGAAGCCCCCTCTGTGCCAGGCTGGGGGCCACAAAGACCAGCAGCAGATACACGCCGAGCTTCACCACAGACTGAGGACAGAAACAGACAGGACCTTCCAATCCACTTTATTCCATTCTCCCTAGATCTTATAAATACAATACAAATCAGCCATGGCTATCAGTTGTGTTTTCCTCTCTGAACCTCATTGGACAAGTCCCCTATTGTATGGCTAAACACGTCTTAATTGTTAGAACGTGCAAACAAAATGCATCCGTCCTTTCACAGGGGGAATGTGTCAATCAGAGTCACAGCATCTCCCCCCTCTGGCCGTGAATACCAGGGCAACAGATAGAAGTGGCAAAGGCTGACAAGAATGCCAAGAATTCAGATACCTCTCCAAACATCCATGTGGCTGAGGTTGAAGCATGTAGAGCAAGCAGGAGTGTGGTTACTGACCTCTGGTGGCAATGCTCATTATGCTCCTAAATGAACATTTTTCAAGAGGTGGATTGTTTTTTTCTGCAGAGCACATTCCTTCCCTCTGTCTGAGACCATAGAATTAGTTTAGGGGTGGGGGTGCTTCACAGGAGAGGCATTTGAACATTTTTAATTACAATATAGAAATGCCTTCTGGAACATGTGAACTTTCATGTGCCTTAATAACAAACTTTACGAGCGTAGTTGGTTTAGCCACAGAAGAATACAGGATATTATTGGTCCACTAATACAGGACTTGCAAAGGCCCACTGCACTACTTTTGTGAAAAAAATGTAAACCAAATGTATTTGAGTGTTTACCCGCATTTGTAACTTGAGTCTGATAATTATCTGTACAAAACAGTTAATCTGATAATACTTGTGGAATATAAAAACACTTGCTTGATATTTGTTTTCCAGTTTCTTGAAATACTTTGCAAATGCAACTTATTTCTATGTAAAACTGTCTGAGACAGTTTGGTCTAAGCGTGCAATTGGCATGCTTGAATTATCTAAAATGTTGTTTTAGATAATTTGCCAGTACGTCATGTTGCCGAGTGGTTTGCTGATGCCAATGTTGTGAACAGAATGGCGGTGGGGTTATGGTATGGGCTGTCATAAGCTACGGACAACTAACACAATTGCATTTTATCAATGGCAATTTGACGGCACAAAAATACCGTGACGATATCCTTTGGCCCATTGTGAGGCCCATTTTTGTAAGGTATCTTTGACCAACAGATGCATATGTATTCCCAGTCATGTGAAATCCATAGATTAGGACCTAATTAATGTATTTCAATTGACTGATTTCCTCATGAATTGTAACTCAGTACAATCTTTGAAATTGTTGCATGTTGCGTTTATATTTTAGGGAGGTATATCTTTGTGTAGCATACAATTAATCAACCAATCGATGTACATGCAACAACATAGATATTAAAACAAACAATTCTGAAAATCACCTGGCAGTAGAGCACTCTAGGAAATATGATACATTGTTCTATGTAGAATCCTTCTTGCCTTCCAAAGAACCCTTCTTGCCTTCCAAAGTATTATCAAAGAACCCTTTCCTCCAAAAAATGGTTCTTAGGATATTAAAGGTTCTCGGTAGAACACTTTGCCTTACAAAGAACCCTTGTCTTCCAAAAAGGGATTTCCAGATCAAAACGGTTCTTGGTAGAACCCTATCCCTCCGCAAAGAACCTTTTTGGAACCATTTTTTCTTAAGAGTGTAGCTGCCCTCTGTTGGTCACTATTGGACTTAGCACTTCAAAAAATAGATGTACTGTCACATACTGTACACCGGATAGTTGCAGTGAAATGTGTTGTTTTACTGCCTTCCCAATTTCACGTTGCACTTTATTCTGCACAAATAAACTATTTCAATGATAAGTGTGAAACAGCAAATCATCATTATGATTGCATTTTCATTATTACATGGTAATACATGTGTGATTGCATATTGTGGGAAAATAAGAGTAGGCTTATCTTCCAGATACAGCACAGAAAGATGTTGATATGTATCTGTGTGCTATGTTTGTGCAATGAAAGCAGATATTTGCTGTAGACTACAGTACACAGTTGCATGCCCCTACTGTACATCTTTCAGAATCATTCAAATAACACTATAAAGTTTACTAAATTAATAAGGCCTAGTGCATAGACATAAGAATAGCTCAGCTAGTGATATTTTCTTTGCAAAGAGCATGTGTTGACATAGTTTATAGCAAAATATCTGTCAGAGACCAGTAAGTGTTCACCACAATTTGGGCAAAACACATTTCACACCAACACCGAGGGCTGAAATGTTGGGTTCTGATTAATTTAGCTAGCTATGCTTAACAGTGTGAGAAAACACTTATCCGCGAAGGTCACAGTACATTCAACACATTTTTCTGCCACTTAACTTTGTTTTATCGGATTACTTTTTACATGCACAACATTGCAGAAGTGTAGGCAGCAAGAAGAACCCTCAATTTTCTAAACCACCTAGCACGAATTTAGTACCTCAAAGTTGATTGGTCAGAGTCCATCAAGGCGGAAGTCTAACAGGCGCGGGGGATTCCCCGAGGGAAGTTCCCAACGCGTTATAAAACATGTAAAATGTACATTTGTTCGAAAAACACCATATCCTCTCTCGCACGTCGTACATATAGGCCACTCGAAGAATAAGAAGCTGTCGCAGTATCAAAACAATAGTTTGGCTATTTTCGAATGAAGGTAAGATACTGCTATTATAGGCTACAATCAGATACCAAAGTTGAGGGAGAACTAAACTAGGCAATATCTGATTATATCTAACTATTGACATTTAATACGACAAAACAGAACTGTACCGTACCAATTTCGTACTCTTACTTATGAATGTCAACGTTCTATGTAGCCAGTTCGTGCTTGATAGAATGTTACTATAAATGTAGAACTATCTGGCTGCTTCAGGCTACGGTGTAATCTTCATATCATGTAGCCAGCAGATTTGGCCCGCTTGTTTACAGCTGCACTAGGGTCGGACAGGTTTCCTGTTTAGATTAAGACACAGCGGAGCTGGCGCGAGATATGGCTCAGAAAATATACTTCAATCCAGGGATGAGAAATGCGTTGTACTCCGAATTGTCTAGCAGTCGTTCAATCATCAAAGTGGAACAGGTGGGATAATGGGACAATTTGGGGTACAACGCATTTCTCAACCCTGGATTGAGGTACATTTTCCAAGCCATATCTCACACTTTGGTGTTTTAATCTACACAGGAAGACTTTCTGGGTCAGATCTACTGGCTGCATATCGTGCTACTTGGTCTGCAACCAGCAACATACAATGACTGTTTTAAGCTTGAGTGTGTTTAAAGTAAATTACTAGATAGAGAACATTACCATGCTCATTATTCATTGTAAATTCAGAAGTAAAAAAATAAATAATAATAAAATAAATGAAGAAAAAGATTCAGGACACCCAGAAAAACAATACCCAACCGAAAAGCATTAGAGATGTCAAAGCTTCACAGTTTAGGTCAGGGGTATTTAACCGGGGGTCCATACTGCAGGGGTCCGCTATAAACAAATATACATATACAGTGCATTTGGAAATATTCAGATCTCTTGACTCTTTCCCACATTTTGTTACGTTACAGCCGTATTCTAAAATGGAATAAAAAAAAAAATCCTCCCTCAATCTACATACTATACCCCATAATGACAAAGCAAAAACAGATTTTTTTTTAAGAAAATAAACGTTATCACATTTAGATAGGTATTCAGACCCTTTACTCAGTACTTTGTTGAAGCACCTTTGGCAGCAATTACAGCCTCGAGTCTTCTTGGGTATGACGCTACAAGCTTGGCGAACCTGTATTTGGGGAGTTTCTCTACAGACAATTCCTTCAACCTCATGGCATGGTTTGCTCTGACATGCACTCTCATCTGTGACTCTCATCCTTGAGACGTTAATACAACTTGATTGGAATCCACCTGTGGTAAATTCAATTGATTGGAAATAATTTGGAAACACACACATCACCAACAAACTATCATGATCCAAACACACTAAGACAGTCATGAAGAGGGCACAACAAAGCCTATTTCCTCCTCAGGAGACTGAAAAGATTTTTCATGGGTTCGCAGATCCTCAAAAGGTAAATAATAATATTAATCATGTTAAGGTGTTAAAACAGAATAAATTGAATCAATGCTAGTCATAATCATGAAATGCCCAAGATGGCACATCAAAGTCACAAATACCAGTCTTTACCTTTTGAGGATCTGAGAACCCATGAAAAATCTTTTCAGTCTCCTGAGGAGGAAATAGGCTTTGTTGTGCCCTCTTCATCACTGTCTTAGTGTGTTTGGATCATGATAGTTTGTTGGTGATGGGTGTGTGTGTGTGTTTCCAAATTATGTCCAATCAATTGAATTTACCACAGGTGGATTCCAATCAAGTTGTATTAACGTCTCAAGGATGATCAACGGAAACAGGATGCACCTGAGCTCAATTTTGAGTTTCATAGCAAAGGGTCTGAATACTTATGTAAATCAGGTATTTCTGTTTTATTTGTAATACATTTGCAAAAATTCCTAAACCTGTTTTCCCTTATTATGGGGTATTGTGTATAGGCTGCTGAGGATTTTTTTTTAAATTTTTTTTAATCCATTTTAGAATAAAGGTGTAACATAACAAAATGCACAAAAATTCAAGGGGTCTGAATACTTTCCAAAGGCACTACATACATACATACATACATACATACATACATACATACATACATACATACATACATACATACATACATACATACATGCATGCATGCATGCATGCATACATACATACATACAGTACCAGTCAAGTTTGGACACACCTACTCATTCCAGGATTTTTCTTTATTTTTACTATTGTCTAATAATGGTGAAGACATCAAAACTATGAAATAACACATATGGAATCATGTAGTAACCAAAAAAGTGTTAAACAAATCAAAATATATTTGAGATTCTTCAAAGTACCCACCCTTTGCCTTGATGACAGCTTTGCACACTCTTGGCATTCTCTCAACCAGCTTCATGTGGTAGTCACCTGGAATGCATTTCAATTGACAGGTGTGGCTTGTTAAAAGTTAATTTGTGGATTTTCTTCTTAATGCGTTTGAGCCAATCAGTTGTGTTGTGACAAGGTAGGGGTGGTATACAGAAGATCGCCCTATTTGGTAAATACCAAGTCCATATTATGGCAACAGCTCAAATAAGCAAAGAGAAACAACAGTCCATCATTACTTTAAGATATGAAGGTCAGCCAATCTGGAAAATGTGAAGAACTTTGAAAGATTCTTCAAGTGCATTCGCATAAACCATCAAGTGCTATGATGAAACTGGCTCTCCTCAGGACCGCCACAGGAAAGGAAGACCCAGAGTTACCACTGCTGCAGAGAATAAGTTAGAGTTACCAGCCTTAGAAATTGCAGCCCAAATAAATGCTTCACAGACTTTAAGTAACAGACACATCTCAACATCAACTGTTGAGAGGAGACTGCGTGAATCAGGCCTTCGTGGTCGAATTGCTGCAAAGAAACCACTACCAATAAGAAGAATAGACTTGATTGGGCCAAGAAAGACAAGCAATTGACATTAGATCAGTGGAAATCTGTCCTTTGGTCTGATGTGTCCAAATTTGAGATTTTTGTTTCCAACTGCCATGTCTTTGTGAGACGCAGAGTAGGTGAATGGATGATCTCTTTATGTGTGGTTCCCACCGTGAAGCATGGAGGAGGTGTGATGGTATGGGGTGCTTTGTTGGTGACACTGTCTGTGGTTTATTTAGAATTCAAGGCACACTTAACCAGTATGGCTACCACAGCATTCTGCAGCGATATGCCTTCCCATCTTGTTTGTGTTTAGTGGGACAATCATTTGTTTTTCAACAGGACAATGACCCAACACACCTCCAGGCTCTGTAAGGGCTATTTGACCAAAAAGGAGAGTGATGGAGTGCTGGCCTCTACAATCACCTGACCTCAACCAAATTGAGATGGTTTGGGATGAGTTGGACTGCAGAGTGAAGGAAAAGTGGCCAACAAGTGCTCAGCATATGTGGGAACTCCTTCAAGGCTGTTGGAAAAGCATTCCAGGTGAAGCTGGTTGAGAGAATGCCAAGGGTGTGCAAAGCTGTCATCAAGGCAAAGGGTGGCTACTTTGAAGTATCTCAACTATATTTTGATTTGTTTAACACTTTTTCTGGTTACTACATGATTCCATATGTGTTATTTCATAGTTTTGATGTCTTCACTATTATTCTACAATATAGAAAATAGTAAAATAAAGAAAAATGCTTGAATGAGTTGGTGTGTCCAAACTTTTGACTGGTACTGTGTGTGTATATATAGATGTACAGTGAGGGAAAAAAGTATTTGATCCCCTGCTGATTTTGTACATTTGCCCACTGACAAAGAAATGATCAGTCTATAATTTTAATGGTAGTTTTATTTGAACAGTGAGAGACAGAATAACAACAAAAACACTCTTAAAAGGAGTGCTCCTAATCTCAGTTTGTTACCTGTATAAAAGACACCTGTCCACAGAAGCAATCAATCAATCAGATTCCAAACGATCCACCATGGCCAAGACCAAAGAGCTCTCCAAGGATGTCAGGGACAAGATTGTAGACCTACACAAGGCTGGAATGGGCTACAAGACCATCGCCAAGCAGCTTGGTGAGAAGGTGACAACAGTTGGTGCGATTATTCGCAAATGGAAGAAACGCAAAAGAACTGTCCCTCGGCCTGGGGCTCCATGAAAGATCTCATCTCATGGAGTTGCAATGATCATGAGAACGGTGAGGAATCAGCCCAGAACTACATCGGAGGATCTTGTCAATGATCTCAAGGCAGCTGGGACCATAGACACCAAGAAAACAATTGGTAACGCACTACGCCGTGAAGGACTGAAATCATGCAGCGCCCGCAAGGTCCCCCTGCTCAAGAAAGCACATATACATGCCCGTCTGAAGTTTGCCAATGAACATCTGAATGATTCAGAGGACAACTGGGTGAAAGTGTTGTGGTCAGATGAGACCAAAATGGAGCTGTTTGGCATCAACTCAACTTGCCGTGTTTGGAGGAGGAGGAATGCTGCCTATGACCCCAAGAACACCATCCCCACCGTCAAACATGGAGGTGGAAACATTATGCTTTGGGGATGTTTTTCTGCTAAGGGGACAGGACAACTTCACCGCATCAAAGGGACGATGGACGGGCCATGTACCGTCAAATCTTGGGTGAGAACCTCCTTCCCTCAGCCAGGGCATTGAAAATGGGTCGTGGATGGGTATTCCAGCATGACAATGACCCAAAACACATGGCTAAGGCAACAAAGGAGTGGCTTAAGAAGAAGCACATTAAGGTCCTGGAGTGGCCTAGCCAGTCTCCAGACCTTAATCCCATAGAAAATCTGTGGAGGGAGCTGAAGGTTCGTGTATCCAAACGTCAGCCTCGAAACCTTAATGACTTGGAGAAGATCTGCAAAGAGGAGTGGGATAAAATCCCTCCTGAGATGTGTGCAAACCTGGTGGCCAACTACAAGAAACGTCTGACCTCTGTGATTGCCAACGAGGGTTTTGCCACCAAGTACTAAGTCATGTTTTGCAGAGGGGTCAAATACTTATTTCCCTCATTAAAATGCAAATCCATTTATAACATTTTTGACATGGTTTTTCTGGATTTTTTTGTTGTTATTCTGTCTGTCACTGTTCAAATAAACCTACCATTAAAATTATAGACTGATCATTTCTTTGTCAGTGGGCAAACGTACAAAATCAGCAGGGGATCAAATACTTTTTTCCCTCACTGTATACTGAACAAAAATACAACATGTAAAGTGTTGGTCCCATGGTTCATGAGCTGAAATAAAATATCCCAGAAATGTTCCATATGCACAAAAAGGTTATTGCTCTCACATTTTGTGCACACATTTGTTTACACCCTTGTTAGTGAGCATTTCTCTTTTGCCAAAATAATCCATCTACCTGACAGGTGTGGCATATCAACAAGCTGTTTAAACAGCATGATTATTACACAGGAGCAACTTGTGCTGTGGACAATAAAAGGCCACCAAAATTTCTCAAATTTTGAGGGAGCGTGCAATTGACATGCTAACTGCAGGAATGTCCACCAGAGCTGTTGCCAGAGAATTTAATGTACATTTTTCTACCATAAGTCGCCACCAATGTTGTTTTAGAGAATTTGACAGTACGTCCAACTGGCCTCACAACCGCAGACCATGTGTATGACATCGTGTGGGTGAGCGGTTTGCTGTGGTGGTAGTGGTGGTGGTGGTGGCATTATGATATGGGCTGGCATAAGCTACGGATAACTAACACAATTGCATTTTATCGATGGCAATTTGAATGCACAAACATTCTGTGACGAGATCCTGGGGCCCATTGTGAGGCCCTTTCTTTTTTTTTTTTTTAAAGATATCTGTGACCAACAGATGCATATCTGTATTCCCAGTCATGTGAAATCCATAGATTAGGGCCTAATGAAATCATTTAAATTGACAGATTTTACTTATATAAACTGTAACTCAGTAAAATCTTTCAAATTGTTACATTTTATATTTTGTGTGTGTGTGTGTGTGTATGTATGTATGTGTATATATGTATATATGTGTATATATATATATATACACACACACATTTTTTTACTACCGTTAAAAAGTTTGGGGACACTTAGACATTTCCTTGTTTTGAAAGAAAAGCAAATGATTTTGTCCATTAAAATAACATCAAATTGATCAGAGGTACAGTGTAGACATTGGTATTGTTGTAAATGACTATTGTAGCTGGAAACGGCAGATATTTTTTTTTTTTTAATGGATTATCTACAGTTGAAGTCGGAAGTTTACATACACTTAGGTTGGAGTCATTAAAACTAGTTTTTCAACCACTCCACACATTTCTTGTTAACAAACTATAGTTTTGGCAAGTCGGTTAGGACATCTACTTTGTGCATGACACAAGTCATTTTCCAACAATTGTTAACAGACAGATTATTTCACTTATAATTCACTGTATCACAATACCAGTGGGTCAGAAGTATACATACACTAAGTTTGACTGTGCCTTTAAACAGCTTGGAAAATTCCAGAAAATTATGTAATGGCTTTGGAAGCTTCTGATAGGCTAATTGACATAATTTGAGTCAATTGGAGGTGTACCTGTGGATGTATTTCAAGGCCTACCTTCAAACTCAGTGCCTCTTTGCTTGACATCATGGGAAAATCAAAAGAAATTAGCCAAGACCTCAGAAAACAAATTGTAGACCTCCACAAGTCTGGTTCATCCTTGGGAGCAATTTCCAAACGCCTGAAGGTACCACGTTCATCTGTATAAACAATAGTACGCAAGTATACAAAACCATTGTACCACACAGCCGTCATACCGCTCAGGAAGGAGATGCGTTCTGTCTCCTAGAGGTGAATGTACTTTGGTGCGAAAAGTGCAAATCAATCCCAGAACAACAGCAAAGGACCTTGTGAAGATGCTGGAGGAAACAGGTACAAGTGTATCTATAGCCACAGTAAAACGACTCCTATATTGACATACCCTGAAAGGCTGCTCAGCAAGGAAAAAGCCACTGCTCCAAAACCGCCATAAAAAAGACAGACTATGGTTTGCAACTGCACATGGGGACAAAGATCATACTTTTTGGAGAAATTTCCTCTGGTCTGATTAAACAAAATAGAACTGTTTGGCCATAATGACCATCGTTATGTTTGGAGGAAAAAGGGGGACACTTGCAAGCTGAAGAACACCATCCCAACCGTGAAGCACGGGGGTGGCAGCATCATGTTGTGGGGGTGCTTTGCTGCAGGAGGGACTGGTGCACTTCACGAAATAGATGGCATCATGAGGATAGGAAAATTATGTGGATATATTGAAGCAACATCTCAAGACATCAGTCGGGAAGTTAAAGCTTGGTCGCAAATGGTTCTTCCAAATGGACAATGACCCCAAGCATGCTTCCAAAGTTGTGGCAAAATGGCTTAAGGACAACAAAGTCAAGGTATTGGAGTGGCCATCACAAAGCCCTGACCTTAATCCTATAGAACATTTGTGGGCAGAACTGAAAAAGTGTGTGTGAGCAAGGAGGCCTACAAACCTGACTCAGTTACAACAGCTCTGTCAGGAGGAATGGGCCAAAATTCACCCAACTTATTGTGGGAAGCTTGTGGAAGCCTACCTGAAACGTTTGACCTAAGTTAAGCAATTTAAAGACAATGCTACCAAATACTAATTGAGTGTATGTAAACTTCTGACACACTGGGAATGTGATGAATGAAATAAAAGCTTAAATAAATCATTCTCTCAACCATTATTCTGACATTTCACATACTTAAAATAAAGTGGTGATCCTAACTGACTTAAGACAGCGAAATTTTACTAGGATTAAATGTCAGGAATTGTGAAAAACTGAGTTTAAATGTATTTGGCTAAGGTGTATGTAAACTTCTGAGTTCAACTGTTCATAGACGTACAGAGGCCCATTATAGGCAACCATCACTCCTGTGTTCCAATGACATGTTGTGTTAGCTAATCCAAGTTGATCATTTTAAAAGGCTAATTGATCATTAGAAAACCATTTTGCAATTATGTTTGCACAGCTGAAAACTGTTGTTCTGATTAAACTGTTAAGGATCGGTCCCTTTTTTTCAATTTTCGCCTAAAATGACATACCCAAATCTAACTAACTGTAGCTCAGTCCCTGAAGCAAGGATATGCATTTTATTGGTACCATTTGAAAGGAAACACTTTTTGAAGCTTGTGGAAATGTGAAATGAATGTAGGAGAATATAACGCATTAGATCTGGTAAAAGATAAAACAAAGAAAAAATAAAAACCTTTTTTGTATTTGTTTTGTACCATCTTTGAAATGCAAGAGAAAGGCCATAATGTTTTATTCTAGCCCAAATGCAATTTAGATATTGACCACTAGATGGAAGCAGTGTGTGCAAAGTTCGTCTGATCCAATGAACCATTGCATTTCTGTTCAAAATGTTGTATCAAGACTGCCCAAATGTGCCTAATTTGTTTATTAATAACTTTTCATTTTCAAAACTGTGCACTCTCCTCAAACAATAGCATGGTATTCTTTCACTGTAGTAGCTACTGTAAATTGGACAGTGCCGTTAGATTAACAAGAATTTAAGCTTTCTGCCAATTTCAGATATGTCTATGTCCTGGGAAATGTTCTTGGTACTTACACCCTCATGCTAATCGCATTAGCCTACGTTAGCGCAACCATCCCACAGGGGACCCACCAATCCTGAAACACCAGTCTCAACGTGAACAGTGAAGAGGCGACTCTGGGAGGCTGGCCTTCTAGGCAGAGTTCCTCTATCCAGTGTCTGTGTTCTTTTGCCCATCTTAATCATTTCTTTTTACTGGCCAGTCAATCTAGACACTCTAATGTACTTGTCCTCTTGCTCAGTTGTGCACCGGGGCCTCCCACTCCTCTTTCTATTCTGGTTAGAGACAGTTTGCGCTGTTCTGTGAAGGGAATAGTTCACAGCATTGTACGAGATCTTCAGTTTCTTGGCAATTTCTCGCATTGGAATAGCCTTCATTTCTCCGAACAAGAATAGAGTGACAAGTTTCAGAAGTAAGTGTTTGTTTCTGGCCATTTTGAGCCTGTAATCGAACCCACAAATGCTGATGCTCCAGATACTCAACTAGTCTGAAGAAGGCCAGTCTTATTGCTTCTTTAATCAGACCAACAGTTTTCAGCTGTGCTAACATAATTGCAAAAGGGTGTTCTAATGATCAATTATCCTTTTAAAATGATAAACTTGGATTAGCTAACACAACGTGCCATTGGAGCAGAGGAGTGATGGTTGCTGATAATTGGCCTCTGTACGCCTATGTAGATATTCCATAAAAATTCTGCCGTTTCCAGGTACAATAGTCATTTACAACATTAACAATGTCTACACTGTATTTCGGATCAATTTTATGTTATTTTAATGTTCAAAATGTTTTCTTTTCTTTCAAAAACAAGGACCGGGACATTTCTAGAGTGACTCCAAACTTTTGAACGGTAGTGTATACAATACATTTGGATAGTATTTAGATCCCTTGGCTTTTTCCACATTTTGTTACATTACAGCCTTATTCTAAAATGGATTAAGTCATTTTTTTTCTCTCCTCAATCTACACACAATATTTTTGCTAATTTATTACAAATAAAAAACAGATAACTTACGTAAATAAGGTTTTAGACCATTTGCTTTTAGAATCGAAATTGAGCTCAGGTGCATGCTGATTCCATTGATCATCCTTGAGCTGTTTCTACAACTTCATTGGAGTCCACCTGTGGTAAATTCAATTGATTGGACATGATTTGGAAAGGGACACACCTTTCTATATAAGGTCCCACAGTTGACAGTGCTTGAGGTCGAAGGAATTGTCCTTAGAGCTCCAAGACAGGTTTGTTGAGGCACAGATCTGGGGAAGGGTAATAAAAAATGACTTCCGCATTGAAGGTTCCCAAGAAGACAGTGGCAGTGAATGAAAGAAGTTTGGAACCACCAAGACTCTTCCTAGAGCTGGCCCCCTGGCAAAATTGTGCTATCGGGGGCGAAGGGCCTTGGTTAGGGAGGTGACCAAGAACTCAATGGTCACTTTGCAGAGCTTCAGAGTTCCTCTGTGGAGATGGGAGAACCTTCTAGAAGGACAATCATCTCTGCAGCACTCCACCAATCAGGCCTTTATGGTGGAGTGGCCAGACAGAAGCCACTCCTCAGTAAAATGCACATGACAGTCTCCACCTAAGGACTCTCAGACTATGACCAACAAGATTCTCTGGTCTGATGAAAGCAAGATTGAACTCTTTGGCTTAATGCCAAGCGTCACGTCTGGAGGAAACCTGGCACCATCCCTACAGTGAAGCATGGTGGTTGCAGCATCATGCTGTGCGGATGTTTTTCAGAGGCAGGGACTGGGAGACTAGTCAGCATCGAGGGAAAGATGAACGGAGCAAAGTACAGAGGTCCTTGATGACTCAGACTGGGGCGAAGGTTCACCTTCCAACAGGACAACAACCCTAAGCACACAGCCAAGACAACACAGGAGTGGCTTCAGGACAAGTCTCAATGTCCTTGAGTGGCCCAGCCAGAGTCCGGACTTGAACCTGATCGAACATCTCTGGAGAGACCTGAAAATAGCTGTGGAGTGACGCTCCCCATCCAACCTGACAGAGCTTGAGTGGATCTGCAGAGAAGATTGGGAGACCCCACCCAAATACTGGTGCGCCAAGCTTGTATCATCATACCCAAGTAGACTCGAGGCTGTAATCGCCGCCAAAGGTGTTTCAACAAAGTACTGAGTAAGGGGTCTGAATACATATGTAAATGTTATATTTCATTTATTTATTTATTATAAAGTTGCAACAATTTCTAAAAACCTGTTTTTGCTTTGTCAATATGGGGTATTGTGTGTAGATTGATGAGGGGGAATTACGATTTAATACATTTTAGAATAAGGCTGTAATGTAATAAAATGTGGAAAAAGTGAAGGGGTCTGAATACTTTCTGAATACAGTGCATTCGGAAAGTATTCAGACCGCTTCACTTTCCCAACATTTTGTTACGTTACAGCCTTATTTTAAAATGCATTCAATTGTTTTAAAATGAATTCAATGATTTTATGACTATCGCTAGCAACAACAGTAAAAAAGAAGAGAATATCTTTTTGCTAAGGATGTCAACTTTATTTCCTAACTCCTAATATTGAGCAAATTACACTCACTGGAGTATATCTGACATAGGCCTCGAAAAACTACCCTCAAATAGGCTACTACTTACATTTACATTTTAGTCATTTAGCAGACGCTCTTATCCAGAGCGACTTACAGTAGTGAATGCATACATTTCATACTCCCCCCCCCCCCCCCCCATACTACTTGGCAAGTGCCACTGGCTGCTGGTAAGCTTTCTTGACTTGAACATAGATTTTTGTCGGCACAGGGCTAACCTTTGTTTAACTCTTTCAATTATAATGTGTGGAAGTCAAAATAATGAAAAACTATATTCCAAATCTATTTATTTGAAAATGTTGATTACTTCTCCTTGCCATTATCATTCACCTGATGATACGACTATTTTCCCCCCCTAACGTATGATGGGGGACCCTGGGTCGCCGGTTTGCCTGGGAGGGGCTCCCTGGGCAAGAAAAGGTTGAAGACCCCTGGTTTAGGTCATTGGCAATTGACTTTATCGTATTAGTAGCTTAATGTATTGATCATGTCATAATGCAATTGTATTGATAGAGACAGTAGGTTATTTGGTATTAGTCATTAGCTATCATAATAATAGCTAACAACATTGAGGTACGTTTACCCCAAATATTGTACATTTCATTCTAATTTAAGAAACCTATTATTTAGTACAGTTGTTGCAGCCGTTGGTCATGTATGAACCAAAGATTCATTGATTAGTAACGAATGATGCCATTCAATAATGTCAATTAATTTATTGGTACATTTTTTAAAATAATATTCAATATTACATTAGTGTCAATAGATGTCATCAATTTATTGAAGTGATGTTCTTATCATGAGTACTAAAACATTTATTTCTTTAGTAGATATTTTGGATGTTTGCTTTTTGCTTTCTCATCAAGAGGCTATTTTTACACAGGCCACTTATGATCATCCTGAAATATTTACCGTACGTTTCTAAAATTAGCAAGTACAGGCGTAAAAGAGAAGTATGCACTGGCCCCAGTTTCATGATTAGCAAGGAGGACTTAGTTTTTACAGCAAGTCATGTGATAATGTGCTTTAATGCCGCATTGTGCCCCGAAACATTGGTTGTGTGATATGTTGCCACAGGGCCCATGACCGCAGTGTCAGTAATGATCGTGGAGCGCACGGCATGGAGAGGAATATCGGAGACCAGCTCAACAAGGCCTATGAAGCTTACCGCCAGGCCTCTATCGAGCGAGACAGCGCCAAAAGGGAACTACAGAAGACGGTATTATACCTAAATCATTGCGATAGAAAACTACCTCTTCAAATTTACCTATGAGACTTGAACTCCATCCAGTGCGACGTGGCGTAGCCTTCGATACAGTGCTTTGATATCATTAAGTGCTGTAGCATGGTAATTACAGTCATTTACAATAGAGGCTAGGAAAGTCTACCTACCTCGTAAGTGATGACATTGATGATTTAGTATGTAATGGAAGGTTAACTTTTGCAGAATGAATATTATGAGCGGCACACTGAGAAACTTCAGAAACAGATAGAAGACCAGCAGCAGATGATTTCAAAACTCAAAGTTCAGTTGATAGCAGCAACTAAGCAACCTTCAGGTAAATGACAAGCATAGTTGTTTTCTTAATACTATTCTGACATATTCTATACCATACAGTTGAACTATAGTGAAAGAAACAGTAAAACCGTAGTCTATATTGGGCATGTGCATGCATTCTGTTACATTTTCGGTTCCCCTGGAGATAAATTGTGCTGTAAGAAATATTATTGCTGTTTCAGGACATTGTACACTTCCCATCGCAAATGACACTTCCCGTGTTGACTGTGGTTTGGCTGCTACATTATATATATATTTTTTTGATCTTATTTGATTGTTAGGAGAGGTGAAAGGTGAGGCTGTTCCTAGAAAACAGGAAGAAGAAACCCTGTCATCTTCCAACCATCTCTTTGACAACCCAAGCAGCTCCTTCCGGAAGATTCATTACTTGGTAACCATGTTTAACACAATTAGTAATACAATCCACATAAGAGGATAATTAGATGTTGTTTATTTATGTTTAGAAATATGATGCAGACAGGCAAAATGCAAGGATGTGATAGGGTCAGAGTGCGAATTATATTGTGACATTTGGGGTGTCTCAATTTTTTTCACAGGACCTACTATGTATAAAAAAAATAAGTAAATATAGAAAAGACATGTCATTTAACGGTAAAAATAATGTATTCCTTTTTAATTGTCATGAACACAACCAGTCATGATATTTTCATCTTATTGTCAAACAAATCACTTCAAAAAGTAGGCTACTTGCGCATGTTCGTCCACTGCAAAATAATTCCAGCATCCAAACAGTGCACTGTGCCATTTGACGAATTTACATTTTAGTCATTTAGCAGACGCTCTTATCCAGAGCGACTTACAGTAGTGAATGCATACATTACATTTCATTTCATACATTTTTTGTTCCCGTACTAGTCCCCCGTGGGAATCGAACCTACAACCCTGGCGTTGCAAACACCATGCTCTACCAACTGAGCCACACGGGACCATGAATGAAAAGAGACATCTGTTACAAAACACCAAAAAGTGTAATGACATTTGCCGATTTTGTTGTTTGGTCTACACTCTTGTAGCCTGAATAAATTGAATCGTCTTGCTGACAGAAGGGCCTTTTTTGTAGAAAGAAAAGGGACACCTGAAAAAGATGCGGGAGTATCCCGGGGAGTGCAGGGGGGGTTTAAATCATGACATAGAGGTGGGGGTGTTTGTTTAATTTGAAATAAGTTTTTAGTTTAATATTTGCCACTGTAGCAGTAAAAATAGCATTTTAAACAAATAGGATAATGGTTAAATAAGCATTATAATAAGCATAACCCCCCCCCCCCCAAAGTTTGACTTTGTTGCATTTAGGGGGCTGCATGTCTCATTCAGGGGTTCACGCTCTGGATAGGGTGCAAACACGGCATCCCCGGTTGCTGCCTCATAATTATTTTATTTTTGTTTTCTCTCAAATGAGCTCAATATCCTCTCTCTCTTTTTTCTTTTTTTTACAAGCGAGCACACATACAGCCACACACACACACATACAGCCACACACACACACACATACAGCCACACACACACATACGTTGTTCACAAATTGTGTTTCTGCAGGGCCTGATAGCAGTAGCAGAGCTCATACCAATGCACAATACAATAGCTCCACTTCCTGTGACATAGGTCATCTTTCATCTTGTTGCTTCACTCTAATAAAGGCCGCAGGCTCTAATTTTTATGCCGGATAACAAATTCACTGAACCTGTTTGACTAATGCAAAAGCATTATTTTCCCCCCTTAATCAATAAAAAAAAACTGTCTTTTGGAGAAAATATTAATTTGTAATTTTCTAATATAATCAAAACTCGTTATCATGTATAATTTTAAAAGAATGAATACACACATATAGTCTTTCATCAACAGGTGGCGCTAGAGGATAACATCACCACACCTCAGGGTCTGAGGCTGTTATAAGCCACCAGTTTTATTGTTGAGAAATAATTCCCTAATCGATCACAAGGCAGCAACCATTTTAGTAGATTCATTAACAATAATCAGATCATTTTTAGTTTGAATGGTGGATATTCTCTTGCCATGTAAGTCCTCTATGCCATGTGTGTCTGTTTTTCAGAAGGGGAACATGGAAACTGCAGTGATTGTGTCACCTTCACCACACACAGCACCTGTAAACAGCAGTTTTGAGAAGTATGTGCATTAGTCACCAGTATCTTTACTTCATTTTTGGCTGAAAAGCAGTTTTCTTACTTGTATTTCTTTGTCTCTCAGAAAAGATGTTCTTGAGGCGTTTCAAGCTCTTCAGGGGAAATTCCAGCAGATACAGACATTAACCCGGAGACAAAAAGATCACCTGAGAAAATTCTACAAAGGAAATTACATGGCAAATGGTAATATTAGTCCGCACAATAGTCATTTTAGATTGGAGAAATTGCTTATTATTCCAGCACTGTTGAAAGGCACCCAAGGCCTGAACTCATGTCCAGCTTGACTCTAATTTAATTACAATAGAGAAAATATGTTGACTTACAATTCCTTTGGATATGTCATAACACTGTATTAGTAATTATATATTGTAGCTTTGGCTTGATTCCTGTACACAATTAGATGGCAACACATTAAGCTGAACCGTACATTAATGCCTCATTGGCCTATTGACCCATGGCCCACCCACCTACCTGTGTGGAAATAGACTAAGCAGATAAACATGTTTCATTATTCCACAGACACATGCTGTGATGTAGTGCTGGTTAGTTGAATTAAAAACAAGTTGGAATGAAAGAAAAAATGCTCCTATTATACTTATTGTGTGAAATTAGAAAATTAAATTAAACAAGGAGAAGGCTCTCGACGTTATTCATTATTACCTGATTACTCATCATTACTTGAACTAATCGCTACTCAATAGCATAAGTTAATATCTCAATGTTGCAAGTGAATGTCAATTATGTTACATAAACAGTATGATAAAAGCCTTGTGTTTGCCATTCGACAGAGCAGCAGTTCTCCATGCCCATTCAGTGTACAGACGTGACCGTGGAGCAGGCGGAGAGGCCCTTCCCCTCAGCCTTAAGGCCAGGGGTCATACTCCAGCACCCGCCCATGTCCCTGGCATCCCGCAGTGCCAGCCAAGAGGACAGGGACCTAGTGGACTCCCTCACCAGGCTCAGCGTCAAGTTCCCCCCCTCCACAGACAGTGAATACGAGTTCCTGAACAGCGCTCCAGAGAAACACTTTGACCTGTCTATGCCAAGGCACCTGGCAGCAGTCAGCAGTGTCCCTGCCGTCATAGAGGAATCGTCTATGGAGTTCTTCATCCCATTCCTGTATCCTACGTCTCCCTCCCACCCCACCTCCCCCTCACACGAGAGTGTGCGTGGACCCCTGCAGGTGAGATTCGCGGGATATGCTCTTTCCTTTATTTGCAGCAGGTAAATGTAGGAAATTCACAACACCTGATTTGTTCTGGCAAATGAATGGGAGAGAGAGAGAGAGTGTATAAGTAGTGAAAGACAACCTAACATATCAATGAACGTTGTTGATCACGAACAAAAGGCCAGTTTTTCTCTGATTACCGAGTTGAGCGCGCCAGTCAAACTTAAAACTAACATGGAAAAGCCATTAATTGGTTAGATTCAGTAGATGTATACCTGCTAAAACAGAGGTGAGATGTGATAGGCCTATGTGTACGACAATGCTTGTTGCATATTTATTACAATGTGTCTACCTTACTATTTGTCATTGACATAAAATCAGCAAACTGAGAAGTAACAAATGATCATAAAACACACCAATTGTTTTGGATGGTAATGCTTTTTTTGCCATGCAGTTTAGTAGTTGGTTATATAAGTCCATGTTGATGTCAGAACCAAAGTACTGTATATTTTATAACTGCCATTATCAGTACAACTGCACCCCTGTGAGGTCGTGTATGCAGAATTATAGAAGCGATCTTTATTTTTGATCTATTCATGTATTACGTATTTTGATAATACACAGCATTTCTTTGCTCATCTGAGTCCCATATTGCTGGATGTGTACCTAATTTGATCTTTAGCTGTCATGTATTCTTCGTTGAGTATTGCTTAGCCAGGCTTTTGGTTACAAATTACACCGAAGAAATGCACCTTTGTTCAGACGCGTATCTGGGTTGTGATTAACACCTACACCGATGGCCGAATATTTCTTTGCTATTGGATCATTTCATTGTTTGGATTTCTCTGTTTCTAACCTAACAAACGTTGCCTCTGGCATTGACAATGACAGAAACAAGTAACTACTCCAATCCTCCTGTAGCAAATGTATAGCATTACAATAGTACAAGTAGTGGGGCAGGAACTATAGATGTTGAGAAACCGGGTTCAAGTGGGACACTGCTTTGCTTGTATTCCCCGGAGCAACAGATCTTTCCTCAGTGGAGACCCAAGCACATGGCCAACTGTAAGTGGGTGAGTGTAAGCAATGCAAAGTGTATGAATAATGGAGTATAAGTGGTGTGTTTGTCCCTCCATGTAGCCTCTGTGGAGCCCTGAGCTTTGTGATGCAGTAGCAGTAGCAGCAGCAGCACAGGCCGTGAGTGCGAAGCCACAACAACAGATCAACAACAACAGCCCTGATATCTGTGCCTACTGCAACGCGGAAGTTCCCCAAGACCACATGAAGAGCCACCTTTATACTCATTGCCAGAGGGAGAGTGATGCCAGCGATTGACACTAGCAGACAGTGGCTGCCCAATGCAACACCTCTAGGCTTAATTCATGGTTTATTCATGTCTTTGTTGCCACGCCATGAATTACACGCGCTGGGCTGGATGTCACATGACACTGGCGTTTGCAACGGGACTAGAATCCACTCTTGATCATATATTTAATTTGTAAGAGTTGAATGGTACATTTTACAGTCGTCGTCTTAAGATATTACTTTGAAATTGTACATCTCTAGACCTATGAAATGATATTGTACAGTATGTAGGTTTAAGTATAATAAAGCAATAATTTAATCTTGATTTTTCACTTGTATTATTTTGCTTGTCTTTATAAAACACAGGGACTTGGCATGGTGCTAGTATGTTGACATACATGTAGGTCTACTGTATACGTCTCCCCCAAAGCAGTAAGAATTTGATACTCTGTGTTTTTAGGGAAACATTCAACTTTAATTCTCCACATGGATCTGGAAATGCGTGTCGTGAAAATTATTGAAGTATTGAACAATATTTTTTGTAGTTATGTCATTATATATACTGAACAAAACGCAACATGCAACAATTTCAAAGATATGAACTGTAACTCAGTCAAATAAGGAAATCAGTCAATTGAAATAAATTCATTAGGCCCCTAATCTATGGATTTCACATGACTGGGCAGGGGCTCAGGAGGGCATAGGCCCACCCACTTGGAAGCTAGGCCCACCCACTAGGGAGGCAGGCTCAGCCAATTAGAATGAGTTTTCTCCCACAAAAGGGTTTTATTACAGATAGAAATACTCCTCAGCACCCTCTCAGATGATCCCACAGGTGAATAAACTGGATTTGGAGATCGTGGGCTGGCGTGATTACACGTGGTCTGCGGTTGTGAGGCCGGTTGGACATACTGCCAAATTTTCTAAAATGATGCTGGAGGCGGCTTATGGTAGAGAAACAAACATTCAATTCTCTGGCAACAGCTCTGTTGGACTGTCACGGTTGTTATAAGGAGCGGACCAAGATGCAGCGTTTTCGTAGTTCCACATATTTATTAAAAGTGAAACTGAATGCAATACACTAATAACTTGAAAATAGGACAACAACAACCCGTGACGCAGAGAGGACAACACACTACTCAAAAGACAATAACCCACAAAAAACAATGAGGAAAAACCCCTACTTAAATATGATCTCTAATCAGAGGCAATGAGGATCAGCTGCCTCCAATTAGAGATCAACCCCAAACAATCCCAACATAGAAATAGAAAACTAGAATTTAAACAGAACTAGAAAACATAGATCAGACACAAAAACACCCCCGTCACGCCCTGACCACTCTACCATAGAAAATAACAACTTATGTTGGTCAGGACGTCACAGTACACCCCCACCCCCAAAGGTGCAGACTCCGAATGCCAACACCACAACAACAACCCCCCCCCCCCCCCCCACAAAAAAAAACACAAAGGGAGGGTAGGGTGGGTGAAAAATGTCTATGGCGGCGGCTCTGGTTCCGGGCGTAGTACCCCCACCGCCCGCTGATCCCCCCGCTTCTGTTTGTCCGGAGGAACCAGACCCTGGATCATCGTTGGAGGCTTCGGACCACCAACCGCCGCTGAAGACTCTGGGCTAAAATCCGCCGCTGCAGACCACCGCTGAAGGCTCTGGGTTGCAGACCACCGCTGAAGGCTCTGGGTTGCAGACCACTGCTGAAGGCTCTGGGTTGCAGACCACCGCTGAAGGCTCTGGGTTGCAGACCTCCGCTGGAGGCTCCGGACTGAGGAGCGTCGCTGGAGGATCAGGGCTGAGGAGCGTCGCTAGAGGATCCTTATGAGGAGCAGGAATCGGTCTCACTGGACTGGGGAGACGCACTAAAGGCCGAGTGCTCACAGCAGGCACTGGCTGTACCGGGTTATGGATGCGCACTGGAGGGAGAGTGCGAGGAGCAGGAATCGGTCTCACCGGACTAGGAAGACGCACTAATGGCCGAGTGCTCACAGCAGGCACTGGCTATACCGGGTTATGGATGCGCACTGGAGGGAGAATGCATGGAGCAGGAACAGGACGTACTGGACTGGGCAGGCGCACTGGAGGCCTGATGCGTGGGGCTGGCTTTGGAGGCGCCAGACTAGTAACACGCACCTCAGGGCTAGTGCGGGGAGCAGGAACAGGACATACTGGAGGTCTGGAGCGCACGGCCTGCACAACCCGTCCTGGCTGGATGGTCACTGTAGCCCGGCACGGGTGGAGCGCTGGCACAGGGCGTGCTGGGGAATGAGGACTGCCCTGCGTAGAGCAGGCGCAGGATAAATTGGGCTGAGGAGACACACTGGCGGCCAGATGCGCTGAACAGGCACACTCCTTCCTGGCTGAGTGCCAACTCTAGCATGGCAACGCTGAGGAGCTTGCACCGAGCGCACAGGACTTTGAATGCGTATGGGCGATACAGTGCGCATTTCTGCATAGCTCGGTGCTTTCCTCGTCACCCGCTCCCCACGGTAAGCACGGGGAGTTGGCTCAGGTCTCCATCCTGACTTAGCAAACCTCCCCGTGTGCCCCCCCAAAATGTTTTTTGGGGCTGCCTCTCGCACTTGCCTTTCGGTGCATATAACGCCTCGTAGTATCGTCGCTCTGCCGTCGCTGCCTCAAGTTCCTCCTTCGGTCGGCGATACTCCCCAGCCTGACTCCAGGGTCCTTCCCCGTCCAAAATCTTCTCCCATGTCCATTCCTCCTGCTGCTCCTTCTTTCGCTGCTTGGTCCTTCTTTGGTGGGTTATTCTGTCACGGTTGTTATAAAGAGCGGACCAAGATGCAGCGTTTTCGTAGTTACACATATTTATTAAAAGTGAAACTGAATGCAATACACTAATAACTTGAAAATAGTACAACAACAATAAACAACAACAACAACAACAACAACAACAACAACAACAACAACAACAACAACAACCCGTGATGCAGAGAGGACAACACACTACTCAAAAGACAATAACCCACAAACAAAAATGAGAAACACCCCTACTTAAATATGATCTCTAATCAGAGGCAATGAGGATCAGCTGCCTCCAATTAGAGATCAACCCCAAACAATTCCAACATAGAAATAGAAAACTAGAATTTAAACATAGAACTAGAAAACATAGATCAGACACAAAAACACCCCCCCCCCCCGTCATGCCCTGACCACTCTACCATAGAAAATAACAACTTATATTGGTCAGGACGTGACATGGACATTCCTGCAGTCAGCATGCCAATTGCACGCTCCCTCAACTTGAGACATCTGTGATATTGTGTTGGGTGTAAAAACTGCAAATTTTAGTGGCCTTTTATTGTCCACAGCACAAGGTGCACCTCTGTGTAATAATCATGCCGTTTAATCAGCTTCTTGATATGCCACACCTGTCAGGTGGATGGATTATCTTGGCAAAGGAGAAATGCTCACTAACAGGGATGTAAACAAATTTGTGCTCAACATTTTACAGAAATAAGCTTTTTGTGCGTATGGACAATTTCTGGGATCTTTTATTCAATATTCCCTATCCTGGCAGTCATTCTGAATGCAGGTAGCGGATTGGATATCCTAACACTGGCTGGATTCCAATAGGAATTACACATCACTTTGCAAGGCAGCATAATGTGACTTGCAGGCCTGATGTGGCCTGTAAACCAGGATTTCCCTAACCACTATATTTTTGTTCAGTATAGCACCCATTCATACATTTGAGGAGAATAATTACTGTATCTGCATTACATAAATCCTTTCAATCTACAATACATAGTCCAGCATAATGTGTTACTAATCAATTTACAGTGAGGATCTTTGGCAACTTTTAAATGATTAGGCTGTCTGCATGATGGTTAGTAAAATATTGGTCACAGAAGTTGTTATTAAAAGTAGGCTTTGGCAATGCCTAAATACTAATAGAATAAATTTGCTTTTGTAATTTGTAGCAGCTGTATGGTATGCTTAGAACAGGATGTGAAGTCATTCCAGTTAATTAAAACAATTTTATAAGTTAACACCATATGGTCATTGAAAACAGATGTGTGCAGGTAAACATGTTAATTAAAACATGTGTTACTCAACATAACATCAGGTACATGCTCAGTTATTCAATTACATGAACAATTATCTTATAATTTGTAGGTAATGTTTTTATCCTTGGCAAAGATTAGTCTTATACATATTTAGATTTTAGGTAGTGCATTATTAACAGATGACTAGACACATGAGCAAGGTTTATTTTGTGGGTGATTAGGCTTACACTATTAGATCTACATTTTACATGTGATAGTCTTTAAATCTATCAATGACCAGCTAGTAACAGTATACTAAATACACAAGCTGTTAGAAACACGGGAGTTTTCATGGCGAGACTTAGCCTCTTGCCTACAAATAGCTTTTGACTTCGGCAATATTTATTCACAGCTTTGCAAATAATTGTAGTAATTTTCACTATCTTGTGTGACGTTGTCTTAGGGAAATAGGGAAAATATGTGTATTGAAACACATCTGTGTGCATTGAGGACCTTGCAGCCCTTCGGATATGGGCTGGTAACACTTGTGCTGTGTAGATGAGCTGGTGTGAAGACTGCAAACGGGATATTTTATTAATCCCATTTTGCATGCTTTACTCAACACTGATACTGCATTTTATATTTGAGTCATTTAGCAGAAGCTCTTATCCAGTAGTGAGTGCATACATTTCAATGTTTGTACTTTATAGCTATTTAATTGATGTTACATCATTTTGAATCATATTTAGATGTGTTTTATGGATGTGATAATCACAGAATACTGTCATTGCTTTATCACTGATAGTATTGCCTGATTTATATATAACTTCGACAATCTTTATAGTTATGCTCAAATCTTCTGGACCAAGAGAAATGGATCAGGATTTGATATCAAAGGGAGAGGAGAGCCTATTCATCCTCTTTGACCTATGCTAATGGGTTATTAGAGCACTTTGTTGCTGTTCAAGTGGACACCACACAAATACAAAAACAATACATTATCTGAGAGGGCAAAATAGCTGAAACATGCCCTTGTCCTGTATTTACAAAGCTGAATATTACATTTTGGTCGTGTACAATGTGCTAAGCATAATGTGCTATGCCTAATTTGGATGAACATAAACTGTAGAATTGTCACATCAAATTATGGACAGTGAAGGAGAGAGAGAATTTATTCGGAGAAATGTAGCAAATACAAATAACCAATCTCCCTAATGATTGTGCCTTGTAAATCTGCGAAGAGTTGAACACAGTGCAGACTGTATGGTTTTCTCTCTGGAATCATCGACAGATGCTTGCACATAATTATGTTGTCTCTGCTTGTTATTTGGAAGGGAAGCGGCACTGACAGCTAGGCTTATGATTTTTTTCCCCGTCTCTTTTGTATGTTTACTCACTTGTTAATAATGTAATGTGGACAGCGAGATATGAAAACTCACTTTAGCTCCTGGGGATCCCATTGTATGCCCACCTTGAGGTGCATCTAACCTCATGTTGTTCCATGTGAGTTGTGTCGGCTGTGTTTGGAGGGAACATTTGAGGAATAGGAGGAAGAACGATATGGATCGGGAGGGAGGGAGAAGCAGCAGGCTGATTACGAGGTGTCAAAATTGCCAGGAGCAAAAAGGTGAAAGCAATCAGGGGTGAGAAGAGTGCAGCATTCGTGAGGGGCAACTAATTATCCATCTCATTTGTGGAGAGCAGCATTTGAGGCAGCGCTAGCCCGCTGAACGGTGACAGATTGGTGCGGAGGAGAGGGGAGGTGTTAGAACAATGGAGCCCAGCTCACCATCATTACCTCATGCTAATCAGGAGTGCTGCTGCACCGCCATTCTGAGCTACACAGAGTTCAGGGAAAAATAGGAAGTCACCAGCTTCAGGGGACTTGCAGTCAATTCCAACTGGAGGAGAGACGGGGGGGGGGGGGGGGGGGGGAGAGACGGGGGGGCACTGACATATTTGTGCTGGCACCAGTTCTGCCAATGCATGAATGAGCCAAAAGGTCATCCTAGGCAGGAGTTGATTTGTGTGGCCTGTATCATCACATCTCTGTATTCTAACCGGTTCAGAAATGAATCTGCAGATTGTACATCTGAAGTTCTTCCATTTTCATTCAACTATCAAATGAATCTAACAGAACCTGAATGAGGGATTTCTATGATCACAGTGATCAATTTAATATCTGAATTTTTTTCGGTCAATTAGATTCCTTTCACAATAGCTGGTATTAAACCATAACTACTAATCATTTATATTTTACAATGTATATATGTTTACTCAAAATACAATTCTATCCTTATTGAGAGTTTCATAATTACTGAACAAATTCCCGTAGTGGCAGACTTACAAAGTGTTTGGAGTAAAGTACTGTATACGCAATACACTGTCATGACATTACTCAAGGGCTTTCACGCCTACTTTAGGTGGAATGTAAACCAAGCTTGAAACAAGGAAAAAATTGTCCTAGCGATATCACTTGTCAATCTCTCATTAGATTTAACACCAGACTAACATGTCACAATCAGTGAAATATAGTACTGAAATGTATGCTCCAAATCCGTGTGTATTTGTATACTTTACACTAAGGTGCACTGTTTACATCTACAGTATTTTTTTTTAAACCACTTGTTATTGATTATCTTATGTCGAAGACCAATTTATTTTGTGATCCTTATCAGTCAGGAGAGGTCCACACAATGCTACCCCGACATTACATTGTAGTCATAAAGCCGACCAATATCCGGCTGTAGTATTCTACAGCACTGTATAAATACATTGGACACAAACAGTTCAAACTGAACAATGATTAATAAACATACATTGCATATCAGCATTGCATAAGGCCAACATATCCACACCATATCTAATTTAGTCACTGTGAAATGACTGACTAAAATGTTTTTGATGGAAACCCTCTATAGAGCTGTTTACCAGAACGTCTGTAAGAAAGAGGAAATGTTTGTTAGGTAGAAAAGGAAGACGGATTTTAGAATTAGTATGTAGTGTTAATTAACAGGAAGTTTGATCAGCTGTTTTAATTACCACCAACATTTGGGAAGTTTAATTAGTAGGCCTTGACTTCTAATTGCGGCATTGTTTACAATGGCTTCTTTCTCTGTCTTTTTTTGTTTACATACAGTAGACAGACCCACCAGGTTGTAAATGCTATGACCCAGACAGGTACAAATGTGTTCTTACTGTAATGTAAAAAGCAAACTATCTTGCTACTGAACATTATTCTACAGTTATCATATATTATAACCTTCGAAGGCCTTGTCTACTAGTTGAGGAATAATTTGTTTAAATGTTTGTATTATCTGTTACACATTTTTTCCTCTTCTAGACATATGTTCACTTTTTCCATATAAACATTTTTAAAAAAGCCTACAGTCTAGATGTCTGTCCACACATGCCCAGCCAGTGTAATAAGGCCACCTGTCCAGAACAGCGTCTCAACATCAATGTCACGCAGACAATTAACAACTCATGAGAGAAACATATTCAGTTATCTGCAGGCTGGTCACAATGGGACTGCCAAATCTCCTGGCATAGTGAGCCCAGCGTATCACCTCACAGTTTCCATACCATGCGCTGGGCTGCATCTTGCTCTTTGTGTCAAAGCGGTAGGATTTACCAGTGTCAGATTAAATGTGTTGAAGCCATTGTTGCCTTTGGAAAGTCTCAGAACGGCCCCTCTCTCCATGGTGTGTTTGTTGCAGTGCTGGTTTGAGAGCCCTCATTTCTGGAGAACAGATTTTGCAGTCACAGCAAAAGATGACAGAGGCAGTGGTGAGATCGCACCCCGAACCCCAAAGGAGCCTCTGATTTCAGGGGACCCGGAGGCTGGATGGTACACATGTTCGCATGAGTAATGATTAGTGTGATTTTGATAATGCCATTGTTAAAATCATTTCTCAACATCACGTTAACAGCTCCAAGGGTTCTGGCCCTTCTTGACACGGCCTCATAGAGTATATGAAAATAAAATCTCATGGCTGTGTTGTAGAAAGATCATCATGAGAATAGTTGTCAGAATAATTGGTCGATACTTAGTGCAGAATAGTTGGTAGATTGTTGGCGTTACGGTTGTACCATTAAAAGCCATAGCCCAAACGAAATGACTTCTTCTTCGATGCCCCTCTATTGCATCGATGTAAGTTGTTTTTCACCATAACACATGGGGGTGGGTTGGAGCTTGGGGGGCGAGGTGGAGGGGGTTGTGGAATAAAATGATAACTTGCATTTCAAGGGTTAAGGCAGCATGAGAGAATCCATTCTCGGTTTAATGACCTAGCCTTGCTGGGCGAGGACGACAGGGAACATGCTCTTGACTTGTACTGAATTTGCCAATTAACACCTCCAATAACAGGCTGCCTCTGCACATCACCAATGCCAGGAGAGGAGCAACTCCTGCTATTCATCCACTGATTTTGTCATTTTTAGGGACTAGAAATTCGACATGCAATACAAATAATCGTTTGCCCACGCCATTTCCCCTTTTTGTTGTTGTTGTTGAGTTTGTCTGCCGAGTCATCTTTGTATTAATAAACCTGTCATTTTGTATTAATAAAACTGCCATAATAAACCTGTAATTTATTGAGATATTTGGGAATTGAGTATCGGACTGGTAATACTGGAAATGCTGTGTTTTTTTCATGTACCTCGTGAATCCTTATGCACTTGCCGGACATTCTATTTTCACACTTGCCGGACATTCTATTTTCACACTTGCCGGACATTCTATTTTCACACTTGCCCATATGGCCATGTTCAGCTTCAATTAGAACAACCACTCTGGTATCTAAGATACACTGCTGCTCTTCTGCAAATGTTTTCTCTCCTCTTTCTGTTTTACATGGAGATTAAGAAATGACAATCTCAGCCTCAATATTCTCTTGATTTCTGTGTCATAAAATCTATTTTTGGACGAAGAATCCATTCTATTCCCATCCTTTACATTTCACACATGTTTATCAGCCTTAAAAACAACACATCGTATAGGTGTGAATTTCTAAGCCCCTGGTGAAAATCACACTGGGCACTCCTTTGTTTTCCTCCGAGTCCCTCTGCAGGTAGAGTGGCCTCTGCTTTTGGCCTGTAATGAAGGTGGCAAATAACAAAACCAGGAACACCTTTGTCTATGTGTAAGGTGGACACCCTCACACCAACTACTGGCCTAATGAATGAAAACCACTAAAGATGGACTGTAATTGAAAAAGGTGCTTGCATACCGCTGTAAATGTGGTGAATCGTTCTAGTGGAACCGCCACAATCACACCGTAAGACTTGGTTTCACGATTCATTAGCAGGTATTTGAACAATACATCCTAATTGAAAGACGGCTAAATAATTGATACCAGTTCACGCCATAGGAAAAGGTGGAGGGATCTATCTAATGACGTTAACAAATTCAAGTGGAGGAGGACTTGGCGGATAACCCTTTTAGGTGTGAGCTGTGTACAGTTATGTTGACAAAGACTCCGTCTTAACACTTTGTCAACATAGCAGCTTTAGAGACCGTGAACACGTTAGTCGAATTCGTGAGCCGCAGAAACCTTTCCTCGGTAACACGCGCTATCCAGGTTAGTAGATCATAGCTTTATTCTCCTTCTGATGACCATCATGTTTTCCTGTATATATGTACATGATCCCTGCTATAGAGGTCCACACATAAACCCAGTTATTTATTCAGCGTTAACAAACCATCTGGCTTGGGTAGAACTGAAAGCCATTCTGGCAGGCCAGTTGCCTGACTGACACCTCATTGCGTTAGTGGGAGGATGATGGCTTCATTAATGCCCAGTCTCTTTGCTCTTCTACACAGACATTATTGTATCCCTGTTGAATATCCATCTCTCTCTTCACTATTTGTGGTAAAATGGGCTTAGTTAATTCACCTGGAGTCTTTGTTACCATGGTAAACCTGTTTATTGTTTTAACAGGGTTGGATAGTGAGAGGTAGCACTTTTTGTGTTCTCTTTGTGGAAGCTGTGAAAATGGCACCCCATATGTAATGCTCCTGCCTGCTGTTAGCCACACCAATTCCCCATGGATCTCTCTATCTCTCTCTTTGTCTGTGTGATTAGATTGAACTTCGTGGATTTTATATATATATATAACATTTTTTAAATCTCTTTCATGCTTAATTTTATGTTTGGTAGTAGTTGGAATCTGTGTCTGACAGTATAAGCTGATCCATAATATATGCAGGTTATGTTTTTCTCAATTTTGATTCAGCACAAGACAAATTGGCAGCATATTTTCTTCACACCTTTCTCTATCTGGGGATAGCAAGCGCAAATCTCCCCCGTCATACCTGTGACGAGACCTGCAAAGTGCTCCCAGTGCCCTAATCTGCGAGTTAGGGACCCTGTTCTGCCATTGCATCGAGGCAAGAAAGATGTTTTTCGTTTTCTTCTTCCTTCATTTCATGTCCCTGGGGTTTTTGCATTTACACAGCCCATAGAATTACATAAGATATAACAATATGTGGGTGTCTTATAGGCCAGCCTTCTTCAAGCAAATGTGTTAGCTACTGTTTTACACAATGCATTTAGAATTGGCAGTCGAACCATGATTTAGATCAACAGATGGCCGATAGATTGATCTAAATATATGTAACATAGAACTGTTTGGGATTTGGAGTAACTTCAAGTTGTGTGCTACTACTCCTCAATCTATGGGACTATCTCAATGTCTCTGTGTGCGAGGATCTTGTTCAGAAACACTATAGGTCCACAACACAAACCAGAGCTACTCTGCCATGTCTGTAGAGACCTGCACTGGGAGATCCCTGTGTAGTTGCATTATTAAACCACACTCCCTACCTCTCGGAGGGAAAAAGCGACTGTTGAATATTTGAAGGAAATATTTGATTTTTTATTTAAGGATATAGATTTAGATGGGGAGAAAATGAGAGATGCACAGTGACAGTATCGGTAGAGAAAATACAGTGAGATGTTGTTGTTGACCCTTTGGGATATCTAATGCTGTTCAGTGACATCTTTCAATTTCTCACAAATGTGCAACTGTGAAGATGATGGGGGGTTTTGTTTTCTATAGCTCTGGCTGTCTTACTCATTTGTTTAAGTCATCCTTCCTGCCATGCAAGTCACATCACCTCACATTTTTAGTCATTTAGCAGACACTCTTATCCAGAGCAACTTACAGTAGTGAATGCATACATTTCATATTATTTTTATTTTTTTTGTACTGGCCCCCCGTGGGAATCAAACCCACAACCCTGGCGTTGCACACACCATGCTGGCATTGCAAACACCATGCTCTACCAACTGAGCCACAGGAGTAACCGAAAGGTTACCATTTGAACAGACCTTTAGAATGTCTGACTGGAACCTCTACCAGGCATTCTATAGTTTGAATATTAAGGAACGTCGCAAATTAATTTGACTTAATTAGAAAAAATGTAGTGCTACTGAATCTGGTTGGACTTGATATTGAAGCGGATAAACATTGCAGTATAACTGCTCAGATGCCCACTGAGCTAAGCTAAGTATCGATCCCTCTGGCTCTGAAGACACTGTCATGTCACCTCTGTGTTTAAGTGTTATCTTGTCAGGTTCCAATGATCTCTATGTCAGATTCGGGAGATGTCCTTCTGACGTATATATGTAGCTGAAACTCATATGTGACCAGCCGGCTCGATTCGGTCTTATGTAGCAACATTTGAAATTGTGTTTTTTTTTTTTACATTGGATAAAAGTAGAGACTCGGAGCTAGAAAATTGTCTTTCATACACTGCAGTTGAAGAACAACGGGAAAGTCATTCTGCTCTGAAAGTAGATAAACTTGTAACCGCACTTTTGAGAAAATGGCCCTTGAATATTATGGTACACCTACTGGAGAGCTCTTCTTTGTCTACACCTGTTCAGCATCGTTCACACCCTCTTAAGACTTAGCCCCACCCATCTCATTAAGGATTCACATTGAGGCCATGTGTTAAACAGAGTGAGTAGTGTAGTAAACAACCAAAGAGTTCAAGATAAAGGCTGGTTTATACTATGTTACTGCAGTGCATAATTATAGAATATGATGCATCTGTGTATAATTGTGAACAGGCATAATAGCTGTGTACGTTTGTGTTTGTGTCTCTATTGATTGCATTGTATCATCATGTTTGATAGAACGCTGGAAAGCACATGTGATGAGGATTAGCACAATCTATTTCAGTTACAATAATTGTCCATTCTGTTCCCTTCAACAGTTGTCATCCACTTCTTTGAATACCTTTTATCTAGAAAGAAAAAAAAAACATTAAAATGAATGTGAACAAAGGCTCAGCAGCAGAGCAGCACAGTGCAAATTGCTTCATGATGGATTCCTTAGTCCCACTGCTGATTTAATTGATACTTAAAGGGTGGGTATCCAGTCTCGGGTGCTGAAAGGCTACAAACTGTCTCGGCCTAGGTGTGGTAACAGGGTGAAAAATTGAAAGCAAGTTCTCCCACTGCTAATGTACACCCCGCTTATTGTAAGCACACCATCCGCAATCCACTTCCAGCGCTCATCCTCATGTTTTCACTCAGGCATGTTGTAAACGACATCTCTAAATGTCCTTTGTTTTATTTTTTTCACACCCTCAATTTTTCATCAGACCAATCTGCCCAATGTATACCCATTTTGGTGCAGGTGTCCGGTCATTTACGGATTGGCATAGCTACTCGTGAGTCCTTCTTGTGCTGCAGGCCTGAGATGGTGCTGGTGACTGGCTATCAAAGTCACCCTGGTTGTAACTGCAGGCTGTCTGGAGACCATATTAACACCTAGCAGAGGTTCTGGTCGGAGCATACAGGTGGTGCCATGGTGATGGCGGAGCCCTTCCAGAGTGTATATCTACCAGGTATGCTTCTAATCCTCACCTTTACCCTTGTGTATCTCATGTCCACACGAGAGGCAATGTGACAGTCTAATTCTGTGTAATTTACTCTATGCAATATATACTGGTTCATTTGTAACGTTTAACATAAACGCAGTGATTTTTACTTGTGAGAAATCCAATACTCAGTTTCAGGTCATCTAGTTAATTCAATGTCAATTCAATTCGACATATCTTGCTGCAGCAGCCTACATTACTGCCGTAGCTTGTTGTTTTAAAAGTGGCATGAAGATATTACTGTTTTTTCACCTGTGTTTGTTTGTCATAAAGAAGAGATGTACGTCAGTCTGACAGTCATGTCACATTTTTTTCCCCTCTCAACTTGGAGCGTAGTTTCTCCCTGTAGAATTCAGAAATGATCATTAACCTTTCTTATGGTTTCCTCCCTTGCCTGGGCGCCTCTCCTTTCTATTTGGTTCCTGGCCCCATATGCCGCTTTCCTATTTCCTGCCTGCAGACAGCAGGGAGTAGTTCTATTATCACCTTCACAGAGCTGTCTTTGAATGTGAGAGGCAATTCCATTTCACTTTGCCATGGGGAGGAGGAAAGAGTCAGGTACACTGTACAGCACACAGAAATTGGTTGAGGGCTACCTCTCATAGTTGAATGGCAAGGACACGGTTTGTCTGCTTTTGTTGCTTCGATTTTTTTACATTTTATTACTATTATCAAACATGTTGTGTGTAGGCCTATAGTGCTGGCATAGGTATTCTTCCTGAAGTTTGAAATTACTGCAAAGTTTTAACATATCATGTCTAGCTGTTGCATGAACACCTCATTGTTAACTTCACTTAGAGATGGGGCTCTTCCTGAAATATGAATGGACATAAACCGGTGATACGGCGCTGCTGTGAAGCCGTGCTAAACATATTGAAGATGTCTCTAATGCTTTCACTCTCGAGCGTTCACTCAGCCATTTTGTGCGGTGACTGTGTGGCTGTGTTATTTCTGGCTTTGCCTTTTTGGGTTGGGTTCCAGGTTTTATCAGTCACTATTCCTTTGACAGAGAGGGAGCCGGACTGTATTGCTCTAGGATAAATGAAACATGAGTTAGAGCGATAATCTGTGGGCCTCTCTTTTCACACTGCATTCCCAATGAGCCGTGTGTTGGCCTGCTGTTGTTGCTTGCTACTTTAATTAAGATTATTCTTGTAACACGACAATCGGCTGTTTGCTCCCATTTTCAAAATATCCTATTTTCTGCACCTTGCCTGAGAATATTGTATTTTCTGTGCAGAGGGGAATTTTTATTGTACATTTAGGGGCGGATACCCGGGCACAGATTTAAACTCATCCTGTACTAAATAGCAAGGTCAATAGAGAATCTCCATTGAAAGTGCTTTTTAGTCTAGGACTAGGCTTAATCTTTGTCCAGGAAACCGCCCCTCAATTTCATATCTTGGTGTTACGCAATATCCACTATTTTTCCATGAATATGATTTGCAGGTTGTTGTTTTTATCACAAAATATATAAATATGCTTATGTGGTTTTCAGGTTAACATTTTCTTAACATTCCGTAAAAAAAAAAAAAAAAAAACGAAAATACTTCTAATAGTTTCACTATCTCAAAGCAAATGTTATTATAATGTGAATTTACTTGTGTCTCTTTGCAGATATTGGGATTGTAGCAGCTTCTACCGACATGCTCGGTATGATCTATTAAAAGGGCAATGCTGTGGATACCGGATTTTCTTTTTTTTACATCATTAGATTTAGGCCCAGTGTATAAAAACTCTCTGAGGAGGCTGAAGGGAAAATGTCCACACTTCATGGCATCGGTACTGTTAAAATGAAATTGATGTTTTATAAATAATTTCAAAGTTACAAACAACAACCCCACAATCACAGCGATTCAGTGATATTCATTTGGCATAAGTCAGTTTCATTTCTGTGTGCTTTTCATCAGAAAGAGTTTTAAATTAGAGTTGGCCTGAATTTTTTATGCCACGGGCTTACTAGGGACAGTGGCCAATGTTCTTCACTTGTAGACGTCTGGCAGTGCATGGCAGCAGAAATAACAAAATGGTCACAAACCCCAGCTGCACTCACAGGGTCACACAGTCAGGTACATTTTTAAAGAGACTAGCAACAAACGGAACAGTTGATAACAGGTCAGTAGCAGGTGATAAAATAAGTTTTAGTTGGAACATTAGCCATTTTATACACTTTGTGATTTCTGGCATTATCTCCTCCTAGACCCAATAACCCTTTCTAATACACATCAGTGATTTAGCTTGGCAAAGCAGTTGTAGAGAATCCTATAATCCAAAGGAATATCGTACTAGCTATCTATAGTGCTCTTTGGTATTGTCATATGTAAAAAAAAAAAAAACAGAAATTGTACAACATTGCTGAATTCACACAGCTGTATATTGGTGCTCAAGTCCGAGAGCTTGAGTTCAAACATGGTGAAATCTGGACACTCAGTGCCACACACACTGAGAGTACAAAACATTAGGAACACCCACTCTTTCATTGACATAGACTGACCAGGTTAATCTGGTTGAAAGCTATGATCCCTTATTGATGTCACTTGTTAAATCCACTTCAATCAGTGTAGATGAAGAGGAGGAGACAGGTTAAAGAAGGATTTTTAAGCCTTGAGACAATTGAGACATGGATTGTGTATGTGTGCCATTCAGAGGGTGAATGGGCAAGACAAAATATTTAAGTGAATTGGGTATTTGAATGGGGTATGGTATGGGGTATGGTAGTAGGTGCCAGGCGCACCGGTTTGAGTGTGTCAAAAACTGAAACGCTACTGGGTTTTTTCACACTCAACAGTTTCCTGTGTATCAAGAATGGTCCACCACCCAAAGGACATCCAGCCAACTTGACACAACTATGGGAAGCATTGGCGTCAAAATTGCCCAGCATCCCTTTGGAACGCTTTTGACTCCTTGCCCCAACAAATTGAGGTTGTTTTGAGGGCAAAAGGGGATGCAACCAGTGTATTCATCAATGCCAAGGGAAGCCAGGCTTCCTTCAATTCGCAAGAGGCTGAATGTATCTTACCGGACAAAGCATCCGAGCGAGCAAAAACAGCGCCCCTCTGTGTCTGTATGTGTAACCCATCTATCTGATGCTGTCTGGTCAAAAGGAGTATGACATTGTTGCTGCCCGTAGCATTGAACGCAAGGGAAGCCAGCGAGCATTTGACCAATCAGCGTAGTATAAAATAATAGCCAATCAGCATTGAGCTAAACTGAGTGAGCTCAACCGTGAATGGTCCTGGCGCACCAAAAAAAAGTGTCAAGGGAAGCCAGTTTGGATAGGGCTTCACACCAATCAAATCACATCGAGAGCAAAACATCATTGACAGAAAAAACTTGAATTGTTGCATCTCTTTGTGTTGTTGTCCTCCAGTGGATAGCTATCTAGCTAAAATGGTCCCTTTCCTAAATAAGCCATGGATGGAGATAGGGATTTGGCCTTATGGTTTTACTTAATTCTCTGTACTGGCCAATGATTATAATGGTGATTCTGATCCAACCGCAAATTCATACATTGTGCCCCTGGCCTGAGAGGATGGAAGTTCAACATGTATCTAGATGAAGAAGGCTAATGTTAACTAGCTGGCTCATCATTGCCCATGAAAGGAAGTTAGGCTAGCAAGCAAGCATTTTAGCCAGGCAGACTAGGACAACAAAATCAACACACACACACACACACACAGAAATCATAACCATGGACAGCCACATATTTACCTTATTTAGCTTGTTTTTGGTATATTTTAGTTGTCACTGTATTAGAACAAGCTTAGGTGATTTTATGAAGTTAAAATGTAGAGGTTGAAATGGTGCAGGAATAGTGGAGACAGCTCCTGTTTTCTTTGCGACATGTGGTTACACTCCGTGGTTCTAAATCAATAGTTGTCTACAGTAGTAGTTGAAAATTTTTAAAACATTAACTTCCTTGACCACGCTGTAGGTAATGGAACTGTTTGTTACATGTGATATGCTTTGTGGACTTCAGCGGACACAGGTTGTTCTCCGGTTTTGTGATGAAACAAAGGTGTGGTTGAAGTTATTCTGCTACTGTGTCTTCTTATTCTCTTGGCCTTAGGCTTATATACAGTACAGTTGAAGTCGGAAGTTTACATACACCTTAGCCAAATACATTTAAACTCAGTTTTTCACAATTCCTGACGTTTAATCCTAGTAAAAATTCCCTGTCTTAGGTCAGTTAGGATCACCACTTTATTTTAAGAATGTGAAATGTCAGAATAATAGTAGAGAGAATGATTTATTTCAGCTTTTATTTATTTTATCACATTCCCAGTGGGTCAGAAGTTTACATACACTCAATTAGTATTTGGTAGCATTGCCTTTAAATTATTTCACTTGGGTCAAATGTTTTGGGTAGCCTTTCACAAGCTTCCCACAATAAGTTGGGTGAATTTTGGCCCATTCCTCCAGACAGAGCTGGAGTAACTGAATCAGGTTTGTAGGCCTCCTTGCTCGCACACACTTTTTCAGTTCTGCCCACAAATTTTCTATGGAATTGAGATCAGGGCTTTGTGATAGCCACTCCAATACCTTGACTTTGTTGTCCTTAAGCCATTTTGCCACAACTTTGGAAGTATGCTTGGGGTCATTGTTCATTTGGAAGACCCATTTGCAACCAAGCTTTAACTTCCTGACTGATGTCTTGAGATGTTGCTTCAAAATATCCACAAAATTCTCCTTCCTCGTGATGCCATCTATTTTGTGAAGTGCACCAGTACCTCCTGCAGCAAAGCACCCCCACAACATGATGCTGCCACCCCCGTGCTTCACGGTTGGGATGGTGTTCTTCGGCTTGCAAGCCTCCTGTCACGTCTGCTCCCGATCTTCCCTCCTCTGGCGCTTGAGGGCGCCAGGCTGCCCTGCATCACGCACTCCTGTCATCAATTACGCACACCTGCCTTCCCTCGTCACGCGCATCAGCGATATTGGACTCACCTGGACTCGCTCGCTCATCTGTTTATTTCCTCCCCTGTATTTGTCAGTTCCCTGCTCTGTTACGTGCTGATGCATTAATTGTTTTTTGTCTGTGTTACCTGTTTGCTGACGCTGTTACTGTCTCGTTCCTTGTCCATTCTATATTAAATGTTTTACTCCCTGTACCTGCTTCGTCTCTCCAGCGTCATCCCATGTGACAGAATGCATCAGCCCATACACGAAGCATCGGGGAGTACTGGCGTTCTGGTTGGTATGGTGGCATCGGCTCTGGGTCGCCACCGATGGAACCGGGGGTGCCTAGCCAGCTCGTTGGGCTTCCACACCCTAGCTGGCTTGAGAGGTTTCCTTGCCCCGGTTAGCTCGGATAGCGCCCATCCCACGTCAGGCCTCAGCCGGATCGTCAGTTCTTGTTCGCCCAGCCGATCCAGGAGTTTTTTTTGTTTTTTTCTGGTGACTTTGGGGTGGATTCCGCCACCGATGGAACCGGGGGTGCCTAAGCCAGACCACCGGGCTTTCACGGCTTGGCTGGCTCGAGAGGTTTCCTTGTCTCGGTTGGCTCGGCGGCTTCCCATCCCATGTCACTCTCCACCGGATCATGGGGCTCCCTCTTTGCAGCGGGATCGACAGGCGTCTTGCCTCAGCCGGATCGTCAGGCTCCCATGCCTCAACCGGCTCGCCAGGCTCTCACGCTCCTGCCGGTTCGTTGGGCTCCCACGCCCCAACCGGCTTGCCCAGAGCCCATGTTTCGGCCCGTTCGCCCAGGTGTGACGCCGATTGGCGCCCCAAGGGGGGGGAGGGGGTACTGTCACGTCTACTCCCGCTCTTCCCTCCCCTGGCGCTTGAGGGCGCCAGGCTGCCCTGCATCACGCACTCCTGTCATCAATTACACACACATGCCTTCCCTCGTCATGCGCATCAGTGATATTGAAACTGTTCTTCCTTGTTGAGCAGCCTTTCAGGTTATGTCGATATAGGAGTCGTTTTACTGTGGCTATAGATACACTTGTACCTGTTTCCTCCAGCATCTTCACAAGGTCCTTTGCTGTTGTTCTGGGATTGATTTGCACTTTTCGCACTAAAGTACGTTCATCTCTAGGAGACAGAACACGTCTCCTTCCTGAGCGGTATGGCGGCTGCGTGGTCCCATGGTGTTTATACTTGGTACTATTGTTTGTACAGATGAACGTGGTACCTTCAGGCATTTGTAAATTGCTCCAAAGGATGAACCAGACTTGTGGAGGTCTACAATTTGTTTTCTGAGGTCTTGGCTAATTTCTTTTGATTTTCCCATGATGTCAAGCAAAGAGGCACTGAGTTTGAAGGTAGGCCTTGAAATACATCCACAGGTACACCTCCAATTGACTCAAATTATGTCAATTAGCCTATCAGAAGCTTCTAAAGCCATGACATTATTTTCTGGAATTTTCCAAGCTGTTTAAAGGCACAGTCAACTTAGTGTATGTCAACTTCTGACCCACTGGAATTGTGATACAGTGAATTATAAGTGAAATTATCTGTCTGTAAACAATTGTTGGAAAAATGACTTATGTCATGCACAAAGTAGATGTCCTAACCGACTTGCCAAAACTATAGTTTGTTAACAAGAAATGTGTGGAGTGGTTGAAAAACAAGTTTTAATGACTCCAACCTAAGTGTATGTTAACTTCCGACTTCAACTGTATCACGATGGCAAGGCATACGAACTAACAGGTTATAGAGCAAACAATGCAATTATCACAACAAATTGGTTGTAATATGGCTTTTTTTCCCTGGCTTGGTTTCCCCAGTGATTTTACCCACACACCGCTACTGGGTGCAACTCAATATTATGAAGGTGTTCCTAATGTTTTGTACACTCGGTGTGTTTAAGAAAGTGTACTATGATGATCTCATACTAACTTTATCTTTGACAATGCACTTAAAAGGTTAGATCTCTTATTAGTTTCAAGATTCCAAGTGCAAGGGTTTGTAGGCTTGTGATTACAGCTTGGCGACCAGAGTTTCATTTTAGTTTGGAGTCAAGAGTGTTCGAAGAGACACCTTATGTCATCTGCCCTTTTATGTAACTCCCTGACAGCTAAGTAAAGGGTTGTGGTCAAGAATCGGCGGGATCTCTGACTTGAGGACCCAAAAGGACATCAATAATGAGGGCTATAGGAGTGCACTTCTTGGGATGACATGGCCGGGAGGATGGCTAATAAGGCTTTAAAAGCCACAACTGTCCACCTGGCCCCTTAGCAGACCACCAGCTGTCTTTTTCCCAAAGTGCACCCTGATTCTTTCTGACAGTGGGAGATCTGTGGTTGCAGGATACCACAGGGGCCAACATTTATGTTAGCGTCAAACAAACAAAGGCTAAAGACAAATGAGTTGGACTAATTAAGTTTAGGGGGAATTTATTTGCTTCCTCTCTTTTTTATTCAAACGGCAGAGAAAAAGAGAAATACTTACTTACTAACTTGATTTATTGATGAAAATTCCAATGTGATGTCTGGCAAACAACATATAAATAACTTAAAGGGCATCTTAAATGCATTCCCATGAAATTTTTAGTGCCACTGTAATATAAGCCACTACCTGTCATGAATCACAAATAACCTTGGCTCTATCCTCTTAGTTCAGCTCAGTGTGCTTCATTCCTTATTACTGGCCTGACAGGGAAATGTTTACCCATCCGACAAGAGAGATGCCATTTCATAGTCACAAAAAGGAATTGCATCTGACTGGGGCAGAACACTCTGTCCCCATATCCTTGCTGGCTATAATTTTGTTGTCATTTTGTGTGCTGTGATCACATCATTGATGTGACAGTGCCGGGCATTAGGTAAAGTCCCTGAGCTGGTGCTCACTTTCAGGCTTTTTCTCTCCTTGTCATCCACATTGATTAGATTAGACCCAGGTGGCAAACATAGTTCTTTGGGACATCAAGGAAAAGGACGATACCGTTCACGACTGAAAATTCAGAGTTAAAATGTTCAAAGATTATTAATATGTTTTATTATGTATTTTAATATTTACAATAATTGTTAAAAGGAGATACCTTAATACCTTATGAAGAGACCTGGCTAGCAACCATAGGCCGATTTGTTGGTGCGGTGGACAGCTCCCCTTACTGTAACTGACGTTTATGCTTTCATTGATGGCAAGTGTAATGTACACACAAGTGTAATGTACACAAAATGTACACAGTACATTTTGCAGTGTTAAATCAACACTTAAAGACTTAATTTTAACACTTTCTCAGATAACAGATGGTCCCACTCTACAGAGTGTAAAAAGTACTCTGATTATAGTGTTATATATACACCTCCATAGCGTCAAAATTAAAACTGCATTACACTTGCCAGTGTTATTTATATTTAACACTACGGTTGACCTAGAGTTAACTCATATTAGTGTTAAACAAAAACACTGTGACAGTAAGTCATTTCGGGTGTTGTTGTAACACTGTTTGGTGTAAAGCCAAATTTGCACATTTCCCATTATGCTTTTTCTGTTAATGGTTGTTGAATTCTTTCCTATTAAAGGGATGTGGTTTTCACCAAATGAGTATCTAAGGCGAATGTTATCATAAACATTTTACTTTATGACAACACATTACATATAACATAAGGTGTTACTTTGATGGCCTAGTTTACCCTAACACATTGGTGTTAGGAAACTCCTGGTTTGCAGGCCACATCAGGCCTGCAAGTCACAATATTCTGGCTTGCAAAGTGATGTGTAACTCCTATTGGAATCCAGACAGAGTTAGGATATCCAACAGTTGGAATTTTTATTCACCCGCAACCTGCATTCAGAATGACTGTCAGGGTTGGGAAACTTGATAAAAAGACCATATAAACTTTTAAACCGGAACAACCATTTTAGTAACTGGTGCTATAAATCTAACTAACTGATTGGGTTAGTTTAGAAAATCATTATATATACACACACACACACACACGTGTTTTTCTCCCCAATTTCGTGGTATCCAATTGGTAGTTACAGTCTTGTCCCATCGCTGCAAATCCCATACGGACTCGGGAGAGGCGAAGGTTGAGAACCACGTGTCCTCCGAAACACAACCCAGCCGAGCTGCACTGCTTCTTGACACAATGCCCGCTTTACCTGGAAGCCAGCTACACCAATGTGTTGGAGGAAACACCGTACACCTGGTGACCATGTCAGTGTGCACTGTGCCCGGCCCACCACAGGAGTCACTAGAGCACAATGGGACAAGAACATCCCTGCCGGCCAAACCCTCCCCTAACCCGGACAACGCTGGGCCAATTGTGCACCTCCCCATGGGTCTCCCGGTCGTGGCCGGCTGCGACAGAGCCTGGACTCGAACCAGGATCTCTAGTGGCACACCACTGCGCCACTCGGGAGGCCTAGAAAACAATTATGTTATTTATCTTTGTGTAGCATAAGATGAATCAATCAATGTAGGTGCAAAAATACAGATATTAAAAACAATCCCAAAAAATCTACATGCAGAGCATGCTGGGAAATATGATAATGATGGGTGTGGTTTTCATGGGACTGTTTTACTCTCCACAGTGTAAAACATGAACTCTGGATATTAACACCATCACTCTTGCAGAATCAATTTACATTTACATTTACATTTAAGTCATTTAGCAGACGCTCTTATCCAGAGCGACTTACAAATTGGTGCATTCACCTTATGATATCCAGTGGAACAACCACTTTACAATAGTGCATCTAAATCTTTTAATTAATTTAATTTAATTCCTGAATCAACACTAGAAATGTTACACTGGCCAATTTGCTGTGTAATATGACGTTTTGGGGAAATTAACTTCAGTTGAACGAGCTGTCCATAGGCATACAGGTAAAGTTTCTTACAAAATATATTTAAAAAAAGAGATATCAAATGGATTGAACTGAAGACATTAGCAGGCAGTATTGTTCTTTATATCTCCCATTACAACTATGCATTTAAATAATGCTTATGCTTATAACAGATTCAACTTTCATTCTTTCATATTGTCTTCATAATGTCTGGTCAGAGGAGGGTGTGTGCCAAGCCTGAGGTCCCTCCTTAACCTGCACAATGACCTCCTGAGGGACACTGGCCGTGGCAGGGATAATCAGCCTGGTCCCTCTGTGGTTATGGCCACTAGCTGGGCTAATAAGAACAAAGTACTGGGGCTAATAACAAACAAATGGGAATAGAGCGTGGGGAGAAAACAGACTATGGTGCTGCCCAGTTTGCTTATTAAAGATCAGTGATGGAAGTGAACCATAATGCTGTAATGAGGATGGGAAGGCCTGCGCCAGCTCCTGGTTGGAGGCACAGGCAAGCCCATGCTTGTACGTTTTACAGGAATAGATTACTGGAGCCTATTGCCCTGCTGTAATGACCTCTCTTGTTAGCCTCAGATGCATGGCTCTTCATTAGAATGCAAAGCCTTTCACCTCTCTGGATACCCCACTATCATAGATGGGGGCTTGTTTAAGGTTCAAACACAGACTTTATGCAACTTTATTGAAACAGAATGCAACATTGATTCAAAGTGATGTCCAGTATGCTGATAGTTGATACTTTATTTCAAGCCTGGCTGTTTTCCCTCGGAAATATAATGTTGGTGACTCAAGAAAACACAGGAACTTTTTATACATCATAAGTATTCCGTATATTTTACTCCGGTTCAAACCTGACTGATTTCTGCCAATAGGCTCTGCTGGCTGTTTCAGTTATTAGCAGGTCATCCTCCCACTTTCACTAGTCAAGTGTCTTGACCTGTAGGAATGGTATTTAACCATGCACTTCTTCTGATTGTTCACATTGTGTTTTCTCACCTATCTTGATAAATGCATTTTCTGAACTTGCTAGAACTTGCAAGGGTCTACCAGAAGGGTATGGTAAGGGTGTACAATAATGTAATCAGTTGTGCTGATCTCTCTGAGTTAACACACATCTGTGAACACTGCGCGTGGTCACTGAGTTCAGTTCTTTATTTCAAGCTTTTTGAGGGTTGGGGAGGAGGACAATGGCAGCCAAACAGCGCGCTCTGAAGTTAGAACAACCGATATGTCTTATCATGACCTCTACCAATGTGCTTTGCAATGCCCACATGCTGAGAAACATGCTATTTTCGAACAATAATGTAATATCAACGACAGTTATATTGTGTTGATGTGGAGCATAAAAACAATACAATTTATGCACTTCAAGAAAACATTGGAGCTAGGAACACAATTATTTCGCTACACCCGTAATACCGTCTGCTAAATACGTGTATGTGATAAATAACATTTGATTCGATTTTTTGCGAAATGTTTATAGAATTTGGGGTTGGCATTGGGATATTTATCAAAACAAAATGTCCATGTATGCATATTTGGATTAGTCTTACGTATTTCAATCGATAAGTAGACTTAAGAAAAATGTGGAGTTTTGCCAACCGTGTAAAGCAACACACAGCATCGAATTGGCTCATTCTGGACTACAACATTCATGTTGGATTTTGTCCAATGACCCTGTCACACTGCCACACATCAATGAAGCTCTAATACTGAAAAATAGACAAGATGACAAGATGAGATCGACCTTTTCTGCAGAAGAGTTCTCTCTAAAGTTAGTCTATATATTTGAGAGGAATATCCGATTTTTTCCCCCCGTGCATAATTAATTAGGTCTATAACTGCTAATCAAACAATACAACTCAAAAGAGTCCAATCGTTTAATAATTACAGTGATATCTTATCATATCATTAAACAAAATCGCACCAATTGTTAAGATTTTACACATTTGTTAGAATTCTGAAATAGAAATTGGGTGAGTCCATCGAATTAAAAAATGATTTTCAGATTGTTATTTGATTGGTGATTTTGTTTTTTCATTCTTGCTGATTTTGATTATGTTGTTTTATTTGTCAGGGCACTCGCGTGGAGTGCTCTGATTCAAAACTTTAGACCAGAGTAATAAAATATTTACCTGCCTTGGGACTCATAAACACATCTTCAGATGAACGGCATGATTTCACGCTATATCACAAACATTTTAAAGCATGAAGTGCACTGCCTGTCATTGCCTGTCATTTTTGCTGTGTTAATAATATATTTTTGTTTCCCCGGTAAACATACTTTACCACTCTTACCACATTAATAGGTAAATAACGCACGTTTTCCTTAATAATGTCAAAATCTACAGGGGGAAAACATCATTGTATGTTTCCGGCACGCCTATTTGTATTGATATTGGTTTCTACAACCAACATGAGCATGTGACAATGCACCACAAAGATATGAAATAGTTAGCATATGATATACATCACATAAAGTTCTAATTAGGACATGATGCTGATTGATTGTCTCTACACGCAAATGGGGTTTATGCACAAAGCCATGATGACTATCCCAATTAAGAGCTGTCTTATTAAATTACTGTCTTGAGCTAACCAATAGCAATAGTTGTTTCATTAGCAAGGAAGAGTGTTGAAAAGAAAATCCTTCCTGATTACAGGATGGTGTCAATTGGCTTATTTGCTCTCTTACTCAAAGTGCCTCAAACCATAGGAAGGCGTTTTTTTTTTCGTTTGCTAGATTAGATTTATTAGGCGTGGACAAAAGCTTACATATAGTTTGCCTTAATAGCGGTTTGTCATTGAGAGCTATGCAGCTCGAGAATTGCATCTTGCCAGCTAGTGTGCTCTCCAAGAAATGTCTGAATGTGGGCAGTGGCTACCCATGCTCCGATGGATCTGAGCTCGCAGGACCATACTATTATATCTGCTAGTGACAACCTGGAGAGAAGTTCACCTCTGAAAAAAAATTCCATGGGGATGACGAATCAGTCAGAGGCAGACAATTTTTCCGACTCCAAGGACGCATCAGGGGACGTCCAGAGAGGCAAACTCTCTCCTGATCTCCACGGAGTCTCTGAAATTCGTCATAATTTCGATGGATCTACAGGAGAAAGGTATATCCTTTCTCAATCTAACCAACCACAGTCAGTCTCAGCAACTCCAAGTGCTATGTTCCCCTATCCGAGTCAACATGGACCAGCGCACCCGGCTTTTTCTATTGGGAGTCCGAGTCGTTATATGGCCCACCATCCAGTCATCACTAATGGAGCGTACAACAGTCTTCTGACCAACAGCTCCCCGCAAGGCTACCCAACCGCGGGTTACCCATACGCGCAACAGTATGGACACACTTATCAAGGAGCGGCGTTCTACCAGTTTTCCTCCGCGCAGGCTGGGCTGGTGCCTGGGAAAGCGCAGGTATATCTGTGCAACAGGGCCCTGTGGCTGAAGTTTCACAGACATCAAACAGAGATGATAATCACTAAGCAAGGACGGTAGGTATCCCTCTCCGGTTACATTCACTTCACCACAAGTCTGGAGGCAAATATTGTGATAATAGCCTAATACGCATTTTTTTTTTTGGGGGGGGGGGTATGGAAGGTAATTGCAATTGTAATTCGTTCAATATATTGGCTATATTCTCAATATAATTGAACATGTTTAACTGACTATATATTTTCTTGGATTGTTTCACAAATAATTTCACCATTTGATAGATCACTGTTACGCATGACACGTCGCCTGATATTACATCAGCGCACAACATTTATAGGATTATTCTTTGTATTATTACAGACGGATGTTCCCCTTTTTGAGTTTCAACGTTTCCGGTCTCGACCCGACGGCGCACTACAACATATTTGTGGATGTTATTCTTGCTGATCCAAATCACTGGCGATTCCAGGGTGGCAAGTGGGTACCATGTGGCAAAGCGGACACAAACGTGACAGGTACGTTCCTGTAGCCTACATCTCTGTGAAGTATACAGTGAAGATAACGGTTGATAATTAAGATAAACGTATAGGCCTTGATTCTGCAATGGCAAGCTAACACGCAACATTGAACTAATACCACCAAACAAATATATGATCTAATTAATATAATTGAAAATCAATATTTGCATGATATTTTCTAGTAGCAGCGCATTTCAATGTATTTAATGTATTTATTTTCTACAGGAAACAGGGTGTATATGCACCCTGACTCTCCAAACACCGGGGCGCACTGGATGCGCCAAGAAATCTCATTTGGAAAGCTGAAGTTAACGAACAATAAAGGAGGTTCAAACAACACGGGACAGGTCAGCGACGACATTTTAATTTTAGATACAGGCTATAAAACAAAACGTGAAATAGTATGACCAGAAACGTTCAAAGACCCTCAACTATTGAGTAAGGAGAGTTTTTTTGTGCTGACACCTGCAGTTACATAATAGTTCGCTTATTATGTTCCCCCCAATAATTGATCATAATCTAAAGTCTAAATAAGAATTTTGATAAAATGTGTTATTTTTCTTCAAAACGAATGTCTTATCCTGTCTTCGGTGTTGTTCCTTTAGGCTCTATCAAGAAACTACCATGGCTTATTTACTCCAATTTTAAGTTCGAAATTGACTTTGGTCATTTATGGAATATCTTCCTTACTTGTACCTCCAGATGGTGGTTCTACAATCCCTTCACAAGTACCAGCCCAGACTCCATGTAGTGGAAGTCAACGAAGATGGAACCGAGGACTCCAGCCAACCTGGAAGAGTACAGACGTTCACTTTCCCAGAAACACAGTTTATCGCAGTCACAGCTTACCAGAATACCGACGTAAGAAAACCATTTTGAAAAATCTTATTGACGATAATTCCATTCGTTAAGTATTATAGTATTGTTGCCTATATCCAAAAGCCACATTTCCGTCGGTATATTAGGATTTGGAACGGTAGAAAACAGCAAGCACCTGTTATTCGTTCAAATCTGCCTCATGTTTTTCTGTGCAGATTACGCAGCTAAAAATCGACCACAATCCATTTGCTAAAGGATTTCGGGACAACTATGACACGTAAGACTATTTGTCAATTACTATTTGTGTTTTTATTCTTTGTGTTTAATCCCGTTTGTTTTGCTTGGTTCTGCCTCTCTCCGATTAGAAATTAAATGAAATGATATAGGTGAATTAATTGGAGAGAACCTATTTGAGGCAATTGAAATGATAGAGATACTTTTTATGTAAATTAAGTGTAGCCTAATCATGCCTCATTATTTTTTGCTCATGCTACATTTTAATCTAAAGAAATTTCAATCGCAGTTAAACTTTTAACCAACATTTCTAATACAGCAAGTTGTTCGTTATATTGTGAGATTGTTAGGCTTTTCGTTAGGCTATTGCAAATGAACAAAATAGGCTATTCATGAGAAGCCATATATACAGCCATATAATATATGATATAGGCCCATCGAGTTCTTGGAACGTGCGTTCATTGGGTGCGAGGATTGGTATATAGCCTATGTTGTGTCCACGTTGGCTCTTCAATATCAATAATCTTAAAATGTGATCCGCATCGATAACGAATTAGCCTATCAAGGTTCAAGTTTTCGTTTCATTTTAATGGGGACACATTAATAATAAGCATATGCCTAATTATAATTTGCAGTAGGCCTCAGTCCACTATAACAACCACATTATGGTGACTTTTTATCAGGCCACTGGTTAGATGATAATAATTATTTGATGATGTCCCCCAAAAAATGTAGGTAGTCCTAGGCCTAGTTCCTGCATTTGTATCAAATTAGCATTTGTGAAAGTTTGTTCCATTCTTGCACATTGGCAGTAGTAGCGGTTCTAGACCATTTCAACTGGGGGGGCCAAGCTGGGGCCAGTTGTACTGTTAGAGGGGCCAGTTACATTAGACGTTATTGTTGTCATATCGTTTTCTTCACTGCATTGCAGGCATTAGCAGGCAAAAGACCATGTTCATAATCATCATCGTTGCCACTGTCTAATAACGGATGTAAAAAAAAGACTGATAGCAAAAATGAGTTATGTAAAAATGATTTCATACTCCACATTTAGGGGGGCCACAAGGGGGCCCAAAATTGTTATCACAGGGGCACTGGCCCCCCTGCCCTCCCCAGAACCGCTAGTGATTGGCAGTGACGGATATTGCTCATGATTCATAGTTTGTTTGTATGTTTCTCCCTCATCTTTTCAGTGTCTACACAGGTTGCGACATTGACCGGTTAACGCCATCACCGGGTGACTCGCCTCGCTCTCAGATCATGCCTGGTGCGAGATATGCCATGGCTGGTTCTTTCCTGCAGGACCAATTTGTCAGCAGTTATGCCAAATCTCGCTTTCACCCTGGCGTAGGGACTGGTCCTGGCACGGACCGCAGCGTCCCACTTAGTAACAGCTTGCTATCCCCGCAACAAACCGAAGAGCCCACAGTTGCATCCCCGCAGCGATGGTTTGTCACCCCTGCCAATAACCGACTGGACTTTGCCGCCTCGGCATACGATGCTGCCGCGGCAGCTGATTTTGCCGGTAACGCGGCCACCCTGCTGTCCTACGCAGCGGCTGGAGTAAAGGCCCTTCCCCTGCCCACTGCAGGGTGCTCAAGCAGACCTCTCGGTTACTATGCCGACCCATCCGGCTGGGGCACACGCACACCACCCCAGTACTGCAGTAAGTCTAGCCCTGTTCTATCCTGCTGGCCCACAAATTCTGTTGGTGGCAGAACAGGCACCTCTAACTACCTGGTTGATGACGCCGACACCATCCCAACAGAAAGGTCACCTATCGGAGGTTCTGACGAGGCAAAACCAAAAGACTTATCCGAATCCAGCTGGATTGAGACGCCGTCTTCAATCAAGTCGATTGATTCAAGTGATTCTGGTATTTTTGAGCAAGCCAAACGGAGAAGAATTTCACCGTCTGCCACACCGGTTTCGGAAACCCAGTTGAAATCTGAGATGTTGGCGCCAAGAGAGTGTGAGAAAAATTGCGCCAAGGACATTGGTTACTATAGTTTCTATCCACACAGTTAAACAACCAGACATCTGGAAGAAAAAAAACGCATGACCCATGTGTTATTTTTAGATCCATCTATCTGTAGCCCATATCCAACTGATAATATCCAACGGATTGCCTATCAGTTGCAATGCACACCCTGTCTTGGACCAACATTGACGAACGATTTGAAGATGTTGGCTCGTAGAGCATAGGCCCTACTAAGCACATTTAGGCGAGATTCTTCCATTTAACAGTATTAGTTTGCTATCTGATGGGCCTTAATACAGTAGGCTATTTATTTAATTTGAAGATTTTTCACCAACAGCAATTGTCTATTGTAATTATGAAAATAATGTACATAATATTTAACCCTTTAGTGATACTGTGAAATGAATGTAAACTATTGAATTCATTTGGAATATTTCTAAGTGTAGACATACTCGTTGGTTGTGTTTTAAAACGCATATCGTAGGCCTATACGATAAACAAGTGATCTCATAAAATGTGTTAGATAACAACAAACAAAAAAAACTATTGCGAGTCTATGATGGCTATGTCGTTGTGTAGCATTTACTGGTAGGAGCGAGATCTGAGTATATGTAGCCTAATTATTTCTCAACTCATTGTAGTAGGCTGCTCTTTGCCCATCATGTTCAATCACAGTGTCAGTACAAAATATCCAGATATTAGACATTTGAGTATGCAGCCATTTTATCTGACGCAAAATAAGATGGAAATTCTTTCTAGGTGTGGTAATAAACGTTCTAAATGTTGATATAGTGTACTTTTTACTAGGCTACATTAATAAGGGGAAAAAAACAATGTTGTAATTTTTACGTCTTTTTCGGACCTTCCATTATTTTTTACAGATTGTGTACTAGTGTATGTGGAAGCTTCTGTATCTGCTGTAATGTGCTTCATTGCAATAAATTATAGAAACGTTGGACCAAGATGCTTTCATCCTTCTAAATCCACAGTAGTAGCCTATGCATGGACCAAACGTGACGTACCCAAAACATTTCCAACATAAGCTACCAATTTTTCATAGAATGGCCAAATTCTTGGATTTTGTGGCTGATTACAAGTTAATATAGGTAGGCCTGGAAGTCACGGGCTTAAAACAGCAGGGACCATAAAACCACGATCGTACAGATGGGAGTGGAGATGTCGGACCACAGTCCTAAAAGGTCTGAAATGGCATCCTAGTGCACTACTTTTGAACAGAGGGGTCAACTCTGCCTGATCAAAAGTAGTGCACTATAAAGGGAATAGGGTGCCATTTCAGACGTAGCCAGAGAGAGAACGAGAGAGAGAGAGGAAGAGAAAAAGCATGTATAAGTTATCCTCACAGATGCACAGATCATGAAGATGGGGCTAGGCTATGCAAGCCCTATTTTAAGTTAGGCAAAAGGCCCCATTCAGGGACGGGCCCAAGTGCGAATTATACTGTGACATTCAGTGGTCACGTTTTTGTTTCTCACGGGAGTTCATATTACATCATTTTATGGGCCTAATAGTTAAGACATTTATTTTAATGGTAAACATGTATTACCTTTTAATGTGGTATGAACACAACCAGTCATGATGTTTTCATCTGATTGTCTAACAAATCACTTCAAAAAGTAGGCTACCTGCATACATTTGTCTACTCCAAAATAATTCCAGCATCCAAGCAGTACATCAGCCACTGGATGAATGGGAAGAGACATCTGTTACAAAACACCGACACTTGTAATGTCATTCAGTGATTGTCATTAGAACTACACTCTTGTAGCCTGAATTAATTAATGCATCTTGCTGACAAATTGATCATTTTTGCACAAAGAAAATTCGGGACACCTGAAAGGGGGCTGAAATAGGGGACGGAAATACAGCTGTGTCTGTCCTGAGCGGGAAACTGTGAGGGCATGCCAATTTACATATTGCATGTGACTAACACATTTCAGTTAATTACTATAGCTCCCACCTTGGGCCAATCAGTGTAATTTTGTAAATGCCGGATCTATGGCAAGACCACCCCCCCCCCCCACCCACCCAATTGATACAATGTTGCAAGTTTGAAAGCGAAAACCCAAGACAGACGGAGAGAGAGGCAGACAGGCGGGGCAGAGAAATGAATGCAATTGAAACAACCTGAACCAACCGTCACTGGGTTAAACCATGACATAGAGCTGGGGGTGTTCGTTTCATTTGGAATAAGGTTTCATTTTCATATTTACCACTGTATCAGTGCAACATTGCCTTTTAAACAAATTGGAGAATGATTAAATTAGAGACCCCCCTAAAGTTGGACTTTTGTTGCATTTAGGGGAGCTCGTGTCTCATTGGGGGGTTCTGAGCCCCCCCTCTGTTACTCCTGTAGGCCTATACAGTATCTGCACCACTGACATCTTGTGGCTATCATGGCTATCATTTAGCATTACATGTTAAATTGTGTATTTTATTGTTCATTGTCTTTTAGGTAGACAATACAAACATTCACTACCAGTCAACAGTTCGGACACCTACTCATTCAAGGGTTTTTCTTTATTTTTACTTTTTTCTACATTGTAGAATAATAGTGAATACATCAAAACTATGAAATAACTCATATGGAATCATTTAGTAACCAAAAAAGTGTTAAACAAATCAAAATATAGTTTATATTTGAGATTCTTCAAAGTAGCCACCCTTTGACTTGATGACAGCTTTGCACACTCTTGGCATTCTCTCAACCAGCTTCACCTGGAAGGCTTTTCCAACAGTCTTGAAGGAGTTCCCACATGAGCTGAACACTTGTTGGCTGCTTTTCCTTCACTCATGGGTCCAACTCATCCCAAACCATCTCAATTGGGTTGAAGTCAGGTGATTGTGGAGGCCAGGTCATCTGATGCAGCACTCCATCACTCTCCTTCTTGGTCAAATAGCCCTTACACAGCCTGGAGGTGTGTTGGGTCATTGTTCTGTTGAAAAATAAATGATAGTCCCACTAAGCGCAAACCAGATTGGATGGTGTATCGCTGCAGAATGCTGTGGTAGCCATGCTCGTTAAGAGTGCCTTGAATTATAAATAAATCACAGACAGTGTCAGCAGCAAAGCACCCCCACACCATCACACCTCCTCCTCCATGCTTCACGGTGGGAACCACACATGCGGAGATCATCCGTTCACCTACTCGGCATCTCACAAAGACACTGTGGTTGGAACCAAAAATCTCAAATTTGGACTCATCAGACCAAAGGACAGATTTTCACCGGTCCATTGCTCGTGTTTCTTGGCCCAAGCAAGTCTCTTCTTCTTATTGGTGTCCTTTAGTAGTTGTTTCTTTGCAGCAATTCGTCCATGAAGGCCTGATTCACTCAGTCTCCCCTGAACAGTTGATGTTGAGATTTTGATGCATTTATTTTGGCTGCAATTTCTGAGGCTGGTAAATCTAATGAACTTATCCTCTGCAGCAGAGGTAACTCGGGGTCTTCCTTTCCTGTGGCGGTCCTCATTAGAGCCAGTTTCATCATAGCGCTTGATGGTTTTTGTGACTGCACTTGAAGAAACTTTCAAAGTACTTGACATTTCCGGATTGACTGACCTTCATGTCTTAAAGTAATGATGGACTGTCATTTCTCTTTGCTTATTTGAGCAGTTCTTGCCATAAAATGGACTTGGTCTTTTAGCAAATAGGGCTATCTTCTGTATACCACCCTTACTTGTCACAACACATTCATTGGCTCAAACGCATTAAGGAAAGAAATTCCACAAATGAACTTTTAACAAGGCACACCTGTTCATTGAAATGCATTTCAGGTGACTACCTCATGAAGCTGGTTGAGAGAATGCCAAGAGTGTGCAAAGCTGTCATCAAGGCAAAGGGTGGCTACTTTGAAGAATCTCAAATATAAAATATATCTGATTTGTTTAACACTTTTTTGGTTACTACATGATTCCATACTTGTTATTTCATAGTTTTGATGTCTTCACTATTATTCTACAATGTAGAAAGTAGTAAAAATTAAGAAAACCCTGGAATGAGTAGGTGTGTCCAAACTTTTGACTGGTACTGTATGTCATGATGATTTAGATATATGAAGACTATTTAGCTATGCAAGGCATTCTCAAATGCAGTATCACTTTCCACAATCATTATTGACCAATATTCTGGTCAAAAGGCTAATACTGCTACAATATCTGTGTATCCCATTGATGCCGTTCCATTTGTATACACCAGAGGGCATCAAATACTTTCCCAAAACTGTTTTATGAGAATGAACAATAGTTCAGATAAATCAGTCAAAACAGCATCAATTCTGCCAGTTGACCGAACGATTCTATGACTTGATATATTTTATATGATGCCTAGCAGCAGGTATTGTGCCCAGTGGAAAGGAGTGATGTTTGAGGTGGATGGTGAGAGCTTTCTGAGGACATGGGACTGGTACCGGGCATAAGAGATGTGTTGTTTAGAGTGGGACTGGAGCACAGCTGAAACCTAATGGAGGGCAACGTGGGCTCCCACTTTAATGCCGAGAGCCAAAGGAGAAATGCTGGCATGCTTTCGAACCAAGGCCAAGTTGGACACTGAATTTGGATGACGGGAGCATGGCCTAGTAATGGTCAGGTGTGACCAGTCTGAGTAGTGTGATGTCCTATCTTGGTATCCTCCAAGGCCTGTCCATGAGATCCTAATCCATTTTGATCCACTCCTAATCTGAGACAATTTATGAGGATGGGCCCTGATCTCTGTGGTGAGTGAGCGAGTGCACAGGGGGAGCTGCTGGTTGTGAGATGGAGACATGTTCAGAGTTGGACTGTATATGGTCTGTAAGGGCTTGGAGAAGCAACAGTTGTTCTGGGAATAGGGCATAGTGAGACATTTTCATGACCTATGACCTGAGCATTGCATTTGACCAGCCAAGAGGGGGCAGAATATGTTATGTATAGATGGACTTTTTTCTCAGCCACATATTTACTGCCATGCATTCACATCTATCCTTAATAAACTAGCCATTACACATTTGAATAAATAAAACGAATACACTTAAAATAAACGTGACTTTTAAAAGACATGGACATTTAAAATGACATTATATGCTCTGGTTTCTCGCCTAGTACTGTAGTTTGTGTCAGAGTTGTGTGAAGTTTGTCTCCTGTGTTGATTTAGAATTGTAATTTTGTTATCACAAAAACTTCATTGAGATACGGTAGCCTACCAACATCATCCGTTCAAGAGGTAGCCTACCAACATCATGTGTAAAAGAAGGGCCCCGATAATCTATTCTGCCGCATCACGACAAGGCAAAAGGGATGCTCATGGTTTGTTAGCATGGATATAATATAAGCTGCGCCCCTGTGAGGAATAATTATCTGGCAGGGCTTCACGACTGCTAAACATGTGACCATAGCGTGTCAATTCGTGGTTCTTCTGCACCGCACTTTTCAGACCTGACAGAAATAGTGAAAAGAACAGTTGACTACCACCATTCCATACACACGGATCCATTATTGTTCACGCAACAGAACATGGACATCAAGGACCAAGGAGCTCAAATGGAGCCGCTACTGCCAACGGTAAGGAGCCACTCACCCCCCATTGCACTGCTCTCAGCGGACGTTATTTTCTTTGTGGCGCACATTGACTACATCCCGCGAGCATCTTTTATGATCCAGATATTTGGCGGTGAAAGTGATTTAGATGATGACAAGTAGCATGTGGAATGTAATACAGTGTCACAGCCGATATCACCACAGACATTGATACAATTAGATAAACAGGAAAGCCGGTATATATCTTTTTTACATCTGCTACAGTGGTTATATCAACCACCTGCAGTAGCATAAAATATGCCATATTCTTTTCACACACCAAGCGTTCTAACCTATGCATAAATGTGAAATGCAATTTTGGTCAAGGGAATATTTTGGACAGCTTTGATTGATGTTATGAAGACATTCTATCATAGGCTTCACATTTTTTCATTATAATATCAGTGAATTTAGATATAGTTCTCTTTTCCTCAATAGTCTATAGACTCGTGTCATGTAGAATATAATAGAACAAAATTCTTCATTTTCTTCTAGGAGGAAATTCCTTGCACAAAGATTTGGTGAGTCAACCAGGACAAATTATACCACTGGGTTATAAAATATGAATATAAACATATTGCTCATAAATAAATGAGTGAATCTGAATAAAAAAGCAGACTTTCTGTGACTGAACAGTGTAGCTTACCATTGCAGGCCTATACACATTTCATTAATTTCCTAATTATAGTTAGTAAGTGCTTCTTCTCGGCGAATGACATTAGATTTTAATTTGGAAAAAGCAGTGGTGACCCCATGCACCAAGGTCATGTAGTACTACTGTATTTGAACCCAGGGAAATACATTGTACAGTATGTTTACACAGACATTCACCGATTCACAGGCACTTTAGTGCAACCTATGAACTCATAAGCCTGATTGATCTATGAGGTTGCTTAATCATATCCTAGAGGGTAGTCTCAGGGTGCCTGCCAAGTGCCCTGCTAACGATCAGAGAGCCTTGAGTTAAGCGATCAGTCAAGATGCATGCATCCCAAATGGCAGCCTATTCCCTTCACAGTGCACACATTTTGACCAGGGATCACAGGACCATGGGTGTCTGTAACCAGGCTGAAAATTGTATTCAATAATTGCTTGTGGGCAAAGTTATAGCTTGTAGCATATAGCTTATTGCTTATATCTTGCACTGCATAGAACTGGGATGGTATTTGGGTTGGCTGCATTGTTGGGTGATGGGCTTCCTAAGGGAATATCCAGCAACTGCACGGGCCTCTGACGTCAACCTCAGTTTAGCATGTCTGTGAGTGCTTGTGGAATTGCTTAGCATCCGACCGCAAGGCGCTGCAGAGGGCAGTGCACACGGCCCAGGACAGGCCGAGCTCCCTGCCCTGCCATTCAGGACCTCTATACCAGGCAGTGTCAGAGGACGGACCTAAAAATTGTCAAAGACTCCACCCTAGTCATAGACTGTCTGCTCTGCTACCGCATGGCAAACGGTACCGATGCACCAAGTCTGGAACCAACAGAACCCTGAACAGCTTCTACCCCCATACCATTAGACTGTTAAGTAGTTAGTTAATTAGTTAACCAAATATCTACCCGGACTATCTGCATTGACCCTTTTTGCACTAACTTGTTTTGATTCATCACATACACTGCTGCTTCTGTTTGGTATCTGTCATGTTGACTAGTCACTTTATTCCTAGTTATATCTACATATCTACCTCAATTACCTCATATCGCTACACATCGACTCGGTACTGGTATATAGCCAAGTTATCGCTACTCATTGTGTATTTATTATTACTTTTATTATGACGTGTTTTACTTTTATATCATTTCTCTATTTTCTTTCTCTCTGCATTGTTGGGAAGGGCCCATAAGTAAGCATTTCACTGGTAGTCTACACCTGTTGTTTACAAAGCATGTGACAAATAATGTTTGATTTAATTTGGAAGGAAGGATGCAATGAACATTTTGCAAACTACTCCAGATTAAATTAAAAACAAAAATGTTTATGCACTACCAGCATCTGTGCTGCTATAATCACTTCCGAAGAGATTTGTTTTCATTATCCATTTGCTGTTGACAGTAAAGCAGCTTTTTGTATAACCCCCAAAATACAATCCTCTGTCTGCATTGACTGGTGTGGTGACTGACAGGTGGATGAGTCTGTTCTGATCCTGTGCTTAATACTGTCTTGTACCTATGTTACACCCCCTTAATTAGAGTGGTTGTGAATCAGAAAGCTATCTAGGTTGTTGAGAGCCATGTTCAATGATGAGTTATCTCTTCTGCCTACAGCACCATTTTCCTGACTAATCTCTGTGCGCAAAATGGGATTTGATGACCTAATTTTAAATCACCTCACACACTTATCACACACTTCAATCATCAGTAATTTGATTTAGATTAGATTATGTAAACTTGATTGTCTGTTGCTCACATACATTTCATAAAAATCCACAACAAAAAGAGAGACATAAAACAGTTATAAGGAACATACAAACAATTTATGCAAACGACAGCTTAATCAAATCAAATGTTTTTATATAGCCCTTCTTACATCAGCTGATATCACAAAGTGCTGTACAGAAACCCAGCCTAAAACCCCAAACAGCAAGCAATGCAGGTGTAGATGCACGGTGGCTAGGAAAAACTCCCTAGAAAGGCCAAAACCTAGAAAGAAACCTAGAGAGGAACCAGGCTATGAGGGGTGGCCAGTCCTCTTCTGGCTGTGCCGGGTGGAGATTATAACAGCACATGGCCTAGATGTTCAAATGTTCATAAATGACCAGCATTGTCAAATAATAATAATCATAGTAGTTGTCGAGGGTGCAACAAGTCAGTAACACAAGAGTAAGTGTCAGTTGGCTTTTTCATAGCCGATCTTTGAGAGTATCTCTACCGCTCCTGCTGTCTCTAGAGAGTTGAAAACAGCAGGTCTGGGACAGGTAGCACGTCCGGCGAATAGGTCAGGGTTCCAGCAGGTCTGGGACAACAGGTCTGGGACAGGTAGCACGTCCGGTGAACAGGTCAGGGTTCCATAGCTGCAGGCAGAACAGTTGGAACTGGAGCAGCAGCACGGCCAGGTGAACTGGGGACAGCAAGGAGTCATCAAGCCAGGGTAGTCCTGAGGCATGGTCCTAGGGCTCAGGTCCTCCGAGAGAGAGAAAGAAAGAGAAAGAGAGAATTAGAGAGAGCATATTTAAATTCACACAGGACACCGGAAAAGACAAGAGAAATACTCCAGATGTGACAGACTGACCCTAGCCCCCCGACACATAAACTACTGCAGCATAAATACTGGAGGCTGAGACAGGAGGGGTCAGGAGACACTGTGGCCCCATCCGATGAAATACCCGGACAGGGCCAAACAGGTAGGATATAACCCCACCCACTTTGCCAAAGCACAGCCTCCACACCACTGGAGGGATATCTCCAACCACCAACATACCACCCCGGGACAAGGCCGAGTATAGCCCACAAAGATCTCCGCCACGGCACAGCCCAAGGGGGGGCGCCAACCCAGACAGGAAGACCACGGTCTAATGCAGCCTTTAAAAGAAATATCTCAAAATCAAATCATTTCTGGGTTACAATTAAATACCGTACTTTAATAGTTTTCCATTAAAATGGTCAAAAAGAAACAAAAATAGCCTTTTAGCAACAAAAAAACGATTTCTCAAAAACTAGGACTGTCTGGTCTGAGTGGGGAGGGATATGTAATCTGAAAGTAGCTGTTATTGGCAGAAAGATTTTGAACCATCTTTGTTATTGTTCTATATTAACTTACAGTATACCGCCTGGTGATGTCACCAGGCAAGCCAAAACTCAACCCATGCAAAACCTGGGCTGTGTTCAGTATGTTTTTACATTCTGGAACATTACATTGAATGGAAACGGTGCTGTACTGAACGACCAGTTGAACAACTGGGAGGGGTTGGGGGTTGGGGAACACTGTCAGCATGGCCATTTCCCTTTAAACACGTCACTCATTGCTTCAAGCCACACCTCGCCATACCGACAATCAGGAGCAAACGTACCTCAAAGTCTATTAAATAGATTTTACATTTTAAGAATGTACCAGAAAGTTTTTGCGAAACGTGTTGTTCAGCACAAACCGTACCGCAAAGTGGCAAACGTTCAAGTGAACTGAACGCACCTCTGCTAATTAGAAGGTCCTGTGAAGATTGTATTTTCAACCAGCAGCTATCACGAAATAACACTGATCAAATTTCTTCACACTTTTACAGTGTTAGTTTTGTCAGCTGTTCATCAGCTGTACAATATGATACAAAACACAGGAAAGGCAGCATTTTGACTGCACTGGGCCTGCCTCTTCATAGGTTTCCTGTAATGAGACCATCATCCTTTTCTACATATGTTAGTGGAGTGTAAAGAAATCTGCACACATGGCTTCGCTGCATTCATTGCATTCATATATATAAGACTCATATTCAGAGGCATCATCATCATATATATTAGATATTCTTTCATTATGTTCTAGTCCAGTAGTTGCTCAAAGCTATCTATATGCCGGGCTCTCCCTTGGCAAATATTTAACCTAAAGTAATTCACTCTCTGTCCTCAACCCTGCTGAGAAGACCCGGTGGCTCAAACGGATTTGATTGATGAACCACAGGTGAACCATATGACATACATTTGTGGAGATCTTTGCCTCCAAAAGCCTCTTTGAATACCAGGCTGCATCCCACATTACACCCTATTAGGCTTGGGCGATATACTGTTCATACCGGGGTATTTTGAAATACCGACGGTATGATTTTCAATACCGCGGGGGCTGCGGGGGTTCGTGCTACACCACTACCTATAACCATAAATTAAGGATAACTATAAGAAATCTAAGATGTGTCAAGTAAATGATATGCAGCTCAGGGCTCCAGCTATGCATTTGGTTTGCTAACTTGCTAGCTAAGTGGCTACATGTCAAAGATCAAGCTTCTTGGTTACAGCAGAGATATTCAACCCCCTCCTGGATCAAGATCCCTGTTTCCTAAATGTTTGTTTAATTAGTTTTATAGCGCCCCTTGTGTGCAGTTCTGGTAATACCGTGTACCCCGGTATGGTACAGAAACGGTGTGACGGTATAAAATCTGGATACCATCCAACCCTACACCCTATTACTTTATAGTGCACTACTTTTGACCAGGGCTCTGCAAAATGGATTAGGGAATAGGGTGCCATTTGGGACGCAGCCGCAAGACTTCTGGAAGGCAGGACAGCTTCTGCCTTGCACAGGTTACAAAGTTGCTTTTGAAGTTGTTAGGTTTCATACCATGTGCTTGCTTGCTAAACAATGCTGATAATGACAATATTGTCTTTTCAGGTGTCAACTCCTGGACGCAGAAGTGTGGTAAGTTAGCCCTCTGATTTATTTTTAAAGTGCTTGAAAATGTTCACTGGTCTCTCTATCGAAGCACATCCCAGTGTGACTACAATATAGTCATAGAATCAATGCTTAAGAATTTAATTACTTAATTGTCAGTGACATTGTTGTCCTTGTTCAACCCTGGCAGTGATACGCAGACAAATATTGTTCTGGTACTGGGAGTCAATGCAGCATTTACAATAATGAACTTAGGCCCCAACACTGCACAGAAGGGCAGTTGGCTACATTGGTGAGATGGCTTTCCATCTTTTGTATTGTCCCATGGCTTACCTGAGCTCCAATCAGCACGGAGAAAGAGAGAGAGAGAGAGAGAGAGAGCGAGAGAGAGGGGGGGGGGGGGGGAGAGAGAGAGCAAGGTCAGGCCAGAGTGGCTGAGCTGACAGGTCATGCTGCAGATACTGGGAACTCTCCCAGCGGCCCCAGGGGAGACGCAAGGCGATGCTCTGTGCTCTGCGGTGCGGTATGGAGCAGTGCAGCGATAGCAAGCTGCTGCTACAGGGGCTATACACTGAAAGCCATACAAAAGAGGGAAACACAGTGGCTTAGCACCAGCTAGCTCCCTCTTAGATAAGAGGCTGGACACCAGTGATGTCACTGCTGTAATCTCATGCAGGATTGGTGGATAAATGGCTGAATCAACAGAGGCAGCGAGTGGTGCGTTTGTAAGTCGGTTCCTGGCATGTTGAGAGGGTAGATTGCTTAGCCGCGTGTGTGCCTGTCCCGGCAGCAGAGGCACGCTGGTGCTACGGAGCTCAGCTCGGCTCAGCCTCCTCTCTTTGGCTCAGCCTCCTCTCTTTGGCTCAGCCTCCTCTCTTCGGCTCAGCAGCACTCTTAACTACAAGCGGAAAGGGAAAGGTCATGCATTCTGCTGGAGGCTTGGATCCCAACAGTCGCTTTTATTCTTTAAAGGTATGCCTGTGCTCTGTTTACTCTGTAAAGGTATAACTATGCTCTGTTCTCTGCTCTGTGTTAGGGAGGTTTTTTCATCTCCAGGTGTTCTTAAGGTTATCTAAGGTTAAAGGATGTGTGTTTGATACTGGTGTTTGCTGATAGCCTTTTGGAAATATCTGTACACCTCAATGTCAAACACCTTGACTTCATTATGCATGCAGTATCCTGTTCTTTAATGACCTGTTAAAGGGCAAAGTTAACACAAGGACACACTATTTGAATGGCTTTAGTTTAATAGCAGAGTTAACATTGTATGTAAGTGTACAATGTTAACTCTGAGAGATAGGAGAGCGATACAGTAGAGGACAGGTGGGAGAGAAGAGAGAGGAGAGAAGAGAGAAAGGAATGAGGAGAAAGCAGAGAGGAGAAAGGAGAGAAGAGAGAGGAGGCAAGAGTGAGGAATAAGGAAAGAGGAGAGAGGGGAGAGAAGAGAGATGAGAGTGGAGAGAGGAGAGAGATAGAGGACAGAGGAGAGAGGAGGGAGGAGAGAGAAGGTGGAGAGAGGAGAGAAGAGAGAGGAGAAGGGAGAAAAGAGAGAAGAGAAGAGAGAGGAGAGTGGAAAGTGGAGAGAGAAGAGAGAGGAGAGAGGGGAACGGAGAGAGGAGAGAGCCTGTCCTGCTGTGTCAGCCATTGATTCCTGGGATGCAGGAAAGGAGATAAGTGCACTCATGTTTACTCTGCACCAGCAAAGGCAAACGCCTGCTTACCATTTTGTATTACAAAGCCTATAGGGCCGCTGTCCCTTGGATGTCTTTCTTGAGTCTTCGAGATGTGCCAACTTTGTTGGGGAAAAGTGAATGGAAGTTGAACAAGACTGTATTCGCTGTACTCTGTAAGTTGTGTTCTATGCCAAGCTGAGCTCATCTGAGCACAGTGTTGTTGTCATCATTATGATGCTGCTGGCCTGGTGCTGATGCTGCCAGAGTGACCATTGCCATCCGCAGGGATCAGACCCCTCATCCAATGAAATCCCTTTGGCTGCCCCCAGCAATCCTCCAGTCCTCTGCTCTTAAAGATGGCTTTGCTTTGAGCGCACACCACTCAAACAGTGTGAGTTAGGCCAACACTATTCATCATCATCACACTCCCTATTTTCACCACTGTTGTTCAGGACATGTATTGTAGTCTACCGATCTTTGGTCATCTTTTTTCTCTTGTTAGTCATTCCTACAGTATGTCATGGTTCTATGCACTTATGTCATTCTCATTAGGAGTTTTGGATATAGCCCACCAGGTTAGTCAGAAACCCCACATTGAGAGGTGTTCTAGATAGGGAAAATAGGTTACAAGCCATTGCTTCTGGAGAACAGTAGATTAACCCTAAAACAGTTTTACACTACTTTAACTCTTTACACACACAACAACATTTGCATTGGCCTACAGACAACAAAGAATGCTATACACGACAAACATAAACACACTTCGGGAAGCAGTAACAGAATACAGTAGAAGCTCCTTTTAATGTAGGCTAATGTAATGTATCGCTAAACAAAATGTGTAGTGTGTACTTTAATCCTGTAGCACTGCACAGACTTTGATCCCTCTCCAGTGTATTAGCATTCAGATTATCATCCTGGGTCTTGGCCATGGAGTCTGACCCATGTACCACTGCAGCTGTGGACGGACAACAGTGTCCTTCAGCATCCAAATAGGCCCTGGTGTCCTAGCTCTGGTCCAGGACATTGACGTGCAGCTTGCTGATGCTGAGCCGCCTTCTTCTACAAGAAGGTTCAGCATCAGCAAGCTGTGCGTAAACATCCTGGACCAGAGCTTATGATGTCCAAAACAGGTTTCAGTTAAGCATGTGGCAAGACAAACCATAAAGTAAAAGAAATACTGGGCCCTGTCAAAAGTACTTGATCTGTGGTTTTTTGTCATTACACTGTCTCTGTTTTGATACATTCTGAAGCTCCCCCCACCCACTCACACACATGACATCATCCCACAAGTGTATGTTTTGTGTGAGAGGGCATAGTCCTGACTGAAGAATCAGAGAAGTACAGCACTGCTTAGATTTTTGATGCCGGCAAGGTTTTCCTCCACTTTGTTTGGCTTATACTTTAGACAAAAATCGACTTATTTTTGTCACTAAAAAAGTAGGTTTCATCTGAGTTTCCGACCATCTTAGTGAACAGCATCAAAATAAAGCTGATTTCATCATTCTTAGTGTACACGTTCTGTACAAGATCCTAATTCTTGGCAATGTTTCTAAATATTTGTACTGTGTACATGGTGCTTTATGTCAAATTCTCCTATTTAAAAATGTTAAGCAATTTCTATGAATGTATTTCAAGTGTATGTAGTATAACTTGTTAAAATGGCTTCAGTTGATTGAGTACAGTTTTTTTCAATCACTGGTACAATTTTCACAAGTATGTGGTAAATTGTCACAACTCTTAATACAAAACTCAAAACAGATAATCAAAATGGCTTGTTTCAAAACTCTAAGCACATTTTCAATTGACTAAGTACAACACACAAAATCATAGTCACTTTTTCATCTAGAAAATACTTTCACATTGCAATATATGTTCATCTAAAGTAATTGCCTTTCACACTGCAGTGCTCACATTACTTTTGATATGATTCTCTTCTCTTTTGTTAAAATACATTTTACTATTAGTTAGTACAATTGCACTTAATTGATGATCACTTAAACGTTTGGTAAACCTATACGCACTGCTTTACAAAAATTGCATTGGACAATACAGTACTGTAATACTGTAATATATGCCATTTACCTGGCAGACACCTTAATCAAAAGTGACAACATTCCACACATTTTGGTATGTGACCAAAACCCACAAATCTGGTGTTGCTAGTGCCATGCTCTTGTGAACTGAGCCACGTACAGTACCACTACAATACATAAGCATAATACAATACTGTAAAATACAATGCAAGATTACAAGAATACAAGAACAGTTTTTAGTTTTCTATCTTGTATTTTTTTCTATTGGATCAAATGGTATTTAAATGACTAAATGATGAGCCTATCATTATCTGATGTATTGGTAACTAAACAAAATGGTATTTCACAGCAAACTTTGATTTTGCATGAATGAGGGGGGTGAAAGATGTGTGAAACTCCAATGAATGCACAATCAAAGGTTATGGGGCATTACAAAGATAGGGGGCATTACAAGCAGGGGCGTCACCTTGGTTTTAGAAGTGGGGGGGTGGGGGGGGACATAACCTGGCGTGGGTTCTGGGGGTCTCCAATTTCTTGGGGCATCTAATTCTTATTTCCTGTATTTTTACACGATCCAATATGCCGTCTCCATTTAGAACAAAAAGTAAGCAAAAATGCCCACAGTCATCAAACTAGGTAAGATATCATTATTAAATATGTTTAAGTGATTAATAAGACTAAACTAGATCAAAGATAATTCAATAATAAATAATGAGTTGCACCTTTAACCAATATCCTAACAAATGAACAATGCTTAAGAAAAGGAAAATACTTTTGATTGTCTTTATTAAGACATCCTCTATATAACATTTCAGCCAGAACCGACCAGCCAGCCTGAGCCGCCTGCACGCCCGACCCCCACCAGTCTAGTCAATAACTCGACTCTCTCCCAACACAATTTCCTTCCCAGTTCGCACCTTTATTTTTTTTAATTCCCAAGGGAAAGGTTTGGGGGAAAAAAACAAAAAAAAACACATACACCTCAAATATACATTAACACACAAAAACAGAAAATCCTCCATACAATTAATCTCATAGGACTAATAGTGTTGTAGAGCTCTTTTTACTTGCAAGCAATATAACGGGGTAACTCCGTCCTGTCTCTACTACCCTGCAGCCCGCCAACCCAACCGACCCCACTCAGCTTTATGATCTTAGTAAAACATTCATTATTGGTTTCGGGTGTGTTAGGCCAAGGTCAGAGTGACAACCCACAGGACGGCAGACCCCCAGGGCCAGGACTGAGCAGCCCAGCAGATAGGGATTGCCTAAATAGGTATCTCCCTTGACGTGGGCATGTTTTCAAATCATCTCATTTAGTCGTACTGTATTCCATATGAGGCATCCAGACCTTATGAAAGGTACCCAGTATACCCTTAATCTGGTAATAAATCAAATCTAGTGATACATAACTTGACATTGTGGGAATATAACCAACCTTCCAATTAATGGCAATGCATTTCTTAGCCACTATAAATGCTAGGTTACACAGTTTCTTTAGATAACATTTTCCAGTATCAACATTTCCAAGCAAACAAAAACAGGGAGAAGGGGCAATCTGTAGACATGCTGAGATAAAATAACATACTCTTCGCCAGAATTCAGCCAGCCTTCACAAGACCATGCAAATATGTCCCCTTTAGTGTTTTACCACTCCAGCAGAGGAATGACATCTCTGAGTGCATGTAATTCAGTTTCATTGGCATATAGTAGGGTCTGCAGATGGCCTTAAACTGCACAAATTTATATCTGAGATGATATGAACATGACTGGGCATTCAGGCATATCTGTATCCATTCATCATCATCAACAGCTTCTACCAGGTCTTCCTCACATTTTTGTTTTACATGTTTCGTGTCATCGGGAAAATCCTCACTCAACTCTTGATACAGTTTGGAAATCAACTTTGGAGGTTTGTCAGACTGCCTTAAAATAGTTTCTGTCTTGTCCAGTGTTTGCTGCACAGAGAGAATAAAGTGTTGTATCTGCAAAAATTCACCTCTCTCCCTCACAGACTGGTCTTCCCTGGCTGCCTTACCCTGCCGAGACCCCTGTCACCATCTGATCCCCCTAAAATGAGGCATGACAAAGAATTACCTTGGTGTACATTTATACATTATATTATCCCATTATCAATGGTTCAATAATTGAAATGACCATTATTCCCAGATCCCAGAATGTAGCTTCAAGCTTAAGCTGTTGACCTGTAGCTACTGTAAGTCTACCCATCAATTCAAGATGGAACGTTGTATCTTTCACTGACATTGTTAATATACCCCAAAATTCACCTGAGCTCCGTAGACTGGTCTTCCCTGGCTGTCTGGCCCTGCTGGGATCCCTGTCACCATCTGATCCTGCTAAGCCATGATGAGCACAGTGTGGTGTACTGACTGCACTAGAGGGCTGTATTCATGCGATCAGACAGACGACTTTCGGATGAAAATATTTTGTTGTCCCACAAACGGTCCTCTTTCTGCTTTGTACGCATTAGCCAACCTTTGTATTGAAAGCAGATATTTTTCGCATTATACATACACTCAGAATTCTCTGCTTCACGTTCAGTAGCCTACCTCTCCTAGTTGGGCGTGAGAGTTCAAGTGTGCCTAGTATGTGTGGTCTCATTGAAATAGAGAAGGCTGCCTACATGGGCGGAGAATCACGTGGCAGTTAACTTGAAATTAACTTAAATATGAGTAGACTGTAGTTTACTACAGTGCCTGTAAATAGATATTGATAATGAAAAGAAGTGGAGGATGCTCAACCAACGTGAGTCAAAGTGAAATCAAAAAATGTAATCAGCATTTAATAGGAAAAGGCACAACGTGCACATTGGTTAGGCTACTATGGTGAGCGAGCGTTGCGCCTTTTCATTTTCAGTAAGTATTGATTACCCATTTATTTGTCTCTGCTTGCAAGTCTTCCTCCTAAATGGTATGCTTTATTCTATAGTCCTATGCAAAATGTAGCAAGTGTCGCTATCATCATTCTTGCTGCTTCCAGTTCAGTAGCCATACCTGCGAGATCAGGTGTGCGTGTCCTCTCAGTTAAATAGAGTAGGCTATAGCCTATGCAAGGGGGGAGAAGCACAGGGAAGTTATCTTTCCAAGGAAATGTAAGTACTCTGCTCTCCTCAAACTACATCTAGCATATTGGCCTGTATAGCCCAGTAATACAATATAAGGCCCATGTGAGAATCTCTGGTAATTTAACTTATTTCTTAAGTTATTTATGTGCTTTTGATATTGCTTATAGGGCGCAAAATTGCTAGGACCTTGGCTGGCAAGTGAGCTGCGTCACACATGCCTAAAATAACATTGTGGGACTGCGGTTGGGTTTGGGACCAGTTCTTGTGGTAGCGGGTGAGTCAGACAGAAAGCCAGCGGGTGCGAGCAGAAGCGGGATGAAGAAATTGGTCCAAGCAGACCTCTGCTGTGCACCATGACAGTGAAGCCTGTAATGTTAGAACTGTTTATTACTGTGTCAGTGTGAAAAGTAGGGAAGTAGCTAGGGAAACTGACAGTTCAATAACATTACATTGCCATACTGACTAATAAAACTCACGTTTAATTGTTTGACTCACGGTTTCATTGTTTTATTCAGGTCTAGTGAGATTGAGGCAAAAATAATAGCTAATGTTAGCTAACCTTTGGCCAGCTCTTCCTCTAACGGTACATCAACTGGTGAAAGCTAGCCAAATGTATTTACTTCCGAAACAGGACAAAAAAGAAGGCTACAAAACATTTCCATTCAAACAATAGCTGTTCGTTAGTGATATGAGGTGGCAATTATTACTAACTGACAGATAACTAGAGGCTAGAGCTGACCTGGCTGGTGTAACATCAGCTACTAGCTAGTGTAACCGATGTGAAATGGCTAGTTAGTTAGCGGTGGTGCACGCTAATAGTGCTTCAATCGGGTGACGTCACTCGCTCTGAGACCTGAAGTAGTTGTTCCGCCGCAGCTTTTGTGGCGCGATGGGTAACGATGCTTTGTGGGTGTCAGTTGTTGATGTGTGCAGAGGGTCCCTGGGGCGAGGAGAGGGATGAAAGCTAAACTGTTACTCTAGCATAGCTAGTTTATTCATTCACCTCAGTCGAGAGGGGATAAAACATTAGCTAACGTTACATGTCAGTTACAATACTAGCTCAGCACTGCAAATAAACACTAGTTTAGTTTTTTTCTGTTAAGTTAAACAGCAGTTACCTTGCCAGCTACATCAGTCAACTAAAGAGTATCCAGTTTTTGCTTTGCTTGCTTTTACAACTCGGTATAAGAATGCAACACATGCACATTGAACTATGCTCAACTCTCCCGTGCTGGTCCATCCAGTCTTCGAGAAGCTTTGCCTTCACACAGCCTGTCAGCCCGCTCTGTGGTGTCCGAGCGGTCCTAAATCCAGCTGGCTGATCACTCCAAACAGCCTACCCGATCGCTCGCATGGTCCTAAAGCACACTGTTGCCACTTTTTGTATCACATTGCAATGATAAAACCTGGGTGTACAAAAATGCAATTTCAGAATGTAGGTGGTGGGGGACATGACCCTCCCATCCCCTGTTAAAGTTGCGCCCCTGATTACAAGTGTTATCAGTTTAGAGTTTTGTACATCCTGATCAGCCAGTAGTAACTCATTGTCAATTATGAGGTTATTACCGTTCGTTCTCCTGAACACCCATTGGACTTCTGTGATTAGGGAGAAGTGTGGTAGAAGTTCTATAGGAAGAGAGAGTGTAGATTCTTTCAAACAACAATTTTATTTTAAGATTTGCATAAATTAAGTATTCAACCATTACTAAGAATAGTTCAGAGTTGAAAGCTCAATGAACATAGTTGGATCTCAGCTTTTATAGAAAAGTACAACCTCTTTTGTCTACGTGGCAGTTTAGCAGATGTGTGGAAAATTGGGCGGAACATAGTGTAAAAGGTGATTGGTTTGTCTGTGCAGATTAAGATAGCCCAAGGTTGATAGCACAAGGGCTCAACCGTATAACTTTGTTTTGTTACAGTTCACACTATAATGTGCTCCTTCCTGCAACTTTCCATATGGCTGACTTCCCAGATAGTAAAACCACAGGATATCTCACACGCTGCGGTCGCTCCCAAACAGATCTTAGCTGTACGCCCAGTCTTATGACTAAGTCACACAAAGACAAGTTTGTATCAGGTTAGAAAAACAACACTAGCATATAACAAGAAACAATTCTTTAAGCAGTAAAACACGGGATAGCATGACTAATTTTGTAATTTTCCACAACATGTCCTCCCTTTTGAGGCTTATTCTCAACCTAATACAAAATTACTTGCCAGCATTTTCATCAAACAAGCATTACCATGAGGGGAAAATACATATTAATTAAACATTATAATTCTGATAACATGGTAAAACAAAACCCCTACTATCAATTTTATACAACCCAAATTTAGAATGACAGTGTTCAGTGCTTAATGTTGAGTCTATCACTTAAATTCAAGACCCTCAACTTAGCACACATCGACACGGTTAGAATGTAAATTTACAAACAGTATATTCATCTTATATTTCTAGCATTAACTATTCTTATCACGTGGTAATGACAGATTGGTATCTCAATGCATTCTTAGTCTAAATTACTATACATTTCGCAGTATGTAGACCTCCACAATCAACCTGATACCCCAAATAAACAATGTTGGATAAGCCTAAATCAATTACAGGCACGGTTGACCACCCCCTCCCTCCCGGCACTCATCCTTCTGGCATTTCTTCATGTTCTTCTTCAGATAGTGTTTCAGTTCGTCCTTCCAATGTTCAAAGTGGATGGCCTTTGATAATGTCTCTCACCTGTGCCGCCACTATCCTTTACAGTCCATTATGTCTTGTCCGTTTTCCTACCAGTACACCAAAAACATGAGAACATTTGGACGGGATATCTCTCCATGCTCACTCCATGTGGACTCATGTCGCACTCCTGAGAGAAATGGCATGAGAGAAAAGGCAGTTGATATCTTCTACTGGATGCTGTGTACAGGTTGCTAGCTCGGATTCAGGTCTTACGGTAGAAGTGGTGCAGAACAGGCCCGTAGTGAACACCATTTTTGCCATTACTTGAGCCGGTAAGGGGGGGTTGAGGTTCACACTGTTCTTGGTCAAATTATCCCTTCCAAGCATATAGACACCATCTGTGGTCACCTTCACCAGACCAGGACAGAGTGGACAGACCAGAACAACAGTTTAGTTTAGGGCATTTCTGTTTCAGGAAATCCAGACAAATGATTTACTGTGTGACAAACTATGACTACTACCAATATTCTTAATACAGATTTCTAAAACAAATGTCAAAGAGAATAACAATACACAGTTTAAACAAATTTTCCCCAAATTGGCTTATACTCCCCTATCATCTTGGTGATCTCACTGCAAATTCACCGGCTCAGGGAGTTAGAGAGCTAACCCTTAGTGAGAAATCCCAACAATCCAGCAGACCCAATCTGGTGAGATTTGTTATTGAAGCAAGACAAAAACAAACAAACAACACAACAACAGCAATACACTTCTTCATCTAAAACTAGAGGTGTGGAAAAAACTACACATATATCACTTGAGGTGGGAAAAACTTCAATCCATTTGGAGTAACTGTCAACCATTACCCAAATATATTTCTTCTTTTTATAGGCAGACATGTGTCACGTCCTGGCCAGTATAAGGGTTAATTAGTATTGTAGTTTGGTCAGGACGTGGCAGAGGGTATTCGTTTTATGTGGTTCGGGGTGGTGTGTTTGTTGAAGGGGCATTTGATTTAAGTATTCCGGGGTTTTTGGGCACTGTTTGGTTTTCATGTATTCTATGGTTAGTCTAGTGTGTGTGTTTCTATGTTGAGTTAATTGGGGTTGGACTTCCAATTGAAGGCAGCTGTTTGGTGTTGCCTTTGATTGGAAGTCCTATATTAGTTGGGTGTGTTTGTCTTGTATTTTGTGGGAGATTGTTCTGTGTTTAGCCTTGTGCCTTGCCAGACTGTTGGTTGTTCGTTCATTTTCTTGTTTTGTTATTTTGGTATTCATTTTGGAAGTTAAATAAACGTCAAGATGAGCCTGCACATACCTGCTGCGTTTTGGTCCTCCTTAACCAACGACAACCGTGACATGTGAAGAAAACAAATGTGCATATTTACCAAAGGGCCCCAGGGGACCGGTAATTAAAAGAACAACACTGCCTGTTATATAAAAAATAAATGAATAGAATAAAAAATTTAATTAGAATTACAACTCTTGATAACTCCGTTAAGGAAAATAATTATATCCCATGAGGTAATGGTACAATAGACTAGAGACAGGTGTCCCTCATTCAGGGGCACTGCTCTCTCTCCCCTTCCTGTTCCCGAATCACACATAGGACTATTGCTAAATTATAAACTTCTTCCTAATTATAGGTCTTTACATAGCCCATTTTAATATCACCCAATGTCTCCAGTCTTTCTAGTAAGGGTGACCAGGTCTCACCAGGAAGTCAGAACAGAGGTCAGTCAGCCCTATTAAGTATTTTCTTTTGCTGTACTTACGAAAACCATTTAAAAACATTTCAAATATTTCCATCATTCTGCCTACCCATTTTACAACCAAATTAAAAAAGACCCCACACAATATATCAAACACAGTATTAACACCACTGACAAATATTCATAACCAGTGGGTTGTGTGCCCATGTGTGCTGGTGTGTTTGGTAAAACGTAGGGCAAAAACAAACAAACCAATGGTCAGGCCTTACTTATTTGGGAGCTCCCTCTACGGCCGGATCGGGTACATTTATACTTTATAAAACTGCAGAATTTCACTAACTGTTCTCCCAATTGGGAAGCATTTCAAAGAGAGAGATAGGGACAGCCCATCCTCTCCTAAAATAGAAAAACATTTTATTAGTTTTCACTTTGCTAAATCTTAAACCATTTTACTTTCCAAATAATCTACATCTCTGTTTCCTTTAACTCAGAAGCCCTCTCAATCACCATTACCCAGTACATTTCTCTTCCACTCTAACACTTGATTCAAGTCTCTACTATACTCTTTCTCTTTCCGTCTAACGTTACTTTACCAGGTGAACGAAAGGTTTTAAATTATAGACAAAACAAAACATGATAACTTCTGTTCACAGGTAGGCCACTGTCCTCCCGCCACTCATTAATCGTTTTTTGTCTAAAATGTAAAAGGTACTTTTAGGTTTGGCAACCCCGATGCTGGTGCCTGACAACTGCTTCTTTAGCGTGACAAACGCTTCCTCACACTATTAACTCCACTCTATTTTTTTGTGACCCCTCCTCCCTTTCGTCAATTCTATAAAGCTATTTCAGAATAAGACGGAATAAAGTATCTCACGAGATTGAAAAACTCCTAGGGTTTTCCTGAGTCTGGGAGGTAGAGGTCAACCGATTATGATTTTTCAATGCCGATACCGATTATTGGAGGACTAAAAAAAGCGATGCCGATTAATCGGACGATTTTTATATATATTTGTAATAATGACAATTACAACAATACTGAATGAACAATGAACACTTTTATTTTATCTTAATATAAACATAAATCAAATCAATTTAGTCCCAAATAAATAATGAAACATGTTCAATTTGGTTTAAGTAATGCAAAAACACAGTGTTGGATAAGAAAGTAAAGGTGCAATATGTGCCATGTAAGAAAGCTAATGTTTAAGTTCCTTGCTCAGAACATGAGAACATATGAAAGCTGGTGGTTCCTTTTAACATGAGTCTTCAATATTCCCAGGTAAGAAGTTTTAGGTTGTAGTTATTATAGGAATTATGACACGTCAACTATTTCTCTCTATACCATTTGTATTTCATATACCTTTGACTATCGGATGTTCTTATAGGCACTATAGTATTGCCAGGCTAATCTCGGGAGTTGATAGGCTTGAAGTCATAAACAGCGCTGTGAATCAAGCATTGCTAAGCGCTGCTGGCAAACGCAGTAAAGTGCTGTTTGAATCAATGCTTACGGGCCTGCTGCTGACTACCACCGCTCAGTCAGACTGCTCTATCAAATATCAAATCATAGACTTAATTATAATATAATAAACACACAGAAATACAAGCCTTAGTTCATTAATATGGTCAAATCTGGAAACTATAATTTCAAAAACAAAGCGTTTATTCTTTCAGTGAATAGGGCGGTAACCCTAAGTCTAGATATTGCTGTTACATTGCACAACCTTCACCCAATATCGACTCCACTTCCGTCGCCATGTAACATTATCCGGGTATTGTTACTGGTCCTATGGTCAGAGACATGGATAGTAGTCGTATCGCTTTCGATTCTGCCCATTTCCCCACTAAATATAAGAAGACAGCTTTTTGGGTCACATAGACAGGGTGAGATTGTAATGATAGTATTTATGTCAAGAGAAGGAGCTGGATTATGTTTTATACAGATTAAAAGTCATTTATTTTCATGGTATAAAATGCTTTTCTTTTGAAAGAAGTGCTCTCATGTCTGTGAGCCTGTGTGTGTGTGTGTGTGTGTGTGTGTGTGTGTGTGTGTGTGTGTGTGTGTGTGTGTCTGTGTGAGAGGTGACTCAAATGTAGAGCATATGGCACAACAAACGACCGGATCCTTCAAACGTATGCAGGCCTATCCAGTGTTACAGTATGTTGCTGACAGTCAACACTGATAAACCAATCAAAGTGTAGACCCGTTGAGCAAGATGGACAAAAACACAGCATGCAATGGCACTTTGTAGGGGGCAGTATCATTGAAGTGCTGCAGTTAGCCTTCCCACAGTTCACTCGCTCTACCTGCTAGCTGAAATATATCTTCATATGTCCATCCTTCGCTCTCTGCTGTGTGCCACTCTCTCTCTCTCTATCTCCCTCTCTCTCAGCTGTCTCTTCAAAGGTGCCCTTGAGGCCGGCAGACAGGCAGTGTATGTATCTTTTGCGGACGTCACTGAGTGGGCTGGTGACGTGCGCGCTCCTGCTTCTTCCCGCAGTACCAACCTCCCCCCCATTTCCTGGGAGTTCTGGTCATATTTCCTCCAAGCTGCCACGTGCACACATTAGCAATTGCACTTATTAGCGTAGTGAGTGACTGGAAAGCACTAAATAAGGCATGTTAAAACGTAGAGCTGTGAACTACTGTGAAGGCTTGAGCAGAGCTCTGATGATTCAGTGGCCTTGTCAGGCCAGCTGTGTGTCTGGGGATGCAGCAGGTCGTGATAGAGTAACAGTACTATCAGAAGTACTTGCATTTAGATGGAACACTATAGGGGTTGTGTTCCACTGAAGCAGGGGTGAGACAGCTTGAAGTTGCTAGGTTGTTGGATTTCCTGGCCATCTCGGCTATTCATAGGTTCTGATGGTTTGCTAGTAGCGACATAACATTTGGACTACAACAGCCATCCTGAGACCATAACCCAAGTCATAACAATGACAAAGCATAAATCACTTATTTATTGCTGTTGCACCTGCTCACAACCTTGTGATTTATTATCACTGTCATGTTTGGGAGTGGAAGATTTGTCAATGTGAGTCTGTAATAGACATTAATAATACAGCACATCTGGACAAAGTCTGTTCTGGATGAAGACTGCTGAGTTGGAGATTGTAATTCCTAGGGTTTTGAAGAGGAAATCTTTTGAAATTCGATTTGTGAACATCTTGTCATGTCATGACACCCAGTCCCGAAAACGACAGCATCTCTCTCTCTCTCTCTCTCTCGCCCTCTTTCTCTCACTCTCTCTGTCTCTCTTTCTCTCTCACCATCCTTCTCTCGCTTTCTCACTCTCTCTGTCTCTCTCTCGTCATCCATCTCTCTCTCTCTCTCTCTTCTCGCTCTCTCTGTCTCGCCTTCTCTCATTATCTCTCTCTCTCTCACTCTCTCTGTCTCTCTCTCTCGTCATCCATCTCTCTCTCTCTCTCTCTCTCTCTTCTCGCTCTCTCTGTCTCGCCTTCTCTCTCATTATCCCTCTCTCTCTCTCTCATCATCCTTTCTGCTGTCTCACATGGGTAGCCACGTGGCTATCACACAGTAGAAGCTGCATCAGCAGCATTCATCACTAATCTCCCCAAGTCACTCCACTTATCAGCACCACACATCTAACACTTTCACACTTCACGTACACTCTTTTTCCTCCATCTATTATTTTGGCTAGCAGAGGCATTTTGCCGTGCAGGATTGTGTGCAAGGTGCCAAATGTGTTAAAATTGTGTTTAGTGACTGCATCACAGTTAATTCACAACGGGACTGAGTGGTTCTTCACTCCGGTGGTAAGTGTTTTGAGAAGAGGTTTTCTCAGACTGGGGCTTTGCTAAACATGAAACACTGTATGTAAATCCTTAGTATCCAGCTGTCTTAAATGAAGTATTCTGAGGTTAACCTCCTTCTTACAACTGTCTTATATACTGTAGCCCCTGTATTATGTTGCCCTGTTTTAACCTTCTCTTGTCCCAATACTTGGGTAGCATACTGTACGTACTAGTTTATGTTTCTTGTTACTCTGGAAGTACGTCATTGAAATTTGACGGTAATGAATACACCAGTCACGGTTATGTAATAAACTCTTGAGTGCTTTGTTGTTTACTTTCTAGTAGATATTGAGTTGGCCACATTGAAATGCCTAGGTGACCTGGCTACTATGTGCATGATGCAGCACCGAGACAACAAGCGCTGTGTGCCGTTCTGATTAACTGCATTGTGATCAGCCTGATTCACTGCACCTCAAAGCAACCGTGCCTAACGAGACTCCTGGGTATTATGGATGGAGTCTGTTTTAAAGCAAATATATTCTCCGGGGGAAGATAATGACTATGTAATCACTATATGGATTCAACATTGCAATTGTTCCCATTATGGATCAAAATTGCCATCAAGCAATGCACACATTCACTACCACACCACTTTAGGTTTCAGATGTTGATTGGCTGCTTGGCTGGTTTAGAGGCCTGTACAACAATGTGTTTGTCAATTATGACTACAGTATTTTCTCGATTAGTTGAGCAGACTTGCTATTAGTTGCCATGGAAACTGTCTTATTAAAGTGGTTAGTGTGTTTATTCACTGAGCCCACTGAGGAAGCACACAGAAGAGATTGTGTGTCTCAATGGGTTTCTTCCTGGTTACATAAAGATTAAATAATAAAAACAAAATATAAAAAGGTCAACCGCTATTAAAATGCTCTCTGCGGTAAATATCAACACAAGGACATGCTATCTTAATACCATGGTTTAGACTAGAGATATACCTTTGATAAGGTTTTTTAAGTGATATTCAGTAGCCTAAAGTCACATACAAATTTTACACAACGTTAGAATAATGACGTGTGAAGAATAGAAAAGTAACAAAGACAGACAATTTCTGACCATTTCAATCATCCTCTAACAACAGATACTGACAGAACTCTGTCTGTCCTTCACAGAGAAATGATGAAGAGGCTGTGGTGGACAGAGGTGGAACCCGGTCCATGCTGAAAACCAACTTTGAAAAGGAGGAACTCGAAGGTACACCAACTTTATGAAGTACAATGCCTTGAGGCCTTAATTCAGTTTTGAGGAAGGAAGACTCGAAGGCCACCTACATGGCATCCAGAGAATAGGTTGTTTTCTAGACTGAGGCATCTCCTGCTGAGACAGAGGCTGTCCTAATACGGACTCCGTACCCATGAGACTACAGAGGGTGGCAACGAAAGAGCTGCTTGAGCACACAAAAGCACAGACCTCCAGTAACAAATCAAGAGTCTGCAGAACCATTTATGCTGAGCTTTCAAGGACTTTACTTACAATTAATTTCATCTACATTCCCAGCCATCCATTCATCACAGCACTGAAGGCAGTGATTAGTTCTGATACCGTAGTGTTGGTGGCTGGGATAACGGGGATTGGTTTGAACAGCAGAGGCTGCTAGCTGCCTGGCCGTAGCCCCAGGCCTGAAGGAGCACTCACACAGCTGTGTTTATCCCTGAGGAGAGAGCAGGCTGGAGTCAGGGTGGATTACCCTCACACTGTCACAGTACCACATCTATTCAGCCTCACTGATATCAGCAGGGTGGCGATCCACCCCGTCTGCCTGCTCACCCTCCCCATTCTGCAGCTCTGGTTGTGCACACTGTACGGTTTGTTTTGAGTTTCTAGATGAGACCAGTTTGAATGACTCATCGATTACAGAATATTAGACATATTTCTATAACTATTTATACAATATTCATGCACACACGATAAAATATTTGCCATTTACAGATGGTAAAATATACTTTGCAATTGGTGTACTTCACTCAATAGTTTGCTTTTCCTGTATTATTTTGACAACTGTTCCATTTATGTAACTCAGTTTAACAGTAATATTACATCGAATATGAATAAATATCAAAACTGTTTGATATCAAATATTAGCTTACATGTCAAATCTGTTCACTATTTTTAGGTAAGTTTTTATTAAATGATTTATTCATCCTACCAGATGATGCTCTAAGGGGGTTTTAAGAGAGCCCAAGCATCTGTGGCAGATGTTGAAGCTAAAAACATTCCCAGAGATGTATTTTTAGACTGATACAAAGTAATGATAAAAGGGTTGCATACATGCCAATTCTTTAATGTCATAGAGATTTACATTTTAGTCATTTAGCAGACACTCTTATCCAGAGCGACTTATAGTAGTGAATGCATACATTTCATACATTTTTCCCGTACTGGTCCCCCATGGGAATCAAACCCACAACCCTGGTGTTGCAAACACCATGCTCTACCAACTGAGCCACACAGGACCACATAGAGATGTGTGGTAGGTATCGCTCAATGAAATACCAGTGACATGACCTTAGAAGCATGAATCCAGATTATTATAAGATACAGTATATTCATTCAATTTGGTAATACTTTATTTTATAGCCCTGTGTAAGCTGGTATTTACTTGGTATATACTGTATTGAGTAACAAACTAAGTCGAGTAAATTGTAACCCATCATTTATTTTTTGTGGGCATATTGCTGTTGGAAGTTGACCTATATATACAAACAGAAGGAGCAGGCTGAATCAGTAACTTCTCTGAATGTAATAATTGATCTTCTTGTATACTTCTTACCTTATTCTTCATTATTTTGTCTAATCTTGTTTCTCTCTCTGTGATGGCTGCCTCCAGGTCACAGGACACTCTACATCGGGGTACATGTCCCCCTGGGAAGGAAGAGCCATCGGAGGCATCGGCATCATGGACATAGACACAGGAAGAGGAGCAGGGAGCGGGACTCTGGAGTGGAGGACGGAAGAGAGTCTCCCACATACAGTAAGTCTTGCCACTCTAGCTGGCTGGCACATTTCAAAGCAGCAGTCAAAGTGTCTGGTACTTTGGGGTAGAATAATGCAATTTTCCTCCTCATCTGTTCTTACAGTATATCATATTTCTATCATTTTATAAGTTATAGGATTCTGCAATCATATGTTAAGTCTATATGGCTGCATAATGCATTTCAAAAGAGGGGATTCTGTCTACACATCGCCAAAAATATATACATTTGGATTCAAAACTCAACCTATACTCATCAAATAAACTCATGAAAATAGTAGCTATATTTATTTTTACAAAAGTGAAGAAAATGCAAATGTATGTGCATAACGTTCTGCAGAGCTCCGTAGTCAGGGAGTGTGTATGGCAGACAGTACTGTAAGTGATGACCTTACTTGACCCTGTGCTTCAGACACGCCATCCCAGAGAGTGCAGTTCCTCCTGGGCACAGAGGATGACGACGAGGAGCACATCCCCCATGACCTCTTCACTGAGCTGGACGAGATCTGCCTGAAAGACGGAGAGGAAGCAGAGTGGAGGGAAACCGCCAGGTAGGGAGTCACATGGCCTACCCCTGTCCCATCAGCCGATCACGGACAAGTCCATGTTATTACTGAACGCTTTTAGTCAACTCCAACGTAATCCATAGGTTGTTTTTTTACCTGTTGCTTTTTAATCATGCTAAGTGATGAAATTGTTATATATAGTATGATTTATGATCTATAACTTATTCCTTATAACAATATATTAATGTCCGAAACATTAAACAACTGTTACCTGAAAGAGTTAACGTTACATAAAGAGAGATTGTTGTGTAACCTTGGAGATGGGCTATATAAAGCTCTAATTATAAAGACGGCTGCATGAGCAATGCATGGGAGCCCAGCTCTAAAGGAAATGCTTGTTTACTTGTAGTACACAAGCATACTGTCTGGACTGGAGAAATATCCTGTTGTGCAGTACTATCTGTGCTACAGTGCATCTAGACACAAATGTTACGTCACATATTGACTGACAGAGCTTTACTTGCCATAGCTTGTCAGTCAGTCGGTCGGTCGGTCGGTTGGTCGGTCACTCAGTTAGTCCCTGCCACGGTGTACGGTGTTCAGTTGTCCTGTGAATAAAAAAATGGTTTATGCAGACACAGAGTGACACTTATTCTGTATTGTCTTGGGAAAGTCACCTGTTGAAGTGTCCTATGGTAAAAAAAATGCTTTTTTGGATGACCAAGTCCCTCAGTCGGGCACCTGATTCCCTTTTTTGTTCAAGCTGGGCTGAAATGCATTTTGGTAGGCTTTTGGGTAATGTCTGATGTGTCCTTGGTGTCCCCATCAGTGTAAGCTGAGCTCTATCAGCACATGGCTTCCAGATGGCTGGACAGCTGGCTGTCATCTATCCCCTGGTCCCTTGGCTCAGTGATACTGGTCTGCACTCTTAGAAAAAAGGATTCCAAAAGGGTTCTTCAGCTGTCACCATAGGAGAATCCATTTTGGTTCCAGGTAGAACCCTTTTGGGTTCCATTTAGAACCCTCTTTCGAAAAGGTTCTACCTGGAACCAAAAAGGGTTCTTCAAAGGGTTCTCCTATGGGGACAGCCGAAGAACCCTTTTACAAAGGATCTCAGGTATTTAACAAGGGAAATTGTCTGCAGGTGCGCTCAGATCATGGAGATGTATAGAGATCTCTAGTGCACAAAAGCCTGTATAACATGGGCAGCGCCATTTGAGGACTGAAATGTAGCGATCACTACACACCTCTATGGCTCCTGCAATTTTAGAGACAGTTAACAAAAAAAGTGCCATTAAAGGAACAGTTAGCGAAAAAGTGTGAGAAAAAACAAGAGCCTTTTCTACAGTTCTAGACCACGCGTTCTTTTCTAAGAGTGTGGGCATTTGTGCCTTATACAGGTGGCTGAAGTTTGAGGAGGATGTGGAGGATGGAGGGGAGCGCTGGAGTAAGCCCTACGTGGCCACGCTGTCCCTGCACAGCCTGTTCGAGCTGCGCAGCTGCATCCTCAATGGCGTTGTGCTGCTCGACATGAGGGCCAACTCCGTGGAGGAGGTAGCAGGTACTGTAGAGCACAGAGTGGCATCTGGAATTACCCTGTACACCTTTGTCGTATTCATTAGTGCATACCGTAGCAAAAGGATTTGCGTGAAACAAAAATCTGCATTTCTTATTGGACAGTTGCAGCTAGGTCCTTCACCGTTTTGGCTCGTTTGCTTCTGTTCTGTTCCTAGTGAATACGACCTTGTTCTATGATCTTCATTGTACAATTGTAAACATTGTAATCGGAATGTAATGGACGGTTTCCTAGGTGCTGTTGAACTGTTGACTGTGTGGTCCTGTTTGTCAGACATGGTGTTGGACCAGCAGGAGACCACAGGTCCACTGGGGGACGAGGTGAGGAGGAAGGTGAGAGAGGCCCTCCTCAAAACGCACCATCACCAGAACCAGAAGAAGTTGGCCAATCGCATCCCCATTGTCCGCTCCTTCGCTGACATTGGCAAGAAGCAGTCCGAGCCCCACTCCATGGACAAGAATGGTCAGTAACAGGCATCCCTCTGCTTAGAGTTGCAGAATTCCTCTAACCTTCCCAAAATTCCCAGGTTTTCTAGAAATCTTAGTTGGAAGATTCCTGGCATCAGGAGGGAATACGCAGGGAATCCGTGAATCCTCCAACCAGGATTTCTGGAAAACCTGGGGTTTCTGGGAATGTTACCCGGAATTCAGCAACCCTACTACTGCTACAATAATGGTTCAAGATGACTGCACGTTTTTCAGTTCTCCTCACTTTGTACTGCTGGTCATAGAAACATTGAAACTGGAAGTAATCTTGTTGTAAGTAGTGCTCTCAGTCATCCCATGTGAATGCTTTTCTCATTCTACATTACATTGTCCATGTATGACCTTTTCAGTGTCTCAGTGTGACTCTCTTCTCTTGTTTCCTTGTGTGCGTGTGTGTGCGTGTGTGTGTGTTTGTTTGTGTGTATACGTGGGTGGATGTATGTGTGTGTGTCTGGCAGGCGGTCCATCACTCTATTCTACCTTTAAGTCCTCCTTCTGGGGCTCATTTATGGCAGCGGGGTCTAGGAGTGACAGGCAGGTCACACCCTGCACCCCATGGCCACTCTGTTGTCCCCAGTGTGTCTCCTCCTCCATCTCCTCTCCACTCCCGACCTCATCCACCACCCGCCCCCCTCCAGCCACTCCACAACCAGGCCCCAGACCACAGAAACAGGGTCCCAGAACCCAGACTGATATCCAGCCCATGGACAAAGAGGATGACCCGGACCCAGGCAACTCTTAAACCTTGACAGAACCTTTCTCTACTGCTAGCACTTCCTAAAACATAACTTGTAAAGGTGGTAATCTCAAAGTTGTTTCCGTCAGTAATAGTTAGAGGTTGTGTTTTGTACTTCAGATACTTTGATGAAGTCAGTAATGGTCCATCAGGTGAGAAAGTGTATAGTATATAGACAATAACTCATATCATATGAGCCGTACATTGTATTTTATTGGGCACAATGACAAATCGTAGGAAGTGGCTAGATATAGCTATCAACGGGGATAAAGTTGAAGGAGCTGCTTGAAAGAGTTACTAAACTTATCATTGACATTAATGTCGGCTGTATATTAATCTCTTTTAAAGTATGACGATATGGTGTAGGCCTAACAAGTGTAGAAGATGTTAACAGGACAATATTCAGAAGAGAAAAAGCCCTGAGCAGCGGTGTTTACTGATAATAGGGTTGTGGGTTCGTTTCCCACGGGGGACCCGTAACTCGCTCTGGATAAGAACGTCTGCTAAATGACTAAAATGTCAATGTAAAATAAGGACCCTTTACGTCCTCTTGCGAATGATACCTCATTGAGAATGTCCATCACCTTTTACAGGAATTATGTTTCAGAAGCAAGTTTGCCAGTATTCCACATGCCAATTTTGAAACATGAAGAACACCCAAAACCCTTTAAGCTAATCATTCTTTGCGGTAATTTTAATTCAGAGTGGTTTGTCACAGGCACATTCATTCTAGTGCAGTTATGCAAAGGCTCAATGAAAGAGCGGCAACAGTGTGTGCGTGGCTAACAAAAAAGACCAGTGCCCATGTTAGTGACGGCACCCTCCTGCTCATTGCAAGTACTATCATTTACATCTAAAGGGTTTGTCGCTGTGGTGTTTCTTCATGGGCAGCAGCAGCTGACTCTGTAAATTGCTTTTAGACTTAGCCCTCTCATTGACTTCATGTAGAAATATGAGTCGAAATGAATCTTTGCAAGGCATGCTTTTATTTCTGATTCTCTTGATTCCTAATGCAACCGTTAGTCACTGGTAGTCTCCACTGGCGTGTGAACGGATCAAACACTGAAATTAGTATTTATCTGTGCCCTCTCACAAATGAAAATTAATCCTTTGGATTTAAATCCTTCTTGCTCTACTCTGGCAGCTGTGGGCTAATTTCGTGTTTGCGTCGGTCAGTCTCCTTGACACAATGATAATGCCTAAATCCTAATGGACAAGCTTCATCCACCCATCCTCACCAAGGCCATCCATGACTTCCATCCTTCACCATGCAGCCACTCTTAGGCTTTATCTTCTGTCCTCTCTTGGGATCTGCACTAAATAAGGGTACTTTGCCAATGTCTGATAAATCCCAGATTACTTCAACCTTAGAGTGCAAATCTATAGATTACCAAAGCATTTTTGGTCATTTTGGTAGGCCAAGAGCTCTCTCTCTCTCTGTGATTTATTACCATTGGTGCCTGCACTGCCATGAAACCTTGGTGTTGGTCTGATATAGAGGTTTTAGTAGTTGACTTATTGGACTCTGTCATCTCTGTTTGATCCAGGTCAGGCGATTTCTCCCCAGACCTCTCTGCCCGTCCCCAATGATGGCAAAGCTGAAGTGAGCAGAGAGAACAGCGCTGTGGACTTCAGTAAGGTATAGTAAGACATTTCTTACTATTGATTTAAAGGCAAAACCAATCCTAGATCAGCACTCCCAAGTCTTAGACGATTTATGAATACGGCCTTGAACGTACTAGTATACTACAGTACGACATACTCAACATACCAGTTCTGGCAGTTCAAGTGTGTATGAACACAGTAATCTGTTCCATTTTCATTGATTGTTTGTATGTATTGCTTGAAAAAATGGTTTCAACCATAAACTATTATTATAACACGATACAAATATAGCAAGCCAGTCATCTCACTCACACTGCCATTAGCACTGTAGATTATAGTAGGAGAACAAAAGTCTCTCTTACCTCTGAATCCTACAAGGGTAACCTTTTGTTCAGAGCCTTTGGTTCTTGTTCTGATACTTTATTTGAGCTGTCTAATGTGGTTGAACTCGCCCCAAAAGCATTTCAGAAAAGACAGCGTGATCAAAATCGAACCATAAGTAGAATACCACCGGGGTATTTTTAGACGAAGCTTAATGGAGAGTAACGTTTGCCCCGGATGTTCTGGATGTTTGAAATGCCTATTTAACACACTTAGGCATATATTTGAACTGTACACTATAATGATAACACCACAATTAAACCTCAGTAACTGCCGCATGTCATTATCCATACTCTTCAGTCAGGAGGCAGAAGCCCATATTCCGTATGTATTGGCCCATGATACTATTAAAATTACATTTGCTAAGTGCATCAATCTGTTACACATTGCATGGGAATGAGTTTTGCTGAGGACCATCATCACATGATATTCTTGTTATGTTAGCAGTGAGCATGGTGTTTATAACTGGGACTCTGATGCCCCTACTGCTTCCACTTAATGTTACAGCACTTCCATTTGACGCAGTGCAGCTCCAAAGCAGACAGACAGACAGGATCGCAGCAGAATAGTGATAGGAGGATCAGTTGGCAGGCAGTCAGGCAGGCTCAGATCTGGATGGACGTGTCACTGCGGGGGCAGACAGGGTATCGAAGAGATGATAACCTCTGGAAATGTTATGTAACTGATACCACTTTAGGCTGATGATGGCAATCTGCTGTAATATTTCATCATAGCACATGGTTAAATGTATGTTATGATGGTAATGTTATTAAATATATGAAATAGGGTCCAGTTGGCCAATCTATTATCTATCTTAAGCCATTAACAGGATATTAATTACAAAAACACATAAGGTTTCAAAATTCTGGTAACTATCCCAAAATTCTCAGGTTTTCCAGTACCGGTAATCCTGGTTGGACAATTCCCCGAATCGGGAGGGAATAAGCAGGCAAATGGAAATCCAGGGAATTTGGTGAAAGTTACCAGAATTTTGCAACCCTAGTCACAGCAGGGATCAACAGTAGGGATTAAGTAATATTTGTTTTGCGAATGTATTTCATATTTCTGCATTTCTTTTCCTACGCTCTTGTTTTGGATTGAGGAGTTGCGATATTCATACAGTAAAATGCACCATTCAGACTTCAGTCTAAAAACGCTCAACTAATGACTATCCTGCGTCCATGTAGATAGACCTCCATTTCATGAAGAAGATTCCGGCGGGAGCGGAAGCGTCCAACGTGTTGGTGGGTGAGGCAGAGTTCCTTGACAAACCTGTGGTGGCGTTTGTACGTCTCTCACCTGCGGTCATGCTCAACGGGCTGGCTGAGGTCCCCATCGTTACCAGGTTAGAAATACTGTGGCAAAATGGCAGTAACTTTATCAAAAATCCCAGGTTTTCCAGAAATCAGGGTTAGAAGAGTCCCTGGAATCAGGAATAAGTAGGAAATCCGAGGTATCCTCCAACCTAGATTTCTGGAAACCTGGGATTTTTGAGAAAGTTACTGCAATTTCGCAACCCTACTTCCAATTAGTCTGTCATTATGGTGTCCTATCTATGACTAACGTTATGGCCTTCTTAATCCCTTTTGGGCTGACCCCAACTGTCTCTTCACCGCTCTGTCTGACTCTTATTGTGGCCCTCATTTTATCTTCCTCCGTTAGGTTCTTGTTCATTCTGCTGGGGCCTGTTGGGAAAGGGCCACAGTACCATGAGATTGGCCGATCCATTGCAACTCTCATGACAGACGAGGTAAGACAGCCTCTCCAATGGTGAACATAGTTGTTGGGCATGACTGAACGAACCAGTCAATTAGTGACTGAATTTCCATTCTTCTTCATTCCAAGGTTTTCCATGATGTCGCCTACAAAGCGAAGGACCGAAATGATCTGATTGCTGGAATCGATGAGTTCCTTGACCAAGTGACTGTCCTGCCACCGGGGGAGTGGGATCCCTCTATAAGAATAGAGCCGCCAAAAAACGTACCGTCTCAAGTGAGTTTAGCCCCTTCATTAAAAACAAGTCTTTCATCAGTGGACATACAAATCACAGCAATGTCTTTCATTTGAAAAGGGAGAGCAATAACAGATGTGGTGTTTGAAAAACAGGAGAAGAGGAGGAGTGCAGCACAGTGCGGCACAGACCCAGGGGATGAAGAGGATGAGGACGAGGGACATGGGGGTCCGGAGCTGCAGAGGACAGGACGGTAGGTGGGTTGGTGCGGGGGGGGGGGGGGGGGGGGGGGTGTTACCAGGGACTTAGAGAGTGTGTGCTATGGGAGCCTGGATGTGTATGTTGTTGTGGTTCTGTATTATGTGGTTGTGTATTAAGAAAGAAAGACGGATAAAAAAAAAATAACAGGTTTCTCTCCTGCTTTTTGAAACATCTATCTACGGAACATTGGACAGAGGCCAGGTTTGCCATTGCCACTGAACTCCCTCCCAGGTGACTGTGTGCAGTTCATGCAAAGGTTTCCATAGCAACCTACTGCAGTGAGCTCCCAATTGCCTTGGCTATATTCTGCAACAGGGACATTAGCTCATGCTAAGTCATCCTCACGACTGTGTCTATTTTATGCACTTTAAGTTGTGTGAGGAGAGTAACACATTAAGTCCTGGTGTAGAGAGGGAAAATAAAGCAAAGGAAGGCTACAGCTGCAAGCTGAATGCATACCTCACCACCAGCCAGCAGGTTACCCATGTGGTTGTAGTTTGATTCAATCATTCGGGAAAAAAATGCAATACATAACCGTATTAATGCAATCCACTATCTTCTCCATGGCGTTATAATATTTCCAGATTCTGTGGTGGTCTCCTGTTGGACATCAAACGCAAGGCGCCGCACTACCTGTCTGACTACACAGACGCTGTCAGCCTGCAGTGCTTGGCCTCCTTCCTCTTCCTGTACTGTGCATGCATGTCGCCTGTCATCACGTTCGGGGGCCTACTAGGAGAGGCAACAGAAGGACGTATAGTAAGACATCATGGTTTCATCCCAAATGGCTCCCTATCCCCTACATAGTGCACTACTTTTGGGCCGTGGTCAAAAGTAGTGCACTGTATTGGGAATAGGGAGCCATTTGTATGCAGCCCATCCCTTTCGAATACACAGTGCTAGAATGAAAAAACGATTTGAGATTGATTGAAGTTCAGCTTTTCTTACTAATAGATTTTCTCTGCATTTGTTTCCCGCAGAGTGCAATCGAATCGCTTTTTGGCGCCTCAATGACGGGAATAGCCTATTCCCTGTTTGCTGGCCAGCCACTCACCATTTTGGGCAGCACAGGGCCTGTACTGGTGTTTGAGAAGATATTGTACAAATTCTGCAAGTAAGTTTGAGTAAAACACTCTAGTTGTAATTCTATTACACCCATGTGATGAATCATCTATAGCCCACTGCTCTCAGGGCATTTCTGTATCTATACCCACACCTCAGATAATCTGTGAATTGATTGTATTATGATCTTCTGTCCTTATAACGATAGCAATATAGGATGACCGTGTGCAATATACACTACAAAAAAAAAGGTGCTATCTATAACCTTAAATGGTTCTTCGGCTGTCCCCATAGGAGAACCCTATGAAGAAACCTTATTGTTTCCAGGTAAAACCCTTTTGTGTTCCATTCCATCTACCTGAAACCAAAAAGGGTTCCCCTATGGGAACAGCCGGAAAAACCCTTTTGGAACCTTTTTTTTCTAAGCGTGTGCTGCCAAAATACATGGATAATTTAATGTTCTAAACTGCTTTAAAGAGTATCAAAATAACATAATGACGACCTCAGATGCACTATATTCTGCAGATAGCTAGATATACAGGTAACTGCCAAAATAAAGGAAACACCAACATAAAGTGTCTTAATAAGGCATTGGGCCACGACCCACCAGAACAGCTTCAATGCACCTTGGCATAGATTCTAAGAGTGTCTGGAACTCTACTGGAGAGATGCGACATCATTCTTCTATGAGAAATTCCATAATTTGGTGTTTTGTTGGTGGTGGTGGAAAACGCTGTCTCAGGCACCGTTCCAGAATCTGCCATAAGTGTTTAATTGGGTTGAAATCTGGTGTCTGAGTTTTCATGCTCATCAAGCCATTCAGTGACCACTCGTGCCCTGTGGATGGGGGCATTGCCATGGTAGACAGAATAATGGCCTGCCAGCAGTTTTATACATGACCCTAAGCATGATGGGATGTTAATTGCTTAATTAACTCAGGATGGAAGCACCTGCTTTCAATATACTTTGTGTCCCTCATTTACTCAAGTGTTTCCATTATTCTGCCAGATATCTGTAGATAGTGCATAACATATCCCACAGATGTTGTCATATATGGGGTGGCAGGTAGTGTAGTGGTTAGAGCGTTGGGCCAGTAACTGAAAGGTTGCTAGATCAAATCCCTGAGCTGATGAGGTAAAAAATCTGTTGTTCTGCCCTTGAACAAGGCAGTTAACCCACTGTTCATAGGCTGTCATTGTAAATAAGAGTTTGTTCCTAACTGACTTGCCTAGTTAAATGAAAAGTACAAGGTATTAGATTGCAGTGATGTTTTAACTCTCTCCTCAGGGAGTATGGATTATCCTACCTCTCTCTGAGAACCTGTATAGGGCTGTGGACAGCGTTCCTCTGCCTGGTCCTAGTGGCCACAGACGCTAGCTCCCTGGTCTGTTACATCACACGCTTCACAGAGGAGGCCTTCGCCTCGCTCATCTGCATCATCTTCATCTACGAGGCCTTGGAGAAGCTCATCCACCTGGGGGAACACTACCCCATCAACATGAACAACAACCTGGACAAACTCACACAGTACTCGTACGTTTGCACTCACTCCATTGAAAGTGCCTTTTTAATCCAGAACTAGGCATAATCTGTGTCCAGGAAAATATTCCTTAGAGTTCTGAATGAAAGTAATATCTTAATTTGAGATGATTGTGAAGGAGGGATTTGACGGTGAAGTGTTCCATTGTTTCTATAAGGTGTTCATGTATTGAACCTCCGGATCCAAGCAATGCCACCATACAGTACTGGGAGCAGAACAACATCACTGCTTCTGAGGTCTACTGGGAGGCACTCGAGGTTAAGGTACTGTATAAGAATGTTTAGTGAAATCTGTGGAATCTATGGAAAGGATCAAGCAAAATTCAGAGAAGGAGTTCATCTGGGTCAGGTCTCGTGTTCCGAGAAAAAACCCTAGCCTCCTAGTACAATTTGTGGTTTAATAAACTGAATTAGAGAGCAAAAACAGGTGTTCCTCACAAAGTGGCATACTCTCCCAGATGGAGTTGGTCCTGTGAAGAAGATTAAGGACATGTGGTGGGCTGGATTATTCTGGATTACCCCATGCCAAATCACCATAAAAGCACATTTTTTGTATTAATGTTGCTTTCTGTGGACAAGGGATGCTCTTAATCCAAGGCCCTCTTAACCAAAGGATTTTGTAATTGACTGCATTGTCATGCACTATTAATTCCACTTGTAGTAGGGCAGACCAATCACCCTCCTCTACCTGTTGTTGCAGGACTGCATGGAGAAAAGAGGAGAGTTTGTGGGCAGTGCCTGTGGCCCTCACGGACCCTATATTCCAGATGTTCTCTTCTGGTCCGTGGTTCTCTTCTTCTCCACTGTCTTCATGTCAGCTTTCCTAAAGGAGTTTAAGTTCAGCCGTTACTTCCCCACCAAGGTGAGGCAGCAGACCCAGATCCCACTGTAATCCCACTGGTTTGTATCTATTATGCGTTTGTAGACTGCAGACAAGGTTTCTGTACTTCTGCTGAGGTTTATGGTGCAGTAGAGCACTCTAGTGGTCATATGTGAGTACTGTGTGATTATGTAGGTTCAAAGCAAGTTAGTAATAAAATAAGGTTTTTAATGAAGAAAAGTGTCACGCATCCCCCACTTTCTTTGGATTCTATTATGATTTAAGGCAGCACCACTTATCCCGTTGTTTGGCCACGGAAGCCCCCCCCTTTTTTTTCCGGAGAATTGAATCCACAACCGTGGTGCTCAGTGTTTGAATGATATGGATAGTCCCTGTACTAAGATCAGACGGTTGACATGCACCCCTCTCTTGCACAGTTGAGAGCTGTCATCAGTGACTTTGCTGTGTTCATCACCATCTTTACCATGGTACTGGTGGACTATGCCTTAGGGGTCCCCTCTCCAAAACTAAAAGTCCCCAGTGTGTTTAAGGTGAGCTATATAACAAAGTATTACAAGAGGATTATACATTTTTACTCAAAATACTGTACACCATGGACATGTGCCATGCTATGTAGATGCAATATTTCACAATAATCCGAATCCTTGCAGCCGACTAGAGATGACCGTGGTTGGTTGATCAGCCCGTTAGGCGGCAACCCTTGGTGGACCACCATCGTAACAGTGATCCCTGCTCTGCTATGCACTATCCTCATCTTCATGGACCAACAGATCACCGCTGTCATCATCAACAGGAAGGAGCACAAACTGAAGGTATTGTAGGATACTGTAGTGGCTCAGCTCAGCTCAGACGGGAGGCTTTGTTCACCATAACCTGAATGTCCACTTTTTAGTTGGCTTTGATTTGGTGCATGTGTAGTTGATTGTCAAATAGCGTCCAGTACTGGTTGATATGTACTGAAAAAGTCCCTTTCAGAAATCTCTTTCTACTTGGGGAATTAGTTAACATTTTGACAATATTTTCCTGAACTATTATGAAATGTTGCCGACGCGGAATATCGAGTAGTGCATTCTCAGTTGTACTGTACTGTGTTTCCCTCCCTTACAGAAAGGCTGTGGGTACCATTTGGACTTGTTTGTGGTGGGTGTCATGCTGGGGGTGTGCTCCATCATGGGGCTGCCCTGGTTCGTGGCTGCCACCGTTCTCTCCATCTCCCACGTCAACAGTCTGAAGCTGGAGTCCGAGTGCTCGGCCCCCGGGGAACAACCCAAGTTCCTGGGCATCCGCGAGCAGCGCTTCACTGGCCTCATGATCTTCCTACTCATGGGCTGCTCGGTGTTCATGACATCTGTGCTCAAGGTCAGATAGCTTCTCTGAGGAATATTGTGTTGGCTCTAGCTTCTGAACTGTCCAAAATCTGTTCCTATCGCAGTGTGATAAAAGTGTCTCTCATGCACATGTTGTATTTATTTTGCACCCTGTGTAGTAGTCTGCAGTGTCTCAAAGTGGACCGATATTTTACACTACGTTTTGTATAGTTGAATCTCACTTTTCAACCATTTCTTGGCTGATGCTTGTATGACTGAATCGTAATATAATTTCTCTTGTCCCTTTAGTACATTCCCATGCCTGTGTTGTATGGAGTATTCCTGTACATGGGAGCATCTTCGCTCAGAGGAATACAGGTAGGAGATCACTAAACACACTCAGATGTAGTTTCTGTACAGTACATAACATTCATAGTCAACATTGACTTGTAAGGTGCAGGGCCGTGGTCGAGTGGGTAACAAGCCAGGCACAAGCGACATACACTGAGTATACAAAACATTAAGGACACTTGCTCTTTCCATGACATAGACTGACCAGGTGAATCCAGGTGAAAGCTATGATCCCTTATTGATGATCCCAATGCCGCTTGGTTTTTCACTCTCAACAGTTTCCAGTGTGTATGAAGAATGGTCCACCACCGAAAGGACATCCAAATCAAATCAAATGTTATTTGTCACATGTGCCGAATACAACAGGTGTAGACCTTACAGTGAAATGCTTACTTACAAGCCCTTAACCAACAATGCAGTTTTAAGAAAAATCTGAGTTCGGGGCCTCCCGAGTGGTGCAGCGGTCTAAGGCACTGCATCGCAGTGCTAGAGGCATCTAAACTTAGCCCCGGGTTCGTTCCCGGGCCATGATCGGCCATGATCGGGAGTCCCATAGGGCGGCGCACAATTGGCCCAGTGTCGTCCGGGTTAGGGGAGGGTTTGGCCGGGGGGCTTTACTTGGCTCTTTGCACTCTAGCGACTCCTTGTGGCGGGGCGGGCGCCTGCTGGCTTCCAGGTTAAGCAGGCGGGTGTTAAGAAGCGCGGTTTGGGTCATGTTTCGGAGGACGCATGACTCAGGTCGCCTCCCTAGCCCGTTGGGGAGTTGCAGTGATGAGACAAGATCAAAATTGGGTAGAAAAATGGGCTAAAATACAAAATATAAGAGTTGAGAAAGTATTTACTAAATAAACTAAAGTAAAAAAATAGAAGGGGAACAATAAAATAACAATAACGAGGCAGGAGGTACCGGTACCGAGTCAATGTGTGGGGGTACAGGTTAGTCAAGGTAATTGAGGTAATATGTACAGTACCAGCCAAAATTTTGGACACGCCTACATATTCTAGGGTTTTTCTTTATTTTTATTATTTTCTACATTGTAGAATAATAGTGAAGACATCAAAACTATGAAATAACAGATATGGAATAATGTAGTAACCAAAAAAGGGTTCAACAAATCAAAATATATTTCCGGATTACTGACTTTCGTGTCTTAAAGCAGGGCTCTCCAACTCTGTTCCTGGAGAGCTACCTTCTTGTAGGTTTTTGCTCCAACCCTTTTCTAGCACACCTGATTCTACTAATTAGCTAGTTGATAAGCTGAAATCAGCTAAGTTACAACTGGGGTTGGATTGAAAACCTACAGAAGGGTAGCTCTCCAGGAACAGGGTTGGAGAGCCCTGTCTTAAAGTAATGATGGACTGTTGTTTCTCTTCGTTTATTTACATTTACATTACATTTTAGTCATTTAGCAGACGCTCTTATCCAGAGCGACTTACAGTAGTGAATGCATACATTTCATACATTTTATATATATTTGTTGTACTATTTGATCTGTTCTTGCCATAATATGGACTTGGTCTTTTACAAAATAGGGCTATCTTCTGTATACCACCCCTACCTTGTCACAACACAACTGATTGGCTCAAACGCATTAAGAAGGAAAGAAATTCCACAAATTAACTTTTAACAAGGCAAACCTGTTGAATTGAAATGCATTCCAGGTAACTACCTCATGAAGCTGGTTGAGAGAATGCCAAAAGTGTGCAAAGCAATCATCAATGCAAATAGTCCGGGTAGCCATTTGATTGCCATGCGGTAGCAGTCTAGTCTTTGACTAGGGTGGCTGGAGTCTTTGGCAATTTTTATGACCTTCCTCTGACACCGAATGGTATAAATGTCCTGGATGGCAGGAAGCTTGGCCCCAGTGATGTACTGGGCAGTACGCACTACCCTCTATAGTACCTTGCAGTCGGAGGACGAGAAGTTGCCAACCAGGCGGTGATATAACCAGCCACGATGCTCTCGATGGGGCAACTGTAGAACTTTTTGAGGATCTGAGGACCCACGCCAAATCTTTTCAGTCTCCTGAGGGGGAATAGGCGTTGTCATGCCCTCTTCACGACTGTCTTGATGTATTTGGACCATGATAGTTTGTTGGTGATGTGGACACCAAGGAATTTGAAGCTCTCAACCTGCTCCACTACAGCCCCGTCGATGAAAATGGGGGCGGACTCGGCCCTCCTTTTCCTGTAGTCCACGATCATCTCCTTTGTCTTGATCACGTTGAGGGAGAGGTTGTTATCCTGGCACCACACTGCCAGGTCTCTGGCCTCCTCCCTATAGGCGGTCTCGTCGTTGTCAGTGATCAGGCCCAGCCAACTTGACACAACTGTGGGGAGCATTGGAGTCAACATGGGCCAGGATCCCTGTTGAACGCTTTCGACACCTTGTAGAGTCCATGCCTGATGAATTGAGGCTGTTCTGAATGCAAATTGTGGGGGGTGCAACTCAATATTAGGAATGTGTTCCTAATGTTTTCTACACTCAGTGTATATGCCTTCCTACCAGAGACCAGGGTTCAATTCCTATCTTCACCCTTCCTCCTAAATCTCCCTCCTTACTCTCACCCCATCTGTTTCTGTGCATGTCTGAATAAAGCATGACATGCATTTAAAAAAACAAACAGGCTTGTAAGGCTAAGTCCTAGCACACTTGACCTATATCTAAAGCTAATTTCACAAAGACCATCTGAGGACATTAAAACACAGTACAGAAACACATAAACCGGAATACAATGGTCCTGAGGTTGTAATTTAATCCATTGTTCTATTGCTTATCAGTTATTTGACCGTCTGAAGTTGTTTGGCATGCCAGCCAAACACCAACCTGACTTCATCTACCTGAGACACGTTCCCCTGCGGAAGGTCCATCTCTTCACCATCATCCAACTCAGCTGCCTGGTCATGCTCTGGGTCATCAAGACCTCAAATTATGCCATCGTCTTCCCCATGATGGTTAGCAAACATCTTTCTGCCTTATACAGTAGATTCATCTGAATGGGGTTATATGCCAAATATGCGAAGGCAATCTGGGTACATAGCTTTATTTGGCCATATTGTAGATTGAAGTAAGACAATGTCTTAAGTTATACATTATGAAACCTAGATGCCTTGATGCTCTACAGAAACAGGAGTTAGGCTCCTGCCCTATGGCTGGGACAAATGACTTCTGCAGATGATTCTGTCTGTATAGTAATGTTGAGTTTGTGTTCCTTGCAGGTGTTGGCTCTGGTGTTCATTAGGAAACTGATGGATTGCTTCTTCACCAAGAGAGAGATGAGCTGGCTGGATGATCTAATGCCAGAGAGTAAGAAGAAGAAACTGGAGGATGCTGAAGAAGAGGTATGAAACAGTGGAGGCTGATGAGGGGGGGACGGCTCATAATAATGGCTGGAACGGAGCCAATGGAAAGGCATCAAACACATAGAAATAATGTGTTTGATTGATTTGATACCATTCCACTCATTCTGCTCCAGCCATTACCACGAGCCCATCCTCCCCAATTAAGGTGGCATCAATCTCCTGTGGTATAAAAATAGCATCAAGGAAGATTAGCTCTTTGGTGGGCTAAAATAAACCCTAAAAATCAATACATGACACTAATATGCCATATACCTATCACGTTTCAAGATACAGACAGTGTCGAAGAAACAAACATTTATTTCTAATACAGGGGCAGGCAAACCAGGGGTCAGAAATCCAGAGAGGGTGCAAAGGGTCCAAAACGGCAGGCAGTCTCAGGGTCAGGGCAGACAGGGTTCAATAATCCAGTGAGGTGGGGCAAGGTATAGAATGGCAGGCAGGCTCAGGGCAGACAGAAGGGTATAAACCGGGAAGGACTAGAAAACAGGAGCAAGAAACAGACAGGAGCAGGGGAACAAATGCTGGTAGGTTTCGCTAACTGGCAACAGACAAACAGAGAACACAGGTATAAATACACAGGGGATAATGGGGAAGATGGGCACCTGGAGGGGGGTGGAGACAAGCACAAAGACAGGTGAAACAGATCAGGGAGTGACAGTACCCCCCCTCTAGGGGTTGCCACCTGGCGTCCTACCTGGGCGCATATCTGGTTGACCGGGGTGCCGGCGTTGGAAATCCGCGATGAGGCCTGGGTCCAGGATGTCCCTGGCAGGGGCCCAGCACCTCTCCTTCAGGCTATAACCCTCCCAGTCAACCAGGTACTGGAACCCTCTGCCCCGAGGTCGAACCTTCAATAGACGCTTCACTGTGTACGCCGGTTGGCCATCGATGGGATTTGGGAGCAGGGTGGGCCTGGAAACGGGAGACAAGTGGCTGTGAGATATGGGTTTAACTTTGGACACATGAAAGGTGGGATGTATACGAAGGGTACAGGACAAAAGAAGACGAACAGCAGAGGGGCTAATGACTTTGGAGATGAGAAACGGGCTGAGAAACCGGGGGGAGAGTTTGCGGGATTCCACTCGGAGGGGCAGATCCCGGGTGGATAGCCGTACCTTCTGCCCTAGACGATACCGGGGAGCCAGGGTCCGGTGGCGATCCGCTTGTCGTCGATACCTGGAGGTGGGCCGACCGGGCTCTCCTCCAGGTACGATGACAGCGGCGGACAAACATCTGGGCAGAAGCTATGCCGACCTCTTCCTGCTCAGGGAAGAGCGGTGGCTGATACCCTAGGGAACACTCAAAAGGTGATAGGCCAGTGGCAGAGCAGGGAAGGGTGTTGCAGGCGTATTCGACCCACACAAGCTGCTGGCTCCAGGTGGTGGGGTTGGCAGAGACCAGGCAGTGCAGAGTAGTCTCTAGGTCCTGGTTGGCTCACTCCGACTGGCTGTTGGACTGAAACCCGGAGGACAGGCTGGCCGACGACCTAATGAGGGTGCAGAACGCCTTCCAGAACCTTGACGAGAATTGAGGACCCCGGTCGGAGATCATGTCTACTAATAGTCCATGGATCCGCAAGACATGCTGCACTATGAGCTGGGCCGTCTCTTTGGCAGAGGGTAGCTTGGGGAGAGGAATGAAGTTTGCGGCTTTGGAAAACCGATCCACCATGGTCAGGATGGGGTTGTTGCCATCAGATGGGGGGTGACCCGTGACAAAGTCCATGGAGATGTGAGACCAGGGATGATGAGGGACAGGCAGAGGTTGGAGGAGACCAGCCGGAGCTTGCCAAAGAGTCATGTTCTGTGCACAGACAGTGCAAGCGGCGATGAATGCGGAGACGTCAGGCCATGGCAGGCCACCAAAAGCATTGTTGCACAAAAGCCAGGGTCCTACGGGAGCCCGGGTGGCAGGCAAGCCTGGAGGACCGCGTCAGGCACGAACATCCGGTTTTCTGGACCCCCCCCCCCCCGTCAATGCTGCGACTCCCGAACCTGCTTCCCTAATCCCCTGCTGAGTGCCGTTGCCAGGCACGAGGTGGGAAGGATGGTCTCAGGTTCCAGGGTAGTAGTTGTGGGGCTATAGCGGCATGACAGCGCATCTGGCTTGATATTCTTGGATCCTGGCCGGGAGGAGAAGGAGAAGTTGAACTGGGTGATCAGTAGGGCCCACCTAGCCTGCTTGGAATTGAGGCGCTTGGCGGTGTGGAGATATTCCAGGTTCTTGTGGTTGGTCCGCACAATGAATGGATGTTCTGCCCCCTCTAGCTAGTGCCTCCACTCCTCCAACGCCATCTTTACAGTGAAAAGCTCACGATTCCCCACATTGTAGTTCCTTTCCGTGGCGTTGAGGCGGTGGGAGAAGGCGGCACAGGGATGTAACTTGAGGCCCAGGGGAAGCCAGTGTGCTGTAGCCCTGGATAAAGCGGTGATAAAAGTTGCCGAATCCCAGGAAACGTTGCAGCTGTACTCTGGACATAGGCTGGGGCCAATCCACCACTACTCTCACCTTCCTGGGATCCATCTGTACACTCCATGCAGCGATGATGTAAACCAGAAAGGGGATGGTGAAGCGATGAAATTCGCACTTCTCTGCTTTTACAAAAGCTGGTTCTCCTAGAGGCGTTGGAGAACCTGTCGGACGTGGAGCACGTTTTCTTGGGTGGAGCGGGAGAAGACAAGGATGTCATTGAGGTACACAAATACGAACCTGTTCAACATGTCGCAAATAACATCATTAACCAGAGCCTGGAACACAGCAGGGGCGTTGGTAAGGCCAAATTGCATGACCAGATACTCGTAATGACCGCTGGCCGTGTTGAAGGCAGTTTTCCACTCGTCCCCTTCCCGTATCCGCACCAGGTGGTAGGTGTTCCGCGGGTTTAGCTTGGAGAACACGGTGGTCCCCTGGAGCGGCTTGAAGGCCGAGGAGAAGAGCGGTAACGGGTAGTGGTTCTTCACAGTGATGTCGTTGAGACCTCAGTAGTCGATGCACGGGCGCAGGGTTTTGTTCTTCTTTGTGGAAAAGAAGGACCCTGAGCCGGCGAGGGAGGCAGAAGGATGGATGAACCCAACAGCTAGGGAGTCCTCAATGTAGGTCTCCATAGCCTTGGTCTCCGGACCCGACAAAGAGTACAGTCGTCCTCAGAGCGGTTGTGGTACCTGGGAGAAGCTCAATCCCACAGTCATATGGTCAATGCGGCGGCAGAGAAATGGCCCATGCCTTACTGAACACCTCCCAGAGGTCCTGGTACAGCATGGGAATGGGGAACAGGTCCGGGGCAACTTCCGAGCTCCCAGGAAGATGTCCCGGGGCAGGCTGCACTGACTTCAGGCAATGGGTGTGGCAGAACGAGCTCCAGCCCATGATGGCACCGGCAGACCAGTCAATGAGGGGATTGTGTCGCTGGCGCCAGGAGAATCTCAATACCATGGGAACCTGAGGAGACTTAATGAGCAGGAACTGGATCGTCTCGCTGTGGTTCCCTGACACACGTAGGTTGATGGGGGTGGTATTGTGGGTGACCTGGCCTATAGAGCGCCCGTCCAGTGCTCTAACGTCCATGGGAATGGAGAGGGACTGAGTGGGGATATCCAGCTCGGATGCCAGGGTAGCATCCATAAAGCTCTCATCGGCCCCAGACTCGATGAGTACCAAAATACATTTTGACTGGTTCCCCCACAGAAACATGGCATGAAAAAGGATGCAAGTAAGGGGAGAGGAAAGGTTCTCCGTATGGCCCACCAGAGTACTCGCTCCTACCGGTGAGCCCGGTCTTTTAGTGGACAGGTGGAGACAAAATGACCAGTAGTCCCGCAATAAAAGCAGCTCTTAGTGTGAAGCCTGTATAGCCGTTCAGCTGGAGACAGCCTAGCTCTGCCTAGTTGCATGGGCTCGGGAAGAGGTGAATCAGTAGTCTTCAGAGGCCCTCGGGTTCTCTCGGCAACGGTGCCGTCCGCGACTTCCTGGATACCGCGGAGGCGAGGTGGAATCCATGGACGGGCTAGTGAAATCGAATCTCCTCTCCTTCCTTCATTCCCGTAGTCGCCCATCGATCCGAATGGTCAAGGCAATGAGCGAGTTGAGATCCGTCGGTAGTTCCCGGCCAGCAAGCTCATTCTTTACTTCCTCCGATACTCTGTGCAGGAACATGTCAAACAGTGCTTCCGGGTTCCAGGCACTCTCAGCTGCCAACGTGCGGAAATCAACTGCGTAGTCTGCCTCACTGCGGGAGCCTTGCTGAAGCTGGAGTAACTTCCGGGCAGCCTGTCTCCCGGACAGTGGAGCATTGAAAAGTTTCTTTGCCTCTGCCACGAACTTGTCCAGACTGAAGCATACGGCTGACTGTTGTTACCATACTGCCATAGCCCAGGCGAGAGCCCTCCCGGACATCAGCGTGATGAGGTACGCTATCTTACAGCGGTCCGAGGGGAAGGAAGAGGGCTGCAGCTCGATGAGTGAACAATGAGCGAGAAACGCCCGACAGGTGCCCGACTCTCCATCAAAGCGCTCCGGGGAAGGTAAGCAGGGTTCCCGGGAAACGGGTGCCCGGGGAGGCGGCGCTGCTAACAGCCGGGTTACTGAGGGGCTGGGAGGTTACTGTAGTGGTAGGCTGCCTAGTAGACAACCCACGGAATTGCTCCAGCAATGTGTTCAATGCTTGGTCATGGTGTTCGGCCAAGGTCTGGAACCCTTCCATAAGACCACGAAGCAACTCTTTGTGCCTTCCAATGCTGGCTCCTTGGGAGGAGAGGGCTTTGCGGAGCTGGGTCAGCCATGGCCAGTTCGTACTATCACGTTTCAGGTATGACCCAGATGTAGACAGTGTCGAAGAAACAAAAGTTGATTTCTAATACTGGGGCAAGCAAATGACAGGTCAAAGGCAGGCAGGGGTCAGAAATCCAGAGAAGGTGCAAAGGGTCCAGAAAGGCAGGCAGTCTTAGGGTCAGGGCAGGCAGGGGTCAATAATCCAGTGAGGTGGGGCAAGGTATAGAACGGCAGGCAGGCTCAGGGTCAAGGCAGGCAGAAGGGTCAAAACCGGGAAGGACAAGAAGACAGGAGCAAGAAACAGACAGGAGCAGGGGAACAAACGCTGGTAGATTTCACAAACAAAACGAACTGGCAACAGACAAACAGAGATCACAGGTATAAATACACAGGGGATAATTGGGAAGATGGGCGGCACCTGGAGGGGGGTGGAGACAAGCACAAAGACAGGTGAACCAGATCAGGGTGTGACAATATCAGTAGATCATTTTTACTTGAGATATGTAACTTCCACTGTAATGGTTCATCTCTGCGTGTGTTTTAACAAATGTATTACATACAGTACTAGATGTCACTAGTATAACATGTTCCTGTTGATTTTCTTATTCCCAAGGAGGAGGAGCAAAGTATTTTGGGAGAGGAAGATGGAGTAGTGCAAGTGCCGTTAGAAGGATATCAAAAGTAAGTTATCAGCCATTGTGAGTGGAAAAAATATTAATAGAATCACACTTCATGCTTCATTAGTAGTCAAATAGTTTACTGATTGTTGTGAATTATTATGCATGATTATGTCTTGTTTTTTAGGAGTGAGTCAGCACTCAACATCACTGATGAAATGTCCAAAGGTTCTTTTGGAAACACGTGGAATGTCAACTCTGACAACTCTAAAAAAGAGCTAGACTCAAAAAGGTATTGAATTGCCTCATTCAAGTTCATCTGAAATCAACACATTGATGTTGAAAACATCTCTTTTGTTTTTTTTTCTGTCCGGCTGTATAAAAATGTATTAGTATGAATCCAAATTTAAGATACATTAATGTAACTCAAACTTTCTTGCTAATTTCCCTGTGGCATCAGTTCATTTAGAATATCTCAATTTAGGATTCCTCCTCGTGTGTATTTGTGTTATAACCCATTAAAGAAACAAATAACATCTATGTAATTCATAGAATGCCTCATATTTACCAAGTGTAATGTTCATATAAAGGATTTTTAGGATATTGATACTGTAAGTCAATGCTACTGTAAACAAAATGGGTTGACGGTACATTTTACAGCTAATGAGTTGTTCCATTTCTTGACTGTATTTTCCCATTTCATCTCTATCATAAGTTCCCTTATATCCTCATAGATGCTGAATCCCCCAAAGGTAAGAGTCTGGTCCCCGTGCCCTTGCTTGCTCATCCTTAGTCTGTTTGGTCAGTTTTTTTAGAAAAAAATCTAAAATAATGTTTTTATCTTTGCATGATATGAGGCAGGACAGGAAAATGTCAATTTTTTAAATTTATCATTTGGTTGAAACTAGATGCTGCTTATTTTGCATTCTACAAATTGTCAAGTTACATTATAATTGTTTTAGTTCATCAACACTGAGTGCACAGCTCTTAGGAACTCTGTAATGACTGCCGGTGTTAGGCAAAGGTAAACATTATGGATGCTAAATCCATTACCTTTCCGCTGCTTGGGATATAAACCCAGCATATGACAGGCAGTGAAGAGTAAACATGCGCTCAGTTTAAAGTGACATGACTGTGACAGCAAGGATGTAAAGTGCATGTAGGAGCCATCTCTGAATGATGCTAACTGTATCATTCAGTCTCTGTTAGCATGCCATTCATCCTTTGACTGTATGCCTCTGCCAATGGCTGTGAAGGGCAGTTTGACAAGGAGCACTACAGTACAGCATGCTAGCTGTAGGCTCCGATACGCAACAGCTAGAGAGTGACTTATTATTAGTACATCTCTCCTGAGAACTGCTCTTTCATGAACATTGTCTGAGGTCTTGCCCTTCAGACCCCATACCTCTCAGCTGCCTGGAACATACAGTACAATACTAAACATGTGAGTGGATTAGCATGTGGTTACTAAAGAATGTCAAATATGAACCTAATGTTAATGTAAAGCCCCTCCCAACTAAGACATCAGTTGATGATACATTTGGGGGCAGTTTGCCAGACACTAATTAAGCCTAGTCCTGGACTAAAAAGCATTCTCAATGGAGAATCTTCATTGTTGGAGCCGGACAGCTGATCGGTATAAGCTAAGTTCTGAAGCTGTATACTTGAAAGCACTAACAGCCAGTGTTTATATCCACAGCTTATCCAAGAACAGTGGAAGGAAACAAAAGAGGAGGAGAAAGATGCAGAAGGGCTGCTTCGACAGGGAGTCAAGTTTATGACGTTTCCCCCTTCACTGTGTTTTAAACAAATCAATATATTGTGTGCCACAGTTTACCATTCCTTTATGTTTTATCTTGTAAATCTTTGTGTGTTCAAAAGCTGAAAACAGTATTTTTTAGTTGACGTGTCCAAAACTGCTTCTTTGTGAGGCAACATAAAGAAATGTATTTATTGTATGTATTTTGTATGTTTTTGTATTTTTTCCAGTATCATAATATTACAGTTGTTTGAAATTGCTAAATTATCCAACTAGATAAACAATACATTTAAAAGTTTGTGCAATACTGCAGTTAAAGACTATGAAAGCAAGTGTATATATATATATATATATACATTCAGTATCTCACAAAAGTGAGTACACCCCTCACATTTTTGTAAATATTTGAGTATATCTTTTCATGTGACAACACTGAAGAAATGACACTTTGCTACAATGTAAAGTAGTGAGTGTACAGCTTGTATAACAGTGTAAATTTGTTGTCCCCTCAAAATAACACAACACACAGCCATTAATGTCTAAACCGCTGGCAACAAAAGTGAGTACACCCCTAAGTGAAAATATCCAAATTGGGCCCAAAGTGTCAATATTTTGTGTGGCCACCATCATTTTCCAGCACTGCCTTAACCCTCTTGGGCATGGAGTTCACCAGAGCTTCACAGGTTGCCACTGGAGTCCTCTTCCACGACGACATCACGGCGCTGGTGGATGTTAGAGACCTTGCACTCCTCCACCTTCCATTTGAGGATGCCCCACAGATGCTCAATAGGGTTTAGGTCTGGAGACATGCTTGGCCAGTCCATCACCTTTACCCTCAGCTTCTTTAGCAAGGCAGTGGTCATCTTGGAGGTGTGTTTGGGGTCGTTATCATGTTGGAATACTGCCCTGCGGCCCAGTCTCCGAAGGGAGGGGATCATGCTCTGCCCTCAGTATGTCACAGTACATGTTGGCATTCATGGTTCCCTCAATGAACTGTAGCTCCCCAGTGCCGGCAGCACTCATGCAGCCCCAGACCATGACACTCCCACCACCATGCTTGACTGTAGGCAAGACACACTTGTCTTTGTACTCCTCACCTGGTTGCCGCCACACATGCTTGACACCATCTGAACCAAATAAGTTTATCTTGGTCTCATCAGACCACAGGACATGGTTCCAGTAATCCATGTCCTTAGTCTGCTTGTCTTCAGCAAACTGTTTGCGGGCTTTCTTGTGCATCATCTTTAGAAGAGGCTTCCTTCTGGGACGACAGCCATGCAGACCAATTTGATGCAGTGTGCGGCGTATGGTCTGAGCACTGACAGGCTGACCCCCACCCCTTCAACCTCTGCAGCAATGCTGGCAGCACTCATATGTCTATTTACCAAAGACAACCTCTTGATATGACGCTGAGCACGTGCACTCAACTTCTTTGGTCGACCATGGCGAGGCCTGTTCTGAGTGGAACCTGTCCTGTTAAACCACTGTATGGTCTTGGCCACCGTGCTGCAGCTCAGTTTCAGGGTCTTGGCAATCTTCTTATAGCCCAGGCCATCTTCATGTCGAGCAACAATTCTTTTTTTCAGATCCTCAGAGAGTTCTTTGCCATGGGGTGCCATGTCGAACTTCCAGTGACCAGTCAGTATGAGGGAGTGTGAGAGCGATGACACCAAATTTAACACACCTGCTCCCCATTCACCCCTGAGACCTTGTAACACTAACGAGTCGCATGACACCGGGGAGGGAAAATGGCTAATTGGGCCCAATTTGGACATTTTCACTTAGGGGTGTACTCACTTTTGTTGCCAGCGGTTTAAACATTAATGGCTGTGTGTTGAGTTATTTTGAGGGGACAGCAAATGTACACTGTTATACAAGCTGTACACTCACTACTTTACATTGTAGCAAAGTGTAATTTCTTCAGTGTTGTCACATGAAAAGATATACTCAAATATTTACAAAAATGTGAGGGGTGTACTCACTTTTGTGAGATACTGTATATCATTGATGAATTCATCTAGGCAAAGTCAAAATGTACTTTATGCATGACGTTTTATTTAATGAAGTATTATAAGATATACTGCATCTGCTTGAATTTCAAAATGCTATAAATGCAAAGAAAATCTACAGTATCTGTGTTTGAGCATTCGCATCATGATTTCAGCTTTTTGCAATTGTCTTTAAGCTTTGAATATTGTTAAAATGTATTACTACCAGTTAGGAGATTAGTTGAAATTAGCTTTTTTATATTATTTATGGTTGGCAACATGTTCTTGTACAAAAAGCAAGCATTGCATTGAGCGTTTGAATAGTAAAAAGCCTGACTTAAGTTGTAGAATACTGTTATGCATATCAATAGATAGTATTGAAACAATGTTAAAGAAGAAAATAAAATCTTGGCTTTAGTTTAAATCAAAATATTTGTTTTCATAGTCATACTGCCAAAGTTGAAATAGTTGCAGTTATTGCAGTATATCAATATTTTTCAAGCTGCAAAGTACATGCTTGTGTTTCATTTTATGTTTGTTGTTTGTCATGGGCCATCATGTGTGCCCAGGAATGATTGTCCATTCAATAACTAAAGATGAAGCTCAACTAATACTTGAAGGTGTCTACTAAAGGGCGACATACATGGCTATAGAAACAATTGCAATAGCACTTTTCTAGAAGGGGAAAATGTATAGTATATTTCTTGTTATAACATTTTTGAAACTATTTCCTTTTTACAATATCAAAAATGTATTTGTTCACATATAATTAGCTATGCATATTTATCTATAATACATACCTGTTGCTTCATTTTAAAGTATCAGTATCTGCAAAATATTTTAAAATATCTTGTTGAACATTTCTACTACTACTCGTTACTAATTTTACTTAGGTCGGAATTAATTTGTTTAAATTGTCACTCAATCAGTTTTGTTTGTGACATAAATCATTGTAAGGAAACATGGCACTGGAAAACATTATGTTGTTTCTGCTTCTAAGTTGTTATTGGTCTTTAGAGCTGATGTATTACTGTTTATGATGTATCTTGTATATGTACATTTACTATGAAACTATAAACCTCAAATGTAATACATTTATTTGAACATCTTTCTTTTCCCCATTAATATTACTGTATGCTGTTTGGAGTGTCTGATATGTGCTTGACACTTCAACAAATGCCCCCACAAAATAACCTTAATGCTCATTTTGAGAGAGTTTCTAGATTCGCTTTGTAAACTTTGACTTACGAGAAAGCCAAGGCGTGCCCAAATTCCAGTGAAAAACGGCAGTGAGGGTCTACTTTGAGTTGACCAGTCGACCGTATACACTAGGTCAGGTCACTTACACTGTAGGTGAGAGTGTTTGACAGCAATCCGCTCAACTGAGTCTTCCGCTACACTCACACGCCACATCTGCCTTGTGAGCATGAGGTTGGATAACGAGGTTGGATAATGAAGTACACATGCTGAAGTCATTCAGTGCAGGAACTCAATTTGCCGGGAGGCAATACAATATGACTTCACTTGAACATACTATACAGAACACAACGTCATCCTCATCTAGAGAAGTGACTTACTTAGCTTTTCTTAATTCAACAACAAAAGAAGCCCCACATTTTGATTACGACAAATGCCCAATATGACCCTTAGAGATTTGGAATATAAATAGAATTGAGCGGGCAGGCTTTTAAAAAATCAACAGATGCTTTTTGATGCACTAGCTGACAGCTTAGAAAGGTATAGCATCCCAAAGCATGACATATATCTGGCTCATGTGACTAGTTTGTTTCCGTGCCAGGAAGACCCAGGAAGTGACGCCTGATTGACCACTGATCTCTGCCAGGCTGTCATTGACATAGTATTGTCTCTTGGTTTCCTCAAGTGTCCTTGCTGTCGGTGCTACATTGGTAAAACGTGTTATGACACTAAATTAGCAGATGTGACAGCACGTCGTTCCATTACCTGATTGAAATCCCTGGGTGTGTTTTCCTCTTGGTGATACGTCTGTCCTCAAGGCTGATTGATTTGGGTTCCACCTCTGTGAACACGGGGTCTCTACTTGAACATGATGTCCTTGAAGTGTTACTTATATATAATACAATTAAATGTATTATAAAAGGAAGGATTATGTTTCCACTTAATTTTGGTTTATGGGTTCATTTTATAATGCATCTCTCTTGTTAGTGTTTAGATTTATATATATATATATATATTTAATTATGGCAAGATTAACGATTTATCAAAGGCCCTATGCAGTCAAAAAAATGTGTCGGGACATGGACTCTACAGGGTGTCGAAAGTGATCAACAGGGATGCTGGCCCATGTTGACTCCAATGCTTCCCACAGTTGTGTCAAGTTGGCTGGATGTCCTTTGGGTGGTGGACCATTTATGATAAACACAGGAAAATGTTGAGCGTGAAAAACCCAGCAGCATTGCAGTTCTTGACACATACCAGTGCGCCTGGCACCTACTACCATACCCTGTTCAATGGCACCTAAATATTTTGTCTTGCCCATTCACTCTCTGAATGACACACATACACAATCCATGTCTCAATTGTCTCAAGGCTTAAAAATCCTTCTTTAACCTGTCTCCTCCCCTTCATCTACACTGATTGAAGTGGATTTAACAAGTGACATCAATAAGGGATCATAGCTTTCAACTGGATTCACCTGGTCAGTCTATATCATGGAAAGAGCAGGTATTCTTAATGCTTTGTATACTCAGTGTATATATCCACACTATGATGTTAATATTGTGAAATTGTGAAAATTATGCTAATGCCCATTTTAAATTTAAACTTTATTTAACTAGGCAAGTCAGTTAAGAACAAATTCTTATTTACAATGACGGCCTACCAGGGAACAGTGGGATAACTGCCTTGTTCAGGGGCAGAATGACAGATTTTTACCTTGTCAGCTCGGGAATTCTAACCACTAGGCTACCTGCCGCCCCTTTTTGTGTTAGAAGTTGTTTGAATAGACCACCTGAAATTTCAGCCTGAGTTTTGGCCTGCCTGGTGACATTACCAGGTGGTAAATTAGTTAATATACCAATAAGAAAGATAGTTCTAAACCTCTCTGCCAATAACAGCTAGTTTACAGTTTTCCCCTCCTCACTCAGACCACTACCAGACAATCCTATCAAAATTATTGCTTGATAAATTGCTCTTTGCTAAAAAGCGATTTTTGTTTCTTTTTCACAATTTTAAATGAAAACACTCACAGTAAGGTTCTTTATTGTTAGCCAGAAACGATTTGGTATTGAGCCAGAAATGGCTGCATTGTACCTTTAAAATGTTTCTACCAAAAATTAGCAAGGTACAGATGACAGATTTTGGGCCAGTTTTACCAACATTTTGCACCTGTTATTTTTTAGGAGAGTGAAAGAAAATCTCACTCTTAGGCTACTCTTTAACCATAATATCTTATTCCTCTCCTTTTGTATCACTTCGAAAATCTTGCCACTGATGTTTAAGTACAGAGTGAAGCATTTAGATAATACATTGTCACCATTTTCTGTTAACAACCAAAACATTAGCAATTGACAGACAACAGAATTTCTTGTCAGGGGATTTATTAGCATGACCAGAGGACGATACAGGTTATAAAACATGAAATGGAACAAGGGGGTCATTCTGGATGAGTTGCATTCTCTCTTGACTGGAGGGACATAAGACACTGGGACTCTGTGGCTGAGCAGAGGAGCCCTATTCTCGTCTGCCTCGACCATTCTTCAGCCAGGACACAAACTCCTTGGCTGCCTGGTCCTGCAGGTAGGAGCTCACGTCGCTGGTGTAGGTACCCTCTGCATGCCGTTTGATGGGACCCCTGAAAACACATGGAGAGATTTTATAGTGTTGATAATAACAATTTATAATTGATAATATGAGGAATAAGCAAATGGATTCACTGTGCATTGTTAAGCTGATGTAGTAAGGTTTTACTGAGCTGTAACTTAAAACCATATACAACCAAGATAATCACCAACATGCAGTAAATATCTGCAGTATGTCATAAAGTGTAGCAGAAGCTTATCTTTGATTATAGCGCAGCAAAAACATTTGACATTTCACTAGCAATATCTCTTATTATAACTACTGCATTCATACAGTTTCAGTTTAAGTTGTCTCATATTGGACGATGATCCACTGCATTGTGACATGGAATGAGGAAGACCGACACGCAGCAGGGGAAGAAGAAAGAGACACTCACCCACTTCTCTTGGAGTTCATTAGCCACTGGACAAAGTCTTGTGCTCGTCTCGACTCAAGATATTTACTGTAGTCGTTAGAGAATGTTCCCTCTGAATGTCTCTTCGTGTTTGAAAGCTCCCTTGGCTCACTGAACATAGAGTCCTCTGTCAACAGGCTGAAAAAACAGACAAGTCAGCAGTTACAGGATGATGATTCACAGAGAGAGAAAGAGAGAGAAAGCCTCAACCTGAATGGTGCAGAGTTCAGAAGTTGCTCCGAGTTCGAGGCTCTTACCTAGAGTTGTCCTCTGTGTCCTCCTGTGGGATCTGCCAGCTGCTCTGAACAATGATCAAGAGCAGAAGTCCAGCGAAAGAGTGGGTACTTTTCATCTTTTGACCTCCTAGATATTAGCGGAGAAAAGAGGACAAGCTGTTTCAAATGACAGCAATTTCAGCCAAACAGCATCACAATAGAAGATAATATAATTCAGAGAAAATTCCCGATGAGAAATATTTCAGCGGTTGAAAAGGAGTATGAGGGGGTTTGGTGCTGCTCACCTGTATTCCCTCTGTAGAGTGTGTGAGAAATGTTGGTTGATGTCTTCTGGCTTCTCTCTCTCTGGTTCCCTGGAGTTGCTTCATGGTCCCTTCTAGGTCTGGCCAGCCTTTATATAGTTGAGATGAATGACTGTTTACTCAGGTGGCACCTTCCTCACAGACGCACTAGCCCGTTTGTTACTCTCAATCCATTAGTCAAAACTCGACTCAATGCACTGGGTAGATTTGCAGTCCATCTTTGTTTAAAAGGAGATGTGGAAATGTCCAGAGGTAAAAGCTGTCACTTAGGTGTCAAAATCAAACATGATTTCATCCTGCCCAACAAATCCAAATACTTATATAACCATCCACCATCTGTGTTCAGATAACCTGGTTTGCACTGCAGGTTCAGTGTTTATGGAATATTTCTGAATATGAAGAGAATATGGAGTTAAACTGTAAAACATGTCTTTCCAGCATATTATCCCTAAGTAGAATTTAGTGAATGATCTGCTAGGTGACTAAGGCACAAATACGATGTTATGGAGTTTTATATTCAGTTGTTTATTTGTTCAATACACAGTCTGTATCAATAAGATGTCCAGACTGAACAATCATATACCATAAGATCTTTTCACACATTTCTAATAAGCATACATATACATAATCTCCCTTTTTTCTACCGAATAAACAGGATACAGAAGTGTATCAAACATGCTAGAAAGATAATGAATTCCAAAATGTCTGTCAATATATGTTTTAACTTCTTATCTCTCGCTACGATTTGTTCCTTTTGAACACATGTAAGGACAATTAACAGTTTTTTGTCAACATTTTCAAACGAGAAAATGGTTATAACCATATTTAAATTCCACATACAATTACATCTCACACACAATGTAAAATACAAACAAGATTTGAACATTACACAACAAATTCAGTGCAGTAACAATTTTAACCAATATTACTGAAGTCATTGATATAAAATACTGTTATACCAACATGCAATGGCTTTGAGTACATAGTGGTGAATTCAATGGTCACATTTTTTCTATGATCAGCACAATCATTTCATATCAAACACAAATAGTCATTACAAGCAACCACATATTAATTACAGTATATAACTTATAATGGAATCCTCAGTCCAGAATATCATCAATAAAGAAAAGCGGTCAACATTTTTATTGTAGCAATATACTATACAAATGCTGTCATACTGATACAATGAAACGGCATCGAACTTAGTAAGGGGTTATTAGATCGACTTGGGTTTGACAAGACATTTCTGTAAGAATTGACTCATGTGGGTGTAGAGGTGATGGTAGGCAGGTCCTCCAAGTCCGTGATCCCTGTCAGTGTACCACTGAAAAGAATCCAAAAACACACAATTACTATTATTCTAGATAAGGTGTTCGACATATGTTAGACTCCAGGCTTCGCTCACAGGTGAAAGTCTGTAGCAGAGGCTAGGTATAGATTATAGACATGTCACATAGAGGTCATATATCATATAATTATATTATATATACCTATAAGCTAGTGAAGGACATCTAAAATGTCTTATAGGCTGTAAAATGTGTGTAATTAAAGTTGTAACATACAGTACTAACTCTCCAAAATATTCTTGCACGTACTGTACTTACCCCTGGGACTATCAAATAAGGGTTTTATCAAAAATAGGCATACTGTAGATCAGAGCCGATGAAGAGTATAAGACACTCCTCTGTCAGACTCCAAGTGCAACACGTCATCCCCACCACCCCTCTCAGGTAGTCCTTCCCAAAACCAACATTTACCATCGCCTCAAAGTCAACTTGCTGGACAACCAGGGCTTTGGAGATCTGTGCAGATTGCTGGAAGTGAACATTGTCTACAGGAAAAGCAAACTGTTTGTAATACCTGATTGAACAAGGAAGCATATGCATCTGTGAAAATACGATAAATGATTTTGCACAAGATCAAGAGCCTCTTAATGGCTATACTGAATACTGTATTCTATACATTACACATTATGAATACAACATTGTGAATGAGTGTGTGGTTGATTAGAATGTAAAATACAGTGTTTCACTGAAACAGAAACACATACCATCAGCTGTCCCATGAACCAGGAGATATTCCACTGATTTGAAATTCTTTGCTCTACTTGTTACTGTGGAATTCTGTTGAATAGAAAGTTGTTTGTATGTGGACACAGTTACGGTTGACATACAGTACAACAGATTATGTGATGACTATCCAAATAAAGAGGGACCAAGCTTTTTGATGTTTCTGATGTCTTTACCATAGATATAGAATGAATAGAACGGGCTTGGAAGCTCTAACCTGGCAATTTGACTGGTAAACTCATGGGTACACTTGCAATGGCTGCCTGGTATTGTGAGCTAATCATTTCCATGGTAATTTGGAATGTTCTATCAACTGATACTCCGAGTCGATATTCACATAGTAAATAAGGAATTCCCCTCGACGACGTCCACAAATTGGGGAAAACAAACATTCTTTCCCATTGACCCCCAGTGTAAAAAATCGCGACCTACGGTTCGCAATGCTCCCACGTAGGGAAATAGAGACTGCGAGAAGAGCACTGTGGCTTCAGGCTATTTGGCATGGGAGAGTTGAAAACATTTAATCACAGGTGAGACTTTTAACTTGTTTAGTATAGTTTGTTTGTAACGCCACTCACTACTTGTATCTGTATAGTCCATTTGTTTGTGTTGTTGGTCTTGGATAGCTTAATGTTATGGTCAGGAGCTAGCTAGCACTCACTCACTTGGCTGCTAGCATCCTCATGAAAAGGGGCATGAGGGAAGCCCTACAATATTACGTTTATATAAGTAGTGAGAATGCTAGGGAGTAGGGCAATGTTGAAGTCATCTTTAGACATTACTTTTCTTAAATGTAGTTTTGTAATATGACTAAAACAAACAGACAAGAAAATTGCACTTGGAAAAAGTCACGTTTTTGCTGTGAGCCAATGTGGTAACCTAGGTAACCACAGGTTATTTTCTCCACAGGCGGGCGGGGCCGTGACGTTCTATTTAATACGGACTGGGACTATGCTGGATTGCCATGGTAAAGCACAATGTTCTTTCAAATGATGCTAACTGTTGTGACTCAACAAATCACAGCACTTCCTGCAGCACTTCCTGCAGCACTTCCTGCAGCACTTCCTGCAGCACTTCCTGCAGCACTTCCTGCAGCACTTCCTGCAGCACTTCCTGCAGCACTTCCTACACTTCCTGCATGGGTCTAGCTTGAAGATGGGAAGGTTAAGACAGCATAATAATTTCAGGCGGAAGCGTTTGAAAATAAACAAATTAATGTGACCAGTGCCCTTGCTGGATTATACAGGATTAGCATTGAAAATGTGACCAGTGGTTGGAAAATCTAGTAAAGTGGCTGTAGATTCTTTTTTTAATGTCTAAACTACTAGAATTACAGTAAGGCAGTTATGCTTGTGTTCGCTGAGTAGTTAGCTGAAATTCACTACGATTGTGTTAATTTTTCACTTTGACGGGGAACTTTCTGTGCTGCTACCATTCACTCCCAGTCATTCTGAATGCGGAAGCTGGTCCCTTGTTGACTAGTGGCACAAAGAGTTATGGGATATTAGAAATCTCTTGTCTTAACCTGTATGTGTTTAACCTAGCATGGGTCTAGGTTGAAGATGACAAAGGTTAAGACAATGGGATCCTAATGTCTCATAACGCTTTGCAACAATGGTTTGTTATGCTAATTAGTAACGGCGCTGGTAGTTAGCAACAAAGATGGTCCCAGATTTGTGACGACATTGTCTTAACCTGTATATTTTTGACCTTGGCATGGGTACACTCAAAATGGCTGCCAGTCCACCCATTATGCCATCACACATTTGAATGGGGACGGCCGTTCTGTTCATTCTATTTCTATGGTCTTTACCTTGTAAGAGTCAGCATTCTCCTCCGGTTTACTCATATAGCGTTCAGTATACACCGAGTCTGGAAAAGGAATATCCAGATAGAGAATGAACTCATATAGGATGAAAGAAACACTGGCTTTTGAAGTTTATGCACGACTAAATCTGTGTTCTCACTATTTGACCCTTTCTACGATTATACGCACTGATACATACCATAATATTCCCACTTAGCTACTGGGGCAACTGCAATTCCACACTTGAAAACTCCACTTCCAGCACCCAAAGCCATCGACGTGACATAGCCACCATATGACTGAAAAACAGATTATTTCAAACCACATTAATTAGAGTTTAATTCAACAAATACTGTGTATTCACAACAACAGATTTATAAGAAATATTGTCAAAATCAAAGAGAATGTCCAACTTACCCAACCCCATATGGCTATTCGTTCTTTGTCTATAAAGCCCATGTCGATAAATTTTCTAGTGACAAAAAAAAAATATATCTTTATTTGATCTGCTCTAGCTATATGTCATTAAAGTGTTGAGCAGATTCAATTGATGAGACCTTTTTCAAGAGCAACAGATAGTATACTTTAGGCTACTCCCAATTCACATTCATTATCAGATATGAATACATTACGTCTTGTATTTATTATTATTATTTTATTTTTTTACATATTGTTAAACAGATGTTAGACTTTACACACTGAGGTCTCTATACTTCAATGGCACTTTACCTTGTGGCCGTTATTTGATCTTCCACTTCAAACGTTCCAAGACGTTGGTAGATAGAGTGCATTATTTTGTCACCTTGGTAACCGCTTCCCCTTCCATCGAAACTGGCCACTATTATCCCCTCTGTACTGGAGAGGTACGAACCCCAGTTCAGTCTGTAGCGATAATCTGCCTTCTGACTACAGGGGCCTCCATATCTGTAAGGGAAATAAGCATATAACTTGACACAATCACAGCTGGGCTAATTCATTCTCTGCAAATCCTCTTTAAATATACTTAAGCTTGTATACTTACACATCAATTAGAAGAGGGTACTTTTTGTTCTTTTGGAAATTGGGGGGTAACATCATCTGATACCATAGATCTGTTGGCAAAAAGGTAGTGAAACATGAGGCCATTAGAAATATAGATGTAGGATCTTAATTTGTTCACTCTGTTGCAGGTGAACTTTCCTGCACTGCAATACATTTAAAACTTGTAGTGTATTTGAGGTTTAAAAAGGCTTCTGAAGTTTGCAATTTACACTTTGAAATTTCAGACTTGATTTTCCCTTACAAAAAATGTATCAACCCCTACACAAATGTCCATTAATTATAATCCACTTAACATTTCAAATTTCCTGTTGCTACAGGATTATTTTTCTGGTGTACTGTAGCAAATTGGCTTAAATTAAGATCCTACATCTGTACATTTGATTTTGCATGGCATGATTTGATTGGATCCACCAGTCTCTAAAACTATCACTTACCAAATCCTGCTACCCTCAGGGTCCCACGCTGCATGGTTGGCATTTGGAATTCTTTTAGCATTTCTTCAAGATCTTTGTTGTCACGAAGAACCAGGAGTTCTAAAACAAAACAACTTCCTCAATTGAATCAGAAGTTCCCCGTTTACGGTAAAGATTCCTGAACCTGTATATTTCTCAGTTACAAAGAGTATCTTCAAAGTAGTGGTACTTTTTGCATACCTTTACCTGAGCCTCTATTGTCCATGAGTGTGAACAATGGTGTTCCAGGTCCTGTAAAGAAACAATCAGCACACACAATACAGTATGACATCACGTAGGCTAATTGTTCACCACATAACCTCATGTACTAGCTGACCTAGAGGTCAGAGGTCAGAACTGAGACTACGGCTTCATCCCAAATGGCACCTTATTCCCTATGGGCCCTGGTCAAAAGTAGTGCACTACATAGGGAATTATGTGGTGTTGTGTTGTCTCTCTTGTCGTGACGTGTATTTTGTCCTATATTTTTATTTAATTCATTTTTATTTTTAATCCCAGCCCCCATCCCCGCAGGAGGCCTTTTGACTTTTGGTAGGCCGCCATTGTAAATAAGAATTTGTTCTTAACCGACTTGCCTAGTTAAATAAAGGTTAAATTGAAAATAAAATAAAAACAAGGTGTCATTTGGGACACTTCCTGTATCACTTACTGATACTCCGCACCCCAGTTATTTTTTTTTAGCATTGATCACGAATGGGTTAGTGCTCAGGATGTGAATGGGGAATGGGGTAACTGACCATAGCAGTCCATGCGGTAGTAGGAGGCATTGTAGCTGAAGTAGGCTGAGTTGTACTGACACCTGTCCTTATACAGGCCACAGGTGAGGCACTGGGGAGCAGAGTGGCTCCTTCCGATCATAACCCTGACAAACAAACAAACACAGGTTCATACGAGTTAACATTGCTGTCTGAATAACGAAAAGATTTATGGTAGCAATTGAACATACTTTTATGGTTTATTTTGTATTCAGAATGATTAAGAATTTAGGGAATTTAGGGAAACCACTTTAAATGAAATATCTATAGTGATAGATAAATACTAAATGTACTCGATTCTGTTATCGAATTAAATTAAATGTATTTCTTACTTGTATAGATTTCTCTGTCCAGGCTTTCCTTGGTACTCATTACTTACATAGTATCTGTGAAAATGAAACAATAGTGAAGAAGCATTCTGAAGGAGCAACACACGACATAGTTCATAATGATACTTTTCTAGTTCTTACATACCCACGTCTTGTGCATCTGTACTTACATAGCGTCTTTGGTGAGTTTTGAAATGTAGATGACCTCCCACTTGCCTGAGGTAATAGGTGTTGCCTTGCCCTTTTGAATTATATGCACTTTCATAGGTACTGCATTCTGATATTGCTAACATTTACATGCAAGTAAGCATTTTATTGTACTGTGTACACCACGTGTGTCCTCTACATAAAGCTAATAAACTTTTTGATTTTGATGAAACAATCACTTTGAGGAATAAAATACTTACATCTTTCACACGGTGAAGGTGCTTATAACCGTATGTGTCACTCATCACTTTGTAGAAACTGATATGATCCTCTGCAAACATAGGTTGGAGAGGAACATACTGGAAAATTGAAATAATTGATTATTAGAAAACAAAATATTTCAGCACCTAGATTTCGTTCTCATGGTTCTTTCATTATACAGTATGTGAACTTACTTGGCCAACCCAACCGGTCTTGCTAATTTGTTCATATTTCTAAAAGAAAAAAAGTACAAATATTTTATTACATTTATTTCTATTAGGCCTATACAGTTACAGAATGCTTCACACAGTAACATTCCTGGAGTTAATGTCGACTCTACCAATGAGCTCACCCACAGAGTCTGAGGTGAGGTGACAAGTACCTGGTTCTCATTCCAGTTGTTTCCATCAAAGTCATAGATCTGTAAAAGGACATGGTTCTGCTTCCTCTTGGTCCACTGAACAGCGATGCGCTCATCCGTCACCCAAGTGACTGAACTCAAATAGTGATCACTGGGAGAAAAACAACACAAAGTGACAGGTTTATATCACCCTTTTTTACATGTGATTGATATTGACTAGCCTTGACTGTTTAAACCACTACAAATGTATATTAGAGTATGAAATTATACTGTACCCTGCACCAATGGAATCTGGCACCACCACCTGTGTCCGTCTTGATGGATTTATTGTGTCCACTACAAACAGCTTTGCCTTAGGATTAGTTGAGCCAGCCTTGATAGGAGATAACATGCATAACAAACACTTGATATCTTCCAAAAACATGAGCATTTTCTAAGGGTACAGTACATACAATTCACATACTGTGTGTATAATCATGGTGTATTGACCTATTTACGTGCGATCTGTGGTATGTCTCTCATTCTTATGACATTCGTAACATGCATTAAAAAAGGCACATATTACAACATCCCACCTTGGGGTATGGGACAACCACTGTACTGGGGTATTGTCCATTTCCATACAAAGAGTACTCGATCGTGTGGACACCTGTGTCATTAAACTCAGCATAAGCCAGATACTTTCCAGTTGGTGACCACCATATTGCCTCGTTCGATGAGAAAACCTCCTCTGAAAAAAGAGGAAGGAATCAAGTTACCCAAAAGCCATGTGTGTGATGAAATTCACCTCATCCCTTTCCCCTAAAATGGGTGAATGTTACTTAATACCCACCCTCATATACCCAGTCAGGGGCACCGTTAAGAATCTGATTCTCTTTTCCATTATGGGTCACTTGTATGGCTTCAGCAGTGGCGTTGGGTTTCAAATAAATGTTGTAATTCCAGACGTAAGCCTGGCAGAGAGATCAGCGGTCATGTTAATGTCAGCATTCCATTGACTTTAGTTTATACTAGAGACAGCCTACTTCCTCTACAGTGGTTTTATTCCCTGGCATCCTATTCCAGATTCTTTTGGTTGGTGCAGCAGCTAATCCCACTGTGTTTTGCATCTCTCTGGGCCAACGCCCATTCTCGCCATGGGAGAGAGAGCTAATTATGGTGCCAGCAGTTTGCAAAAACTAGCAGGATACTAGTGAGCAGATGAACGATGCAATAGCAATGACATTAAATACACTCCAGCCTCTTTTCTCATTATACACTTGTTATAGTTACCAAGGGCCTCAGAGAACTCTTAGTCAGGTAGCAAATGTTGTTTTTTTCAAATAAAACTTAGGTTATAATCTGATTTATTTTTCTGATCTTGTTAGATATGGTCCATGGATAGACTTGAATTTGTATTTTATAGTGTATACACATGCTTTGAACACCCTGTTTGCATCCCAAATGGTACCCTATTCCCTACATAGTAGACTACTTCCCTATGGGCCCTGGTCAACAGTAGTGCATTAAATAGGGAATAGGGTGCCATTTGGGACACACCCCCATAGATAGTGTATCCGACTGGTTTTGAATCACTCACCAGTTTGTTTCCTGTTGGTGCCCAGGCAAAGTATTGCACAACTTGTGGAATGTTCACAGACTTGAGAAATGTTCTGGGAGAAAGAGATAGAAACATCAGGTCTTTAGTGATAGAGGAGTAGTTGAGTCTGGCACTTTCACTGGGAAAAGAGAGATGCACTTACGAACTGTCATAATCATAGATGGAGTAAGAGGCTGTGAATGAATGTCTCCATTGCTGTAAACACATGATACAGTAAATCAGTGTTGTGTATTACAAAAGACACCCCATGATCAAACTATAAACAATCATTCAATATATTACCTTGGAGTAGTTGCTCTCAAAGCAGATGTATTTCCGATCAGCAGAAATAATATAGTCTGTGGCATACACTTGTTCCTATGACATAAACATTTTAAATACAAAATGTCAATACATTACTCGCGTTGAAAGATACTACGGAAGATTAGAGTGCTCTTTGCCTGAAAAATATCTTACAAATGTGTTGTTGCTTATATATTCAAAGAAATCCCCTGTTTCAGCATTGTGAAGCATAATGTTGCCTTGTCTCGTTTTATGCAGGTATTCGTTATCTATAGGAGAATGAGACAGAAATGTAACTTTTTGAGACATGATCAAAATGCAGGCCCTTTAAAATCAAAACAAACAATGACAAGGAATGCATGCATATACTTTTAGAAGCAATTGAATAAACAAAACAATGCAATACCTGATATCCACCGCAAATTATATATTTTATACCTAATTGTGTCATTGAAATAATCTGCCAGGGTAAAAGGCCTATTGGAGCCTGCGTCCTCTCCTGAAACATGAAAATGTACTTGAATTAGTGACAGATGCATTTTACTGGAATCAACAACTGCAAATATTGGTTTGTTGATAATCAAACAATATGCTAGTACTTTCCACGAAAGTGGATATCTTCAACAAATCCTTGGAAATTGTACACTACTACAGTTGAAGTCGGACGTTTACATACACCTTAGCCAAATACAATTAAACTCAGTTTTAAACAATTCCTGACATTTAATCCTAGTAAAAATTCCCTGTGTTACGTCAGTTAGGATCACCACTTTATTTTAAGAATGTGAAATGTCAGAATAATAGTAGAGAGAATGATTTCTTTCAGCTTTTATTTATTTCATCACATTCCCAGTGGGTCAGAAGTTTACATACACTCAATTAGTATTTGGTAGCATTGCCTTTAAATTGTTTAACTTGGGTCAAACGTTTCGGGTAGCCTTCCACAAGCTTCCCACAATAAGTTGGGTGAATTTTAGCCCATTCCTCCTGACAGAGCTGCTGGTATGACTGAGTCCGGTTTGTAGGCCTCCTTACTTGCACACGCTTTTTCAGTTCTGCCCACAAATTTTCTATAGGATGGAGGTCAGGGCTTTGTGATGGCCACTCCAACACCTTGACTTTGTTGTCCTTAAGCCATTTTGCCACAACTTTGGAAGTATAATTGGGGTCATCGTCCATTTGGAAGACCCATTTGCAACCAAGCTTTAACTTCCTGACTGAAGTCTTGAGATGTTGCTTCAATATATCCACATCATTTTCCTCTCCTCATGATGCCATCTATTTTGTGAAGTGCACCAGTCCCTCCTGCAGCAAGCACTCCCACAACATGATGCTGCCACCCCCTTGCTTCACGGTTCGGATGCAATCCCCCTTTTGCAGTCGCAAACCGTAGTCTGGCTTTTTTATGGCAGTTTTGGAGCAGTGGTTCTTCCTTGCTGAGCGCCGTTTCAGCATCTCCACAAGGTCCTTTGCTGTTGTTCTGGGATTGATTTGCACTTTTCGCACCAAAGTACATTCATCTCTAGGAGACAGAACGCGTCTCCTTCCTGAGCGTTATGACGGCTGTGTGGTCCCATGGTGTTTATACTTGCGTACCATTGTTTGTACAGATGAACATGGTACCTTCAGGCATTTGGAAATTGCTCCCAAGATTGAATCAGACTTGTGGAAGTCTACAATTTATTTTCTGAGGTCTTGGCTGATTTCTTTTAATTTTCCCATGATGTCAAGCAAAGAGGCACTGAGTTTGAAGGTAGGCCTTGAAATATATCCACAGGTACACCTGCAATTGACTCAAATGATTTCAATTAGCCTATCAGAAGCTTCTAAAGCCATGACATCATTTTCTGGAATTTTCCAAGCTGTTCAAAGGCACAGTCAACTTAGTGTATGTAAACTTCTGACCCACTGGAATTGTGAAATAATCTGTCTGTAAACAATTGTTGGAAAAAATTACTTGTGTCATGCACAAAGTAGATGTCCTAACTGACTTGCCAAAACAATAGTTTGTTAACAGGAAATTTGTAGAGTGGTTGAAAAACGAGTTTTAATGACTCCAACCTAAGTGTATGTAAACTTCCGACTTCAACTGTACATCCAAAAAGGCAATAGCAATCACTTGGTGGCGCCACATGGTTATCACTATATTGTATAGTAGGCCTACTTGAATTTGAAATGTTCCCGTTTGTGGTTCAATAACCCCCCATCCTATCTCATCTTTGGATTTAATGATTCAAGAAATGTAAATAATTCTAGAATAGACAAATTAATGCTCACATTGGAAGTTTCAGTGAAACAATAACACAACAATCTGAGTATTGTTGGTTATTTATGATGACTGACTTAATGAAACTTGGTGAAGTTGTACAATCGCTTCGTCAGCAAACGATCTTCATAAGTCACTGTCAACTCAGTGGACACCATAGTGTGAAAATTGTTTACAGAGTGAATGGAAACCATATCTCATTTAATTAAATGTTGAAATCATACATTTATGATAAAATAAAGCAACTTACTATTCAGATATATTGCCATGGGGACAGTTATTAAAGTGATGACGACAGCCGCCCCCACAACAGCCCAAAGCACCTTGCCGCAGCCCTGTTAAAGGTGAGGGACGAGGGTGACAAAATGTTGCAAAAAGTTCTGTGTGAATTATAAAGTAGTATATTATAGTCTTGGAGGAGAACTCACTGGCATTCTATCTATATCTCTTTGATTTTCATATTTTCTTATTAATATGATTAAAAATTAATAAGACTTGTCATTTAAAGAAGCACCGTTAACTTTGCATTTGTATGTATTTTTAATGCATTCGTTTTACTGACCATAGTAGTACCGATGATGTATCGGCATTCACCCGGGAGTGGACATGCACCTCTCAACCTGAGGAATCCGGTACGCTGACGTGGAGTGACAGCCGACTTCTTCGCACTCTCTCTGGATGTCAAACAATTAACATAGTGCAGAAAAAATATATAGGTTCTTGATTAAACTGTAACATAAGCAGCGGAAAAGAAACAATGTTACTCCGTCCGAGTTGAATTTAGCTTCCCTTGTACTCCAGGGTGCATCCGTAAGGAAGAGTTGGAAATTCTTACTAGTCACAGGGATACCTCCTCGAAGTCAACAGCCCACATAACTTTCCGATGGCGCCGAATTTGTGAAGATTTAGGAAGTGACTTTCCATTCAGCGCATATCATAAATCGTCCAGTTATTATCAGTGAACATCGTTAAGCTTTGCAATTATATAGAATACGTTTGCAATTTGTGGATTTTATGCATTTTGTGGATAAATAACCATAATTTGTATATCTGTAAAGTCCAAATATTTGTACGTCGTCTACACACCATGCAGAAATAACTGAAAGCAAACACACATCAAAGCAGATTCTGCCCCAGTTTATTGTCTCCTCATACACTTTACACATGGCAGGAATTTGTGTTTTGGAAATATCCAGAAAGCTATGCATTCAGGATAAACATTCAACAAAACAATGAAAACAGTAACCAAGGGGCAAAGTCATAAGCATGCAATTTATAAGGCAAGCCCTCATATCATTTTCTTTGATTACTCCCTGAACTATCAAATCACAGTAGCCAGGGTAACACATACCTGTGACATTGACAAAGTGATACGTGAATTTACCAACAATCTTAATGCGATGTGTACTTATTCATCTATTTTCCAGCACCACAAAACACCACCTGTCTTCTGTATGTCAGATCTAACGTAAGCATGTGTGCCAACAGGTGCACTGTAGTGAGAAAGTACCACAGGGACCAGGGAAACACCAGAGGATCCCGAGGGAGAGGAACTGTGAAGAAGTTCATTATCATCTTTAGTTTGATCCATTCCGGTTAGAGAGTTCGGCCAGTAACCGAAAGGTCGCTGGTTCAAATACCCGAGCTGACAAGGTGAAACATCTGTTGATGTGCCCTTGAGCAAGGTACTTAAGCCTAATTTGCTCCATGAGTGACTTACTACTATGGTTGACCCTGTAAAACAACACATTTGACTGCACCTATCCAGGGTATGTGACAATAATTGTGTGATTATGTTGTTACTGACGGAAGCAAATGCAGTGTCTGACACAATAACAGCTCATCTAGGAGCACAGATCAAGCACAATTGTGAAATGTTTGCACATCATATTCAACTAGTCATCTTCCTCTCTCAGCTCTCTTCCTGCTAAACCATTTTTTTCCGAGTCAGTGAGTAAGCATGGAAATATCTAGGGCACATAGTTATAAGTAATGGAATCTTTTCTCTAGGATCCCTTTTTTTATGCAAGCATATTATTCATTTGATTCAACATTTACTGATTGCATAATTCAATTTATTGACAATGACTATGATTCATTTCATTGCAATTGGCAACTTGTTAAAAAGAAAGAAAAAGGCATCTGAAACCCCCAGTATCATTGCGCATTGTCATAGGCGTCGTAAGGATTGGACCAAGGCGCAGCGGGTAAAGTGCTCATCTTCTTAATTTATTTGAAGTAACGTGAACACTTAAACAAAAATAACAAAACGACGAAACAGTTCCATAAGGCACACAGGCTATACAGAAAATAACCACCCACAAAACACAAGTGAAAACAAACCCAGCTAAATATGGCCTCCAATTAGAGGCAACGACAACCAGCTGCCTCTAATTGGAGGTCATTGCCAAAAACCCAACATAGAAACAGAAAACTAGATATACACATAGAAATAGAAAATATAGAACATAAACCAAAAACACAGAAACACACAAAACAAACACCCCCTGCCACGCCCTGACCAAACTACAATGACAAATAACCCCTTTTACTGGTCAGGACGTGACAGTACCCCCCCCCAAAGGTGCAGACCCCGAATGCAACTCAAAAACAAACCCCCCCACAAAAACAACCTCAAACTTAAAGGGAGGGAAGGGAGGGTGGCCACCGTCAACGCCGGTCCCTGTGCTACACCCCTCCTTCTCAAACCTCCCACTACAGAGGTGGCTCTGGGCGTAGCTCCCATTCAGAAAACTCTGGGCTGCGCGGCATCGCTGGAGACTCCGGGCTGAGGAGCGTCGCTGGAGACTCCGGGCTGAGGAGCGTCGCTGGAGACTCCGGGCTGAGGAGCTTTGCTGGAGACCCTTGGGCTTGAGGAGCGTCGCTGGAGACAGGGCTGAGCAGGCGCACTGGAGGCCTGATGCGTGGGACTGGCATAGGAGGCGCCAGACTAGTAACATGCACCTCAAGGCTCGTGTGGGGAGCAGGAACAGGACGTACTGGACTGGGCAGGCGCACTGGAGTTCTGATGCGTGGGGCTGGCTTTGGAGGCGCCAGGTTATTAACACGCACCTCAGGGCGAGTGCGGAGAGTAGGAACAGGACGCCCCGGACTGGGCAGGCGCACTGGAGGCCTGCTGCGTGGGGCTGGCTTTGGAGGCGCCAGACTATTAACACGCACCTCAGGGCGATTGTGGGAAGCAGGAACAGGACGTACTGGGCTGTGAAGGCGCACTGGAGGTCTGGAGAGCGCGGCCTGCACAACCAGTCCTGGCTGGATGGTCACTGTAGCCCGGCAACGCTGCGGAGCCCGTATCAACCGCACTGGACTGTGCGTGCGGATGGGCGAGATAGTGCGCACTACCCCGTAATGCATTTCTCGCCCCTCTGTCCGCCAGCTTCGTAGTGCCCTTTCCGCCAGCACCATTCTCCGGAATCTCACGTCAAACTCCTCGCTTGACTCCTTTACTGGTTCCGGTTTGATCCACGGCTCTCTCCTGTACGCCCGGGATGTTAGGTCAGGGCTGCCCCCTGACTCAACCAAACTCCCCGTATGCCCCCCCAATTTTTTTTGGGGGGGGCTGTCTCTCCACTTCCTGAAATGGAGGATACAATGCCTCGTACCTCCGTCGTTCCCTCTTCGCTTCCTCCAGTTCCTCCTTTGGGCGCTGGTACTCCCCAGCCTGGCTCCATGGACCCTTGCCATCAAGGATCTCCTCCCACGTCCATGACTCCAAATATCTCTCCTGCTGCTCCTTCTTCTGCTGCTTGGTCCTTTTTTGGTGGGTGGTTCTGTCATAGGCGTCGTAAGGATTGGACCAAGGCACAGCGGGTAAAGTGCTCATCTTCTTAATTTATTTGAAGTAACGTGAGCACTTAAACAAAAATAACAAAACGACAAAACAGATAAGGAACACAGGCTATACAGAAAATAGCCACACACAAAACACAAGTGAAAACAAACCCAACTAAATATGGCCTCCAATTAGAGACAACAACAACCAGCTGTCTCTAATTGGAGGTCATTGCCAAAAACCAACATAGAAATAGAAAAGTAGATATACACATAGAAATAGAAAATATAGAACATAAACCAAAAACACCGAAACACACAAAACAAACACCCCCTGCCACGTCCTGACCAAACTACAATAACAAATAACCCCTTTTACTGGTCAGGATGTGACACGCATTTAACAGTCTTCGCAATAAAAAATATAAAAGTCACACACAGTTTGAACATGTGTAATTTGCAGTGAAAATAAGGCTGATTATTAAGTCCAACTACCAAAGGTACAGGGAGCATCACGCATTTTTTTTTCGATCCTTACTATTTGGCAGCAATTCTTGTAGCTACCATGTTATACAGTGATTCTTCATCCTCAGAGCTTCGACCACAGATTGAGCATGTTCAGCATAGTCAGAGGCAGGTAACTGGATAACCAGCTCACTCCACTTGTTAATGTTCTTCTTCTTCTCATCACACGTCACCAGGAAGTACCTCAATTCCACGGTAGAGCATCATTGAACCCCATCTCTGCAGGAAGAAATCAATGAGAGTGGACAACTGGCATTAGCTTTGCAACATGCACTTACAGTAGATATAGATTTAAACGTTTGAATATCTATTTAGGGATTTTTTTAAAGGTTGCCTTATTGCCTGGGGCAAGTGAACTGAGCAGACAGGTAAGTGAACTGAGCAGACGCGCAAGTTGAGCCTCCTCTGAGGTTGCCCCATTGGGCAGGTCAAACAACCAAACAGAAAGAATTCCAGTAGCCTCAAACTGATCATTTTGGTTCCTCCCAATTGTCCCAAGACAGACAATTTATGGTAGTCGGGCAAGTTCAGCATCCTCTGAGATTTCTTTTACTGATAACAACAAAAATACTAATAATTCTGATCTTTCTGATTCATCCCCTATGTGTAGGTGAAAAGCAGGAAATATACACTGAGAGAACAAAACATTAGGAACACCTTCTCTTTCCATGACATAGACTGATCAGGTGAATCTAGGTGAAAGTTATGATCCCTTATTGATGTCACTTGTTAAATCCACTTCAATCAGTGTAGCTGAAGGGGAGGAGACAGGTTAAATAAGTATTTAAGTGCCTCTAAATGGGGTATGGTAGTAGGTGCCAGGCACAGCGGTTTGAATGTGTCTAGAACTGCAACGCTGCTGGATTTATTTCACACTCAACATTTTCTTGTGTGTATCAACAATGGTCCACCACCCAAAGGACATCCAGCCAACTTGACACAACTGTGGGAAGCATTTGAGTCAACATTGGCAAGCATCCCTGTTGAATGCTTGACACCTTGTAGAGTCCATGCCCCGACAAATTGAGGCTGTCTGAGGGCAAAAGGGTGTGCAACTTAATATTAGGAATGTGTTCGTAAAGTTTTCTACAGTCAGTCTATGACTTTCCTGAAGCGAAAAAGGTTCATTTACATTTTCAGGCAAGTGATCATAATCTTCAGGAAACAAAACATACTCCTGATTTGCTAGATGAGCAAGTGCCTTACAGACTTTAACGTAAAATGTTGTCTATTATAGGTCAACACAAACATCTTTCTCTCTTTACAGAATTAGGACAAGGAATAGGCCTACCTGTCCATAGTTTGCATGCTATGAAACGGTCTTGTAGTCCGTTAGCCTCTCAGTAAGTGATGCGTTTTCTCTTTGATTTCTCTTTCGCCGGGAATCTGATTTTACTCAATTGCAGGAAAACAATTCATTTAATATCAAGCTGGAGGTTACGATTTGAGAGTGGAGGCATATCCTTTTATCATATTCCGCTTGATCTAATTTCTTGACTTCATCAGTAGCTTTGCTCATTATCTTCTCATGCTACTCACTGACACTCTCTTTCAGCGACCCCAGAACCCTCCCCCGCCACTAAAGTGTAACTACTGTCCTCGCCTCTGCCTCGGGCCTAAGACATAAAAACAGTAAACATGCTCTCATTAAACCATGGCAACGGGAGCTTGAAGTCACGCTAACAGTATGATGATGCAGATTGAGTTATACAGTGAATACATTGTCTGCTAACCATTATACATTATAGACCATTATACTGCTAATACATTATACTATTTATTTATCTCATGTGGCGAAGCCCGTAAACCCCGCAGCCAGGTTAAGAACGAGGTCACCATAGAAACCTTGTCCAGGGATGAGTTCAACCTGCAGAAGATGATGGTTATGGTCACTGCCTCGTGGAAGCTCTTTGGCATCGACAGCAAGTCAGGCTCTATTCTGTGGAAGCACTACCTGGAGAATGTCCAGCCCAAACGCAGCCTTCAAACTGGTAGTCCAGAGGACCACCGCTCACTTCCCCCATCCCCCACAATGCACTCTGCTCATCAAGGATAAGGACACTGGCCTGGCCACCCTGCATGTGTTCAACCCCATATTTGGCAGGAAGAGCCACATCGCCCTGCCGGCCCTGCCCCGCCCATCCTCCAGTCACTACTACTACCTGTTATAGACCAGGACTACACCAAGGTCCTGCTGCTGGTCGATGACCAATACAAGGTGACAGCCTTCCCCTCCACGAAGAACGTCCTGCAGCAGTTCCAGGAGATGGCCTCCTCGATCTTCTTCTACCTGGTCCATTCAGAGCACGGAAACCTATCTGGATTCAGACTGCGCAAGGACTTGTCCACAGAGCGGATCTGGGAGGTGGTCCTACCTACAGAGGTCCAGAAGATAGTAGCTGTCAAAGGGAAGAGGCCCAACAAACATGTCCACTCTCAGGGCAGAGTGATGGGAGACCACAGTGTTCTCTACAAGTACCTAAACCCTAACCTGCTGGCAGTGGTGACGGAGAGTACAGACGCCCACCCTGAGCGGGCCTTCGTGGGCGTGTTCCTGGTCGATGGTGTGACTGGACGCATCATCCATGAAGCCGTCCAGAGAAAGGCCAGGGGGCCCGTCCACTTTGTCCACGCTGAGAACTGGGTGGTGTATGAGTACTGGAACACCAAGTCCAGGCGTAATGAGTTCAGTGTGCTGGAGCTGTTTGAAGGGACAGAGCTGTATAACAGCACAGTGTTCAGTAGTCTGGACAGACCCCACCTGCCCCAGGTCCTACAGCAGACCTACATCTTCCCCTCTCCCATCACCACCATGGAGGCTACGCTCACTGAGAAGGGCATCACCTCCAGACATCTCCTGGTGGGTTTACCATCAGGAGCCATCTTGTCTCTCCCCAAGATGTTCCTTCATCCACGGAGACCAGAGGTCGTCACTGAGCACAGCCGTGAGGAGAACCTTATACCCTACGCCCCAGAGATGCCCATCCGCACAGAGTGGTTCATCAACTACAATCAGACCGTATTGAGAGTGAAAGGAATCTACACTCCCCCTCTGGCCTGGAGTCCACATGTCTGGTGGTAGCGTACGGTCTTGACATCTACCAAACCAGAGTGTACCCCTCCAAGCAGTTCGACGTGCTGAAAGATGACTACGACTACGTCCTGATTAGCAGTGTTCTGTTCGCTCTGTTCTTCGCCACCATGATTAGTAAACGTCTGGCACAGGTCAAACTGCTCAACCGGGCCTGGCGGTGAAGAGTCAACTTCTCACCTTTCAACTCTGATCTCTCCGTTGCTGCATGGATGACACTGGGACAATGGTGGTGGACGAGCTGAAGCCGTTTTGGTGGGGGGGGGGTCCTCTTTCTTTTTCAAGGAAGAGATTAATTTCGAGTTGCAAGATTTTCCATTAATTTTTTTGTTTGTTTAATTTATTTGGTAAGACTTTACATTGAGGTAGAATTTAAGGGGAGTTGCATTCAGAAAGTATTCCTACCCCTTGACTTATTCCACATTGTTGTTACAGCATGAATTCAAAATGGATTTGATTCCTCCTCAACCCCCTCACCCAGCTAGCTACACACAATACCCCATAATGAAAGTGAAAACATGTTTTTGGAAATGTTTGTACATTTATTGAAAATGAAATACAGATTTAATTTACGTAAGTATTCACACCCCTGAGTCAATACCCCTGGTATTCACACCCCTGGTCCCGTGTGGCTCAGTTGGTAGAGCATGGTGTTTGCAACGCCAGGGTTGTGGGTTCGATTGCCACGGGGGACCAGTACGGAGAAGAAGAAAAAAAATGTATGAAATGTATGCATTCACTACTGTAAGTCGCTCTGGATAAGAGCGTCTGCTAAATGACTAAAATGTAAAATGTAAATGTAATGTGGCGCATACCAAAGAGTTAGCAGACAATAGAGAATCTTAGTTCATCGTTCTTAGTTAATAATGACACCGTGAATATTGACTAATAATAACATGTTTTTGGCAAAGCCAGTTAACCTTTTAAATCACTGACCAGAATCATAGTGATCTCATTGGTCACAAGCTATCGTATCAAAAAGTTACATGCTGCTATGTCCAGACCGTCTTCAGCCACTGTTGTTGCAATCAGCAAGTTGACCTCCGTGTTCCAAAACTTCCCTTTGTTCTGTCTGATAAACACAAATGTGGGCAAAATAAAATACAGTGCATTCGGAGAGTATTCAGAGCCCTTCACTTTTTCCACATTTTGTTGCGTTACAGACTCATTGTAAAATTTATGAAATATTTGCATTTTCTCATCAATCTACACACAATACCCCATAATGACAAAGCGAAAACAGTTTGTTTTAAATATATATATATGAAAAGAAATACTGTGCAGCGACGCTCCTCATCCAACCTGACAGAGCTTGAGAGGATCTGCAGAGAAAAATGGGAGAAACTCCCCAAATATAGGTGTGCCAAGACTAGAGGCTGTAATCGCTGCCAAAGGTGCATTAACAAAGTATTAACTAAAGGGTCTGAATACTTATGGAAATGTGATATTTCAGTTTTTTCTTTGTCATTATGGGGTATTGTGTGTAGATTGATGAGGAGAAGACACAATATAATCAATTTCAAAATAAGCCTGTATGTAACATTACAAAATATGGAAAAAGTCAAGGGGTCTGAAAACTCTCCGAATACACTGTATATTAAATTATTGAATACAATGTACCTAAACACAACTTTACAGACCACAGGATGTGTGACATCATGCATTAATTAGTCAAACAAAGATGAACCACTTTGATGTAATACTACAATCATCAATTTAAGTACATTTTCACACATTCAATGTTTTCAAAGTAGTTTTGATCATATAATCTTTTTAAGTAAACAGCAGACTTGGCTGGCAGCCAGCCTTTGTAAAATTAGAAACAGGGCACTCACAGCAGTCATTGGTTTCACTTTACTCTGGTCTCCTCCTCCAATCACATTGCAAGCTTTTACTTAGACTTCCTCAAACTTTGAGTTCTCCTGAACCAATTGAGCTAATGCAATGGTACTGCAATGGGTCTTGGTGAACATGATCCCCCTCGCCTTCTCTCTAAATGTAAACTCTTGCAGGATCTTGGTTCTCAACTTAGAGAGGCAATTATATTCATACTGGGGAAGCTTAACCAATTCCTGCAGTTTTTCTTTGCTATCTGCAAGAAAGTATATTTGGAAGAAAGCCATGTAAAATAGTTAAACTCCCAGACATCAATGTAGGGCTACAGTACAGTCTAAAAACAGTAGATATACAGTATGCTACCTTTAAAAAATGTAAAGAGGAATCTCTCTGTGTCGGTCTTAATGATGGCCACCTCGCCCTCAGGGGTCACTTTCTTCTTCAGCTCCTCGTAAAAGTATTTGTCCAGAAAGCTGAAGGAATCACACATGCGGATGGTTTTGCTTAGGTACAGGGCCTCGTTGTACTGCCGTAGATGCTCAGCACAAACTTTCACCTTCCGATTCTCCTCTTTTGCAGCTGTAGGAAAACATAGATAATTGCTTTGGAATGTACATTTGAGGTATAACAGGGTGTCATGACACTTGGTATGAAAAATGGTTGAAAAAGAATCTTATCGGTAGCCTTCAAGTAGAGTACAACATGAAAATAAACGTGTTATCTCATCATTTTGTTATTTCCAGACCACCCACTGCTCTGGGTGCTTATGTCGCAGGTAGGGTTTCAGTATATGCATCTCTTAATTCATTATCTCTCTCTACTGGAAATATCAAGAGTACCTATTTTCTCTGTTCAGCAGTGGCAATGTTTTAGTGTTGTTCTTTTTTGTTTTCCCCAAGGTTTACCGTCATAATTTTATATGAGTCCAAGTTTGCACAGATCTACAAAAGACAAAACATGAGTTGAATGAATGAGCAAAAACATCCAAACTAATATGACAAGGTTTCACATATATCAGAAACCATCTAACTCTGTAATAAAGATTAGCAATTCAATACTTCCAAAGTAGTGTTCCGTTAAATCAATCACATAGATTAGTGAGAAAATAAAACAACAATAACAACTTTTTCATCACCAGTTCTGTGTGACCTGTACAGAGTTAAAATAAAAAGCTGTTTCCAACATTTTCCTGTGTGGTGAAAGTATGAGAGGCATGGTAAGATTTATGGCTGCCTGGAGTGCGGGGGCCATGTGGAACATTGGAAACAGCTTGGCTGAGCAGGGGTTTGCACTGAGCAGTGTTCTAACTGAATGAGGGAGGGACTGAGGGAGGGTAGGGAAGTGCTTGACTGGGAGGGAGGAAATTGTTCAATGAACAGAGGGAGGGCAAGAATGAGAATGATGAGGGTGTGTGTGTCTAGAGAGAGAGAAAGAGGGAGAAAAAATGAGATGTAGCATATTATTTACTTGTAGAATGTGCTCCTTGGCTTTCTCCATTTTATTGGCTCCCCCAACGCCGGGCGAGACGGCCAAGCCCAAGGTCTGTGGGAGGGCCACTGTATCCCTCTGCTCTTTCCTTAATGTGGCTTTTCTGTGCTTCTGCTTCAGGTAACGGATCATATTGTGGTTGTACACTCTTAGAAAAAAGGTGCTAAGTAGAACCATATAGGGTTCTTCGGTTTGTCCCCATTGGGGAACCCTATTTGGTGCTAGGTAGAACCCTTTGCAGAGGGTTCTCCCTAGAATGGTTCTCCATATGGTTCAAACTAGAACACTCTATGAAGGGTTCTGCCTAGGACCCTCTATGAATGGTTCTATCAATAACAACAATAATTTTAAGGTTATTCCTAGAACCCTCTATGAAGGGTTCTTCCGAGAACCCTTTCATCTTTGGAGGGATCGTCCTAGAACCCTCTACTAATGGTTCCACCAGCCTTATTAGCCTTTAAAATTGTATTATATATGGCAATACATTACATACATTGCCTTCAGAAAGTATTCACACCCCTTGATTTATTCCACATTTTGTTGTGTTACAAGGTGGGATTAAAATGGATTAAATTATTATTATTTAAAAAAATTGGCAACGATCTACACAAAATACTCTGTAATGTCAAAATTAGAAAAAAAACGTTTTTTACAAATGTTAGAATTTATGAAAAATAAAACACTTTCAGTATATATCTTGATCCCATAAATATTCAGCTCCCTGAGGCAATACATGTTAGAATTACCTTTGGCAGTGATTACAGCTTTGAGTCTTTCTGCGTAAATCTCTAAGAGCTTTGGACACCTGAATTGTACAATATTTCCACATTATTCTTTAAAAAATTCTTCAAGCTTTGTCAAGTTGGGGAAGGGTTCATTTTTCTCCCAGTGTCTTTTGGAAAGCAATCTGAACCACCATTTCCTCTAGGATTTTTCCAGTGATTAGCTCTATTCCATTTATTTTTATCGACAAACCTCCTGTCCTTGCCAATGACAAGCATACCCATAACATGATACAACCACCACCATGCTTGAAAACATGAAGAGTCATTTAGAGGCTTACACATCACGCTTTTGTTGGGTTACCTCCTTGTGTTATATACAGTTGAAGTCGGAAGTTTACATACACTTAGCTTGGAGTCATTAAAACTCATTTTTCAAACACTCCACAAATTTTTGTTAACAAACTATAGTTTTGGCAAGTCGGTTAGGACATCTACATTGTGCATGACACAAGTCATTTTCCAACAATTGTTAACTTCTCTAGGGTAGGGGGTAATATTTTGACATCCAGATGAAAGGCATGCCGTAGTAAACTGCCTGCTACTCAGGCTCAGAAGGTAGGATATGCATATTATTAGTCGATTTGGATAGAACACACTCTGAAGTTTCTAAAACTGTTTGAATGATGTCTGTGAGTATAACAGAACTCATATGGCAGGCAAAACCTGAGAAAAATCCAACCAGGAAGTGTGGAAATCTGAGGTTTGTAGTTTTTCAAGTGATTGCCTATACAGTATTCAGTGACTTAGGGTTCATTTTGCACTTCTTAAGGCTTCCACTAGATGTCAACAGTCTTTAGAACATTGTTTCATGCTTCTACTGTGACTGGGGAGAGAATAAGAGCTGACTCAACAAGTGGACTGCCTGAGGCCAATGAGTTGTTTACTGCGCGGTCACGCAGGTGCACCTTTCCTTCTTTTTCCTCTGTAATGAATACGCTATTGTCCAGTTGGAATATTATCGAATATGTATGTTAAAAAGACCCTAAGGATTGATTGTAAACATCGTTTGACATGTTTCTACGAACGGTAATGGAACTTTTTTACTTTTCGTCTGGGGTTTTGCACTCGCGCATTGTGTCTTTGGAATAGTGATCTGAACGTGTGAACAAAACGGAGGTATTTGGACATAAATATGGAGTTTATCGAATAAAACTAACATTTCTAGTGGAAGTGGGAGTCCTGGGAGTGCATTCCGGCAAAGAACATCAAAGGTAAGTGAAGATTTATAATACTATTTCTGAGTTTCCCAGAACTTGGCGGGTAACTGTATGGCTTGCTTTCATGGCTGAGCTCTGTACTCAGAATGTTGAACAATGTGCTTTCGCCGTAAAGCTATTTTGAAATCTGACACACAGGTTCCATTAAGGAGAAGTGTATCTATAATTCTTTCAATAACTGTTGTAAATCTTATCAACGTTTATGATGAGTATTTTTGTAAATTGATGTGCTCATTCAGTTTCGGAGGCAAAACATTTTCTGAACATCACGCGCCAATGTAAAATGTTTTTTTTTATATAAATATGAACTTTATCGAACAAAACATAAATGTATTGTGTAACATTGAGTCCTGGGAGTGTCATCTGATGAAGATCGTCAAAGGTGAGTGATTAAGTTTAGCTGTATTTCTGGTTTTTGTGACGCCTCTCCTTGCTTGGAAAATGGCTGTGTGGTTTTTCTTGTCTCAGCGCTGTCCTAACATAATCTAATGTTATACTTTCGCCGTAAAGCCTTTTTGAAATCGGACAATGTGGTTGGATTAACAAGAAGTGTATCTTTAAAATGGGATTTAATAGTTGCATGTTTGAGAAATTTGAATTACAAGATTTTTGTTGTTTTGAATTTGCCACCCTGCTATTTCACTGGCTGTTGAATAGTGTGTCACGCTAGCGTCCCACATACCCCAGAGAGGTTTTAACAGACAGATTAGTTCACTTATAATTTGCTGTGTCACAACTCCAGTGGGTCAGAAGTTTACATACACTAAGTTGACTGTGCCTTTAAAGAGCTTGGAAAATTCCAGGAAATTATGTTATGGCTTTAGAAGCATCGGATAGGCTAATTGACATCATTTGAGTCAATTGGAGGTGTACCTGTGGATGTATTTCAAGGCCTACCTTCAAAACCAGTGTCTCTTTGCTTGACATCATGGGAAAATCTAAAGAAATTAGCCAAAAATTGGAGACCTCCACAAGTCTGGTTCATCCTTGGGAGCAATTTCCAAATGCCTGAAGGTACCACGTTCATCTGTACAAACAATAGTACGCAAGTATAAACACCATAGGACCACGCAGCCGTCATACCGCTCAGGAAGGCGGCGCGTTCTGTCTCCTAGAGATGATACGTACTTTGGTGCGAAAGTGCAAATCAATCCCAGAACAACAGCAAAGGACCTTGTGAAGATGCTGGAGGAAACAGGTACAAAAGTATCTATATACACAGTAAAACGAGTCCTATATCGACATAACCTGAAAGGGCACTCAGCAAGGAAGAAGCCACTTCTCCAAGACCACCATAAAAAATCCAGACTAAAAAATCCAGGTTTGCAACTGCACATGGGGACAAAGATCATAGAAATGTCCTCTGGTCTGATGAAACAAAAATAGAACTGTTTGGTCATAATGACCACCGTTATGTTTGGAGGAAAAAGGGGACATCATGTTACACAATACATGCATTTTTTGTTCGATAAAGTTCCTATTTATATATAAAAACAGCATTTTACATCGGCGCGTGACGTTCAGAAAATATTTTCCCTCAAATGTTTTCGGTGAATCAGCGCTACAATTTACAAAATTACTATTCGAAAACATTGTTAAATGTAATATTGTCATTCAAAGAATTATAGATTAACATCTCGTGAATGCAACCGCATTGCCAGATTTAAAAATAACTTTACTGGGAAATCACACTTTGCTTTAAACGAGGTGCTATGCTCAGAAAAATAGGCTAGGCGATACAGGCGATTGCGCCATCTTGGAACCATCTAAAATCAAATATACTATTGTAAATATTCCCTTATCTTTGATTATCTTCATCAGAAGGCACTTCCAGGAATCCCAGGTCCACAACAAATGTAGTTTTGTTCGAAAAAGTTAATTATTTATGTCCCAATAGCTCCTTCTTGTTAGCGCGTTCCGAAGGCTTCTCATAATGTACGAGGCGCACGGGACTTGTCGTCACGAATGCGCAATTTTTTTTAATTTATGTTCGTTCAAACATGTCAAACGTTGTATAACATAAATCTTTAGGGCCTTTTTCAATCAGAGCTTCAATAATATTCAAGGCGGACGATTGCATTGTCTTACTAAACGTTTCGGAACGAAAGGGTACCCACGGGCGCCCGCGTCATAGTAGTAATGGCCCTCCCCCTATGACCAACTTTCCATGCCTCTCGTTCGGTCAGTTTTTACCGGAGAAGACTCAAACCACTTTGTAAAAACTGTTGACATCTAGTGGAAGCCTTAGGAAGTGCTAAATTAATCCTAACTCACGGTGTGTTTCATCGGCAAAGTGTTGAAGGTGATTCAACAAATCAGATTTCCACTTCCTGCATGGAATCTTCTCAGGTTTTTGCCTGCCATATGAGTTCTGTTATACTCACAGACACCATTCAAACAGTTTTAGAAACTTTAGAGTGTTTTCTATCCAAATCTACTAATAATATGCATTTTCTAGTTACTGGGCAGGAGTAGTAACCAGATTAAATTGGGTATGTTTTTTATCCGGCCATGCAACTACTGCCCCCTAGCCCCAACAGGTTTTAAGCCACTTTGCCACAACTTTGGAAGTATGCTTGGGGTCATTGTCCATTTGAAAGACCCATTTGCAACCAAGATTTAACTTCCTGACTGATGTCTTGAGATGTTGCTTCAATATATCCACATAATTTTCCTCCCTCATGATGCCATCTATTTTGTGAAGTGCACCAGTCCCTCCTGCAGCAAAGCACCCCCACAACATGATGCTGCCACCCCCTTGCTTCACGGTTGGGATGGTGTTCTTCGGCTTGCAAGCATCCCCCTTTTTCCTCCAAACATAACGATGGTCATTATGGTCAAACAGTTCAATTTTTGTTTCATCAGACCAGAGGACATTTCTCCAAAAAGTAAGATCTTTGTTCCCATGTGCAGTTGCAAACCGTAGTCTGGATTTTCTATGGCGGTTTTGGAGCAGGGGCTTCTTCCTTGCTGAGTGCCCTTTCAGGTTATGTTGATATAGGACTTGTTTTACTGTGGACATAGATACTTTTGTACCTGTTTCCTCCAGCATCTTCACAAGGTCCTTTGCTGTTGTTCTGGGATTGATTTGCACTTTTCGCACCAAAGTACGTTCATCTCTAGGAGACAGAACGCGTTTCCTTCCTGAGCGGTATGACAGCTGCGTGGTCCCATGCTGTTTATACTTGCGTACTATTGTTTGTACAGATGAACGTGGTACCTTCAGGAGTTTGGAAATTGCTCCCAAGGATGAACCAGACTTGTGGAGGTCTTGGCTGATTTATTTTGATTTTCCCATGATGTCAAGCAAAGAGGCACTGAGTTTGAAGGTAGGCCTTGAAATACATCCACAGGTACACCTGATTCAAATGATGTCAATTAGCATATCAGAAGCTTCTAAAGCCATGACATCATTTTCTGGAATTTTCCAAGCTGTTTAAAAGCATAGTCAACTTAGTGTATTCTGACCCACTGGAATTGTGACACAGTGAATTATTAGTGAAATAATCTGTCTGTAAACAATTGTTGGAAAAATTACTTCTGTCATGCACAATGTAGATGTCCTAACCGACTTGCCAAAATTATAGTTTGTTAACAAGAAATGTGTGGAGTGGTTGAAAAACAAGTTTTAATGACTCCAACCTAAGTTATGTAAACTTCCGACTTCAACTGTATATACACGTGTTTGTTTTGGGCTTCGTCCACGTCATTGTCATGACTTACTTTATTTTGGGTGGAGAAATAAAAAACCCTATCACGTATTCCTGTGCCTGTCTCCTATCATTATACAGCGTGACAGAGTGATGTGTTGGATTTGCCCCAAACATAAAGCTTTGTATTCAGGACATAAAGTTAATTTCTTTGCCATATTTTTGTACTTTAGTGCCTTACTGCAAACAGGATGAATGTTTAGGATTATGTACAGGCTTCTTTATTTTCACTCTGTCATTTCGGTTAGTATTGTGGAGTAACTTTAAATTTGCTGATCCATCCTTAGTTTTTCACAACCATTCAACTCTGTAACTGTTTTAAAGTCACCATTGGCGTCATGATGAAATCCCCTGAGCGGTTTCCTTCCTCTGAGTTAGGACGGACGCCTGTATCTCTGTAGTGACTGGGTGTATTGATACACCATTGATACACTAATTAATAACTTCACCATGCTCAAAGAGATATTCAATGTCTGCTTTTTATTATTTTTACCCATCTACCAATAGGTGCCCTTCTTTGCAAGGCATTGGAAAACCTTACAGATAATTGTATGTATGGGGTACAGAGATGAAGTACTCATTAAAAAAATCATGTTAAACACTATTATTGCACACAGAGTGAGCAACATATTATGTGACTTGTTAAGAACATTTTTACTATTGAATATATTTAGTCTTGCCATAACAACAAATACGTATTGACTGAAGACATTTCAGCTTTTTGTTTTTAATTAATTCGTAAAAATGTCTAAAAACCTAATTCCACTTTGACATTATGGGGCATTGTGTGTAGGCCAGTGACCAACATTCTCAATGTAATCTGTTTTAAATTCAGCCTGTAACACAGCAAAATGTGATAAAAGTCAAGTAGTGTGAATACTTTCTGAAGGCACTGTATATCATAAGACCTTTCTTTGACGGTCAAGTTTTACTCTAAGACAGTGGTGTTAGGAAACTCCTGGTTTACAGGCCACATCAGGCCTGAAAGTCACATTATGTTGGCTTGCAAAGTGATGTTTAATTCATATAGGAATCAAGCCAGAGTTAGGATATCCAACAAGTAGAATATTTTATCACCCACAACCTGCATTCAGAATGACTGCAAGGGTATGGATGATTGAACACTGAGACTACCCCAATTATCTAAACTGGAACAACCATCTCAGTAACGGGTGCAATAAGTCCAACTACTCACAGAGTGGATTAGTTTAGAAAAATGTATGCTATTTATCTTTGTGTAGCATGAGATGAATAAATCAATTCAAAAACACAGATTTTAAAACAAACAATTATGAAAATTACCCTGCAATAGAGCATGCTGGGAAATATATATGGTTCTATATAGAATCCTTCTTGCCTTCTAAAGAAGCCCTCTTGCCTTCCAAAAAATCATGAAAGTACCCTTTCTTCCAACAACAGTTCTTATGAAGTTAAAGGTTCTAGTAGAACACTTTGTCTTACAAATAACCTTTGTCTTCCAAAAAGGTCAGAACGGTTCTTGGTAGAACCCTATCCCTCTGCAAAGAACCCTTTTGGAACCCTTTTTTCTAATGGTGTAGACTCCTCCCTTCTGTGTGTGATGGCAATCAGTGACAAATCTACACAACAGAAATACGGAGCAAAGCACAGGTCAACAATCAAGTCAACAAAAAGACAATGAAACGTATTGGTTTAACATATGAACATGTGTCATATAATGGATACACTGCAGGTCACAGCTGGTGTACATTTCAAATCATAAACATCCTTGCTATTACTCATTCAACAGTCTAAAACCGCCTGACCCTCATAGATTGTAGAAAAGCATCTGCTGAGGCCAGCTTGGTCTGCTCATCACTTTGTCTCCTCTAAAGTCTGATTTTCCCATTACATTGTACCGTGGGTCTGGTTACATTGCTGTAGGCTTCCTAGGAACAAGAGTTTGCTTTAGCTTTACTACCGGTATTCAACCTCTCTTTTGTTTTCTCTCCCATAATGCTAGTGCTGTAAATATACAAGTGGCTTATTGACACCCACAAATTTCAGTCTTCCTCCCTGCCTCTGTGTCTGAGGTACTCCCACACTAACCACCGCTTTTCTAGGAAGTCTACGATGCAGTTTCAACCACACTGCATGACTGCTGTGGCGCTAGAGGCCATTTATCGGAAGGGGGTTTAAATGTGCATTTCACAGCAATGAGAGATGTGTGATGAGGTATGAACATTCACAAACACAACTTTAAACAGGAGTGCTACAAATCACTTCCCCAGAGGGGCATAGGAGTCTGGAGTAGAACATTCAGTCTGATGCAGTGACAGAGGCTCTCTTGTGAATTTGATAAGGCACACACTGATGGCTTGAACAGACGTGTGGCCTGGAAAGTAGCAGAAAAAATGGAACCCTCTCAGGCGTTTCAACAAACAGCATATGTTACACTGAGGGATATTCCACCTTGGACTGGCGAGTGCCAGCAAGAGCAAGCAGGAGAGCCAGAAGCAACTGACTGACAAAAACCTGTCAGATGAATTCTCAGAGGAAACACACTCCTGTTTACTTTCGATTCCAATTCAAATCCCCAGTAACTTCCACAGCTGTGGGCAGCAAACTGACGTTGGGGTAAGTTAAAGCATTGGCTGAGATAAAACACAGGTCAAAGATTTCCATGAACGTGAACAGCTACCTGTAGATTTGTTATTTACCGTTACTACCATCATCACTCACATTGTAGTAATCAAGAAATGTCAAACCTGAAAGTTGAATCCCGTCGTCATCTCCACTGTGAGGCCTTTTCAAGGTTCTCCAGAATCTGGGCCGTACAGATGATGATAGAATTTTTCTGGTCAATCTCTATGAAGGAGCTGGGAGTCCCCACTGACCCTCTCCACATTGTATTTGTGTTTCAGGAACTTCCAGAACTCTGTGAAGTAGTGCTGCTCCACCAGGGTCACCTGAAGGAGAACACATTATTAAAAAGACTAAAGATGTGAGGGTCTGCCTCTAAAAACAATGATATACTGGATTTCTCACTGTCGTGGTTTGAAAATGCCACTATTTATCAAACAGAGTTAACCAATAGACTAGACTGGTGACACATAAGTGGTTCACTGTGTTTGAGGGAGGGTTTCAAGTAGGTTTATTGGTTTTCAGTTTGTGGAGGTACTCTGATGGGAAAACACTCGCTTTCCTCGCAAAAACAGCACTAGGAAAGTCATTTATTTCAATCTCTACTTTAATGAAGATGCATATCATATGGTGGGTTTTATTGAATGATATTTCTCAAATTGGTCACATGGATTGGGATTTATTTTGGGATGTGCATCATTTATACCCAACACTTTCTATAGAGAAGAAAATAGGTTTTATCATCCATGTGAAACCCGCTAGATGTCATATGACAAGGGTTTTTCAGATATAGAAAGTCTGTGCCAAGCTGAAATGTTGTAGTGGTGTATTTTATACTTTTAACATAGAATCTGTGGAGAGTAGAGAGACACAAATTGTGTCCTGCCCAGTACTATACTGAGCTAGCAGTTATTTGTGATCCATATAGATGTGCTACAATACACACGCATACAGACACAGATTGTTTGCATAAGACATTTTATGGAAAACTAGAGTTAGTACCTTCTTAACCAGGACAATAACTTCACTAATCGGCCCTCACTGGTAATATAAACGGCAACTCTGGTTTTACCACTTCCTGTTGAGAGGCATATGATTATGTTTTTTCCCTCCAAGGCGGGCCATGGCCATTTGATAATCTTGAAGAACAACGTCATCTTTTCTTGGGCCTCAAGCAGCAGGGGAGAGAAGTTCTAAAGTAGAGCAGAGGAGAGAGGTTCATAACAAAACTGCTGTCCACGTCAGCACCCTACAATTAGGGCCTACGGTTACAACATTCCCAGCAAGTCAAGGCTTGGTTTGTCATTGTATGGGGTTTGGTGCTGAACTATGTCCTTCTCAACCCTGCTGTTAAAACAGCATCATACTGTATATACATGGAACACTTTTTAATCTCCCTACTGTCTCCCAGACATTGTATGTTAGTGGTCTCTGTCTTGCCTGAAGGAACACTATTAAATTGGACTCATGCAACCCAAAACTTTGGAGATGGAGAGATATGGTCCTAAACTCAATAGGAAATAGACATTGAACTTTGTGGACTCCTTTTCTTTTATTAGCAATTCCCTGACCTCTGACTTATTAGAGAGGAAATGCCTCCATTATCCATGGTTAATGCCATGTCAACAAGAAACGAATCCCACACAGACTGTTTTTCTGTCTACTACTTCAATATATTATGAAGCATTTCCAATATCTTCTTTTAGCAGAGCAACACACATGCCACTGGTTCATGGAAACACAACATCACCTCAGATGTATTGGATCTGCTCACATCAAGCATTGTGCCCAACTTCCAGAGTAGCTATACAGTATAAGATTTTATTTTTGCTTGTGGTGATTCACGATCTTGATAGCAGAGTAATGTAAGCAAGATTGACAGTAAGTCGAAATCAAGGCAGTACAACACTATGGTGTCATCATGGTTTGAGTGACAGGAGCTATCAGCATCAGTGTGTCAGGCTTCACCTGTCCTTGTCCTCCTGTTAGCTCACCTGCCACATCACATTGACGTCCCATGACTCATCATCACTCCACATCATCATTATGATGTCATATAGCCCTTCTGGTGGATTCATGCCATAAATATCAATCGGATGATTTATAAAGTGAACCAATGAGTCATCACTATTACGTGAGGTGAGCAGAGTAAACGTTGCCTCTAAAAGGGCATACACGTACTCATAATTAAATTCAAGTGTTAGCGTGTGAAAGATTATGATCTCAAGGCATCATCAACATAAATTCAAATCTCTTTCTGACAACAAAAAGAAAGGAGAGGCTTCCTGGAAAACCCAGACCTACACTCTATATACAAAAGTATGTGGACACCCCTTCAAATTAGCGTATTCAGCTATTTTAGCCACACACGTTTCTGACAGGTGTATAAATTGAGCACACAGGCATGCAATCTCAATACACAAACATTGGCAGTTGAATGGCCTTACTGAAGAGCTCAGTGACTTTCAACGTGGCACCGTCATAGGATGCCACCTTTCCAACAAGCCAGTTCATCACATTTCTGCCCTGCTAGAGCTGCCCCTGTCAACTGTGGGTGCTGTTATTGTAAAGTTGAAAATATCTAGGAGCAACAACGGCTCAGTCCATGAAGTGGTAGGCCACATAAGCTCACAGAATGAGATTGATGAGTGCTGAAGCACGTAGAGCGTAAAAATCCTCTGTCCTCGGTTGTAACACTCACTTCCTAGTTCCAAACAATCTCTGGAAGCAAAGTCAGCACATTAACTGTTGGTCGGGAGCTTCATGAAATTGACTTCCATGGCCGAGCAGCCGCACACAAGCCTAAGATCACCGTAGGCAATGCGGTGTAAAGCGGTGTAAAGCTCTCCGACTCTGGAGCAGTGGAAACACGTTCTCTGGAGTGATGAATCACGCTTCACCATCTGGCAGTCCAACGGACAAATGCGGGTTTGGCGGATGCCAGGAGAACACTACCTGCACCAATGCATAGTGCCAACTGTAAAGTTTGGTGGAGGAGGAATGATGGTCTGGGGCTGTTTTTCATGGTTCGGGCTAGGTCCCTTAGTCCCAGTGAAGGGATATCTTAACACTACAGCATACAATAACATTCTCGACGATTCTGTGCTTTCAACTTTGTGGCAACCGTTTGGGAAAGATCCTTTCCTGTTTCAGCATGACAATGCCCTCGTGCACAAAGTGAGGTCCATACAGGTCCATACAATGGTTTGTCAAGATCGGTGTGGAAGAACTTGACTGGCCTGCACAGAGCCCTGAACTCAAACCCATTGAACACCTTTGGGATGGATTGGAATGTCGACTGCAAGCCAGGCCTAATCGCCCAACATCAGTGCCTGACCTCATTAATGCTCTTGTGGCTGAATGGAAGCAAGTCCCGACAGAAATGTTCCAACATCTAGTGGAAAGCCTTCCCAGAAGTTTGGAGGCTGTTATAGCAGCAAAGGGAGGACCAACTCCATATTAATGCCTATGATTTTGGTTGAAATGAGATGTTCGACGAGCAGGTGTCCACATACATTTGGTCATGTAGTGTATCTGTGTACACAAAGCTATGACATGTCATTTAATTCAACAAATGTGATGATGAAACTGAAATTTAACGCTATTTGACCTGATGCTTGCAGAGTTGTGTTGGGAATGTATTTTACTAAATGCAGTTATGAGGAGGAAGTAAGCATTTTTTTGTTTGGTAAAATGCTATTTCACTAATGAATCATAACCATGCAACAACATCCAACCCTTTCTTTAGACCCTTTATGAAGTCTAAATAGCATGTGGTTGCAATTTGGAGCTTTGGCTATGTTCCGTCCTGTTTAACCTCTGTGTGGTTTGTTCATGATACACATGGAACATATTCTTTGAGCCAAATAGGACAGGCTCTAGGAACTCTTCCATTCAAACCTCTCTCTCATTCTATTTTCCTCTTACCCAAACTATGGATTCTCCTCCAAATGGGAAATCAACTGCAAGATCCTTTCATGCTATCTTATTCAAAACTCAAGTACAAGCAACAATAGTGAAATTGGGTTTTTATTTTCGTAACAAGGCTTACTTTCCGTTGGATTATGGTGATTAATTACAGACTGGACTCAGTTTATCATGCATCCTTGCGCTTTGTTACTAATGGGCTGGTCCTCGCTTTACATGCACAGCTACATAGTATATGTTTTCATAAACAAAGCCCTTCTGGGTAAACTCCCTCTCTACCTCTGTAGGTAACCTTTATTTAACTAGGCAAGTCAGTTAAGAACAAATTCTTATTTAGCCTGCTCTCCTTCATAACTAACAATATGGCGCCAACAGACATGGTAGACCTGTTCTTAGCTCCTAGGCAACTTTGCTACAAGCATTTCGCTGCACATCTGTAAAATGTGTAAGCGACTCATACAATTTGATTTGATTTACCCGATGCAGTTTACTAGAAGGTTACTAACTACTTATAGTCCTGAGGTCCGCTACCGAGTTAGGAAAGTCTGTATTTTCCTATTGTGCACCAGAAGTATGGAACTGTCTGCAACGTATGCTTAAACTTGATGTTCAAGTGCCCCTCAATGAGTTTAAAACTCTGGTCCAAAATTCTGTTCAGGTGGAGTGCAAATGTTTCCTTTAACCCCCCAAAATGCTTATTATAACTTTACTATAATTACATATTCATCCCTGATGTAATACTTTTACATGAGCGAAACACCAGCTGTTGAGCTTTGATTGAAGGTCCTGACATGTCATTTGAATGTTTAAAATCCATAAAAGAATGAAGAGAGCTTTCAAGTAATGTTAGGAGGACATGATGCAATATAGGACTGACATCACAGAACGTTCAGAAGAAACAGGAACAATAACTTTTCAGGAAATTTGACTGAGTGAGTAACTTCCTGTTGACTTAAGGTAAACGTACAAAAAGAATACCGCCCTGGGTTTCATTGCACACTTGGCTTTTATTTGAAGCCAGCTTGGCAAGCTCCTCCTACATATTTCCAGCATTTCCTCACTCTTTCCATAAGTTGTTCAACCGATTCCACCAAAGTTTGTTTCAAGTTGAATGCTAACTGACACGATACAACTGCTGCTAACTGAATCCAGAACTGCAGACTGCAGAATGAGGGATGGATTAGAACTCACCTTAAAGTGTGGCTTTTTGATGGTTCCCCACTTTGTATAAAGAAGAGTTCAGTATGACTATATACAGTGCATTCGGAAAGTATTCAGACCCCTTCACTTTTTCCACATTTTGTTACGTAACAGCATTATTCTAAAATGTATTCAATTGTTGTTGTTTTTCGCATCAATCTACACACAATACTCCATAATGACAAAGAAAAAACTGTTTTTAAAATGTTGGTAAATTAGGGTCATTGTTCTGTTGGAAGGTGAACCTTTGCCACAGTCTGAGTTCTTGAGTGCTCTGGAGCAGGTTTTCATCAAGGATCTCTCTGTACTTTGCTCCGTTCATCTATCCCTTGATCCTGCCTAGTCTTCCAGTCCCGTCAGCTGAAAAACATCCCCACTGCATGATGCTAGTAACACCATGCTTCACCTTAGGGATGGTGTCAGGTTTCTTCCAGATGTGACGCTTGGCATTCAGGTCAAAGAGTTCAATCTTGGTTTCATCAGACCAGAGAATCTTGTTTCCCATGGACTGATAGTCTTTAGGTGCCTTTTGGAAAACTCCAAGCAGGCTGTCATGTGCCTTTTACTGAGGAGTGACTTCTGTCTGGCCCCTCTACCATAAAGGCCTGATTGGTGGAGTGCTGCAGAGATGGTTGTCTTTCTGGAAGGTTCTTCCATCTCCACAAAGGAACTCTAGAGCTCTGTCAGAGTGACCATCGGGTTCTAATAAATGTGTAAAAATTTCCAAAAACCTGTTTTTCTTTGTCTTTATTGGGTATCGTGTGAAGATTGCTGAGGATCATTATTTTTAAAATCCATTTCAGAATATGGCTGTAATGTAACAAAATGTGGAAAAAGTCAAGGGATCTGAATACTTTCCGAATGCACTGTATCTGGTGTATTGATCATGTTTAAACAATAAGACCCGAGGGGGTGTGGTATATGGCCAATACCACTGGATAAGTGCTGTTCTTAAGTGTGACACAACGCGGAGTGCCTGGATACAGCCCTTAGCCGTGGTATATAGGCCTTATACCACTAACCAGACTGTATCACAACCAGCCGTGATTGGGAGTCCCATAGGGCGGTGCACAATTGGCCCACCGTAGGTTTGGCCAGTGTAGGCCGTCATTGTAAATAAGAATTTGTTCTTAACTGACTTGGCTAGTTAAATAAAGGTTAAAAAAAACAAAAAACACCCTGAGGTACCTTACTGTGGCTTGCGAAAGTATTCACCCCCTTGGCATTTTTCCTATTTTGTTGCCTTACAACCTGGAATTAAAATGTATTTTGGGGGGGTTTGTATCATTTGATTTACACAATATGCCTACCACTTTGATGAGGCAAAAACATTTTTTATTGTGAAACAAACAACAAATAAGACAAAAAAACTGAAAACTTGAGAGTCAATACTTTGTAGAGCAACCTTTTGCAGCAATTTCAGCTGCAAGCTTGGCACATCTAGCCACTGGGATGTTTGCCCTTTCTTCAAGGCAAAACTGCTTCATCTCCTTCAAGTTGGATGGGTACTGCTGGTGTACAGCAATCTTTAAGTCATACCACAGATTCTCAATTGGATTGAGGTCTGAGCTTTGACTAGATGATTCCAAGACATTTAAATGTTTCCCTTAAAAAAACCACTCGAGTGTTGCTTTAGCAGTATGCTTAGGGTGATTGTCCTGCTGGAAGGTGAACCTCCGTCCCAGTCTCAAATCTCTGGAAGACTGAAACAGGTTTCAAGAAATTCCCTATATTTAGTGCCATCCATCATTCCTTCAATTCTGACCAGTTTCCCAGTCCCTGCCGATGAAAAACATCCCCACAGCATGATGCTGCCACCACCATGCTTCACTGTGGGGATGGTGTTCTCGGGGTGATGAGAGGTGTTGGGTTTGCGCCAGACATAGCATTTTCCTTGATGGCCAAAAAGCTACATTTTTGTCTCATCTGACAAGAGTACCTTCTTCCATATGTTTGGGGAGTCTCCCACATGCCTTTTGGCGAACACCAAACGTGTTTGCTTATTTTTTTCTTTAAGCAATGTCTTTTTTTCTGGCCACTCTCTCCTTCACGGTTATATTTGGTCTCTTTGTTGACTCTCTGATTAATGCCCCCCTTGCCTGGTCTGTAAGTTTTAGTGGGCGGCCCTCTCTTGGCAGGTTTGTTGTGGTGCCATATTCTTTCAATTTTTTAATAATGGATTTAATGGTGCTCTGTGGGATGTTCAAACTTTCTGATATTGTTTTATAACCAAACCCTGATCTGTAATACTCCACAACTTTGTCTCTGACCTGTTTGGAGAGCTCCTTGGTCTTCATGGTGTCGCTTTCTTAGTGGCGGCCCTTGCTTACTGGTGTTGCAAACTCTGGGGCCTTTCAGAACAGGTGTAGATATACTGAGATCACGTGACAGATCATGTGACACTTAGATTGCACACAGGTGGACTTTATTTAACTAATTATGTGACTTTTGAAGGTAATTGTTTGCACCAGATCTTATTTAGGGGCTTCATAGCAAAGGGGGTGACTACATATGCACTTTTCTGGTTTTATTTTTTAAACAAGTTATTTTTTTAATTTCACTTCACCAATTTGGCCTATTTTGTGCATGTCCATTACATGAAATCCAAATAAAAATCAATTTAAATTACAGGTTGTAATGCAACAAAATAGGAATGACGCCAAGGGGGATGAATACTTTTGCAAGGCACCGTATTGCTTTTATAAACCGGTTGCCAACACAGTAAGGCAAGGAACTACACATCTAAATTGAAAATGTACCTTTAATGAATACATTGATAATATATACATTCCACCAGAAAAAGTAGTCCGGACAAGTCTTGTTGCTTGACTGGTTGCTATGCAACAGAACCACAGGCTAGCTAGACAGCTTACATTAAATGTATGCAAAAACCGAGCATTAGCGCCACTTCTAGAGTGACTAACACATGCCAACTATTTATTAATGTTGATCTGAATGTTGCCATTTATTAAAATTGTCCCACGTTATCGTTTGTTGTTCGTTTGCTCATGGTGTCGTTTATTGGCTCTACGCTGCTGGAAATGGATGCCATTTTTTTTTGCTGGGGGAGCTGCTGCTGTGTTGTCAGAGAGAATAGTGCTCCACCGCTTCGTCGCTTCCAGATCTGGCCTCCAGTAACTTTGAAGAGAGGTTTCCAATCTGTGTCCTCTGACAGACAGTATTTATCGTGCCACTAGTCAAGCATCCGACCATTTCTGGATCATGGTGGTTCGGAGGCAGTAGTTTCTGTAAATCTGCGACAGGCCAGGTATTTTGCAGATCATTGGCAGCATTGTTGCAAGGGTGTTCACTCCCATTGTCTCTTTTATGTACCTAAAACATTTAAGACAAAATAACGTTAGCTAATAGTTAGGCTGACATAGCTTGCAGTTATATTGTCAGGGTACATTAGAATGATTTTGCTAGCTAGCTAACAGTTACATACCATATGTACATTATCCATTCACTGGTGGGCAGCTTTGTTGTGCCCCTCTTTCTTCAACTTTTTAATTACGCTGACAGACACATTGTTGGTCGTTGTGAATTTGGTGTCCTTCTGTATACTCCATGCCAAACTGAGAGGGTGGTTGTTGATATGTCGGTCGGTCGTTGATATGTGCGAGTCTATCGTAGCTGCTAATTCCATATTCTTCGCAGTGGTGGAAAAAGTACCCAATTGTCATACTTGAGTAAAAGTAAAGATACATTAATAGAAAATTACTCAAGTAAAAGTGAAAGTCTCTTGATAAGTGTGTGAATTGGACCATTTTCTGTCCTGCTAAGCATTCAAAATGTAACGAGTACTTTTGGGTGTCAGGGAAAATGTATGGAGAAAAATGTACATAATTTTCTTTAGGAATGTAGTGAAGTGAAAGTAAAAGTTGTCAAAAATATGAGTAGTAAAGTAAAGTACAGATACCCAAAAAAACAACTTAAGTAGAACTTTAAAGTATTTTTACTTAAGTACTTTACACCACTTATCCTTCACCATTCATGTTTCTCACTGAACCATGAAAGTCCCGTAGAATGATGTTCAGCTCCATTTTTGTTGTATTCCTAGACTCACATATCCCTTTTTCTGCACACCAGTCAGTGAAGTAGGTAGGTACGTACTTTGTTTGTTTCACAATGTTCTTTTCATTTCGGTTTCTCTCAAGCTCATCTAACCGCTTATTTTCTACATCAGCATGTTGAAATATTTTGTTTCTCTCAAGTTCATCTAAACGCTTATTTTCTACATCAGCATGTTGAAATATTTTTGATGTAGCCATTATATTGAGGTGAAAAGGCGCAATTTTATCAAGGTGAAAAGGCTAAACATCATAGTCATGGTATATGGTCACACATAAACATGGCTAAATGCTGTTTTAGCAAATCAGTATCCAAACTACCCGGTTTATAATATAATGTATATAATGATGAGGAAAGGACATAGGCTAATCAACATTTACAATTTATTCAAAACTACTATTCCTTATAGCTAGCAGATTACAACCCTACCATTACGCTTGTTAACACTGACCTACGCTGGGGTCAGAATGCAATCATGGTTATTGTGGAGCCTGCGCGAGATATGAGTTGGAAAATGTCAATGCAGGGAATGGATATGCCACTGTTCTCCAAATTCTACATTTAGCCAAACTGATACATTGAGAAGTTTGAAATACTGCTAGTTTTCCCGGAAAACTGACCTTTTCGTCCTCATGCTGCGTAGCTAGAAGTAGCCACAGCAGCCATTATGGTATGGCACATCGCATTGAACAATAAAGAAGTTGATTGGCTGACACTGCCATTCCAAAAAGGCTGCAGTGGCTACTGCTAGCTAGGATGAAACGTTTTCCTGGAAAAACTTGATGTATCAGTGTGGATAAAGGTAACATTTGGAGTACAGTTGCATATCCCATCCCTGCATTGAGGTATGTTTTCGGACCCATATCTTGCGTCGGCTCCGTGGTGTCTAAATTGAACCATGATTGTGTTCTGACCCCAGTGCAACTCAATGTAAACAAGTGTAACGGTAGGGTCGGAATCTACTGGCTACTATTCCTCACAAGATCTGTTCAAGTTCAAAGGAGCATGGTTTTGGCTAGCATGAAGGGCAATATATGGGCAATTATAGGGCAATCTATGAATCCTTATCTATCAAGTAATCATCAGATGTCTTCCCTATCAGTTCTTTAACCAGGTCAGGGTGTTCAGTGTCCTGTAACACCTTCAAGAAGATGGAGAACTCCTGAGAAGTTCCTGAGCCCCACATATATTTATTCTGTTTTGATATTCAGCTATTATATCTAAAACAGAAATAGAATTGTTAAAATACAGGCTAATGCATGACTAAAAATGTACTCATATAATAAACCCATACCATATCAATAGCTGCAGTGCAGTTAGTGGCATTAGTCTGCCCTCATCTGGTCCACAGATGTATTACATAAATATATCTACAGTTTACATCTAGGTCTATTGATCATTAGTAATCTGATTTTATAGGAGTTTAGGCTATGGACAATGTCCCATATGGCACTAATACAGTCTACACACATACAATTACATACAATTTCACGGCCCTCTGGGAATAGAATATCTTCCGCAAAACACTAGTCTTCATCCTCAAAATATTTCAATAAGTCTGACGGAATTTTCATTCTCTGCCTCCAGAGATGGACTTCCTCCATGTAGATGGCTGAATGTTAACAATCCCTAGCTGACAGTGCATCCTCAAACTACCTGCACCAATCATCTGGATGTTGCTGGATCCTGATGATTGTATCAATAAGTAGATTGACTGCCTTTCGATTGCTTTCTCCGTTTTCGCCTTACTTTGGATAAAGTATTTTTGGTCATTGTCTAAGAAGTTCAGGTGATCCAGCACAATTTAATTGTTTTTTATTTAACCTTTATTTACCTAGGCAAGTCAGTTAAGAACAAATTCTTATTTACAATGATGGCTTACCCTGGCCAAACCCGGACGAGGCTGGGCCAATTGAGCGCCGTCCTATGGGACTCCAAATCACGGCCAGTTGTGATACAGTCTGGACTTGAACCAGGGACTGTAGTGGTGCCTCTTGCCTTAGACCACTGCGCCACTCGGGAGCCCAAATTCGACTTCAATGAGTTTCTGCAGCCTGGGTCTTTTTGCCTGGAAACCCGACGTTGAAATGCATTGAATTCTATGTCGGGCAAAAATGGGTGTTTGGATCAGAAAAGTTTCCTCACAACCTCTACAAGCTTGAATAAAAAACATACTCTACCGGTTGTTACCTCCTTTTGTCCTTTTGACGGTAGGAATGCAAGACAACATATCCTCATAATTAAATATAATTAAAACAGTATAATTAATCACCTTATCAAAGTGCTGGTATCACCTGAATCATGTGTATGCTTCAGGTGATAGCCAATCAGGTTGCAGCAGTCTGTTGTTTACCCTTGGCTAACCTAACGTAGCAGGCACAAAAGACCTAGCTAAAAGCGGGGCCCAACATAAGGAGGTAGCGTTAACTACTCTAGCATTGTAGTGGAGAACTAGCTGTTGACTAAACTTCCAATAAATTGAACTGTTGAGGAACATCTGTGTGCTTATTTGCAAAGGGAAGAGAACACTTCGCTCACCAACCAAGGTGAATGAATACAGGAGCAAACTGAAGTAAGTGACAAGGAAATTCAGCAACTTTTTTAAGGACAGTGGAAGTTGATAAAAGTGCTTCTTTACTAAAAGTAAAAATTAACGCTTTACATTTTCACAACTTTCATCAAGACTTTACAGATAGAAAGGTGAAGGAGGACTTTATACATTTCAACACAGCCTCCTATGGATACAGGGACCAATCATAATGGGAATACAAAACAAACTAGGATGTGATTGGTTAAATGAGTTGCAAAAATCTGACCAATTGTTTTAGACCTAGACTGATCAATAGATTGTGGTTATATGTTATACTGACAATCTATTGGTCAGTCTAAGTCTAAAAACGATTGGTCAGATTTTTGGAACTCATTTACCAATCACATTATGTTTTGTTTTGTATTCCCAATGTGATTGGTCTCTGGACTCATGAGGCATTTTTTCACATAAAAAATCTTCGCAATTGGACATCACGAAATTGGGGAGAAAAAGGGTGAAAAAACACCAATAATAAAAAATAAACATTTTCCTTCAGATTGGGCGAATTCGTTTTGCATGGTCCGGTGCCCCGGGTGAGCGGAGTTTGTACCTTTTAGGCCATTCCACTGGTCCTTAAGTGAAGTCTCCAACCATGCAAAATGAACTCACTCTTTGGAGGCGGCTAACGGGCAAAAATAAGCACTTCTATCAACTTTTACTGTCCTCCAAGATTGCTGGTTAGAGCACCCAGCCAGAATTTTCCAGATTCAACAGGTATAGGCACATGTCCACCAGAGGATGCTGGTGGGAGGAGCTATAGGAGGATGGGCTAATTTGTTTGACTCTGTTCCATATATTCCTTTCCAGCCAGTACAATGAGCCCATCTTCCTATAGGTGTAGCAACAACAGAAAACATTAGTTAGCTTGATAAGGTTAGCATGCTAGCTAGCTACACTGACAGCTTCTTCTTCATTGTTATTATGGTGGTTCACAAACAAATATTATAGGTGCATGCTGCCACCTACTGTATTGGCTGTGTATCAGACTACTAATCTGTAGTATGAATTCATGACACTTTGTGAAAAAATGTCTCTACCAACTAACCCTACACACATTAAAACCTCATCACTATTCCATTACTTTGGCCCTATCTGATCCTATACCAGGCCAGCAGCCTGGGAGGACGGGGCACTATTTTTCAAAACACCAAACTCGTCTGCAGTAAAATCTCGTACACCCAAGTACTTCTCTGCAGCTGCCACCACAACATCTATCCTCTCTGATTTATGTTCTATTCCAGCAACACAGTTGATAACCATGGCCATGTACGCCAAAAACCAACCTTGCAAAAGCACATGTTATTCCTATCACACTATATTGACCTTGGCCTACTCACAGGGATCCTATTAGGATGCCTCACCCTGGACCCATCTTCATCTACTACTCTCTACTCTGCCTCAGCATACGACACCTTCGGCACTACTCTGATCCTGGCAACCTCAACCTGCCTTTCTTTCACTGGACACCTCTGATCTCCAGCAACATAGACATCCCTACAGTTTACACACAACGTTTTACACCTACAGTATACTACACATTCCTTTGTCTCATGTCCTCTTGCACACTTCTCACATCTAGGAATCTCCCTCCTCCAAACTGCTGCCACATGACCATAAGCTTGACACCTAAAACACTGTAATGGGTGCGGGACAAAATCTCTCATGGGATAACAAACACATCCTAACTTGACATTATCTGGTAAAAATGCTGGAACAAAACTCAATAGCATAGACAGTGTCTTCTCTCTTTCACCATGTTCTCCGACGGGTCTGCATCGCACCAAACAGCGGTCGGCACAGACACCTGAAAACTTCAACTTCAGTTGGCTCTCCTAAACACTTAACCCTACTCCAGTTATCACTCCTTTCCGGAGAGGAAAGCAAGTCACAGTTATTGTCCCCAGTCACGTGGTGCAGAGCACACGTTCCCTCTGGACGGCAGAAACACAAAAAATCTACACGATTCCACTTCGAGTAACTTTCACCGAGCCAACATTCCCCAAGCTCTTCTCCACCCAACCTGACACCACATATGGATCGGACAGAAGGCAAGAATCCATTCTCTCCGAAAATCACACTCCCACTGGGCAAAAAACATCTTTATCACCATCGGGACGAGGCTCAAATTCACCGCACCTGCCACCGCAGTTAATTAATCCTTACTCTCGTCATGTTAAATTTCCTTCTGCAGTAATCCATATTTATGCTTAATATGCTCCACTTTCTTTCTTTTTCCTGCCCGCCTTCTTACTGACCTCAATGGGTTCCCCTGACTCCATCTTCAAGTCAGATACACTTACTGTACGCAGTTTAGCAAAGTTGCACACTGCTGTATTTTGAAAAACACCAATAATGTGGAATGGAATGGTCCAATGGAAATGCGAGTGCAAGGTGAGAGGTTGTGTCATGCCTACCTTGGCTGGAGGTGGTGTCTGAAATCAGCCAGGTGCAACTTTGATAAATTGCGTGCGGTAAGTGTATCGTTTGTACTTAAAAGATCATTCCTTGCTGGTATGAAAGTTATATTCCAAATGTTTCCAAAACAGTATCGCAAGCGAGGATTATTAATGTTTCTTAATGTTAAAACAGAGCGTCGGGATTGTAGTTCACATGGAGCCAGCTGTGATCCATATGTTCAGCTGGGAACCCAAAGGGGGACCGCTATAAGCCCCCTGGGCCCCCTTGGGTTCTTGAGAGCTAGAACTAGGCTAGCTTCAGTTTCAATTGACTGTGTTGAAACATCTGTCCTGTCCAATAAACCGTTCCCTGGCTTTCATGTTGCAGGCCTTTGGTCATTGTTTTACCAAATAGGGCCTACATGTGAGTTCCTAGAAAAACACATTACAGTATGTTTTGAATTCCTGTTCATTAGCTGCATAGGACAGTTGATGTGTATTGATGAATACCATCCATTAAATAAATATATATAAATGACTTGGCACACTTGACATTGTATTCAATATACTTTTTATTCCATAAAATAGACAAGGTAATTAACTAAATCACTTGCATTCCATACATTTAAAAAAAAATCTGTAATCCCTTTAGAGCAGAAATATTCCAATCATGTTTAGGGGAGTGTAAAAGTGAAAATGCATCAAAAACATAAGTGAAAACTAGACCAATAAATTCATGTTTCCCTATTCCTGTAGTGTGTGTGAATCCGGCCAATTTATGCAAAAGCTATCTAAGGCCTTTGCCATGTATTTACTTGCCATACAAAACAATAACTAGGCTACTCATTTAAGGGGATGTTCATTTAAGTAACAGCTGACAGAATCAATGTAAAAATAAACAAATGAATTAGTTGGAATATTGTGACCATATACTTACTGCCTGTTACTCTGGTATGTGTCTTTACTTGGGAATGGACTTCTGTGACACTCATTCTATCATTATAATACAGTAATCATGGAACCAAAATCTTTCCACTCCTTTAACGTTTTAGTCCTTTGGACATGCACGTTATACTGTCTTGTCTTCATGACTTTAAATTGAAGAGAAAGCAAGGGCATTTGTAATGCCATATGGTTTAAATACTGTAGTACAACGTTGATAATGTACTGGATTCTAAATGCATGCATGAGACAAAATAATTGCACTGCTGAGTATTCAAGCAGGCTTTAGTGCAAAAAACTTGTCCCCATGAAAAGATGTGGTGGACAAATCTTTGTAGAAAAAAGGTCAGTCATTTGAAAGTTCTTCAAAAGTAGCCTAAATGTTTGTTTTCATTTTATTGCTCCCATAGCTTCAGGAAAAACATGTGCTACCTACCACTAACATTTCAATTGCACCCTATCCTTTAATAATACAGTATATTTCTTAACGAATAAAAATAAGAAAGATATTTTTTACATGTCTTTCCTATAAGGTGTTATATTAATGTGCAGATATAATACGTTATATCAATGTCTATGATAACAGAATACACTGGAAAACAATGTGATTTTGTTGATGAGAATGTGCAGTATGTAGGCTACATAAACGTACTGATTTGATATTTGGATTTAGTTATAGGCACAATACCCCATCTATATCTCATGGGCCTATTGATAAGCTAACATTTGTCTCTCCATGTGTTGAATAACATTATGCCTTGCATACAGTGCCTTGCAAAAGTATTCATCCCCATTGATGTTTTTCCTATTTTGTTTCATTACAACCTGCAATTTAGATGGATTTTTATTTCAATTTCATGAAATGGACATGCACAAAATAGGCCAAATTGGTGAAGTGAAGTGAAATGAAAAAAATAACTTATTTCAACAACAACAAAAAGTGGTGTGTGCATATGTATTCACCCACTTTGCTGTGAAGCCCCTAAATAAGATCTGGTGCAACCAATTACCTTCAGAAGTCACATAATTAGTTAAATAAAGTCCACCTGTGTGCAATCTAAGTGTCTCATGATCTGTCACATGATCTCAGTATATATACACCTGTTCTGAAAGGCCCCAGAGTCTGCAACACCAGTAAGCAAGCGGCACCACTAAGCAAGCGGCACCATGAAGACCAAGGAGCTCTCCAAACAGGTCAGGGACAAAGTTGTGGAGTATTACAGATCAGGGTTTGGTTATCAAAATATCAGAAACTTTGAACATCCCACGGAGCACCATTAAATCCAATATAAAAAAATTGAAAGAATATGGCACCACAACAAACCTGCCAAGAGAGGGCCGCCCACCAAACCTCACAGACCAGGCAAGGGGGGCATTAATCAGAGAGTCAACAAAGAGACCAAAAATAACCGTGAAGGAGAGAGTGGCCAGAAAAAAGACATTGCTTAAAGAAAAAAATAAGCAAGCACATTTGGTGTTCGTCAAAAGGCATGTGGGAGACTCCCCAAATATATGGAAGAAGGTACTCTGGTCAGAGGAGACAAAAATGTAGCTTTTTGGCCATCAAGGAAAACGCTATGTCTGACGCAAACCCAACACCTCTCATCACCCCGAGAACACCATCCCCACAGTGAAGCATGGTGGTGGCAGCATCATGCTGGGACTGGGAAACTGGTCAGAATTGAAGAAATGATGGATGGCGCTAAATACAGGGAAATTCTTGAGGGAAACCTGTTTTAGTCTTCCAGAGATTTGAGACTGGGACGGAGGTTCACCTTCCAGCAGGACAATGACCCTAAGCATACTGCTAAAGCAACACTCGAGTGGTTTAAAGGGAAACATTTAAATGTCTTGGAATGGCCTGGTCAAAGCCCAGACCTCAATTCAATTGAGAATCTGTGGTATGACTTCCAACTTGAAGGAGCTGGAGCAGTTTTGCCTTGAAGAAAGGGCAAAAAATCCCAGTGGCAATATGTGCCTAGCTTATAGAGACATACCCCAA